>NC_140296.1:35617932-36267233 GCF_964211825.1 Aythya ferina | reverse complement strand
TTGACTACCACCTATAAATTAGACTCTACTGTATTTATTATTAAGAGGATAAAGGAGAGAGTATTGAGATTAGAATATCAAAGTACCACAGCAGTAAACAAGTAGCTGCTTTCAAACAGCTCAGCTTTCAAAGAAATTTTTATCCTACAAGTGCAGTAAAAAAGAGCACATGATGTTTTTCTGGGAGCAGAGAAGAAAGTTATACATGATTAAAGTATTTCAAATGTATACTAACAAGACAGATCCCTTTCTAGACAGCATAGCAGAACTAGAATCAGGACTTCAGACATAAATTCATAAGTTTATACTAAAAAGCCAAAAAACAACTTTGGCCATGAATGTTCAAGTAGGCTCACATTCCATAACTAGCCACCTCGCTCAGATAATTAATGCATTTAATAGTTTCCTACTTATAGTCAATATCCCATGTCCTCCCTTGCAACCACTTTTTAATGCATAATTTTAGGTAACAGACGTAAATGTTCAAGTTATTAGGTAGTAGTTAGTAGTAGTTAAGTCTAAATTTACCTTGAGCAGATTACCTTGCTGTGCAGATGAGGAAGATGAGGAGAGCCCCAATGCTCCTAGCTTACATACCTAATACTAGACAGCTTAATCCAAGTCAGTCTGGCCTAACACACCTATACATTGCCTATTTTTGAAAACAAAACAAAACAAACATTTTATTTTATTTTTATAAATAAATAAATAAATTCCACTTTCAGTTTTCTGCTCATGGAGCCAGTTTTGCACTGGGAAGGCCTTGAATCACAGTGAAATAACCAGGTCTCTAACAGGGCAAGACCAGCAGCTGGCTCATTTTTCCTTCAGCAGCCCAGGAGAATTCATCAGGCAGCTGATAGACCAAGGCTAGCAAGTTGATGTGAATACATTTGGACAGACAGAGATGATTGAAATTGATTGCTGGCCACCAACTCATGGCAAGTGTTGCATGAACCATCCATGGGGAAGAGGTACGTGCTTGTGTGTGTATGTATGTGTGTGTATACAAAGATTGCAGCAGAAGAATAGAGTTAAAATTGTGCAAAAAGATGATGTTCTAATCTCCTCAAGAGCAACCCAACATGTCTGCCAAGAATTAAAGGAGCTACTTTAAAATGGAAATATGAGAATCAATAAACAACCTTCCATAACCTCTTTATGTGACCCCATAGAGTAGAATTCCTCACTACAGAGGGCTATCGATGCTAGAAGTTAAGGTAGGCTCAAAAGTAACAGGACAATATATGGAGAAGGGGGAAAATAAATAAATAAATAAACACCAAAGGCTGTAAAATGCAGACACACCTAGCTCCAAAAGTCTACCAGTTATAAATAGGAATTTCGAAGAGTTATTCTCGAAAACAACAAATATTGACTTTATTCATATACTTTTCCTTTGACTACTGTTAGATAACAGATATTCACTCTGACACAGTATAAACATTGTTATGTTGCTTGTCATATTCTTAAATACTCTTACCACACTGAGGGTTCTTTCTCACTTCCTAGAAAATCTTTTATCACTGTCTTCCTCTAGAATGAACCTAGTTCCAGTGGGAACACAGGAATGTTTGAAAAAAAAAGTCTCCCTTCATCAAAGTGCTTCAAAGAGAAGAAAAGGTGAAAGACTTGTTTTTCATAGATACAAAGAAGATGGAAAGAAGATATGCCACACAACAAGCAAACAGGTCAAGGGGAAGAGATTTAGTCTCTCTCTCTTACACTGACTTTTATACTTTGGATATAAATGTGAATCTCTGGATTCAGGACTGGCTACCTAACTTGATCTGATTTTCTGATCTTCATCCTGTCATCTAAAATATTTTAAGTCAACGTTCAGACACTCCAAAGAACTACCAAAGCACCAAGAGATTCCTGTATCTGTTGACCTTCAGCAATTCATCTAGATATTTGACTGAAAGCATTGTGAAAGAAACAAATGCTTGGTCAGCCCAAAGGTGCACTTCAATAAAAGACTTACCTTTAAGCTATGTCACAGTTCCATTTATTTCACTCAGACCTAAGTAAATAGTGAAGTGCTTTACTGAATCAGGGTCCAAGTATGGTATTTCTCTGAAATACTGAAAGTACATTTCCTGGAATTTTTCTAACAGTCTGGAAAGTGACTGTGGTAATGTGAATATATTTTGGTATATATAAATTCTGGTACATGTAGTACTCTGTTGAAAATATTTCTCTACTTTACTCTGCTCTACTCTAGAGCAGTCAGCTAGCTGTCCAGCAGATTAAACTCTGATGGCTGCATACAGATTACAAGTGAGAGTCATTTTCTTTTTTTTTTTTTTTTTTTTTTTTCCTGTATTCATACTAGGCAGCTCTAAAATAATTGAAAGTAGTTGAATTGGGTGTAGGTGCCAAGGCATTCCTAGCACAAGAGCTGCAGGGTGGCTTCTGTTAGAAGAGGCTGGGGCTGCCTCATTGCAGAAACAGCTGGTTCTAGCCCACTTCAATAGCCCCACTGCAGAGCATGACTGGGCCAAGCAGCCAAGATGGTGGTGCCCTGGGGGAGAACTTGCTTAAGAAATGGCAAGATCTTGCATGGCCATGAGGAGTAAGGGAAAAGTGAATGATATAGCCCTGTGAACACCAAGGTCAGAGAAGAAAGAGGGGAGGAGGTGCTCCAGGTGCCAGAACAGAGAACCCTCTGCAGCCCTTGAAGACCACAGTAGAGCATGTATTTCCCTGCAGCTTATGAAGAGGAGCACATCACAGTAGTTGGATATTGGATATTTTCTGAAGGAATTGTGTTTCATGAAGAATGCATAAAGGAGCAGATTTTTCCTGACATAACTGCAGCCTATGGAAGAGCCCATACTAGGGCACAAGAAAAGTGTGAGGAGGAAGGAGTGACAGAGAGGAACTGCTATGGTCTGACCACAGGCCCTCATTCAACCTACAAGATCTTTCATCCTATTTTCATCAGTCCTATTGAAGTACTGAGTGAGCATCTGGGAGGTTAAGTGACTGATGGGTAAGATTAACTCAATAGGAGAGGGCACTTTTTTACTGTGAGAGTGACAGAGCACTGGAACAAATTGCCCACAGAGGTTGTGGAGTCTTCTTCTGTGGAAATATTCAAAACCCACCTGGATGTCATCCTGCACAATGTGCTCTAGGTGATCCTGCTTGGCAGAGGGTTTGGACTAGGTGATCTTCAGAGATCCCTTCCAACCTCAGCCATTCTGCGATTTTGTGAAGTTAATATAATTTATTGCCTATCACAAACAAACTGGAACAGTGAGAAACTGAAAGGAAACTTAAAACAACCAACACAACCAACATCACTCAGTCAAACCAACATCACTCAATCACAATCAGTCACAACCAACATCACTCAATAGCTTGTCTCTGGCCAGCAGCAGTTCTATTTTAGAGCTAGCTGGATCACGGAGCAGCTTCTGGACTGTTCTAACAGAGGCCATCCCTGCAGTACCCCTGCTAATTAACCAGTATAAACCATAAATCCAATAAAATATCAACACTTAACACAAACACAGAACAAAAGATCATAGACATCATAAGAAAAATTACTAAAATGCTGCGTCATACTTTCTGCTGCACTAAACTCCAGGAGCCAAATCTAACCTTTCTTACACAGTAGCTCAATAAAACATAAGCATATGCTTTTCTCCTTCTCTGTTCAACAAGCATTGTACTGTACACACATGCTTTAAAGATTCACAATTAAGGAAGATTGGTTGAACCAAGGTTCAAACAGACACACTTCTTCGTAAATCAGAGTGTTACTTAAGCTCTGATCTATAGCACAGTCCATTGCTATAGCACAGTCTATTTTGTCATGTAATACAGGCCCTGTGTTTTAAATTCTGCTTTGGGTTCAGTAACCATGATTGAGCCAGAGCATATCAAAAGGGTTTGGCAAGAAATAATTAAAAAGGGAACAGGGCCAAGATACTAAACTTTTCAAAGCTGCAGAGAAATGACAGTTCCTAGAGACAGAAAAAATATATCCCAACAAAGAAATCTAAAACATGAGTGAAACTGAAACTGGAGAGTTATGAAGATAATTCAGTCTTATGTGTTCAATGAGACAGAAAGCAATAAAGTACTCTAACTATGCTAGACCTAGATATTTCAGTTTAAATTATAACCCTAAATTGGAAATGTTAGTTTCCTTCCAAAGGCAACCAGAATCCCCAAAGCATCTGGCTGTTTTGAATAATACATAAAGAGGAAAAAATTATTTTAACATCCTTAGAAAAACAAGCAGCTTTTTTGTTAGAATTATAAACTTTACAGGACTGTTCCAGGAAAAATAAAAATGTCTTGAGAGACATAAAACATTCTTAAACTAAAGCATATATATTAATTTAAACAATTCATTCTGGTTTTATTCAGTAATAATTGATGCACCATATTTAACTGAGACAAACTGTACATACCAGTTAGTCAAAGGCTAAAAAGCTAAAAGTTGACATGTTAGCACTGTTTTTACTTCTAATTGGCTTATTTTAATAAAAGTCTGATATCACAAATATTTACATGTGTGCTTCATTGTTTGCACTGTGAGTAGTCTTATCCACTTCAATAAGAATAATCACAAAGTATAAAACTGAGCATGTCTCTATGTGGGATGGGAGTTCAATACAGCTGGGTGAAATAATTTAACTATTAGCCTCCAGGCAAGAAGAATGTGAAAGGCAACAATTCCAAAAGAGATCTGAAGATTTTAATTGGAAATGAATTATATTACTACGTAATATGAGAGGAAAACAAAAATGCACTGCAATTCTTATTAAGGCATCTCATCACAGAAGTAAGAAGAAAATAATCCACTCCGTTTTGGTCAGATAAGGAAAATAATAGCTATATTTAGGGGAAAAAATACATATAATTACATTATTGAAAATGAAAAGTTTGAATAATTATTTGAAAAAAAAAAATATTCTGATAAGGGGAACTATTAAGCTGTGGCATAATCACTTGCAAAAAAGCATAAAAAACAAACAAACAAACAAACAAACAAACAAAAAAACAGCAGCACTTAGGAATTTCAAACTCCACTGTTAGAACACCTACTCCCAGGACAAGTCTTCATGGGCTGGAAAACAAGGTAAGCAGCTTCTTTTCTGTATTTCCATTTTTTGTTATTCCATGAACTTCCAGCTGTATAAATAGCACTAGAGACTCTCAGCCAGTTTTGGATGCAGTAGCTTACACAAGATATAGACACACTATGTCTGAGAGTATTCCCTCTCTGTGGACAAGACACCAAACATGTCTCATGACTGAATCCAACTGTGCTGAATTATGGCATAATTAAATAATTATAATTACTTACATTAAACGTAATTTAATATAATTAACTAAATGCTCACTGTAAGTTTGTCTCAAATTAGCAACTTTTTCTCCTGTTCAAAGACAGATGTCCTTTGTGGTAACTGTCAATGCAATTTTATGTTTGTTACAACCTGTCTTCCCATGACAGTTTAACTGAATAACAGGTACCTGCTCCTCAGATAATTCAGCTCATTAGTTAAAAAATTTTGAATCCAACTGTCATAAATAAATTTGGAATTACAACTCCTGTGCAACTGTAACAGCACAGAGGACTAAGGTTTGCAGCATTTCCTATCATAGAAATGATTTTTGTTTTTTTATGACTTTAACAAATTGAACTATTTGGGTCAAAATGTTCTATGTGCCATGATTTCAATTTTAATGTAAAACCCATCAAATACTCAATAACCACTGAAAAAACTTCGTCACAATTTTCCATCCACGTAGAATCACTAACTCCTTCCAGTTAGGAGCTATTGGAGACCAAGACAGCTCCTTCTTGGATAGTTCATGACATTTGCTTGGACAGATAGCAAAATTAAAAACAAAGAACCTGACCCACTTCTAGTATAAGAGACAACCAGTTTCCCCTCAGTGCAGAAAAAAAAAAAAATATTCAGAAATAAGAAATTGGGAGGAGGCAGTGGAAAGAAAAGAATGGATTGCTGCCAAAGGAAAAAAAAAAAATCTGGTAGGGCTGAAACTGAGAGCTTAATGAGAGAAGATGATGACTGCCTGTTTCATAATTTTATTTGGAAAGAAGAGACTAGAGAAGAAAGCTGTAACTACAAAAATCAAGGCTGAGGAAAGAAGAAACTATTTCAGTGGAGCTAGTTAAGCATACACATGAAGCCCAGAGCACAGCACCATGCTTGCAGAGCTAACCAACTCTAAGCAAGAGGTGAGTTGTTTTGGCCCAGGACATGGCACTAGTGGCACAAACACAACCAGTGAGTTCATTCACATGAACTCTTACAAATAGTTTTGCCCTTTCAGTTGGTGGGAATCAGCCCTCCACAACACTGAGAACATGAAAAATAATGGCTTTGACTTCTCATGCAAAGTAATTATTCTACATAGGGAGATTTCATTAGGGAGCATGTTGTCTCCAGACCTATAAAGTGTGCAAAAGGAATAAGGCATATTCCCCTGGGTGCCCCAAGGAGCCAGCCAAAAGGAAAAATCATGGTACGCAACAATGGCTTTCAGGAGGCAACTAAGGCAGAACATCTGAGAAAGCTGGGCAAGACAGCACTGAAAGGACAAGATCAGGAGCTCAAAACTCTATTAGAAAATGTTCTCACTTGAATAATTTGGCAAAGGTTTCTTTAACGTCCCATTTTTCTGGGTTCATATGAGCTTAATAACCTAGGTTAATTGGTTACATCATCTAACAAGTACTACACAGAGTAGATATCATGTATAGAATAGTTGGATACGAGATTTAGAAGCTCTTTAAAATAATATGAATTCGTAAAAACTTCAATGCATTTCTAGCTCACTACACTAAAAAAATATACACAGCTAATAGAATTCTCTATGTTGTGAACACAGCAAGTTTCTTCTACTTCTCTGCAAGGCCCAGATCAACATGCCCGTGAAGCATGAGACAGTGTCTTCAGCAGTCCTTGGATCAAATCCCTGTTCTCCTTATCTGGTAATATCAGTGTCTGGGAGAAATCAGAGAAAGGGATATATATGTGCACTTTATATAGAAAAGTCATTTATTTTTGTTCTGTTTCACTGAAACATACTCTGCCTTTAGCCCCAAGAGGAGAATGCAGGAAACAAATAAACTGGATTCTGTGATCTAGCATGCAGCTCCCCAGCCCCCCAGAAAAACTCAGTTTCAATAAAGTCATTTCTCCAACTGCAGCACTAATTTATAATAGCAAAGTGATCATTGTTATAACATCACATTTAAAAAAGAAGGAGTTTGGCTTGCACTGTTGTTCAAAAAAGGCACCTTAATAAAGTGAGTTCCCCTATTCTTTACACTTTATGACTTGTGATTCTTCTGCTTGTCAGTTCATTTTCGAGTCTCTTTATTCTATGAAAATAACTGGTGACACAATCATAAGAAAGGAAAGTCTCTAAGGATTGCAGAGCAATGTTAGCAGATATATGAATGAACCACCCTCTACAAGCAGGAGGTTTAAAAATGCTTGGCAGTAATGGGTCCATCTCCAAAACTATTCTTACACATAAGTTGTGGGTTTTTTTGTTTGTTTTGTTTTGTTTTGTTTTTAACAAAGAGCTTCACTTGCTTAGATTAGAGTTCTCTTTTAGAAGCTGCTGAATTTCATGGCTGGTATGCATAAAGGTTCTGCAGCTCTGTGACCCCATCTCCAGCCAGCAGTGAGGCTGAACATTCATTCCCAATAAGCACAAGTACACTGTATAGTGTACATATATAGATGAATATCTATCCACTCACATAAAGCTAGCCACACAGATAAGCACTGATAAAAATACGCAGCATTCACAACAAATATTAAGAGCACAAGCAGCCTGATCCCTGATCCTTCTCTCTAGATATCAGGATTGGAGACTGTCAGTAGAATATAGCATAGTGTATGTCCATATACGTAGTTATAAATACATATACTTGTGTATCTGCGTGTACAGTATGGATCACTCCAGCAGCTGGCCTTTGACGCTCAGTCTATCCCAGATACTTTGGTCATCCCTGCTCTTGGCGTACAGACTTATGAGCCCCTAGAGTTTCATGGTCCCACTTCAGTTGCTGGTACTAAATCCTCTTCTCCTACTCGATGGCTAGTCTGGTTTTAAATTCAGTCATATTCACATACATGCATACATACAAACACACACACTCAGGATGATGAGCTCACCCACACAGACAGTAAAAATAGGATTTAATAAAAAGATATGACAAACTATGGTAATCAAGCACAGGGCTCAATCATACAACCTCATTGACCAGCAACCTGAATACATTTGACCAGGTCTTTTACCCCCTTCTCCTGTTTTCCCATATTAGTTCCTCCCCAATCTATCCACCTTTCCCTACCTTTGTCTGCCCCCCAAATAACATAATAAGTCCCACATTTTGACACAATGCCCTTAAAACATCCCATAATAAGTTTTACACAATTGTCAAAATGCTCTTCTGCCTGTATCTTACAATACGTCCTATTAGCCCTGTAGGCAGTAACATACAATTAAAGAAGTGAAAGACTACATTTCCTAAGCCTTTTCCAGCTCTCATATAACTGGCATATAATCAATTAAATGTTTAAAGAAATCTGAAACTGAGCAGAATATAGTAAAAAGAAAAAGAAAAAAAAAAAGAAAAAAAAAAAAAAAAAGAAGAAGAAAAAAAGGAAAGGATTTGCTAATACACAAATCATTATATTCATATTAGCAATTCTTTACTCTGTGGGGTGGATGAGACAGTGGCTGCAAAGCATATATTTATTAAACTCTTTAATGCAAAGTGTTAAATAATGAAAGCATTTCCCTACTGAGGGTTAATTACAGACACTTCACCATGCAGCTAAGAGGACTAAATGTTTGCATTAGCCTCAGAGAAATTAGCAGAGAAACTGTCTGTACTGGACATAATCTTCCTACCTTTATGCAAAAGGTGTCTGGAAATTTTGGAATAATCATTAAGCATCCTCTCGTGAACATGATGTTTAACTGCACTAAAGCAGATGCAAAATAGGTTGTTATATCTGAAGCTATTTTTTTACACTGAAATGGTGAAATGGACTGTGTATTTCTTCTTGAAAGGGTATCTAGTTGTTCCCAAACATACCAAATTTTGTTTCCTTCAAAACACAAGGCAATTCTGAACCTGCAGGTAGTACAGATTACTGCAGTTTGCTTTCATGGAACTCTCTGGTGAGGAGCTCTGCTTTCTGATTTTCCAGTAAACAACAAGTTTCTCAGCAAAATTCCTGCATTTTGATATAAGACTTTGACTTTAACCTGTAAGACTCTAAGTGATTACCTTCAAGTGACGATATGAAACTGTTTATAGCTACAGCAGATAGTAACAAAAGGACTTGATCTGAACCCCCCTTGCTGGTGGCAGGACTTTCTCTGGAAGACAACCTTAGCTTTTTGCAACTTGTTTGCCTTTAATCTCTTCCTTTCCCCAGAGCACAAATTTGTTTAGGTTTTCAGATATGCAGCACACCCAACCACTTCTCAGACTATTTCTCAAGAGCAGGCTGAAATGATTAACTTCACAGCCCCTGCTTTTCTCTCTTCTTAACCCATGAGATTGAATATATTAGATAAATAATAACTAAGCTTCATGTTGCAAAGCAGCCAGGCAGGGGGAGGTTTTATACCCATGGCTATCTGAACTGTTCATGCTGGGTACTCAGGAAAATGAGGCCATTTTGCTTTGAATGGAAAGAGAGAGGTGCACTGTGAGCAGAAATGATCAGTGCTCAAACATAAATAAATTAAAAAAAAAAAAAAGTTGAATTTTCTGAGCATACATCATACTTCATAAAGCTAAAGAGGAAGGAGGGATAAAGCTTCCTTAGTCTGTCATCTGAGCCCCCCTAGGAAATCAGCCTTCAAGTCTGTCAAGTGGAATGTATCAAACACATACTAGACTCTTGATCCTGAGGAGCTTACAATTCCAAGAGACCTTTCAACATCTACTACAGGTACATAAAGCAATAATAGAGAATGAGATTCAAAAAATATTATTAGAAGTCAGAATTAAGGAAAATATAGTACAATTTTAAGAATAAATTGTAAGTTTACATACAGTGCTCAACTATAAGCTTACTGGATTCTGCATTATTGTAGATGTACAGTCATAACTGTAAAAATATCTCAGATTATTTTGATGTGATAAATGTCATGCCTCGAGTATTTTTCAAGTAATACTGCTTCTCAAATAGCAAATAAATTCATTTGTCTTTTAAATTTGTATAGCTTTAAATTTAAAAGATCTAATTTTATCTCTTTAAAAGATTTACAAAATATTTTTTTTCAGGACAACAAATTTGGTCATAATATGAAAGGGGAATTACATACATTTTCTAATTGCATATATATGTATGCATATATGTGTGTGTGTGTGTGTGGATATATATATATATATATATATATATACATATATATATACATGCACACACAATTTTGTAGTTTCCTCTTTTTTTATGGAAAGAATCTATCAAAAGGTCCATGAACCTGAATTATGAGACAGCCTTTTTTAAAGCAAACAAGTGAACCCTCAACTATTAAAACAATAAATCTCTTAGTGTTTCCTAGTAAAATTGTTAAATGACATTCATCACCACACTGCATGTTTTAATATATTATGGTTTTCTATTAATATACAATAAAACAATGCTAAATACTGTTTTATTCAAGGACAGCTAACAAAACTCATCCAGAGTATTCATTGTTTTAATATTCTTTTCTAGATATTGTGGATAGAAAATGACATCCATGGAAGAGCTGTTGTTACACCCATAGATGATAGCTTCCAGCAACATACACCATGGCTCTGTAGCTCCAGAATGGAACACACAAGGGAAGAGACAGCTTTTCTTTCAGCTCAGCAAATCTACCAATGGTTCATTCTACAGATGACTTTGTTCGAGAAAAATCATAAAATTCCCTCCTAGCACTCTCAGTCACTGTATTTATTCTTTTTCATTTCTTAAGACATCATGTTCACATAATGTCAGGAAAGCCTTTAAAGACCTTTGATACTTCCAGACTTACAGCTTGAGAGTCATTACTTCAGCTATGGTTCTCTCTTTGTCAATCTGCTTCCATAATGTTCTGAAGTGCACTGTGTTGCTCAGAGGGTAGGACACAAAACTGAGTGACAAAATGAATTAGAAATAAAGAGGAGATGTGACTTTGAGGTGGGAGGATGAAGTAAGAGGAACAGACAGACTGATTAGAAGGGCCCTGATTTTTTTTTTCCCTGTACATCAGCAAGCTTTCAACAGTAGGAGAGGAAATATTGTCTGTTCAGATGGACTATTGCTTAATGCTTAAAGCAATCTGTGGGAGATACAAATATGATTCCTATAAATGGAGGAGAGACTTTCACATTAACTGTGAGTACTCTCACATCATTACCACCTTCTTCTGTTAACGTTCTGTCATGTTTTAATACAGGAACATAAATAGAAGAAAAGTTCTGGTCTTCTCTGGAAAGTTTGGCAAGTGGTAAATACTAGCATAAGAACAAAGTTTAAGACATTTCTAGACATTTTTGAAATTTAGGATATGAACAAAGCAACAACAACAAAAAAAATGTTTTGTTTCTGCTGCCATGGCGGTGTTGGCAGTAAAATGTAATCAATACAGTTCTGTATGCAAACTTGATACAGTTTCAGAAAGGCATATAATTGGAGTATCTATTGAATTGTAACCTGAGAACAACTGCAGCTGTGGCTTCTTCTATCTTACTCAGTCAAGGACAGGTAAAGTATGAAGGCATGTTATTGAAAACAGGAAAATTTATTAATATGTATGTCCCATATTTTCAGTATGACTTGAATCTCCTTAAGTCTGAAATCTTAATCTTTCCTTTTCATTTTTTTAGCAGAGTAGCTTTACCTATATGAACAAAGGAAAATAGTTAATGAGAGAGGATGCAATCTAGGAATAGTCCTCTCTTCCTACTCCTCCATCCCTACCTCCAGAAATTAGATTTTTTCCTTCTACGCATTCTGCTAAGGACTAAAGAGCTCATTAGTTGTCAGATAACAAAAACAAAAAAAAAAGTCTTTTAGCTTTCACACATAAATAAAAATTAGGAACTATGCTAGCATGTCAGGCTACAACCTGGCTTTTGCAGATTAGTTGTATTAGTAGCACAAAGCAAAGCACCTAAACATTACCTGAAGTTTACCCTACAAGCTTGTCAGTCAAATTATTTGTGAAGCTCTCCCAGCTTCTTGGCTGGGTACAATATCCTAAATACAACCCATGAGTAAAATCTTTACGTCTTTTATCTACTGTCCGTTGGAGGGCGATAGAAACTTCTGTACTATTTCACAGGAACGCTGATTTTAGTAATAATAGTCATATGAGCTAATTACATAGGACTGAAATTTCCCTGAGCACTTTAACTAATGAGTTCTCAATTTAGAGAAAGGCAAAACCAGGAACTAGTGGAACTAGTACAAATATTTGAAAAGGCCACATTTGCAGCACTATCCTCCCCTAAACTCAAGCAGCTGAGACCAGAAAAGAGCCCTTGGTAGTGGTGATGGGAGAAGAACAGTTATAGGGATAATCTTTTTGTACACTAGGACATAACAGCTAAACGGGGGGAAAAAATAATAAATAAATAAATAAATAAATAAATCTCTTTGTTGCTTTCTAAAATGCTTCCTTAGTTTTGAGACCCTTATTCTTATGTGGTTGGTTGTGCGGTGTGTTGCACAGGGAAGCCCCACTACCTCTTTCAGGACTAATGCTGTCTTTTGGTAGTGAAGTGTGCATGTAGTCCAAGGCACTTCCAGGTCAGAAAAGGAATGGTGTTGAGGAGGATGAGAAGAAAGAGGATTGTGCCTTTCTATAGGCTTCATTCTATGACTCAGCACACAGCAAGACACTGTCACAGCACCTCATGCTGACAAGTCCCAATATCTCAGTATGTCATAGCCAGAGAACTACCTGCTTAGGCTTAATTTTACTACTACTACTACATCCATAACCAGCTTGGTTTTCCATGTTTATTCTGCTATTTATTCTGCTAGAGAAGTTAATATCCTGATGTACTTTTTATTGCTGGGTTATGACAGGAGCCTGTAGATGAATAACTGTAGATTTTGGAATATCCCAGTAAATATTACTGTGAAATAGTCACACCAGCAATTGGACAAGAAAAGCAGAAAAAGGCTGAAATTCCAGGACCACGTTCAAACCCACTCTGTTATTATGTTGTTTACACTGAAGCCTGTGGCTCTGCTGCTGTTAAGGGTCCTGTCAGCTTTTCCATTATTCGTTCTTATTTTAGGGAATTTGTTGGTCAGAGATTCACTCCAGGCAGAGTGTGAATGTTGAGAAACTAAAATTTGGCCAAAGGCAGAGTATATTGCTTACAGCTTATAAATTTACAGCTGGACCAACTCTCTGCTTTAACAATGTCACAAATAAATGAAGAAGTAAGCATGTCTTCCGATAACATGAAACACTAAGAACCATAGTCTTTTTGTTGTTGTTGTTTTGCTGTATCAGAACATATTAAGCATTAAAATGCTGGTGAACAAGATGAATATTCTAGGCAGAGCTTTTCGGTATGGCCATATGCATTGTCACACTTATCCCAGAATCAGGATTACAGGGTAGGAGCGAGAGTACTTTAACATCTTCATCCATAGACTCAGTCTGTATGCCTGCACATACAAATGGCATTCAGTTACATACCTAGAAGTACAATATAATCACTTCAAAAGAAAAAAAAATGTTCACAGGTCTTCAAAGGCAGCAACAATCCAGGTAAAATGGATTGTCCTAAGCTGTAAACGGAAATCAGAATATCCACAGACTTTGGATACAGTCACACTTCAGTTCACATGGCATCACTGGTATGCATGAAATCAGAAATATCTGCAAAGCACCTCTGACCAAAAAAAAAAAAAAAAAAAGTAACATTTAAGTATCACCTAGGTATACCTGCAGATAATGGTTCTCTACACTTTTATAAAAGTAATTCTTATTAAAAGATATATATTAAACAATCTGTTAAAGATAGCTATATGTTTTGTTTCATTTTTAATGATGACAAACATAAATGCTGAAAAAATTTTAGATCATCACTTTTTCAGAGAAACTATTCCAATATTTTCATCACCTGATTGCTATCTAGAAAATAAACAAATGGCAATTCACATATAAGTTTACTGAGAGACAGAGAGAGCAATTTAGGAAAAATAGTTTTTAAAACAGTGCATGTGTCTGAATAGCTTCTTAGGTTCAGAGAAGCATATAACTGCAAAGTCACAAATACTTGGATTTAAATAGGTTTCCAAGATTTCTTTTTTATTTAATCATGTCTCATGATGCTCTCTTTTTTATTTACTTTCTCATGGTGCCAGCAGGGAAAAGAACGTAACACAGGGCCGGGAGTGAGGACACCAGTTTTAGTTTCTGAATGTGCTGTTTATTTCCTTTGTGACCCCAGACAAGGTCCTCTGCTGTCCTATAAAATGGTGTCATAACAACTCTTTCTGCCTCAAGGTGTAATGAGATGTTCAGAAACAAGAGGCAGAAAATTCATCACATTAGAAAAGAAAAAGAAAAAAAAAATAAGCATGGCTAAATTCTAACAAGAAAATACTTTTTTTTCCCCCACTTTGCTCTTCAAATAAAATGACATTATCAACTCAGGGGAATACATAGAACCATTCAAGCTCTAGAAAATGCATGTTTTTTTTCCCAAGTCTTTAGTTTATAAGCAGCACATTAAAAACTATTTACCTGAATGTTTTGATTATAGTCCATTCCTGTAACACTTACAAAATAAACCATCCCAAAGCTTTTATAGAGTGGCAAATCCTCTTGGACCTCTTGGTATTAGAGCACCACAGTCATCCTGTTAGATTTGAAACCTGTGCAATTATTTACAACATCTTTTCAGCTCACCTCCAAGTTCTAAACCTTAAATCTCTAGGTTTCAACCTAGTTACCACAGAGATCTGCAAACAGTGGGAGGTCTCATGTATCATGTTAATACTTTTGGCACAGCAGCAGGAGACACTATAATTGCCTCAGCTGAATTCCTTCATTTATGTGTGTACATCACTGAAGGATTTGCAATTAATTTTAAATATCTGCTGGTGAGTCTTTTAAAATACATTTATAGAGCTAACATTTTGTGCAACTCAGAAACTATAAACTGTACAGTCTTTTCATTTCTGTTTTGTGCGTTTCACTTCACTGGCATTACAGTGTCTGTAATGTAAAGGAACCCTGGTACTTCTGGTGCGACATGAATTTTAGCAGGGTTTCCAGACCATGCAGGTATTCTTCTTCAACTCTCTAAAGGGTCAGCATGAGCTGCTGCATTTCTAGTGGGCTGTTAGGATGAAATAGAAATTATAAAGCACATAGGGTGTATAAACCAAAAAGAGTACTCCAACCTCCTGAGATTATACTCATCAGACAAGCCACTGTGCTAAGATCTCCTTCCATTTAATACGTATTCTTCATATCTTCATGATCAGGATAATTAGGAAACGTTCTCTATACTGCTCTCTCTAAGTGAAGAATATTGCACATCTTGATAGCTTTATGATACCTCACTTTGCATATTTTCATTTTTCAGGGCAAACTGGAAGGAAATATTATTAGAGTATTAAGAAGGATGAAGAAAAAATTATTCACAAGCACAAAATATCCTTTGACTGAGAACCGGGCTGAATGGGAAAGTTTCACTGATAACAAAACCGTTACAGCTGAATAATTCCAGTTCTGGTACAAGAGGAGATTTTTAAATCATGGTTTGAAGACCCTTCCTAGTAACATACATGGAATTTAAAAATGATAATTCTTTTTAAATCCCAGAATAAGTCTCAGCATTTGCAGTGGGTGGGGAGATGTGAAGGCTGCAGAAAGTTGCTTTGTGAAGCAAAAAGAAAGATGTACCACTGATGGTTTAAAAATAATTGTCAGAGTGAATAAAAAGATTCATTTGAATGCTTATTTTTGGATATCTATAGGTAGATGATAGTGAATTCCTACTGGAAGGAATCATGATTTAAAGTCAATGGCCACAGGAGAAGTATTTTTCCACCAGCTAACAGTCAGTAAAAATGTAGTGGGCTCAGGTAATTATTATGGTCTTAAAGAGAAAACCAAAGGCTACCTACCATGTTATACCATGTAAAGGGACTCTCCTGGAGAAGCTGAAATTTGCATTCGACTTCAAATATGACATTTGAAATACTATGCAATCAATGAGGGGTAGGGGAGAAGAATTTAAAAATAACTAGGTATATCAGCTAATTAAAATCCATCCTGAAAGTAGAAACAAGTATTTGTAAATAAAATGTAGAAACTGCCAAGAATGAACATTTTTAAGAGCAGCTGAAAAGTTGCAGTAGTCACAAAAACTCATTTATAATTCCTGGATTTTTCCAATGTGTCATGCCACATCTAACTCATTCCAGATGAAATGGAGGACTGTAGAAAGCTATGCACAAAGCACATCACTGACTTGCCTTCAGACACCTCACCACAAAATCACTTGAGCTTTCTAGTCAGAGCATCTTTCTAAAGCATTTTTTTTTCTTTAAGTTTCAAAAGAGACACCTGAAATCTCAACAGAAACTTAAAACTGTTAATGAATTAAATCAAGCTATTATTTTAAGACTAAATGAAATTAAAAGCAACACAACTGACCAAAAAAAAAAAAAAAATCTAAGTAGCCAACCAAGTTTAGTCACTTTCCCTTTAAAGCAATCTTAGGTAGCTTGATTATATTGAAGGTATCCACTAAAAATTATAGTACAATAAATGGAACAGTTTCAGAATAATTGCTATTACCTTTCTATTTCTATTAGCAGTGAATATATTTAGTTGCTGTCAATATGTTTAGTTTTGTGAATATATTTAGTTGTATATATTTCTTGCTTAGAAATTATCACAAAATTTAAAATAAAATTAGCACTAAGTTCTGAATCCTATTTAGCACGTAATTCGCTCGATAACAACACTGACAGGGGTGATAAAACAAATTGGACTGCGGGAATGAATCTTGCACCCCCCACATCTTTAAGCCCATTTATTCTGCTGCAAGGGAACTGCTCTGCATTGCACTGCAGGCAAGAGACAGCCATAAAACTGAGATAGCCATTAAAAAGGAAGATTACTTCAGTGCAGGGGAGCCCTCCAGTGGGACAGAGTTATTATAGCGCTTGCTATAAACTGCCTCTGGCTCCAACTTGCAGCGGTGTACTTTGATGTTCAGATGTTCATCTGTGCAGATGAACTCCCTGGGGAGTCAGTCACATCTGGAACAGTGAACACGTTGTTCCAAATCACATAGGGAATTGTCCAGCACATGTAAAAATAAATAAAGTAAATTTAAAAAAAAATATAAAAGCATTGAAAAAAATGAAAGAAACACACTTGTTTACTGAAAAGCTGTGAGCCTGTCCACAAAGAATGTGAGCCCTTTGGTTAGAAGATGTCTTTGCATTCATGACAGCAAAGTTCAAGGCCAAAGTCTGCTAGACAAATCATGCCAGAAGCCCCCCTCTCTGCTGAAGGATGGTGATCTAACTATACAGGAGAGTTTTTAAAGCAAACACATTCCAGGCAGTTGCAAATTACTGTGTAATAGTACTATATTGTCAGACTGCATGCATGTATAACTACATAAATACCACAGAATTTTCTAAGACTACAGACACCTCTTCTTTGGATCATTTTTCTCGCTGTGAGTCCTTGCCTCATTTCTTAGTTACTCCAGCCACATGTCTCAGGAAAAGCCATTAACTCTAATGACCCAGAACAGTGTCACAGATAAAACTTTTTTTTTTTTTTTTGTCAGAATTGCCGGTAGATTAATGCAAACGTCAAAAGCATTGATCAGTGTTTACCTCTCTTGTGTTAGGCAGCTTTACAAAGCTTAAGTTGAGGTCCTAAGACAAAAAAGAAAAATCTCAACCAGCAAGGGAGATCTCCACAGGAGATACCAAGAGACCAGCTCAGTCAGCTGGCATTACCAGGTATGGTGATAGTGTTTACAGATCAAGGGAATCACAGAATCATCGAGGTTTTAAGAGACCTCCAAGATCACCGAGTCCAACCTCTGACCCAACACTAACAAGGCCTCCACTAAACTATATCACTAAGCTCTACATCTAAATGTCTTTTAAAGACCTCCAGGGATGGTGACTCCACCACTTCCCTGGGCAGCCTGTTCCAATGCCTAACAACCCTTTCAGTAAGGAAATTCTTCCTAATACCCAACCTAAACCTCCATTGGCACAACTTTAGCCCATTCCCCCTCGTCCTGTCACCAGGGATGTGGGAGAACAGACCAACCCCCACCTCGCTACAGCCTCCTTTAAGGTACCTGTAGAGAGCAATAAGGTCACCCCTGAGCCTCCTCTTCTCCAGGCTGAACAAGCCCAGCTCCTTCAGCTGCTCCTCACAGGACTTGTTCTCCAGACCCCTCACCAGCTTCATCACCTTTCTCTGGACTCGTTCGAGTACCTCCATGTCCTTGTAGCGAGGGGCCCAAAACTGAACACAGTACACAAGATGCGGCCTCACCAGAGCTGAGTACAGGGGGACAATCACTTCCCTAGACCTGCCAGCCACGCTGTTTCTTATGCAAGTGAAGATGCTGTTGGCCTTCTTGGCCACCTGAGCACACTGCTGGCTCATATTCAGCCAACTATCTATCAATACTCCCAGGTCCTTCTTTGCCAGGAAGCTTTCTAACCACTCATCTCCCAGCCTGTTGCACTGCTTGGGGTTGTTATGCCCCAGGTGCAGGACCCAGCACTTGAACCTCATACAGTTGGCCTCAGACCATTGGTCCAACCTATTCAGATCCTACTGCAGAGCCTTCCTATGGCAATATTTAATCACAAAGCAAATGTGGTACTTCTGCTTGCTCAGTTTTGTCCAACTCCACTTCACTTTTTCTTCACAGTAACATTTGTGAAGGCTGTACCTAAACATCCAAGGACAAACTAGGTAAAAGAAAGAAGAGTTTGAAATCCTTTGTTTTTGTGAGCTTAGAGGCAAGCTACTTTCATAAAATAGTCCTAGCATTAAACTAGTTTTACATGCTCCCCCTCTTTGGTAATTCCACTCATTTCAATTTCATGTCACTTCAGTCACTTCAGAATATCAACCCTTCCACCTTGTGCATGTCACATGAATTTCAGTCCTCTTGCAGATGCCTTCTTGACTTCAAGAGAAAGTACAAGCATATTCAGTATATTCAGAAGTGACCCTCTGTTGTTGCGCTTCAAACTGCACATTTTACAAAGTAGAAAAACAGATGAGGTTATTCCTGAACACTGTATTTCTAAAATGCACAAATAATGAAGAAATTAGGCCTTGCTCAATTATGTGACTATTTTTTTATTTTTTTTTTTGGTAAAGCACTGGAAGTGTTATTACATTCTAAGAACAAAATGACAGAACATTGGCATTTCAAAAAGAAGGCAAAGACTAATTACTAAGGAGTCAAAGGAAAAATGTGGTTTTGTTCTACACTTTCATTTTCTTCCATTCAGCAAGAACAAGAGTTGATTGTATTAAAATATTTCATTAAGCCTTGAATTTTCAAAGGTTGAAACAAGCTGTTCAGTGTTTAAATGCTCACAATACAGGAAAAATAAGAAGTAAGTATAATCAGTATAATTACAGAGGGAAAAATAAGCTTTGCTTTCACTGATGCCAAATTCCAACTAATGTGCAAAATGAAAGGTTGAATCACATGATGTCTTAATACTGTATCAATTTATTAATATTAAATTAGAATACATGAAAACAAAATATTTATACAATTAATCTCTTCCAAACTAGACCAAATCCCAAGGCAATAGAAAAAATATAATTCACAGGGGAAAAAAAAAAAAAAAAAGTCTTATTTGACTGTAAGATGTGAGCTTTATATTTCTTATTACATTCTCACCACATGCATGGAACAGCACTCCATGCATGCATGTATTTTTTCCCTTTTTAACATCTTTATGTCTTTATCATAACTATGCCACAAAAAACACAGCTGTTGAGTTGAACTCTGATGGTGGCAGTGATCTGACAAAGCATGAACTTTCTGATTAGAAAGTCTGATCAGACCATTTTTATGAGCTAACTCCACTTACAAACTGCTTAGACTATATATTGTCTTCATACTATATCAATTGATTAATATTAAATTACAGTACTGTTAAGTAAGACCATTTTGGATACGTTGATGTTTTCACTGGGTGAACTCTGGAAAGTGCTTTAGGGTAAGTGAGATGGTTCCTAGTACTGAATATGCCAAGTTTCCAATTTTTTATTTTTATTTTTATTTTTTTTCTATATGCAGTGATACAATGTACAGTGAAATGACTCTGACAACATTTTAATTCCAGATCAGAGTCAGGCTGCAGAGACAGGAGAGAGGCTGCAGAGAATCAAATTCTGGGAGTGCATGATGCCATGATTAGGGTATAACTCATGTGGACAGAGCTCGAAGTTGATCTGTACTCTTATTTTGTTCACAACCTGCTCTGACCCCCAAGAGGATATTTTGGTCAAAAAGTTCAGAGTCCTCTCATTTCAAAATCAGCAACAAAACAATAAATAAATGCATAACCTGGGGGACTGTCAATTGCTTTTGCCACATTCGACTCAGTGTACTTATGCTAATTTACACCAGCTGAGAACCTGCCCCACTGTATTTCATTTACCCTTGTAGTCCTTTAAAAAACAGGCAAGTTCACCTGGTAATTTTCCCCAGACTTTTGAAATCAGTCACCAAACTACTTCTGAACTTCATTTTGATTCTGTTCTCTGCAGTTTCTCTGCATGGAAAAAACTTCTTTCTAATTTACAGAGATTTCAGTGAACATAGTGATTATTCCGTCTACTGTGTTATCTCATAAACTCAGCAGCAGAATCAGTGCTCTTGCCAGCCATTCCACAGGAAGCTATCATCCACACTAATGGTATATCAATATGCTTAATTAAAGACTAGAAAGCAGATGAAAGCTCATGTTCATAGAATGTTTTCAACACAAAGACAACTAGTGGATGTTTGCATCCCAGCAGACAACTTAATCAAAAGATAGCAAGCCACTAAAATAAATAAATAAATAAATAAATAAATAAATAAATAAATAAATATCACAAGACAAATAGTGATATGATCCATGCAAAACCGGCTTAAAAATAGTAAGTCATTCTACCAGTACATCAATTGAAAACATCTTTTTGAAGGACAGAGGTAAAATGGAAAAGATGGTAATAAAAAATTTGCAAGCTTGGAAGCTTATACAAGCTCACTCTCAGTGAGACTGACAAACAACTGACTCTATTATAAAGGTAAAAATACATTCTTGTGGTTTTAGCTGTAATAGCTAACTTTCTTTGCAGAGGCTCACACAAAAGTGTCTTTTGGATTTTTGATTAAAATAGTGGTGATAATTCACCATTGTTTTAGTTGTTGCAGATCTGTGCTTACACAGAGCCAAGGACTTTTCAGCTTCTTGTTCTGCCCTGCCAGTGAGAAGGCTGGGGGTGCACAAGGAGCTGGGAGAGGACAAAAAAAGAACAGCTGGCCCAAACTGGCCAAAGGGACATCCTACATGGCGTCATACTCAGCAATAAAAGCTGGGGGAAACAAGGAGAAAGGGGCACATGTGGAGTGGTGGTGATTGTCTTCCCAAGAAACCATGACATGTGATGAGCCCTGCTTTGCTGGAAGTGGCTGAACACTTACTTGTCTGGTGATGGGAAGTAGCAAATGGATTCTTTATTTTGCTTTACTTGTGCACATGGTTTCTGCTTTCCCTAGCAGACTGTCCCTGCTTTCCCTAGAGATAATGACTGATATAGGCAAATGAACATACTGAAAAGCTTTCTGCCAAAACAAAATAAAATTTTGCATTTTGTATCACCCATGATGAATAGCATTTGACTGTTGAAATCACATCCTCCATTCCCCATAAAACAAATAATTATCAGTGTATCAAAGACAGGAAAAATTCCTAATACAGACTAAAAAATTCTTTCGACTGCAAAAGATTGTGGAGAGAGGTAAGAAATATTACATCATACTTTATACTCTTCTATAGTTCCCTGGGTATGGATTAGAAGGAGCTCCTGAATCAAGGCCAGTAAATCCTAAATTGGGCAATCAAACTATTTCACCTTTGGTAAATGCATGGTAATGCTTTGGTAAAACCTAAGCCCTTTTGAAGGTTAGTGACCTTATCCTAGTTTCTAGCCTGACTTTACCCATAGCAAAATGAACACATTTGGTTCCTCTTTTACCATTCTCCTTTAATTCATTTCCTAGCATTTACCCTGGATGCATTGCCACTATGCAATCAAAGCTTCTCTTGCTAGACTAGAAAAGCCTGTTTCTTTTAACTCATTTTAGAAAGATTGGCTCTCCATTCCTTAATCATCCAAGTACCACTTTTTTGCAGGTTTTGCGTTTTGAAATCATTTGATGTCAGTGAGGTTATGTAGAAGTAGTTCTGTAATAGAAAGAAATAGAAGATGTTCTACAGGAAAGACTTAATGATACTTGTGTGCCCTAGAATATAGTTGTTGGTTATAATGGAAGGAAATAACTTTAGGTTAATAACTTGGCCTTTCTAGACTCGAGGCTTTCTTTTGTTTCCTCGCAAACTGCTTTATTATTAATTGCAAAGAGCAAATCATAATAAAATTGGAATGCATAAACTCAGCTGTGCCAAAAACTCTCCCTAACCTCAAGGACGTTTTGCCATTAGCGAATGCCTCACACAAAACTAAAAATAAAAGCATAGACTCAGCTTTCAAGATTCGCTTTCTACAGCTTCTCCACTCTGCCAGACCACAAAAACCAGGCAATAACTGTATCTACAGCATAGGATACTCTATTTCCTCTTCCTAAAGGTTATAATTGCTTATATATCAGCTTATGCTTCAAGAATTTACAGTGTAGAGTGATAAACTCCTTATTACATTATTTTGGCCTAGCTTTTTCATTCTTTGGATTATTGTTAGATTTAAATGGAAATGTATTCTCATAATTTTGTGTTCTATTTGACAGAACCCCAAAGCCTTATACTTTTATATGTGGAAACAGGTGATAAGCAGCCTCAGATGTCACAGTCTCAGATCATGTTTTCCTTGTCTTTAGAAGATTGAACTAAATTTTGCAGAAAATGCCAACAAGCCCTGAATCAGCTCTGTTGCTAACACAGGTTACACTGTTAGATCAAACTTTGCCACATGAGCAGTTCTGTCAGCAGTGGCAAAAATGTGGCATGAAGTGAATTCTTTAGTATTTTCATAGACCAAACGACTCAGATTTTAATAAGTTTCACCCTGGGTCTTTTCTATTTCTTCCTGTCAACATATAACTTTACAACCTGGATTCATACAGTTGGAAATAATAATAATAATAATAATAATAATAATAATAAAATATCTACTCCCTGGCCACATAGTTGTAAAAAACAGACACAGTAGCACAAAAACTTTAATTGACACATCAGTGGTAATTGGTAAGGAGATAAGGACAACTTATATCATCTTAGCTTTACTATGCAACAGGTAACAGACCTAGACTTGGAAAAATTTTGCGTATTTTTGTATTTAAAGTCCTTTGCTGACTAAATGAAGCTTTCAGTCAGCACGAGCAACTTGGTTATTTCATGGTATTTCAGAATCGTATACTTATTTAAGTTGAATGAGACCTTAAGAGGCCATCTGGTCCAACTGTGACACAAGGGCAGCATTGCCATTAGATCAGGTAGCTCAGGGCTTTATCCAGCTAAGTTCTGAGTATTTTCAAGCATCTTCCACACCATTTGCAGCAATGTGTTCCAATAGCTGATTGACTTCAGTATGACTTTTTTCCTAATATCTAATTAGGATTTTCCCTGAGGTATCTTGTGCCCATTGCTTCCTATCATTTCCCCATTTAAAAAAAAAAAAAAAAAAAAAGACTGGCTCCATCTTCTCTACAGAAGAAAAAAATTGTTCTCCCATTAGATAGCTGAAGACATCCATTTATACAATTTATACACAGGAAGCAGGTGGGGAGAAAAGTAAACAATACTATTTTATTGTGACACTTCAGAATACTGAAAAATCCTGTTATACAAGAACTGAGAAAAACAGGATCAACCCACAAATAAAAGCATCTGTGGGTGATTGCTAAATTAACACCAGTTAATTTCTCAAGAACAGGAAAATATTTTACAAGGTTTCCTATTTCAACAAAATGTGTTTAATAAATGGATTTTCTGTTTCAGTCCTGTTATCTTGCTCTCTGCCAACTCCAAAATGATATTGCCATCACATGAGAAGTGGAGAACAATGAGGAAAAAAAAAAAGATTCAGTGAACTTTGGCATGCACATTATTAAGATAAAACTCATACTCCTCTTTCAGCCAAGCTTTAATGAATTGTAAATTTTTCCCCTGAAAGAACAGTGATTAGCTATTGATTTAGAAAAGGTAAAGGGATGTGATTAAAAATAAACTACAAATGAATCAAATTACAACAATGTGGAATGTATTTGTATGAAAAAAATTGAACCATCCTATATACACTATATCCTATATACTAGCCTACAGCATGGGAAGAAAAAATGTAGTTCTTTATCTCAGAATGCACAAAGTACAGATAGAAGAATCATCATGTGTTGCAGAACAGGTATAATTCATTCCTGGAGTGAGCTATCTGAGGCTTTTCTCAGGATCCAGATGTATTTTATTAAGCCTCCTATTTCTTCCTCTCAATTGTGTCTTCATTTTTCTCCTGCTCAAATGATGCAGGGAAAAGAAAAAAAAAAAAAAAAAAAAAAAAAGTATCTTTTATTCTTTTCAGGAAAAAGTATTTTTCTTGAGCTTGCACTGCTCAAAGACTAAGCAGATTCAATATTTGTTTTTTGGATGGCTTGAATATCACCTCTACATGTATGTCTATATTCATAGATGGCAGGATAAATGTACTACGAATCTTAATTGGAAAGTATCCTTAAATTATGGTGGTAATCTGGCTTTCAGGAAATAGATAAAAAGCATTGAAGTGACACATGCAAACCTAAAAAATATAACATTGTTTTCTATTTGATTTCAGCTCATCTGTCTCTTTAACATCCTCCTCTCCCTCAGGATGTCTCAGTATTTTAGTAGACATGAGATATTATGCCATATTTTCCCCATTCCAAACCTGACCCCCATCTTAAAACAGCATCCTAGAGCTGACTCTGCCTTACCAGAACCAGAATCTGTCTTAACTCTGCAAAGGTTTCAGATTCCACAGATTCCACAAATAAACCAAGTCCTTCAGATTCTGATACCTCTAAACTTAAGCCCAACCCTGACTGCTAAATTATTATAGTGACTCCAGTCCACACCAGGTCTAGCCAGAGGTGACTTGTTCCCTTTAATAATATTTTGAGTAGACTGAAGTTCCACCCCACCATGCTCCCTTGACATACAATGAAGCAAATATAAATTGAAATCCAGAACTCTGTAGCGTGGAGACCTATTTTATTCTTCATGTCGGCAAAGTAATCTAGAAAGCAACAATAGGTGGTCATTAAAAAAAAAGAAAAAAGTTTTCAAGAGAAAGCTAATTTTGATTCAGAATTTGAGGTTTGGATAGTTTTTGATAAGGGTTAAACTGGAATTAGGGTTCACAACAGTGTAGGCTAATGACTTTAATTTCCTACTGGTTTATATAGAATAACACAAGACATGCTGTCATAGAAAGGTTGTCTTGTGGTCAATCCTGGGGCAGATAAGAATGCCTATATAAGTATTGGGGTTGGGTATATACAGGGTTTAAAACAGAGCCTGGAAAACTAGCTTCACTGTTACCTCTTTGTTGTAGTGCTCTATACTATAAATGTAGTCTAAGTCTATAAATGTACTATAAATGTAGTCTAAGGGTCAGAATTCATAAAAAGTAATGATTTTTAGTTATTTTTGAGACAGACCATGTTTGCAAGACTCTGCCTAAAGTTAGATTTAAATCTATAAATTCAGTAATGCTTTGGAATAATAAGAGGACACCTATGGTTTGTGGGGTATACATATCAGAGGATAGAAAAGACATGAAAAGCATATTGATAGTTTTTGCTTTAATCCTAGCCAAGAAGTATATGAGTTTAGGTTTCTATAAGGTCAGAATAGATTAAATTTACTAGTGAATCATCTGCAGCACACAGAGCTAAAATGATTTACAGCACCAACATGGACAACAAACTGTGGGATGGATTAGCCTGCTTGGTCACAGTAGTTGTACTCAAGGAACAGTTATGAGTCTGTATAACCTTCAGGGATAACCCAGATAGAACGGAGGTAATGTAAATAACAGAATTGTTTGCCTACGTAATTCTAGCCAGAGATTACTAGAATTAAGCAAAATTGAGATTAGGAATTGTGTCACCATGAGTAATAATGTTGAATCCTTCAAGACCAACATGGGTAGGATGAAAGGAGGGGTGGCAGAAACAAGACCCTCATCTGATGTTAGCAGTTATTTCAAGTGTGATTAGTCTAGAGGCTCAACTAAATAAAGATGAGGGATGGAGAACAAACATTTTTTACTGAATTGAGCAGACCTAGAAGCCGAAAGTTGTTGCCAGGGAAGGAGAATGGCTGAGATGACTTCTGAGACAGGAAAAACATAGTAGACCCTAATGTTAAGACCTGGAGTCAAGATTAAGTGTATTATTAACCTTCATTACATTTAGGGATTTATGGTAGTTCTCAGCAAATTTCTCAAGGGTCTTTCTCAAGATGAACTTCAAAACAGTATATTGCTGGTGTGTTTCAAACCTACTTTTGGTAACTTCTGATTTCCAGCCTATACATATTCATGGGCAGTTTATATAAATTTGTTGATGCATTCTGTTAATTATCCAAAGACAGAGATCACTATGCCCATGTACAAATCGTTATGTGATTAAAATCAGATTCTCATTCAAATAACCCTGTCAAACTCTCAAAACAAATGAAAGGTCTGCCTAGGTTTTACAGTCCAGACAGGTTATTTTACAGCTGAGCCACAGAGAGTCCCTACACAAGACTACCATTCATTGGTTGCTGTCAAAAGCTTGCAGGCAAGAGTCCAAATCCAGCACAACATTTTCTGCCTTGCTTTCTCTCACCCTTGTCTTTGCATACCTAACACAGCAAGAATACAAAAGGACCTGACTTTGTAGAGCCGAGCAAAGCATACTGAATTGCCTTTCGCTTCCAACCAACAGGCAAAGAGAAAAAGATCTGAACCTTCTCCCATCCCAAGAGCTAACAGCAAACTTAGACATCAGACAGCTGAGTGGGTCTTACAGGAGAAAAGAAAAAAAAAAGGAAGAAGAGTTTCTGGGACAGTTCAGAGAGACTGAAGTCTTCTCTGGGAAAAGGAAATATATAAAAATAACTTTGAGGTCGTGTAAGACTGAAAGAAAGTAAAGACTGCAACCCAAGAACTATGAAACAGACCAAAACAGCTAGAAAATACTGTTCTTACCCCAACATGAGAGATAGAACTTGAGTCTGTACATGAGACTGATTTCTTGTTGAAAACTTTTTTTTTGTTTCCTAAATGGGGAAAAAAAAAAAAAAAAACTTGTAAATATTCACCAATGTATATTCTATTACCTGTTATCAGCTGTGCCTGTTTATGCTACCCAGAAGCTCTGAATATTTTCCTGGATATTTAAAAGGCTGCATACTCTGTTATATACCTCCCAGAGGCTTCTGTAGCTCTCTTCAAATAGAATTGAAGCATAAACACTTCCTCTTTATGCTTAAACAAGCTGTTTTGCTTAACAGGGAGTATCTTGGGGATATTTAAAATTGGCTTGCAACACACAAGTAGGATACGCAGCTTCTCAGATCAGGAATTTTTCGTCATGATATTGATTAAAAGCTGACAAATGCAAACATACACTTCCAGGTTCACTTTAGTCAATAATAGCTGAAGTACTAATTGCCTGATACAATGGTACCAGCTGGCCACAACACACTTCACAAGCTACCTAGGATTTCATATAGGAATGTAACCTTTTCTCTTTCTCTATCTTGACCCATTCAGAAAGGTTATTTACTAATTGAAAAGAAACATTACATCCCACTAGTGGGTTTAGGGTTCACCAACTGTCATTTTTAACAAGAGAGAAAATGTTCCGTGCATGTTCCAAACAATGTAAAGGTTGCTCTCACAAGTTTTATTTGCATACATACACCCATGTAAAATTGTCTGAATCAATGTCTCTTAGCTTGCCTCAGGATTTAATTTGCCAGACCTCTATCCATAGCTACAAGTTACTGTTCTCACAGAGTTCAAAGATTTAGCTGTCCTTGAAGAAACACCAGCTCTGAGTTTGCAACTATAGCACCTGCATTCCTCCTCATTCACTGGGCCACACCACCCTGCAAGTTCACCACTCCTCTTCTGGTTTCTGAGCTAGGAACAAAAGCAAGACCATTTTAGGACTGGGATAACTTCTAAATTTTAGCTCATTGCCAAAGGTAGAGCAAGTTATGGTCCCTTCCCTTTCTGTCAAGTGAATCTTGACTTCCTGGTGAGAAGATACCTCTGAACCCACATCCAAAAACTACACTGTTTAAAACAAACAAACAAACAAAAAAAAAAAAAAAAAAAAAAAAAAAAAAAAAAGCAGAAGATAAAGTCAAGAAAGCCTCAGTGTGTAAGTCCCCTTTCCTACAAGCAAAATGCCTTAGAGTCTGGAATCATCTGGTGGTCTGCTGCCGAGCCATACTTTCAGCTGAATGTCTATCAGTGCTGCTGCCCTTTCTAGTGACAGTGTCCAGTTGTAGCAATCCCATTTCCAATTCCCACTTCCCTTGGGAAGTCCCAGAAGAATTTTTCTAGAATTTTTGCTTTGCTGTTTCTTAAAATAAAAGTCATCTCTGCTTATAGTCACAGGATACAGAAATTCTCAGTCTTATCAGCCACTCCTGTAGGCGTGAATTCTCAGACATATAGCCCTTGTTTCCACCAAAGCTCCTTACCTGAATTCAAGCCAAACTAGTGTAGTTATATAGTCTTTAGTGTCTCATGCTTCTCATTAGTTAATGATGTATCCCCAGCTAGGGATCCATTCCAGCTCTGGTTATAGGTACCATGGTAGAAAGTTTTTTTAAATTACCCACTGCTATGAAGACTTCCCTATCTATTGCAGATCCCTATGTCCTTGCACTCGCTTAAGGTCTCTTTTCCAGGAGCCATTAAGCAGAGCAAGAACTGCTACTGTAACCATTATATAAGTCAAGAGCTGTTACTATTCCTATCACTAGATGTTCATTATTCACTATTCTCTGGTAATTTTGACCATATTTGATTCTGCATAAATTGGTTCAATTTCCTGTTAACGACCTCAATCAGTACAACTCTAAAATGCCATTCTTTTTCTACTCAACAAGAAACAAGAAAAAAAAAAAAAAGAAAGAGAAAAAAAAAAAAAAAGAGAGAGAGAGAGAAGAGGAGGATATTTCTATCTAATTTAATCTAACCAATATAATTTTTTAAGAGAATATAACTATTTTGCTTCAAATGCAGTGACAATGTGCATTGGATCCACCTTCTCCAGCTGACTGCCTCCTTTATCAAAAGAATTATTTTACCTAAATTTTCTGCACCTAACCTGGAGAAGTCTGAAACTTTTAAATTGAAAATAAGCTTCTCTGGGCTGATTGCCATCAACTGTACCTATTTATGTCAGCAAAGGCATTTACCTTTCTGACACCTTTAAAGGTTTGGGTACTCTATTCCATAACCCTAATTCCTTTCTGTCATACCTGTGATAAGATCTGTAAAAGTCTACTCCCCACCATCACCTCATTCTTACCAAATATCTAGGTCTTCTAGGTAATTCACCAAGAATGCACCATACTCTTCAAAATTCCACTCATTACTATTTGCCATAGTTACACTAAGCTGGTCCTCATCTCTCCATTATAGCTGGAAAACTTGACTAGCTAGGAAAAAAAAAAAAAATCTAAGATCTGGTGTACATCCAAAGTAAAAACAAACAAATGAATAAAAAATCCTATTCCCCCTCCCCAGGAATTCTGAATCTACAAAGGTTAAACAGCAATGTTTGCCCAGCCATGCCTAAGGGCCTGCAGCTGTTAACAATAAAGAAGAGTAGATGGACTTGATCAGCAGTCAATCTCAAATGCTTCTGAATCAATTGGATGCTCTTCATGCTAGCTCAGAAAAAGCAATACCTATAATGGACCTGGATCGTGCAATTCTCCTTCTAGGCATGATACTATGATCTCTTTCAGTGGACAGCTCCCAATATGTAGAAAGAGCTGGTAGCTTTAAATGATCCTGGGAATGATTACATGTTCTGGTAATGATTGCCAAGGTAATGGCTCTCTGGAACCTCCTCCTTACCCCATGAGAAGCCAGCTTCTCCTTATTAAACCCACTATTAACATCAATTTTATAATCCCTGCCTACTGTCCCAAACAGCTTTCAAGTTGAACCCATTTTTGCAAGCACAAATAAGTCTAATAAGAATCCATCAGAATCAGCATAAGTTTTTGTTTTGTTTTGTTTTTGTTTTGTTTTGTTTTGTTTTTGTTTTTGTTTCATTGTTATTGGTAGAGGTTTGTTTGTTTGGGTTTTGTTTTGTTTTTCATATCAACATGGAGTTTGCACTTAGGAAAAAAGAAAGAATTAGAACAAAGGATGGAAAGCAAGCCAAACCTAAGGTCTGAACCCAGCACCAGAGACCTTGACTCACCACAGAATTCAAGGACAGGTGTAACTTTCACTTTACTCACAGCACATAGTGAAACTTTCTCTCTCTCTCTGAGATTCCAAATGCCTCAGCACCATTTGAAATAATTTCCACAAATCTGTTTCACTTTTTCATTCTCTGAGTGTATGTGCGGCTCTCCATCATACACATAAGCACTACATATAAGAAAACAAAGCACTACTGAAGCCAGTAACACTGTGCAAATCTGACTGGTTTCCAACTAATGTAGTTTGTGGAGAAAATGCCATTACTGAAATATTTTTAATGAAATTCATACATATTTTTCCTTATTGTATTATCATTATTACCTACCATAGCAGCAGAGGTAAACAATATAGCAGTTAGGCCCAGCCTAGCTCTTTCTGCAGTTCTCTTTATCAAGAAAAGAATGTGTATGCAAGGAGCTACTTTGGAGATGCAAGAGGTTCATAAAGACATAGGAATATTAATGAACTGGAAAAATAAATAAATAAAAAGAAAAAGAAAACTGCAGTTCCTCTCCTGTTCTCGAGAAAAGAGCATGAGTCATTCCCATGAACTCACTGACATTTTGAGCCAAAGAGTGAAAGTAAGCATTAGCTGTGATAGCAGTAGTGATGCCTAGGGCACAGGAAACCAAATCATGTATATCTGTGGTAAGTTAAGCAGCAGTGTGATCAAAATGCACCTCTACATCTTGCTTTTTATTTTCTAACCTCAGAACTCCATATACTGTGTTTCACAGAGTAACAAATATTGCTATGTGCAGATTTATATGCCCGCTGGTTGCCTTGCTCCCAAGATGGTTGTGTTTCTGAAAAGAACCCAAATTACCTGGACCACTAGGGGTGAATCTTGGTGAGAAACAGAGGAGCTGAAGTTGAGTCCTATCTTGTGGCAGTGGAACTGCTACAGCTACTTTGAAGAGCAAAGGATTTTGCTTAGAGCTGAAAAGAATATGCTGCTAGAAACACTAATTAAATGTCTGTAAACTCAGCAATTTGTGATAGTCACATAACACAAACATCTTAGCAAATCTTCTCGTGGAATTACTAAAATCAATTTTAATGACTTAGTTCTAATTCTAAAATCTAAAAAAATATATTCCCTTGAATGCAGACACACACAACAGATTAAATAAATGGTAGGGTTTTCCCCAATATAAAAGAAAATTTGAAGAGAAACAAGTTTTTGATTACAATGAGAGAGATAATAGGAAAAGCAGTTCTATCCTGTTGAAGTCTGCTCTATTTTATAAACCAATAAAATACAGATTAATAGATTGTGCAATAAAAATGGAAATAAGATAGGTATGTTTCCTCCTTGATAGTGATTTAAACAGAAATTTCTGCTCTGTTTTGTGAGAAGTACCTTCTTGCTGAGGACTGAAGGAATTGAGAAAGGCAAAATTTTGTGTAGCAGAAAACCAGCAAGTTATCCAAATTATACATGGTTTCCTAGAACTAATAATACCAAAGAAAGACAAACATCCTCTTGGAGTAAGAGCTACTGCTCTATTACTAGAAAAGACAAAGATCTTAAATACAGGATTGATAAAGCAACTAGCAACTACATTGGATTACACTTCCTCTACCTCACTTCCCAAATAGAATCCAGTAAAACATAATAAATCTGTGAAAATACATAATGGCCAGTTAAATTGAGACACTAAGACAGTATTATACACCTCAGCTGGACAAAAGATGTTCCATCACAAGTATTTATTCACCATTTTCTCCCTTATTGCCTGCAGCTACAGTCTTGCCTTTAATAGTAAGGTACATCATGTCAAGAGGTTAAACCACAGTAGAAAGTCAATTAGCATGCAGTGCTTCATCTTAGCTTTCAGACTAACAAGTCTAGTGATGCCCTTCCAAACGCAGGGAGAGAGAAGCAGAAAATTCACAAAAAATCTCTTGTGGGAGCCTTCCATAGACACCCATCAGGACATTCTGCACTACAGCAGGCATCCAGGGAACCTCCGACTTCCAAATGCCATTCACTTTGAGTTGTGGCTATGTGGATGCTGTGAGGATTGTTTCTTTGACATCAGGAAAATCTAAAACATTGGCTTGCACTCTTTAACTTTCATTAAGCCTCCCTGGGTAGAAGACAGGGAAGAGAAAAGGGATGGCCTTCAGTGTAGCCAAGAAGTCATACCCCAGTAATTCCTACTCACTTTTGCAAGCAAACTCTTAAATTTGCTCACTAAATGCAGTTCTATTAGTCAACAGCGATCTGTTTACTAATTATAACAAAGAACAAAAAGTTTTCATGAAAATAAAAGGTTGAAATCAAAAGCAATTAAAAAGACAACTACTGTATTTTGACTGATGCAGTGGGCACAGGCACTTTGTTAAGATAAAGCATAATCATAGAGTACAGAGATTTGGAAGGAGCTTTATAAAGGAACAGACATGAGAATACTAAGGATAGAGTTTGAACTGTTACCATCAACTGTTAAAATATAAACAGGACAATTTTAAACAGGATGGACAGAGAAAATAAATCCAGTAGTATTTTTTTCATGTTTCTGTACCTTTCATTTCAAAGAAGTATGCTCTAGAAAGCAGATGCTTTTACAGAAAGCCACGACAAAAGCATAACATCTGAGGTGAAAAAGAAATTGTAGTTGTTAGACAAGTTCATCTTAGTAGTTGTAAGTAGCATCTGCTTGAAATTATCCCTGATGAACAAGATATATTCTTAAATTCCTGTGTAATCTGTAAATCTTTGATTTAGACATTTTGACTTAGAACTTGAGGGATTCAGTTTGAAAGAGTGCCCGAATGTTTCTCCAAGTAATCATAAAATTCTGTCAAGAGGTGCTAAAAATCCAAGTAATCAACATAAACACTTTGAAGAACACACATCAGAGACCCTTACAGAAGCTTAGATATTTTTAACGTGAATAACACTGAAGAATTAAGACCTGTTTTTTTCTGACTCCAGAAAGTCCATTAATTCCCCACAGATGGATAGATTCCAACCTCACAGATGGAAAAGTGAGGCATACTGTGTTGATGAGATTGAGACAAAAACTATGTATTTGCCAGTATACATGCAGTTTCTGCCCAAGTAAATGTGATTACTCCTTCCTTTTATCCTTGAAAACATGGCTACCCTAAGCTTCCACATTAACATGTTTCATCTCTAAAGGGCAAAGGGATCTTTCTCATTACATACAGGTTAAATGGTATTATATTTAAATCAAAGTAGTTACATAACAGCCATATAACAAGGAATTTTAGGTCTGGATCTCTCCAAGTGATCCAGGATTATGAAATCTCCCATTGTTACAGGGAATGAATAAGCATTTAAAACCAGAGCTTTGGTGAAGAACCTCCCAAAGAATGAAACCATGTGAATAAAGTAATTCATGCAATCAGCAGAAGACTTTGCTCTTAGCTTAACTCAGCTGTTTCAGGGGGCAACAAAAAGAACATGCAAGGTTCCTTTCCAGTGTCTGGAAACTGTATTTTTTTTTTTTTAGCAATACGCAATGCACACATAAATGCATATGTATGGTCTTTTTAGCTATTTTTGTTTATTCTAGCCTTTTATACATACTGATAGAGAATGGTGGACTAGGATGAAGAACATTTTCTTGATTTTCTTAATTTCCTGTGCATCTCAAGAGAAAAAATAAATAAGTAAATAAATAGATAAATATATGTTTAGATTAAACCCTCCTTAATTAACTGTTTAAAAAGAAATTGTCATAAAGCGTTTCTCCTATTATTAATGGTAATTTTGAATGTTGTTTTGTAAGAAAAAGATTAGAGGTAAAATATTTTTGTATTCCGTAAGTTCATTTATTGAATCTGTCAACATTTATAATCAGTGGCTCTTTTTCAGTGTTTTGAACACAACACAAACAGCAAGCCCATTTCAAATGTTTTATTAGAACATACATTTTTAAAATCCAAAAAGGCATGGATGTTCAGACAGGAACAATACAGGATTTATTTAGGAAAAATAAAGTTATTAACTTGCTATTGCATCACAGAAGTGTGAACTTTGAGCTAACCTCATTCAACATACACATTCCATCACTTATGTCATTCAAGCCAACCTCTTCTATGTTGAGCAGTACAAAAGCCATTTAGATTTTCTTTCAAAAATCAAGCCCAATTTGCTGTGGGAATAAGAAAATTTCCAGTTACTGTTTCTACATATCCCAGAAATTTGTGCTATTTTCTGTGGGTTTAAGCCTGAAAATAAGCTTGCAGAGAAAACTTATTCCCTGGAAAAAGAGAAGTATAAACCATAGTGAACTTCAGAGTTACTGTAACAAAGAAGTCAATTCAAAGAAAAGGTATCAAAACAGGGAAAATAACGTTAAAACTGATGATAAAAATTAGACAAATTTAATTTCTGAAAATTTTTATTCTCGTGGCAGAAAGTGATGATTTCTACAATACATTTGCTGAATTTTTAAACTGTTTTTGAGACAGATGCATATTTGAAAATGTGATATTCATTGTTAGCATTTTTATATCATCCTGTATATCCTCCCAGTTCACATACAGTAATGGTAAGCTGCACTACAAAAAAAAAAATCTTTAGTATCTTGACACAGTGTTCTTGGTATTCAAAACTCTGTGTTGTTTGTAGAACTCTGAAATATTTTCAAGTGCAAAAGTTAATCTTGAGCTCTAGTTAAAATAAATGCAGTTCTTCATGTTTTCAAAAAAGCATTTAAATCCATTAATGCAAATCTGGATTCCTGGAATATGCCCTAGAAAAATGCAGAAAGTAGGTAAATGTACAGAAGCAGGGTAACAAATCAAATATATACAGAGCACATCAGGATGAATGACATTTCAGGTCTGGCAGCTCTAGATTTATCATTAATTGCTGGAGTAAAACCAGTAGCTTTTTTAAAAAATCTCCTTTTTAAATTAGAAAATTAGTGAAATACAGCCAACATTTACTCCTACTGGTTGCCAAGTTATGCTCTAATTGCAATGGAAAATCATAAGAATTATCAGGTAAAAGGCTGATTGAGCACAGTGTCCTCTGGGCTCTTTTTGCCCCTGTAGAAGCATGAAAAAAAAATAGGTTAGTACAGAGGTTAGTACAGTCCACACTAGGAAATGCAGTGTGGGTGGGACAAGACAGACAGGTCTGCTATTCTTAGACTGCTGTTACTCTATAGCCAAAGAAATATGGAGTGAAGAATGGGCAGAGCTTTCACTGAAAAAATGTTGCATGAATTATTTTGTCTATAAAGTAATGAAGAAAAAGGGAGAGATTATGATTATTATTCACAGCCCCTGTGTTGCAGAGTAGCACGGACACTTATTTTTCCACATGACAGAGGCAGCCATACACACAGTCTCAGAGCAGGGTATTTTCTAACACCTCCTGTAGCCGATGAGACAGCTCATTTCCAGCATTGCCTAACAAGCTCTCAAGAGCAGGTCCTTACACTGCTTATATGACAGAGAACATGGACACATGACACAAGGACAGGAATAAAAATCATTCTGTTTTGGCTGTACTGGTACAGCCATAGTGTACTGTAATCTGTTTCCATAAGGGAAAAGGAATGACTATATATAGGTCATAAACCACCACAAACCTTTGCAACAGGAGGGTTTCTCCCAGTATAATTAGCTAAGGAAGGCAAAATTATACCCTTATGTGATCTAGTTATTATGTAGATAACACATTTCAGTGTATTCTAAGGCCAGATTTACCAGTGCTAAGATATGTATAAAAAGCTATGTTCTATAAATATCTTCTTTGAAAAGGTAAGCACTGCTAGGCTCTAAGTCATGCATTTCTCTAGCAACGTAAATATTAAATGCCAGGCCTTAGGTGAATGAATAGTGATCTTAATCAACCATACTCAATGAACCACAGCATTATAATTTGATTTTGTTCATTACATATTACTTGAGATTAGATAAATTGTGAGTACTTTTTGAATTCACCAAGCACAGCTGAGGTTTCTCCTCCATAACTCCTTCAATTAATCACATATAGATGTTGACTTTTATATCATATTTTGGGTTATTTATCTTACTGTGTATCATATCTCATAATAAATGAACTCACAGTGTAAATTTGCATGCAAAGGAAAGTTTTAAATATGCTAACAACTTTCATATTTAGTACATTCAACGAAGCATCTGGAGGAACTGGACCAAAAAAATGCTAATAAACATAGACTTTTAAAATTTAGTCTTGCATAAATCCTCAGGTGACACTGTAATTGTGCAGCCCACAGGCAAATAGAGAGGAAGAGGTGTACTTAAAGTGATGTGGGAATCTAATAGAAAATAGGATATTCCAGTCTTTCTGATTACTCTGTGACCAGCACAGTCTATTCCAAGTTTTATGGGATAAACAGATATATGGTACTGTTCCTGCTAGTAACTGCTAGCAATAAAGCATGCTCATTGAGAGCAAGTCCTGGAGGAAAAGAACATTTATTTTTCATTAAATGGGCACTTCAGGATATGCCTAGCCTTATGATTTGTACAGTTCCAAGTTTCTTTGGAGGCAGTTAGGAGACCATGCCAGAAGCTGCCTGTTCCTCAGGTCCTGCTGCCAGGAACAGAGACATCAGTCCAGCTTCTCTGTTGCCAAGTCAATGATCATCAGACTTTGTTGATCTTCTGCCTAAGGCAAGCCCTGCTCCTGACACTGTCCAAAACATTCATTTCTATTCTACACTGGAAACGCAAGTAGCTAGCATAAAGATTTTACTGAGAGCATTAGACTATTTTGCTTCTGGGTCCTACTATATCATGCAGCGTATCACTGTCAGCAGATGGCTTCCCTGCCCTATATTAAAACACTCCAAACAGCATTTTTAAGATTTAAAAAATGCTTCAGACTGGTAATAACAACAACATAATAAGCAGCCTCTTCTTCCCCAGTTTTGGTAATTTATTGTCTGAGTTTGTGTGTCAGGTGTGCTCAACTGCGCACCTGTCTTTATATTCAGGATGGAGTTTAACAACCAGTCAGGTCAATAACTTGTCAAGAAACATCAGCAGGTTGACACGAAACTCCAATATCTGCTAGCAGAGCATGGTTATATTCTCTTGAGTGACAGTCATCCTGCATATGTGGAGTAAAAGTCAAACTATTTTAGAAAAGTATTAGAGAAAATTCACAGTAACAACACGAGGTCAGCCAGGTTTAGTGGATGTATGATCAAAGTCACATTCTTTCTATCTCAGTTATATCCTTATCTTTGCTTTCTTTAAAATATGTTATATAGCCTATTTTTGGATCTTCTCAATATTTTACAAGGGCGTGAGACACTAAGATGAAAACAAACAACAACAAAAAATCACATGTATAAATAGTAGTTAGAATAACAAATACCACACAGCATACTGTAGAACCAGGTACCTCCTGCCATACAGTCTTACTTCAAATTCCTCTTACTGAAAAAAAGTTTCATTTCTGATGTGAAGCACAGCTTACTATCTAATGAGCCCCTGGCCACTGGAATATTTACCTCGTTACCTACAAAGCATTGTCTTACCAATGTTCCTTTGTGATCTATGGCAATTAAGGAGATGACAGCAACTGTTCTGGTCCATAGCTCTCCTTCTGAGTGCTAATATGCTATGCCTTCACAGAAGAACATCAAATCTACTTCTATCATTAGCTTCATTTTTGCTAGACCTTCTATTTAGCTGCCTATCCCAGCTATTATTACCTTGCAGAAAGGTAGACACCTTCAAATACAAGATTCTAAATTAGGAAGTGATATCCATGGGACAAACCACACAGGGTTTTAAATCACACATAAAACTAGTGACTTAACCCATTAGACGCGATACTTGAAATTCTATTTTTGCTTCAAGACAGATCAATTTCATTGTGTATAGTTGTTTGAAACCTAAAATTGAAAAGCCAGGAATACAAAAAACTCTCTCCTATATTTTCAGTTGTCACATCACAGAATGGTTGAGGTTGGAAGGGACCTCTGGAGGCCACCTGATCCAACACTCCTACTCAAGCAGGACCACCTGTTGAGTATCTCCAATGAAAGAGATTCCACAACCTACCTGGGCCACCTGTGCCAATGTTCAGTTATACCCTCATAGTAATAAAATAAAATAATAATAATAAAAAATAATATATATAGTACTAAAAAAAAATAAAATTGTTTCCTTATACTCAGAGCCTCCTGTGTTTCAGTTTGTGACCACTGCCTCTTGCCCTGGCACTGGCCACCTGAAGAGGTGCAAGAAGAGTCTGGCTTGCATGCTTCCTTTATTTATCCAGATTAATGAGAATCCCCCAAGTCCTCTCTTCTCCAGGCTGAACAGTCCCAGCTCTTTCAGCCTTTCTTCATAGGAGAGGTACTTCAGTCCACAAATCACCTCCTTGCCCTTTAATTGGACAATCCACCAGTATGTCCCCAGTATGTCCAGGTCTCTCCTGTACTGGGGGGCCCAGAACTGTACCCAGCATTACAGGTGTGGCTTCACCAGTCCTGAACAGAGGGGAAGAGTCACTTCCTTCAGCCTGCTGGTGACACTTTGCCTAATGCAGCCAGTAATACTGTTGGCCCCCTTTGCCAGCTCACGTTCAACCTGCTGCCCACCAGGGCCCCCAGTCTTTTTCTGACAATTGCTTGCCAGCCTGGTGGCCCCTGCAGCTGTTCTTCCCCAGGTGCAGGGCTTTGCACTTCTTGTTGAGCTTCATGTGGTTCCTTGTCAGCTCATTTCTCCAGCCTGTCCAGGCTCCTCCAGACAGCAGCTTGACCATCTGGGATATCAGCCACTTCAACCAGTTTTGTTAATGGGTTAACAGTCTGAGGATCAAAGGATGGAACAGTCTCCCCACATTGTTAGGGTATGTGATAAAAATCCATTCACACAACCAAAAAGGGGCTCATAGACAGCAGCAGGAGGGAGAGCCAAAATAATACCCTACAGGCTACTCACACGTCCATCAAAAGAGCAAAAGGGAGCACAATGGCAGGCAGGAGCCCAAATTAATGACTCACAAGGAACAAACATTATTTCAGGACTCTTTCCAGGGCTCTTTTCCCAGCAGAGATCAGTTCCATTGTCCAGGCATGAAACCTATCAAATTGAGGGAGTAGCTCTCTCAATCAGCTTTCAGACAAAAGTAGTTTGCTGCCTCGTGGTGGGACCCATTAGGGGCTGCAAGGGAAGAGCATTTGGAGATTGCACAGGACTTTTATGGGATGTTTAGTGGAGGAATCAAAGGAGGGGTTTTGGAGATTCTCAGAGGAATAAGAGAAAATGGAGTAGTAAGGGTACTGAAAGACCTGGTTGGTGTAAATAGCTGGTGGGTCAGTGCACTTGTCCTGTGCCTGTGCCTGAAACTCTGTCTGGGTCAAAGCCTCTGCCCTGCCAGGGCAACTGCTGGGGAAAGTGCCCTGTGGCACTTCACTGCTGTACCTGAGAAAGCTTTTTTTCTGAATAAGGTGATGACCATATTCCTTAGGTACCACTGTATCTGTTGGCTGCCTCTGAGAACTGTGCTCTAGGCACATTTATATATGCCTCTTCCAAGCACCAGCCAAAAAAGGTACTTGACTCTCTCTAATCAAGCATTTGTTATAACAAAGGCTACAGGCACCCTCTGATGAAGGACAGTTGACTGCCAGAGTTACTCTTACCTTTTCCTTATCCTTACCTGGCAGCACCTGGCACCCTCCAGTTCCTCTGAGGGTTCCCAAAACCTCAAGAAGATTGAGAAACAGAACCCAGAAACTGCTGCATGTGATGGCTGCCTCTGTTAGCTAGGCTCCACAGTTAACACACAGTTCTTCATTTCTCACAGGTATTTGTCCACCATCTGAGAAACAAAGTCACTGGTGCTATTTTTACTCTCTGTGCTAGTGAGCTCCAACTTTCTTGGTTTATAACTTTTCATCATCACTAGTTTACAAGAACTGAATCATATTTTTGGAGACACTTAAATTCATCAAAGCCTTCAAGATACACAGTTATCTTTAACAACAAAAGATGAAGCAATTTAGGATCTTCACTTAATATTTCATTATAACTCTGCCCTTTCTGTTAAAAAAGATTTTTTTTTTCTTGTGTTCAGTTGGTTACATATCTCTATTTCCTGATTCCTCATAATTGGGTAGGACTTGATTCTTTCTTTAAACTAGACTGAGGATGAATTTATTTGTGAAAGTTTAGCTTCAAGCTAATTCAGGCTAAACCCTTCATTCTCTTTCTCTTGTTACAGAACAGGCACACATAGATTCTTTTTGTAGATTTTGACCCAAGTAAGAAAACTTAAGACATAACTTATATTACTAAATGAGGATTTTTAATGAAGTTTTTCTGAACATTTTCCCACAAGTTAAATTATAGAAAACAAGTTGTAAGACCATAATGCCTCTGCTTCACTGGATACACAACAGGAATATGCAAGACAGAACAAAATCTCTCTTTTCCTCACTAAAATCAGTAACGTTCACTACATCGCTAGTTGAGTCTTCCTTTAAAATCTGAAGGGAAAAGGACACCAAGTCTGAATGTCTCTAAATGATATGCTTCAATTTATTTAGAGTTTATGAGGTTGATTAAGGGGAAAAAAAAAAAAAAAAAGTTAATACACTCATATTAAAAGGACTGAACAAGGAAAACGTGGGAACAATGCTGGATGCAGCAATTTAATAACTAGATACACAGATAAGGTACTTAGTGCCTTCTGTTCTTGTCTTTGCCAGAAACACCTCTGAGGTTTCTGTGCTGAGAGAGAGTCTAAACAGAAAACAAACGAGCAATGGTGGATAAGGACTGAGACAGGGATTGCTTGAGAGAACAAGACCCTTAAGAATCCATGAGACCCAAAAGGCTGTTCCTTAGGATGCTGAGAACTGATTGATGCCTTTCTAAGGCTGCCTAAAGTTGATGGATTTTTTTTTTCCAGTTTATAGACAGTAGGAGAGCTCCTCAATAACTGGGAAAAGAGTGGGGAAAAAAAGGTGAATGTTGCAATAATTTTTGAAAAAGATTAAAAGGATAAGCCAAGGAACCGTAATGGTCAGGCTGGGGAAGTCCCGGAGCAAGGCCTCTTGGAACTTATTTCTGGGCACATGAAGAAGGCAGTGACTGGGAACAGTCACCATTAATGGATAAAGAGTGGGTCATGCCTGACCAGACAGATTGCCTTCCATGATAAAATGCCTGGATTTGCAGATGAAAGGAGAGCAGGTGTCATTAACCTTGACTTCAGCAAGCACTTTGACACTCTCTCCCAACACATTTCTGTCTCCAAGTTAGAACATTATCATCTGGATGGGTGATTAATTAAAAAGCCTGTGGGAAGGTCAGGCTCAGAGGGTTGTGGTTAATGGGTTGTACCCTGCCTGCAGGCCAGCTACAGCTGAAGTATCACAGGGTTCTCACCTGGGGTCTGCTGTGCTTAACATCTTTATCATTTTCCTGAAGGAGGTAATGGAGTGCTTACTCAAAGTTTGAAGATGACATCAAACTTGAAGGAGAACAAATTGGTATGCTTGATGCTAGGGTTACCATTCAGATGGACCTAGACAGGCTGGAGGAATGGGCAGTCAGGAATCTCATGAACTTCAAAGTGCAAAGTGCAGCACATGAGAAGAACTCCTTGCAGTGCTACAAGCTGGGGACTGAGTGGCTAGGGAACAACTCTGTGGAGAGTGACCCAAAGGCCTTGGTAGACCTCAAGCTGAATGTGAGCTAGCAGGATGCTCAGGCAGTATCCTGGGCTATAGAAACAGGAACATTTGCCTTGTGAGAGGAGACCAAGGAAACAGGTACAAGGAAACTGCTTAAAAAAAAATGACCAAGGAAACAGCTACAGAGGGACCTAGCAACAGTCTCCCTATGCCCACAGGGAGACTATCAAGACAGAGTCAGTCTCTTAACTGGTGCATAATAGGGGGACGAAATACAACAAGCATACATTGGAACAGGAGAGGTTCAGACAGGTGTAAGACAATCTTTTCCCCACGAGGACAGTCAAACATTGGGGCAGGTTGCAGAGAGATTATGCACTTACATCCCTGGATGTTTTCAGGACCTGACTGGATAAAGCCCTAAGCAATCTTGTTTGATCTCACAGCTGTTTTGAGTAGGAAGCTGTCCCAGAGAGAGAGTTCCTAAGGACCCTTCCAACCTGAACTGTTCTGTAAAATTACATAATCCTTTTTTTTTTTTTTTTTTTTTTCCTCCCTGAACACTGAAGGAAAGGCATACAAAACTACAAGTTCGATGAATTCATCAAATCAATGAAGGCATTTACAAGTGAACAGAAACGACTGCATACAATATAAGCGTGAAGGACCACCAGCCATAGAACCCCCCTGCAATAGCCCTCTGCCACCCAGCAAATGGTTATTGAAAAGGATCTGCAGAATATCAATCTTCTCTGCCCTCATTCAGCATAGCTTAAAAATCGCCTACAAATACCTCAGGGTCAGATGGGAACTGTTTATACTGAAGGTCAATGGTTACAGAAGAACAAATGTGTATAATGAAGTACGTTTAGGCTGTAATTAGAAGATTTGTAGCCTTCTGAGGAATTAAGTTCTGGAATAAGCTGGTAATAGGAGTAATTGGGAATAAGAGAGCTAAGTGGTTTTAAGAGCCAAGGAACTTTATCAAAGAGATAAGTTAATCAATGTCAAAAAAAAATTAACAAAGTTCTCACATGTGAGAACTCAGGAGACTCCCATTCACTATGCTGAAGAAATATCTGGATAAAAGTCTACAGCCTATGTGATGGAAGTCATAATTGCCTTAAAATATGTGATATTAAAATGTAAACTAGCTCTAACTACACTCCTGCCTAGGCAATCCTGAAATAAAACACTTTTCCCTATTTTACAATAGACTTATTCCACAAAAAAAAAAAAAGATAACATACCAAAACAAGAATCAATATTATTCTGTATTCCACTGGTTCTGAATTGTACTTCATAGATTGCTAGAAAAAAAAATCACAAAAAATGACTGAGAAACACAGTGGTGAAGAGTTTACAGCCTGCAGGTCAGAGATGGTCCAACTGAACAAACAGTGTGGTCTAGACAAACACCCTGGACACATTTTCTTGAGAGAAATACAAATCATCCCTTGGGCACTTGTTGCCCTAACAAAACATAATTGTACGACGTAACAAACAAATGTTACTCATCACTCGTAAATGCTTTTCCTACAGCAGGCAGTACAAAAACAATGGGCTAAGACATCAATGTTTTGGTCAGATGAGGACACGAATTCAGTTATACAAATTGTTTGAGCTTCAGCACATGACACACAATTCCTCTACATGAGGCTATGTGGCCTGGTAATAGAATGACCTCCATTAGTACCAAGGAAGTACAACAACACATAACTACCATAACTTCCAAGCACAAATCAGAAGAAAGGACAGAAATAGTCTGTGTCAGGCTACTTTTCTTGACCTACTGGAAAATAACAGCATCTCATCGACACCTGTGGTAAACAGTATTAAAGGCCTTCTGATCATTCACAACAAGATAGCATGTTATTTGCAGACCAGAAAATCAAACAAACAATGCCATTCTGGATAACACATCCAAAGGAACTTAATTTTGAGATTCTTTCTATAATATTGTGCATTCTACCCTAATAGAAGCTACTTTTTGTGAACTTAAGCGCTTTGTAGATGTCACACTTTAATGAACAAAATTAAGTTACCTTATCATCATTTAAATCCTTATCTGTCTTCTTGCCAAGTGCTGTGAGAAACCCAGAGTGTCACAGGCAACTAAAGCCAGGTTCCTCACAAGGAACACAGACTGAATGAAGTGCTAGGATTAGTTGTTCTCAAACATGAGAACATAAATATATGCATATTTTCACATTTCACAACTCTTGCAACTTTTCCTTCCTTTCTAAAGATGTATTAGGCATCAGATTCTTGCTTCAATTTCCATCACATTTTCAGTGCTTTATGTGCAGCTGTAAGAATTTATTATTTTTCCATTTGAAAATTATTTCAAAATTAAAGTATGTGAGTAAAAGGGAGCAGAATAGGTATTCTGCTGAAAAGGGAGGCTGAATTCTGGCATCAATTCTGCAGCTGCGGTGCACTGAAACCTAGCTATATCTCCTGCTCCTGAGTAATGTCAGCATGACATATCTGAACTTAGCTGGGTACAATGCCAAATCTCAAGTTTGAACGTGTTTTAATCCAACCAATTGCATATTGTCTGCACAGTACTTACCTATGTATCAATTTTAAAATAGGAACGGTCAAGTTACATAAAATATCAAGTCAGAGATTGCAAACATTTTCCTTAAAAACAGCTGCAGAATTTTCGTAGACCACCTACAGCACCCTGCTGCTCTTGTGTATCCACTTGTTTGCCATCCCACAGTTTCTAGTTATTTGAAAACAGGTAAGATTTATTTTCAATAAATACTAGATTCTGGTTGCATTTATACTGTCATAATATCCAGAATGCAATTATATCCATCAACAGCCCACATGTTGCTATGGAAACTGCCTTTTTTTTTTATGGTCTCTCAATCTTGCAAGAAAATGAAGTATTGATGTAATTTGTCTTTATTATTTGGAATCATTCTCAAAACCTCAAAACAAGATTGTAATTTAAAGCCAGAATGAGCCAATATAAGCAACTGGTACAAAATGAATATATTAAAAAATAAATAGAAAGGTATTATGAGCCTTTACCACTGCTTTGAAGGATACTAGTAATACACAAACTTTCCATATACATATAATGTCAGGACTGGGTCAGTTCTTACATGTTTGGAATACCTTCCCTGGTTTAGCTGCTCTCCTACAATAGGTTGCTCCAAGACATTTCAGAAACAAAAAGCAAGAGAACAGCTCAATAGCTGTATGACAAGTAGAAAACTGAACCGCACTAGCTAAATTGTGCAATTAGTCATTCCTAAGGCTCATGCAGTTCTCAAGAAAGATAATAAAAATTTGTTGGAGCCGGATCAAGTCACCTGATAAAAACACAATTGAATTGCAATTCTCTTTCATGAAGGCATCTATAGGCAATTATCCAAAAATGATATGCTCCTGTGTTTGCACAAAAGTACAGGAGATATTTCTGCATCAAGTCCCCTTTAACCATAGTGCTAGAAGGGGATTGTTTACCTTATGCTTCCAGATTTGTTCAGCTACCTGGTTAGGGTTAGACCAACCCTTCATAAGCTAGTTTAGCTACTGAGGAGTTCTCTTGCAAATGTCTCTCCAGCTTTACCTCAAGCTAAATCTTTTTCTTCCCTGAAGCTTTTACTCATCCTGTATCTACTCTCAAATGCAATTCAAGGATAAGATTAATATCTCCTGTGATATTACCTTTTCACTAACCAGTGGAAATATCGGTTGTTAATACTTCATCTTGCATAAAGCTCAAGCCATTACAGAGATTCTGTGGAGACTACTCCAGAAATACTTCTTAGGAAAATGGAAAGGTGCTTTGTACAGTTGTTTCCAAAGACTTTATCCTGCTTTCAGCTGGGACGGAGTTAATTTTCTTCTTAGATGCTCATATGACACGGCATTTTGGATTTAGGATGAGAGTAATGTTGATAACACACTTATGTTTTGTTGTTGCAGAGCAGTGCTCACACCAAGCGAAGGACTTTTCAGCTTCTGGTGCTGCCCTGCAAGGAAGGAGGCTGGGAGTGTACAAGGAGCTGGAAGGGGACAGAACCAGGACAGCTGGCCCAAACTGGCCAGAGTGATAATATCCCACACCATGTGGCATCATGTGGGGCAATGAAACTGGGGGAAACCGGCCACGGGGACTGCAACTGCTCAGTGAGGGGCTGGGCATTGGTCAGCTGCATCTACTTGTTTTGTGTAGTCTTGTATCATTGTTTTTATTATTTTTCCTTCCTTTTCTATCCTATTAAAGTGTCTTTATTGCAATCCACAAGCTTTATCTTTTTTTTCCCCCTTGATTCTCTCCCCCACCCAACCAGAAGGAGTGAGTGAATGGCTGTGATGCCTGCCAAATTAAACCACAACAGACTTACTAAGAAAGAACCTGTTAGTGAGAAAATATGAGCTATATTAACATAAATAATATTAAATATATGAATGTCAGAAGATGTTAGTCCAACCCAGAATTTTGAATGAAAATATGACAACTTCAATCCAGTTTTGTTAAAAGATTCTGAAAACATTTAAGATAAAAAGAGAACTTTTCTATTCTTTGTTTCAAAATGATTTTGTATCTCAATAACATAAATGGGAAAAAAATGTAAAACAATTTTATTCAATTATACTGTTACCAACTTTGCACATAACTTTTAGAACGATTGAAATCTTTTTTATTATTTTTTTAATTATTTCCATCAGGTAAAAATTTTCTATACAAGTCCATAACAAGAAAAATCTTTCATTAGAATTGCATTCCTAAAATTCAAGACAGAAATTCTCATAAACTGTATTTCTAGCAAAGGAAGTCCAGGAGGGACCTACTGGTCAAGAAACTCAGATTGCCTCATGTTCTGCTTGTAAAATGTGAAATTTGTGACAGGTTTGTCTTGAAAACAGCTAATCAAGAGTAGCCCAAAATAGCATTGGAAATTAAGCCATCAAGTAGTGTGGAGTATCGGGATGCAGTTCTCTTTCTCTGCCTTGATTTAGCAACACGGATCAGCCCCACAAAGTTCAGGACCTTGCTTTCAATGTTCTGAAGATCAATCTAGCAATGTTAACTTCTTCTGAACATAAAAGCTGGGTACATTAATGTTCTTTCACGTATGCAATCCTTACTACATTATGATTGGAACTGTATTTGTGGTTTTGATGCATTACTCAAATTAAGGAATAATTGATAAACTAGATAGGTTTATCATCTTGTTGTTTCTAGATATAGGAATCAATGAGTTTGCAATCAATTCTTGCTTTTCAGAACAGGTTGAGGCAAATAGTTTTACTCTACTCAATCACTGAATCTCCAGAACCTATAGAACAGGCAGAACTTTCATACTTATTTGAGCTGAAACCAAAATAGCAAAGGATCATAAAATGCACTAAGACAACATGTCTTGTCAAAGAGACTCTCCAGCTGCTTGCCTGCTCTGGTTTTCCAGTTCCTCAGCACCATTAAAGACCATGACATGAATGTTGGCTTTACTGTTTTCCAAACAATGTTCTCAAATATTTTTCATTTGCCTACAAACAGCTGCATGCACATTTGGTAATTTCAGAATGCCACAACTATTACAGAGGAATGCTGCATTTCTTTCTCTCTCTTTTTTTTTTTTTTTTTTTTTTTTTTTTAACAGTTCACCAAATCAGGCTGCAGTTTTCTGGATTTTATGTTTTAATTCACAGGAGGAAAGAAAGATCAGTACACCAAAGTGATTTTTAATTTCAGAGACTGCTTTGGTATACTGGTTGTAGCATTCTCATTTAATGAAATACTATTTATAAAAAAATCAAAACTGATTTCTAAAACAGTGCTATGACTGCATAGTTTATGAAACTTTAATAGCTGTTTTAAGTGGTCTTAGCAATAATTGTGGAAGTAAAGCATCCAACATCCAATGTATTAGATCTACAATTTATTTATTTCAGTGTACAATTGTGCAGAACTCACCAGGATGATTCAAAGTGTTTGGGAAATGGTCTGTAGTTTAAATCTAACAAACTTCATAAAATTTGTTTTATGTCAACTGATAGCAAAGAATTCAACATTGTGCAGCTCATGTTCTAAGCTTCCAAGTTTCTTTGAAATTGTTAATGAGTTGCATTACAATTCTCAAGAAGCTGCATTATGGCAGCAAAACATTTGCTTCCTTACTATTCTGCAAATATTCATGTGCTTGCTACCTCTGACTGCGTTCAGACAGCAATCCATATTATGTACTACAAAGACAATCAATTACATCATCAATGCATAACTTCTTTTTATCCAAACAAACAAGGTTCTGTCCAGAGTTCTGTATGAGCACTCAGAAATTCACTAGAATTAATTGTACAATTTATACCACCAACACATGTCCCAGGTAAAACTCTGTCTTTACAGAAGACAGGCTTTTTTTTGTCCATCTCAAAACATGTGCCATTTCAAACTTAATTGAACCATCCAAATAAAGCTGAAAAGGGACTTACAAGGTTTACAGATCTTGTGGTGCTTCTCAGTTAAAGAAATAGTTAAATTTCAACTATTTTTCATAATCACATAAGGTCCAAAGATATAGCTTAGAAGGAAAAGTACAGTTTGACATGTTTTTTCTTCAAGCGTCAACAATAATTGAGAACAATATAGTAATATGAAGCAATAAAAGCAGTTTAAAGCTACAGGAAAGTCAGAACCTACTATTCAACAGGTTGCATGTGTGTGTATGTGTATACATATTTATGTATGAAATATTTATATGCATCTTTCAGTATTTTTTGTTTAAACTACTTTCCTGTACCTTCTAGAATTGTTTCTATCCCCATAATATAAATATTCCTAAAAAGAAAATATTTGCCTAAAATTATTTAGGAAATGTTTTTTGAGAGCATGGAGTTTCTCTCTTTCAAACTTGTAGTTACACCTCAAAAAAAAACATAAAAGGCAAACTTGTTAATTTTGGCCTTTAGCAAATTTGAAAAAAACAAACATAGAAAACAATCAAAACATATTCAGAATTTCACTGTACAATAATTAGCTGAAAAATGTTAGCGTTTCACTAATGCTAGCCTAAAATCTAAACTCAAGGCAAAATCTAAATTCCTGTCTGCTTTTGAGGAAATAGGAATTTTACTTCTACTTTACTAGAAACAGGATTAGAACCAAAATAAATTCAAAATGAGTAAAAAACATAATACACTAGTATTATGTTTACTAACAATGGAGGCTCAGTAAAAAGAATACAAGGCAAAGAACAGAATAGTGCACTGTGGTTTTATTGATGGCAGCAATGACAATCTGCTTCTTTCATATGTAAAAAGTATTCAGCTTCACATAACTAAGAACTTTAAAAAAGTCTCCTGTGGTATCAGGTCCAAATTCTTTCTGCTCACACCAGCTTTCTTTGTCCCACCATGTTGCCTGGAAAAAGTCAGAAGTTCTTTTAGAAGTCTTCAGCAAGTTGGAGCTGCCAGTGAATTTCCCCTCACCAGGAGAAGATTGCTGAAGAGGGGAAAGAAAAAAAAAAACACAAGCAATAAGTACAAAAACGCTGCTCTTTGTGCAACGTACACTTTACTGCTACTACTTTTTTTTCTCCTCCAAAAGAGTATACATCTGCTTTTCTGTACTTACAGAGATATGTATTTAGAAGAATAAGTCAGAAGATTGCACTTCAATGCAGTACATACATGATCGCTATAATACAAGAGAAGAACACTTTCTGGCAATGACTTCTTACAAAAATTCAATTTCTCCATTGGTAAGGACTTTAATACAAATTTCATAGTAAGTTTGAAAAGGTGTAGATTAATCCTGTCACTGCACAAAAGAAGACCAAGAAACAGATAATGACCAAGTACTTATAGGTTCGCAGTCTTAGGTTCTTTCAAGCTCCTCCAAAAGCCTTGACCCTTCAAAAAACACATTTCTGATTACTGTTCCCCTTCTTTTTCATACTACCATGACATTCTACCCAGCAAATATAAAGTCAGGACATATTTTTATTGCTGTTAGACTCTAATTCTTGTATCTTTATTCTCTAGAGGGAATATCTTAACTTACAGACCTGTTAAAACTAGTATTTGACTAGTTTGACCCGAAACAACCTAGACTGAGTTCAAAGGGTCTCTGATGCAGTGCTCTGACAAAATTCTGAGTTAGTGTCCTCTACCTCACACTGCTGGATATTAATAAACCATTTCTAGGGCAATTGCATCTACAGTGAGGTATTGACCTTAACATGATTACTCTATTGCTCTGCCTTCATAGTAATCACTAAGTCAGGACTTCCCGCAAGTCTGCAGCAATTTTTCTTTATACCTGAAGTACAGAACAGCATGGTGAGCTTTTCAGAAGGACACAAATTATATTAAAAATAGTAATAAAAAAAAAAAAAAACTCAGGAATTTAGTATGTGTCAATACTAATTCCAAATTTGCAAGGGCAACTTCACCTGAACAAGTATGCTGAAAACTAATCCAGGAAGCAGTGAAGTTTTATTTCTGCGTTGTTGTACCAGTGCTAATAAGCCCTTCCTGTCAAGTGGTGCAACCCTGTGCAGGTACGTATACAGTTTTGGGGTATAGGATGATATTAATTACTGTATGAACCTCATGGTTCATCTTTGATATGTCCCTATCATACTCAATATAAACACGGCCATCAGACCTTGTTTTTAGAACAGCCTTATTTGGTTTTGAAGACAGGGCACCTTGGCATTTTTAAATGTTAAATATTGCAATATGACAATTTGCAACAGATGATTTATAATATAGTCATCAACAAGAGCTTTTCATCTCTTTTCAGGAAAAATCATTTTTACATGATAGAGAGGTACAAGGGATATAAACCTTCTTCTTTCAAGCAGCAGGTCAACGATCTGGTAAAACATCCTTCAGTGGAAAGCTCTGGTAAGATTATTTCTCACTAAATTCCTTAAAAACTTCCCCTGATAAATCATGTCATCTAACAGGTTATTGAAAACTTGAAATAATATATATATATAGATAGATACCATGTTCTCAGAAGCTCTTGGGAATAAAAAGGAAGAAACCACATAGAAATCCACTTCCAGAAACTGACATTCAATATTCTTGAGCTTTCACATATCATGACACTGTCATACAAGTCTAGGTAAGCTGAAAACAAATTAGAAAAGGACTATGTTCGATTTTCTGCCTACACTTACAATCAGAGAGGAACTGACTACATCCTCCACTTACTTTTGGTAAAGTTTAATAGATTTTAATTACTGGTTTCTCTCTAGTTCAGCTGTCTTCAACCACCTCATTAGGTCACATGTAATAAATACATTTCTAAGTTCAACTTAGTATAAAATCTATAGCAGCATGAGATGTACTATGGGGAACTGTAAGACACATCTGATAAATATAATCACCACAGTGTCAGGATGAACATTTCCTCACACCACCTTACTTATCTAACAAGGCAAATGACATCAGCTATACTGGACTCTACATAAACTTCAGGAATCAAACCTAGCAGGTGAAAGCTACTCTGTATCACACAGAAAAAGCTTTTAAATATAACATTACAATATTTTTACCACCAAAAAGACTGATGCGTTCTTAAACCGAGGAAGAATTGCCACTGTTTGATGCTATTCAGCGATACCCCCAAATGCCTCACTAAGAGAAGGTAATGGGATATTCAGTTGTTCACATATTCACTACAGCACTGTGGCAGAAGGTGGGGGTGGAAAAACAACACATTACAGATCCTTTGTAAAATTAAGGTTTGCCTTGACTAGAACTAGTATAGGAGCTAACTAAGCTTAAGTAGAGACCCCCTCCCCTGCCACCACCCAACCCTTATACAGAAAGCATGTCTTGCCTCTCCATTTTCTTCTTCTGAGTGATCCTAGCGTCAAGAATCTAAGACCAATGTATTTAATTTCATGTTGTCAACTTCTTTTTGGTGTTAACATCCCCTAGCTGTTACATTATTTCATGTTGAATTGCAATTGAGCTTAATACTGGAAATTTCCTAAATACAAACTTTTGTCTGATACGGAAGATAACTAAAATAGCTAGATATATCAAATAATTTTAATATAAAATACACAAATAGTCTAATTGAATAACTGTTACCCATTTAGAGATAGCTTCCACTTAGTTAAAATGGAAGACAATTCAGTTACTTCAGCCTAGGAAAACTGCATTTAGTATTTTGATTCAGATGGAATGAAATTTCAATCAAGAAGGAAATTGCATTTTTTCCACAATGAATTGCTGTTTACAGTGATTATTTAAGGTACATACAACTCCTTTATATTTGCAGAAGATGAAGCGCGCAATATTCCAATAAAGTAAGGCTTACAATATTAGTCAAAACTTGATCAAAGTTTAAGCTGCCAGTGATTGCACACTGCATTGGGCTAATAAGCTCAGTTTGGGATGACACATTGGTGCTAACTGTATCTTGAGTAGAGGCTGAAGGAAACTGTCCTGGGCGAAAAGAAGACAGATAAAATGCCATATTTAATCACCTGAGGAAGAGTGTTTTAAATTCGGATTAAAAAAAAAAGAATATATTTTGAAGTACTGTCAATAACAGATGTACTTTGTAAAGCAAAATAAGTAGTTGCTGAAAATTTTTATTTAGCTTTATGACAGCTGCTACTTGTTAACAAATGTTTTTCACTTAACCGACAGTATTTACCATCTGAATCAAACCCCTTTATTTGGAGATGTCTGACAGAAAACAATAGCATTTGAATGGGGTGGAAGACTAAAACTTTTTTTTGTTGTTGCTGTTTTTACAGTTGGTAGATTTTGATCTGCTGTCAGTTTTAATCAGGATCCTGCTGGAATTTTCAAAGCAAGGTGCAAGAAAACCCACACAGTACAACCTGTGCCTTACAGAAGTTGTTCCCTACTTGTCAATCATTTATTCACTCTTCTTGAGGAGTTACTATTATTCTCTCTGGATGTCTGTTTTTCCCTCTCTCCCAATCGGAGCTAAGCCAAACACTGTTTTCCAGATCTATGCTGTGCAATTTGAAAACATAAAAATTATTACCTGAAGACAAAAACAATGACAAAAAAGGTTTTGACTGCCCTCTACACTGAGCACATTTCATTAGGCTGATCACACTGACACCTCCCTGAGCTGACAGAACTAGTTTAGAACGCAGCTCAGTGCATGCACCTGAATAATTTCTGCACACTTTATAATTATTTCATGACACATTTATTGATAGTGACTGATACATTTATTAAAATAGAAAATTTAAGGATATGTACAAAAATCAGAATAATTATCACCGTGACAAGAATCAGGAATATTTTTTTTCCTTATATTGGCAGTAATCCCTTAAATGAAAAAGTTAGGTGAGCATATGATCAAAATGCAAAGTCTCATATTATTGCATGTCAGAAATATCAAAAGCTGCAGAGATCAGCAGCACCTAGTTGGAAGTGAAGGAATGGAGAAGTGAAAGAAACTAAAAAAAAAAATCTTATAAAAAATAAACCAGCTAGTACCTAAAAAATCAGATGCAAACAACAAAGACACTGAAGACATAAACCAAATAACATGCATCTTTGCAATGATTTATTCAGAACAGAGTTAATGAACTCTTGAGAATTAAGGTATTAGAAAATCCAGAAGTTAAATGAATGCAGTACAGCATATTTAATTTGGTTAGTTTTTTGTTTTATCTTTTAATGAGGAAAAAAGTTTTTCTAGTAATTAAGTTCTGTATTTGCTTGTATAATGGTAATTACAGTAACTTATTTGTTCAAGAACACTCGCGGTCTACCACCCAGTGCCAAGGGCTGTTATACAAACCAACTACTACCAAAGTTGTAGAAAGTTCTCTCACAAACTTCAGAGACTGACGAACACTTAAGTATACAAAAATTCAGATCTACCTTTCATGAAATTAAAATCCATAAATAAAATGTCATTAGTATATATTTACCTTTTAATTCTTATTAATCAGTTTCTAGCTCTTGGGGGTTGATAAAATTGTTGAGTAGGTCGTGTGGACCGCCTTGGCTGACCATCACCTCCTCTGCGGAATTCTAGAGTTTGCTCATATGTTTCTTCTTCATCCTCCTGCAGGCAAACAGCATTGTTTTAAATAGAAGAGTAGTTAAATGCATTATACATGAGTAGGCATATACATATATACACACACATATGAACGAATGCATACAATGCATACATGCATAGAAACTGCTGCTTCTGTATGGATGACCACTTAATAAAGGGAGTGAATAGTCCCTTTTTATAAACCTAAGAAAGCTAACAAAAACAAAGTGAATAAACTCAAAACCCAGTCTTCAAGGCAGCCACAGAAGTTTTAAATATTTGCAGAAAAACAGCATACATAATAAAACAAAATTATTCTCCAGGAGTTATACAGGCAACAAACCCAAGAAGCAAAACAACATCAGTAACCTGCCAGAGCAAGAGAAATATCAGCTTTCAGGAGTTTAGAAATGTGTGTGAAATGAAACAAAATAATTAGGGAATGGAAATACACAGAACAAAAATCAGGCAATATGCATTCTAGAAACACAGATCTGAAAGAGCAGATACAAATCTGTGATGCAGTAATAATCAAAAAGCCTACAAGTATACTGGACAGCAATTTAGACATGAATTTGCTACATGCAGCAATAAAAATAACCTCTGAATAATGAGACAAGAGGTAATTACATGTTTGCAATATTGCATTCACTCCTGGTTATCTCAATGCCAGAAAGATACCAACAAATTACAAAGGAGTTCAAAAACAATAGAAATAATTAAGAGACTGGAGAACAAGTTGCAAAGGAAGACTACAACAGCCACATTTTTTACTTTAGCCAAGAGATACTGAAAGGAAAATGATTCATCTGATGCAGTATTTGAAGGTGGTACAGAGTGAAGAAGACTTTTAAGAGAATCACAATTTATAACAAAGAGAAATGCAAAAACAAAATTATACACTGAAAGTAGAACAAAATGTTATTGAGCAGGCGTATGACTGTCAAATGGTTTCTCAGTCGTAATTACTTTTTTTTTTTTTTTTGATTTCTTAAAACCAGCTTCTAGCAGATACCAGGTTCCCTCTAGAACATGGTGCAAGAAATCCATTTCTGGGAAAAGTACTGAGCATACAACTCTTAATTTCCTTTTATTCACAATAAAAGAACGTGCAGAAACACAAACTAAGAATATTTAATGATTGATTATAAATTCTGCAACAATATCAACACTTAGGAACTGTCATAGAGTGTAACATGCACATAACGAAGAACAAGCAAATCAGAGCAGTAAAATATTTAATTACAAGAGGCTAGAAAAAAAAAAAAATCTACAGCCTAGGTTTCTTTCTTTTGTGAAAAATGAAATCTTACTCGAGAAACAGCACATCATTCTGAATCAGCTAAAATGTTGATAAACGTGCATTTTGAAACTGAGAGGTTCACACAACAATATTCTTTGTGATAAGGTCCGCTATTTAAAGGGCTTATCTGTGGTCACAGCTATATTTCCAGAACAGATTAGGCCCTACTAGGGAGAGTCTGCAATAACTGTAGAAGAAAAGAGAATTTCAGCATAATCAAATAGTGTATAATTGATTTAAATCTTTTAGTTTCACTGTAGCCAAAGGCTGAGAACGATGGAACTCCACAATAAAACTTACTTCTCTCAGTGTACCTCTTTTAGTGCATGCAGCACTGTTCCCTCACACGAAGAGGTTCAGAGACACTACTTATCCAAAGGAAATATGAAAGCAGAGGTCTAACCAAAAAATCCACACGTTTTGCAATAGTTAGCCCTAGTACAAACCCTGAGTATATGAAGCAATCTCCCATCACTGACAAGGCAAACAATACTCGCATCAACATTTTAAAAGGTAAACTAGGTGCCTGAAGCAATGTCAATACCTCTAGCTCCTTCAGTACACTCAAGAAGCTTCAATAGTTGAGAATAGGTTTCGTATTATTTGCCCAAAGCAAACAGCAATTGCAAGTTTTCTTAAGATTCTTTCCAAAAGCTTTAATCTAAAATAAAAGAGCTTACTCTTCAAGAGTAAAATTGTAAACCATCAACTGCTTGATATCTGGGTTCTCCAGAACTGGAAGACTAATTGACAGCTACGCATGAACCAAAAAATTAGCAATGCATACTGGTATTTTCAAGAGACTGCAGCGAACCAGACGTAAGTCGTTCCTTTGTAACCTTGTTAGTCTTAGCTCAAAAAGATCAGAAATTAAATAGTTTAGTGCATAGTGCCTCACCTGTAACAAACAGCCTCTTTCTGAGGGTAAGTATAGAAGAGTAAATTTCTACATCAGCAAATCTTCATCAAATTTCAGAGACAATGTTGTTGATCCGCTGAACTCAGTGATATCAAATTAAAACTAGAATTTGTCTTAAACATGTCTATTTCAGTGCAGTATGAAAAGCTTCAAATGCATTCCAATTCACGTATCTTCATTAAGAAGGGCAAAAGCAATGTATGAAATCACATTCACTTTGTTGAGACTTTGCATAAAATGAAAACAAGCATTGCAGCAAATCACACGAGCTAGCAACAGAACGCCTTTCTATCATTCCTTCCTTCCTATGTACTGTTGCTCTCCACAAAGTTAATGAATCTCTTTGAAGTCTGGCATCTTCATATCAGAAGATAATTTGATGTTTCTTGAGTTACACCTATTCATTTGAACCCATCTGGATCTAAAATTCACAAAAATAACATTTGGCCAAACCATAACTTCATTAAATATTGCTTCTTGTTTTACAAGTAATTGCATCTCTTCTCTTCCACCATTTCTCGTTCACTGACCCTCATCCACCACTGACGTTTTATCTCTTTTGATTGCCATTTTAGTTTATTTCCATCTTGCTTTTTTTTTTTTTTTTTTTTTTCTGGGTCTACGTCCTTCATCTCAATTTAATGTGAAATCTCTCTAACCCATGCTCAAAACTGTCTTCCCTATGCTGGAATAGCATCCAACCTAGGCAAAACTTAAAGATCACTAATGTTTACTTCCATGTTGCTTCTGTTCTCCTACCTAGCAATTTCAGCCATCTACATATCTTCTGTTACAAATCTGTAGTCACTTAAGTCACACATCTAGTTATCAACTCTATTTTTCTAGCCTTAGCTGTTCACGTTCAATTTATCAGTTGCTTGTGACTCATTATGAATTACACAATTTCCTACCTCTTTATAATGTAATGTAATATCTGCATTACATTTTATAAAGCAGAGATGGCCACAAACCTCTGATGCTGTCATTCTCTTTTTGTCAGAGTATTTTCATTCTCCAATTACCAGTACATGTTTTATACTACTGGCTTTATCCAAAAACTTGTGTTTGATTATCTCCATCCTTCAGCTTACATTGTTTGTCTAATGTTTTAGGATCAGAGACAGAGTTTTCTAGTACTTGCACAATGGCTACCTAGGGTTATGTACCCTGACCTGTCACTAAACTCAATAGCAAAAATACTGGAAACTGGCAGATTCATAGGAAAAAGCAAATAAAGGTTTATAGTGCAAACAATTAGATGCAGAAAAGTCACTGCAGCAACTGATAAAAATGACATGAGTGGTGGATTTCAGCAATTTTTAGGGATTTCAAATAAGATAGTGCACAAGGAAGCCTAAGTCATTGGGAATTGCAGCATTCATTCAAAGTTTTGCCCTAAGAATTTACTGTTACTATTGCTATTCTAACTCCCTCTCGTAAGACAGATAAGAACTCAGTAAGTATAAAACAGGAATAGCATGCTCAGTGCTTTTACGTTGGACCCAGGTATTCCGAAGAGCTTGTACCACCACCATACCTTATCAGCTGAGCTTAGTGAATCAGCAAGTTCAGTCAAGCTAAATGACTAGCTGCATGCTTTTACATACACTACAATGGATTTCACAGATGCAGAATGACGCTATAAATCCAATATTTAAAATATTTTTAACAGCTAATTTACTTTTTAAATAACACTCTTAGAGCAAAGTAAGCTTGCATTTCATAAAAGTTTTCTCAATGAATTTCCATTGTAAACTTCCATACATTAAAAATAACAGTTTAGAAACATATATATGAAGTGAATACTTATTCCAAGTCAGATCCAAAAAATCCTTTGGCACTGAACATTCTGCCTATTTTAATAAGAGTTCAGTGCTTGAACGACTTGTTCTGAACATTTTTGAGAAAGATGAATTTATAGTGACGCAAATATAGCAAATCTGCACTTAGGCTTGGAAAATCATAACCAGAGCAGTCATGTTTTAAGTTTTATTACAGCTTGCATAACTCTTGAAAACAATGAATATATGGATGATGGCAAAGAGCATGACAGAAGTCACAGGCTTTGACTGCTGCATGCTCTGCCCGTGTATATTTAGGATTGCTGTTACAAGTAACAGCTGAGCAGCTCCATCAGTGTGCTACCTACAAACATGTTTCCTCCATCTATTCCTGCTTACCAACAGAAAACTCTGTTCTGTTCACTGGGCCCTTCTGCTAAAGCATTTCAATCTGTTAATCCATGGAGAAACCTTCCAACAACAAATCGGTGTATAGCTCTCTGTGGGATACTACAGATGAGCAGCAGAGCCTGTGCAAGGATGAATGAAGGAGCAGCACGAGGCCAAGAATCACAAGAGAAAGAAGAGACAGAAGCCAAAGAAAGCATACAACATGTTCTCTTTCAGTAATGTCAAACCACTGTTTCAGTTTAAGCTGTGATTTTAACTTCATCCACATAGTCAGAGCACGGAAAACTTGCTGGATTCAGTAGAACGGTGTTAGTTTACTTGAAAAATTAACTACTCTTTCATCTGCATTTCAACTCCCATTTCATGGCCCAGATTTTATGCTTCTCTGCACTGCTCACTTTGCTGGTGACAGCTTTCTCCTGCTGTTAATACACTAAGTGATCTCTTGCTTTGTTAGTTAAATCCGTTTCTTAAAAACTTGTTTCTTTTGCCTAATCATAGAGTGTTGATCTCCTTGAGTATTTTAAGTATTGAATTTGCAGTTCCAAATCAATCAAAAATAGACTGTAGGGTTTTCCAGACAGATTAAACAAACAAACAAAAAAGTCACACTAGAACAATAATGAAAAATTCACAAATTTCCTACAAAAAGCTAAATTTAATCTTTAAAATTGCAATTTATTACATATCTGATATTTGGAAGAAAAGGCATTGTTTGAAGTGCCTATAGTATTCCCATAAACTTTTAATAAGGTTTTATCCAAATATTTAAATGGATTCTTTGAATTCCAGAACTAAGAATGAAATCAGAATTTTGAAAAATAAATAAATAAATAAATAAATAAAATTGTCATTTAATAAACACCTGAAGTTATATCTTCTTAGAACAGGGGTAGGACAATTCCAAAAATTGCTATCTAGTGAGGTGTGAAAAGTACAAATAAAGGAAATTACCACTAATGTACATTTTCAAGGATCTTAACCAAGTACTGAATTTGTGACAAGCGCATTTTTGAAGTGTCTATTACAGAATAATCCAACATATTTGCTCATAATCAATTTTCTTTGCAAGTTAGGCTTATTACTTAAAATAACACTTCCTTTTGCAAAGTAATCTTTGAGAGGGATAATCTTTGTCAGCCTGCAGATGTTCACAATTCTTTTTCATAGCAACATATCTATATTAGACTGAGCCTATAACCATACTGATTTCTCAGTTAAATTATGAATAAGAAGGACAAGTGGGATTCAAGATTACGCTGCCAGACCTGCATAGCAATAACCCTCATGAATGTCAGATGCTCAATACGCAGTTAGACCTACTAAAGTGCCTTTAAATGAGCCAGGGTAGCATCACATTTCTGGAAAAACATACTTTTAGTATGCTTACACACATGGTATAAGACATTACAGTAGTGTACTGAAACTACACGTAACTGATGACTGAAACTACACGTAACTAATTGTAAGGATACAGATGTATTTAAATCAAATAATATATCTTTAAAATGTTGTCTGTAGTAATTACATGACAAAGATTTTTTAAATTAACCTTTCAATTTAGAATATTAATGAGAAGTTGCACAGTTATTATTTTTATTTAGCTCCTCCCTGGATAATTTAGCATTCTTAAATTAGCCCCCACTGTAATTCATATCCTTCTAACACAACCATTTTCATCATACAGAATCAATTGGTTCTATGTTTCAGGATTTTACTTCTCTTAGCAAAAATAAGCTGCTCTGATTTCTTAAAAATTGAACAATATTATGATTTTTAAATTTAAAGGAATTGCAATGGATTGCAAGCAAATTTAGAAGCCAAAACATGTTGTCCAGATTTCTAATTGATTTTAAATTATCCTTAAGACCAAAACCATTAACTCTTACTAAAACAGGTACCTTTATATAGCATCTGCGAAAATAAATTGAGAGGAAGGCAAAGCTAATGATAACAATATGAAATCTGATACTTTTTCATTCTTGAATCAAGAATGAGTGTGGAAAACAATCACAAGACACATGAAAGGCAACACACATTTCCAAACTCACAAAACCAGAGCAACAACACGTAAGCTAAATATACTTTCATCCTTCCCCACTGTCTGTATCACTATCTTTCTCCATACATATATATATAGATAGACATCCAAATATATTTTGCGGAATTGATGAAGAAAGAGCTAAAGCAAGCTCTTTTTCTTTAGTTTTGGATGAGAAAGCTTTTCTGAATCTGGTATCTAGAATATTCACAAAAAAAGCTTAAGGAGAAAAAACCCTGCAGAACACACAGGAAAAGACTCTTTAAATTATTCAAATAAGCATAAAACAAAAATCCTAAACCAAAGTATTTGCTGATGTGCTTTTCCACATTTTTCCTCTCTCCCATGAAGAAAGCACTGCTACTGTATTGACTTGTGGATAGAACCACAGAGGTGGTGAACTGCAGGATATTTGATCAGTAGACTAGCCAAGACCTATTGTAATGTATGGAAACAGTAGCATTATACTAAAAACAGCAGCAAAAACAGAAAAATGGTAACAAAATGGAAGGATCACGTATATTGGATATGTTTGGCCTTCCGGTATAAATAGATATATATATATTTTTTAAGCCATAGACTTATTCTGAATTGGTAGGAATCTGTAATTAAATTAATCTGTTCATTGAATCTATCTATATATTTTTTTCTATTGGTACATGCCCCAGGAAATTTGACTTTGGCCACTTCTGATAATGAAGTGCAACTTCATCAGCAGTAGGGACTAGGGCTTCAAAGCTGCTTCTTTCTCAAGCTGTTTCTTTCAACAAGCCCTTTCTTAAGGGCTTGTTGAAGCCCTACACAGGGCTTCAAAGCTGTTTCTTAGCATCTGCAGCGTTACAGTGGCATTACTTTCTGCCTGTAAAGGACATGCAGGATACACAACTGTAAAGCATATATAGAGTATACAAACCCTTCTTGCATTGAAAGCCATGAGCCCTTAAGCATCCAGCTCAACAACCATAAACACCTAGCTGCATATGGGACATTACATGTGTTAGGTAACTAGTACAGATGACAGATCACTGTAAGACAGTGGTAACAGAAATAGCAATGTTAAATGTATTACAGAAATTACTGAGAGATTTACTACAAAATACTACAACAGCTTTGATTTTCCTTAAAGGAATAAAATTGAAGTGTAGTATGATACTGTATAGTTTAATAAAATCCTCTTCCTCATTTGAACTGTAATTTTACAATAATTGTTTGATGTCATTCCATATACAGCCAAAATAATTCCTGCCCATTTACGTACACATTTAACCTACTTTAACTAGGGCCATCTTTCTCTCCTCTGTTTCTCAAATTATGTGAGATTTTGACTTATTACACAAGTAAAACACTACATTCTACTTTCAAGCTCTGTATAAAACCTTTAACACAACAAATCCAGTTAAGAGTTTTCCTAGTGTGGGAATAGTCAAATTCAAGTCAGATTCCAGCTGAGTGTTAAACAGAGCTGATTTTCAATAGATTCTGGCAGGACAACATACATCCCGAGTTTTGAGTAAGACAAAAACATGTGATAACCAGATGCTGAACAAAAATTGTAGATTCTTCAGAAAAAAAAAAAAATAAGAAATGCAAAATAGATGGATGGACAAGGAGGAGGATTTACATACTTGGATCTGAGACTGCTAACCGCAATGCAACAGTTAACTTGGACTCAGACATCAGAACTTCTTGGTACTTCATTGCTTTTCTTCAACTCTGAAGACAAAGCACTCATTTAGTTTCTAAGCAGACTGCATTCCCATTACATTTCCATAAAGCTAGGATTGAGTAAACCCGGGGCATGATTATCCTACAGATAATTCCCTAGCTTATCTGTTCCCTTTAAGGGTATCATGCAGGTTATTCAAACTTGCCTTCATTCCCTATGGCATATAAAAATAAATCTGTAGCTTGTTGTGAAGTTTGGGCTTATGATGCAAACATTCTTTTCTGCAGGCTGGCATTATGTTCTCAGTAAACAAAACATTAATGAATCTTAAAAGTTCTTCAGAAATACATATTTAAGCCATTCACAACATACCCTAAAAGCAAAATTGAAATACTAACTTCAATTAGTAATAGCTCTTTCACATCGAGCTGTATCAACATATAACTATGAATGCTTATTTTTAATAGTTTCTAAAGGAAAAGCACTGAAGTGAATTCTACTATAGAAAGAACATTCACACAGCAGACATCAAATTTTTTTTAGCAATTCAGCAAAAACAAACAAACAAACAAACAAACACAAACTGATAAACTGGAAGTGTTTAAAAACAAAAACAAAACAAAACAAACAAACAAACAAAAAAACATGAAATCAGAGTAACTACTTTAAGGAGTTATGTTACTATAAGAAGTAACTATGCTAATTTTGGGACTACAACAGCAAATCAAGTATCCATTTCCCCCACTTCTCCTACATATAATCCCTAGCCCTTCCCTCCTCCTTTCCTTTCTTTTTTTTTTTTTTAAATTATACATCCAGTTTTTCAGAACATCAAGTTGAAAGATGAGCTCCAGAAAGGTCTCGTTTATTCTGCTTACACAGAAATAGACCTAAACATATTACCAAAAAGAGTACCTGCATAGACTTTCAGCATTCAGTTTCCTTGCACTAAGTGCATTCTTTTTAATTAAGTAAAACCACATACTTCTGGAGAGAAAACGAAGCATTTGCTGTACTGCTAAACCTATTTTGGTATGTAATTTTCTGCCAGCAAAATTTAGGAAGAAAATGCTAAATGGCAGTATGAGAGATTATCTATGCTTTTCTGTTGGGGCACGAAAACAGTAACAAAACCTGACCAGGAGATCAGTGAGCTTCCGTGACCTTTTATGCGAACCTTTTCCATTTTCAGCAGATGCTACAGATAACAAGCACTGGTTGCATTACTGCTAAGTATGTATTTCCAAACGTAGCAACATTTCTGGAAGAAATGTTCAGGAAGAAATATGTTCAGGAAAGCTACCTCTGTATTCTTCCACATATTAATTTAAAAACAGTTTTCATGGAGCATGCTAAGTATTTCAAGGATTATGTAGTATAAATGTTGGAAGTCAACACCGCTAAGATGTTAGAAATTATTCATTAAAAAAAAAAAAAAGCAAACCACAATAATAAAGGCCTTCTCTCTAGTGCTACTATTAGGGAAGATGATAGTTCTGTACCTGCAATGTCATAATCCAGTTCAAGTATCAAAATTTAAGTATATGCTTCTCAACGAGGATTCAAAACAGCAATTCTTTACATTGTTTTATAGCTAACAACTGTAGTAGTACAAAAGCAGTAGCTTTGTAGTAGAAGACTTGAAGAGCTCCTTCCATTCAGTTTGTTGAAAAAGTTAAAGGCTGTCCTGATCACAGTCTAGAGGAAAGGCTTTGACATAAGGCTCTCAAATCTAACAGCTGAACTCTGACGGCCAAAAAAGTTACATTAGGTAAACTAGAAACCATGAATTAATTTGAAATAGTAAAGATTACGAGTGACTGTAACCACTTACCAAGATACGTGATGAATTCTTCATTCCTGTAACTTTCAAATTACACATTTTTACAATTAAATTATATATTTTTAAGGAAAGCTTTCTGTATCAAATAGAAATTAAATTCAGCAGAATTCTATATCCAGTTTTATAAGGTATTAGGCTGAAAAAGCAAGTCATTTTTACACATTTCTTTTTAGTCTATTTTTTTTAGACCTGAAAGAATGGAAATATTAGAACAATAAGGAAGGCACGGAGTTGAGAAAGGTAATTTAATTACAAAAGCTTCATTCTCTGAACCATTAGTCTTCTTATCATGACTTCAAGACTCCTATGCCTCGTTTGCTTTGAGAGTTTCCTTTAAAAATCCCCCAACTACAGTTACCACATAAGAGGATCAATGAAAAAACAAGGTAAGCCTTTCTCATGCTCAAACTACGGACAAACACAGAAAGAGAGAAAATTGCCTCAAACACAGAAAGGAGAAAGCTACATTTGCACTACTAATACATACATAAATACACGTAACTTAAACTGAAGCTAGCATCTAAAGGAATAAGACTAAAATGACTTCTATCTCCTTCTGACTCAGCCTTTAAAAAAAAAATAATTAAAAAAAAGAGGGAAATACATATATATATACACACACATATGCAAAAATAGTTTTATATTTACAAAAAGACAACTTGACTAATTTAGCAAAAACGTTAACACACTTTGTGTGAAGTTTAAGCAAATATTACTTCTCTAGAACTTTGAAAATTTAGATATACCAACCAAGTTCTGAGAACACTTTTTTTTTTTTCCTTAGGAAAGTTGTCAGACAAAACCATTTCCTCATCTGTTTATGCTCCTTAGAGACATTTCAAGAAAATCTGATTAACTGTTGCCATTCTTCAACAACATGAACAATAACATCCAGCTCAGGTAATATGCTCGTTTATTAATATTTAAAATGTCTCTCTTCCGAGTGAAAGAAGCTTGCAAATGACACTATTAATATGAAGAAAAGAAAGTACCACTAGAGTCCCTGCTGTCGTTACAAGCCTTACAAAAGCTTACCCTACCAGAATAAACCAACAAAAACAGAAAGCAGAGCAGTAATTCCATATTCTTTTTAAAATTATGCAGAGAAAACAATCACTTTTCTGCAAATAACTGCTTTCACACTCAATGTGTTGTTACATTATGGAAGAGTTCTTGTTTACAGATATTGTTATGGGTAATGCTTACAAGTCAAACAAGAAGAGAAAAAAAGTCTTGGACATTAGCCATGTCTGTCCAACGAAGCCAGTGCACACATAATGCTTCAATTCAACATGTGCTGTACACAGTATGAGGGAATATGATGTAGAATGATATGCACATACTCCACTACTAATTAGGGTTGTCATAGCTTCTCTTCTGCAATACCAAGCCTTTGGTACCGTGTCTCTCTTCCCTAGAGAACAATCAGTTGGGAATACTATGCCAATTTCTCCGGTTTCCTCCTTAATTTAAATCCTTTGTATTAAGTAATGAAGGAGGACAAACTCGGTACCCTGAAACGTAAACGAAGCAGGAAAATCAGAAGAGAAACAGGTGACAAGTCCAGTCCAGACATTTTTACACATCCAACCTCTTGAACACACTTCAAGATGCAGAACGGTGCTTAAATGGGAAGAACTTGTGTTCAACCTCAACAAATCCCATACCGAGAAAGTCTTGAAATAAGAAAGTTTTTAATCACATGGTAACAGGATCGAACAATACTTAAAACAAGTTAAGCCATGCTATCCCACACCAAAACACAAGTCACTTTCAAGGAAGGTATTTAGTGAGGAACTCACTCAAAACAAACAAACTAAGGAGCCCATGTCCTGTGATCTCCAAGTAATCATCATTGTATGAAGCCACATTCAGTAACAAAAGGAAAAAACAGCAGAACAGCGTGATGCTTAAAGCATCCTATTTAAATTATCACAAATGTTTATAGTAACAACAAACTCCAAAAAGATTGCATCTTTAATCTGATTTGCACAGCTGGCAACTCGCAAGGATAGGTCATAATGAATATTAAATGCTCGAGTGGGTGACTAAGAGATATTCTGCAATGCCTGATAAGCATTTTCCTAACGATACAGACAAAAAATTGAAAGCCGTTGTTTTATGACCACTTAGCGTAAATCACTTCCTCTCAACTGAAATTTGCCTGCTTTTAGTTTGTTAAAAACTAAAATGTGCTTCCTCTAAGTGTCAATTATTACATTTCAGCCAAGGGCCAGTAACTTTCAGAGGAATAGTTAACTTCAGCTGTAATCACCTGTCTGAATTCAGCAGATACATGAAACTAAAGTCCCAAGAAAGAAAAGAAAGAAAAATGTGATTGATTTATTACAGTAAGTGCTTTCCACAATGCTTCTCTCCGAATTTAAGGCAATATTCCCAATAAGTAAAAAACTAAAAAAAGATTTTTTTAAAGAAGATTGACTAAGTAATGTTTCATCCTCAGAGGACAAAGGCAACTGAAATCACCATATATTATATATATGGAAAATGAGACCCATCACTACAAAATAGCAGCCTAAATCTAAAAATGCTTTAGTAAAGGGGCAAGATAACCCTTTGTGGAAACTAAAGTAGTAACTTTTTAGATTAAAATGATTTGGTAAGTATGTTTCACCACTCAGAACAAAGAATAGTCCCAAATCCTCAAAAACAGTCTTCATTTACTTACGTTACTTCTACAAGTAATTAGGAACTATAAAATGGTTCTAGACACTTTCTTACAGCACGGAAGCCAAACAACTATAAATACAGAGTTGTTTAGATGCAACTATTTATGGACAGTTTTTCTATGGTGATGTTAGATTTGGTTAAGTAGACTGTACAGTTCTATTTGAAGAGTCTGGTTTCTACTATAGACAATGAGGATAGAAGCAAGGTAAGAGATCCAACCAAGACACATTTACCTACTGCACCTACTTAAGTACTTAAATAGAAAGACTTCCTGCCTGACACAAAACACAGTAAAGATCATGGTGTGATTTTAAGACCATCCAAGCCAAAGAGCCAGAGCTGCCATAACAGACAGCAGCCAATACTTCCAGTCAGTTGTTATTCATGACACTGCAATGGTCATGAACAACACTAGATTCAAAGTCTTCATAAAACAGATAGGCAACAGCTGCCAGCAAAAGTCATTTCCAGCTAAGGGCACAGCTACCATTAACTTTTTACCATTTAGTGTCTGGAGGGTGGGTGGTCCAACACCTTCATAATGCTCATATAAGCTCACTTCTTTACTTACCTGAAATAGGTGATGGGTATAAGAAGGTTTTGAATTACAATTTAAGATTTAGATTTTTTTTTTTCTTTTTAAGAATTTTAAATTTAAGATTTAAGAGAATTCAGCACTGTTAGAAATATTTAAAGCTCTGTGAGGTACAAGACACAACATTACCAAATTTGAGCTCACAACAAATAAAACAAAACAGGACAAGATAAACCAAAACAAAGTAAAACAAAATGTCTGCCAGCATGAATTACCCATAGTTCAAGACTGTTTTCTTTCAACACTTTCCTCACTGGAGGACCTTAAAACAGATGAGCTGAAAAGTGGGTTTTCGGACTCCACAGAAAACAAATTACAGAAGAACTAGGATTTTACATACCTTGATAATATTTTTTGCTCCATCTCTTTAAGCAGAAATACAGTGCAAGATACAGGAAGAAGAAACTAAGCTGAACTACAGACTGCACTTTAACATTTTTAAGTGAAGTGCTATAAAGAAAAGGCTCCTATGAATTCAACTCTAGCTTGTTTTGAGAAGAACCAGAATAAGGCCATAACATACATAGGAGGAAAAACTACAATCTTTATTTCCTTCATACAACAACAGAAAACAACAACAACAAAAAAAAGTATAATCAGTGCAAATGGAGGTACGAGGCCTATCAAATCATTAAGGAAATACAGAATGTGAAAGGGAAAGCAAGGACTTGGTTTGGGGAAAAAGTGTCACAAGATTAGTACTTAGGCTATATACTTTACTTACTAAGGAAAAAATCCTACGTATTAAGAGAATAAAATTAAGACTTAAGGTTTAAAGTATTATCTTGACTTTATTTATTTGTTTCCACAGAACAGACTATTAATTAAGTCAGAAAGGCCCTTAATGTTTCATGCTTTTCAGTTGTTGGTATAATCTTACATCTTTTACAAGAAAAAGCAAGCAGTTCATATTTCTACAATGTTTTCTGGTGATGTTTTTGTTGAGATTATAATATTTTCATTAAGTGACCCTTGCTACATTGAGGGAAATAGGTTACAGTACTGTAGCATTACACACAAGATACTGAAGAACAGTGCAATCCAAATGTAATTTTATTACTAAAAATACTATGAATTGCATTCCTTAGACATATTTTGCAAGCACTAAGAAAAAACAGTTTTAGTGTTCTCATATACAATCATCAATATGGCTATTGAACGTGATTATTGAAAAAAATCCCCACTTTTTGATTTACCTTTTGTGAAATAAAGCTTTATCTTCTATACTTCCAGCAGTCAGAAAGATAAATAGCAGCACACTCAGAGGGACTGAAAAGTTGCAAGGGGTCAGGGCAAACTTGTGTGATGGACAGTATACATTCAATTATCTAAGAGTCTTAAGATCACCTAACAACACTTTTTCCATTAAAGTGGAAAGTTGAGTGTTATACTGACAATGTCAGGCAAACAGGATCTACATTCAAGGAGGGGAAAACAGAAACAAACTTTGTACTGATGCAGTCCAGTTTCGTATTATAGAGTCAATATGAGTGGAGAGTAGAATGTTAACCAGCTACAGGTGAAGTCAGTTCCCCAGTTTACAAAAATATAAAGAATTTTCATTAATTTCCTATTTTTGATAAATGTTGCCGGTAGTAAACCAGAAGCTCAGGTTTATTGCTTAAATAATATGTCATGTCACAAAAAAGGGGAGTTGTGATATTTTGGTGATTCTTTCAAGTGACTCGTTGAGCGTTGCTGGTTTTTTTCCTCTTATCCCATCGATAAACTTTCAACACTATTTTTGATGGTCAAAAATTAAATTCTATATTTGAGTACCAAAAAGTATGCTGGGAGAAGCAGCAAAGAATCATCTCACACAAAGTCTAAACTCATGCCTTTAAGTCAACCCACTACAGCTTTTCTTTAACAACTCTTTCAAAAAAAAGCCACTCTGAAAATTAGGACATTAGTACTCACATGCATTATATTTCTATGTTAGTAACAAGGCTTCAGTACACATGGCTAAGAAGGACTTAGCCCTCTCAAAGTTACCTGGAAGTATTGAAACAGAACTCAGCATAATGCCTCTTAAATGGGAGGGGAAAAAATCAGAACAAGGTCATTATTGCTGGTAACGTTGATCAAAGAAGAATAATTACTGAATTCAGTTTAAAATCTGTTTTGTTCTCTTGTAAACAGGAAACGATAAAGTTACTTAAATCTTATGACAAAAAATTAAGTATTGAGGAACACAAGAACCTCATTTTGCATTTGTGCATGCTATCTAGACTTACATGAACACTGAGACATGGAAAATTAACCAACAGTGTTCAGCTTAAAAGACAACCCTGAGTTTCAGAGCTCAACGCCAACTGGTAACTAAAAACTGCAAGTGCAGAATGAGAACTAGAGCTAGCATCTGAACACAGAAAAGTGAAAAAGCAAAATGCTAAATAACTTTCTCCTAGAAAAATCCTACAGCTGCAAGGAACTTTTAGCAAAAAGATGCCAGAAAGAAACCACAAAACTTTTGTTTACTGTGAGGATGTTGGTTGGCATTTATGTTGCATAACTTCAATGACCTAAATTTAGTTGTTTGAATTTAAGCTTTTCATCTAATCTCCCTTGAGATTAAAAGCCCCTTGAGAATGGTACCTTTTATTTCTGATGAACTAAAAGGCTTTATTTCTTCCCGGCAACAACCGAGGAAGCCTCTAACTAGAACACGATGCAGCATTACATTAAGACCATGCTATTTCAGTTGCAGAATCCTCTCTCCATACATTCTCCCACCATCTTGTGTCAGCTTTAACAAACTCTGAAATAAAACAAAGCTGGGGAAAAAGCACTCCATCTGATTCAACTCATCCTGTGGCTACATGACTGATGATAAAATATGGGAGGAGAGGGACCTGGAAGAACAGGTAGTTAGTTATCAGCAGAAACAGAAAGAAGGACCACTGCTTCAAGTTGGCACTCCACTATTAGTTCTACTTAGTCCTAACACCAGGCCACGCTCTCAGACAGAGAGCTAATTTTCAGAGGGTTAAAGGAAAATAAAAACTATTCCTTAAGATTACCATCAAGTAGGATGAAAAAAGGCTAACAAGTATCCAGGGTTGCATTAAGCAAGGTATTACCAGCAGGTCAAGGGAGGTGATCCTTCCCTCAATTTTACACTGGTGATCCTGTATCTGGAATGTTATGTCCAGTTCTGGGCTCCTCAGTACAAGAGAGACCTGAATGTACTGCAGAGTCCAGCTCAGGGCCACTGAGGTGCTGAAGGGACTGGGGCATCTCTACTGTAAGGAAAGGCTGAAAGAGCTGGGACTGTTCAGCCTGGAGAAGAAAAGACTCAAGGGGGAAGCTCGTCAATATATATGTGTGTGTATATATATATATATATATATATATATAATATATATATATATATATATATATATATATATATACCTGAACGGAGGCTGGAAAGAGGACTAGGCTCTTTTCAGTGGTGCCCAGTGCCAGGACAAGAGGCAACCGTGACAAACTGGCACACAGGAGGTTCCCTCTGAACATCAGGCAACAAGTCTTTACTGTGCATGTCTGAGTGCTGGCACAGGTTGCCCCAGAAAGGTTGTGCAGTCTCCATCCTTAGAAATATTTAAAGGACACATGGGCACAGTCCTGGGCAACCTGCTTGAGCAGGGGGCTTGGACCAGATGACCTACAGAGGTCCCTTCCAACCTCAACCGTTCTGTGTGCACAAACATAAGCTTACTAACAACCCAGAAACAGGGTCAAAATATGTACAGTCATATAGTAGGAAGTGCTGTATGATTGTAACTCAACTAATGGGATATAAAGAAATAAAAACATTCATTTCCATAGAGACAGCAAATGCATAAGCTGGGAAGAGCTTCAGATACCTTTTAAGTAGAAAAAGGCCATCTCAGAGGCCATATGGGCATCTGAGAGCTACAGGCAACGACACAAGTTAAAAGACCACTGGCAGAAGACGGTAGTTGATTGTTCAGCCTCTGCAGCAGTACTAACATGGCTATATAACCAGAGGTAAGAGCGAAAACAGGCACTCTCAGCTCATCATCAAGGATTCAATGCACAAAATACAAATACTTTCTGTGCAGCTTTTTGTAACAGTAAACAGCAAATAACTATACACTCCCCTTTTTTTTTAAAAAAAAAAAAAAAAAAAAAAAAAAACAGGATGTACCTCTATTTCCACATCATTCACAAATAAAGCCTTTTGAAATTCAACTTCCATAAGGCTAATACCTTCTAAACCTTATAGAACAGATTGAAGACATACACCTCCACCATAATATTCAACAAACAAATCATTGCAGCAAATAGAATCACAATACAAAATAAACTTGTACAGATGTGTAATTTTAGCCATACATTCACACATAGTAAAAACCTTTTAGAAAGACTGTTTTCTAGCCTTTACAGAAGAAAATACAATGTACTTGAAATGAAACAATAATAATAATAATCTTTGTTTAATAGAGGAAGCACAACTTTTAGAGAGAAAATATGCATAAAATTGGTTAGCTGACACGTCAATTAAAATATAGTCATTTTAAAACAATACAACTTAAATTTATTATACACAAAGAATACTACGTGATAACATTGATCAAATAGTAGATTCATATAGATAACTAAGAGTTGAGAATTTGTTTGTGTACTTGCCTCAACTATTTTTCTACACGTGCAATTAGCACTCTTTGCATAAGTAGGCATTCATTTGTGCAGGGTTACATATTTTGTACAGACTATGCAGTTTATATCTTTGTATACGATTTGTTATCACATACCCATGTGTCTGCATGAACAGGCCTGATGTTGCTGAGAAGCACCTCTTCGTAATTTCCATAATCACAGAACTTAACAACTGCAGTTGTCCCAGAAGAATGGAGAGCTTCAATTTCTGCCCGGTAGAACTTAAAAGAGAAATTTTCAAAGGTAATAAATAGCGTGAAAACAGCCTTTTCATTTTCACTTTCTCCTCTACTCCCCACCTGGGTCAGCATTAAGTTTTGAGTAATATTTGTACCAGATACTTATATATTAAACTTCTGCATGGCCCATGACTGCAAGGACAGGGGCTGTGTATTTAGATTATTCATTGAAAACATGTGCTGCTTATGACATTAGACTGAACACTTGTAAGACTTTTTTTAAAGGTCAAATTAATCATTAATAAAAATGCTGTTGTATACGTGAAGTGCTACTGTAAGACTTTTTTTTTTTTTAATGCCTGATAGGCACCTACTTATATATATACACTATACATACTGATACCTATTTTAGCACATACTAAAATATGATAAAATTGCTCCTTCAAAAAGTCTTCATTTTTCAGCACACTATTTCATTTTTGTGACATCTGCAAACTGATTTATATAAATATATGAAGATATTCAGTCACTTTATGACTTACTGAACACAAAGAAATCATTATCTCGTAAGACGGTTAAACTCAGTACTGTATTTTATCACACTAGTTCAAAAACTGTCCTAGATGCAAGCAGCAGCTTTTATTATACCCATCAAAAAAAATACTCTAATGCACTGAATACTTTTCAGGCAACAGTTTCGCACCTACTTATTTTGCAAGTTTCCAGAATTTCAGTACTCATCTATCAGCAATACAAAGTACTTCTCAAAACAGGAAAAAAAAACTTAATATATTTTTATATTTCAAAATAGTTCATCCACCCAAGATATACATTCTTATTTGATAGAAATAATAAAAAAAAAAAAAAAAAAACCTTTTCTTTAAAGAATTAAAAAAAAAAAAAAAAAAGAATTAAAAGGAGAAGATGATGAAAGGCAAGCCTTTTGCCATAAAAGAAAGCTCATTAACTGGAAAAACAGCTGAAGAGGAAGTATTTAAGCTTTTAAAAATTAGTAAAACAGAACTCTCATGCAATATAATTAATTTGTTCCACAAATTATGCAGCTAAATTCTTTGGTCTACTGGTGATAATAAAAAGCAATCCTTCTGCTGTCTTCTTTCTGCAATGACTGAAACAAAAGAAACATTTTTGTTGTTGTTGTTTCTTAACAGTCCTGTTCCTGCAGAATGGGTTTCCCTTGCAGTAGTGAGGGCTGCACACCGACTTATTCTACAAGAAATCTACCATCCGTCTACTATTACAGACTGTTCTGGATAGCAGAGCATCTTGGTTTTTGTTCCTTGGAAAATAACATGGGCTGCTAGATCCATGTTCATTCCTTCAAATTTTAGGCACTTGGATGAAATGTTTTAATTACAAGCTCAGTCGCCACATGTGACAGAAACAGTCACCTTGGAGACGACTTAATTTAAGCACTTTTGGGAAATGAATGCAAGCCATATCTCATTAAAATAAAACAAAACAACAACAACAAAAAACGGAACAGGAAGCTAGCCACAAAGCACAATACACAGCTGTGAACAAAACCCCATGTCTTTGTGCTGGTGTGCTAAGTCTCCCCTCCAGCATCTAAGAAAACATTGAAGATACAACTTGAAATAGTTGTTATTTTGTAAAGGCATACCTTGTTGTCTTCCCAATAAAGAGCGAAACATTCATCCCCAGGTCTCCAGCTTTTTCCATACTCCATGTGAATCGATGGTTCCATTATTTTCTCTGGTTTGATAGGCCCCGATCTCCTTTTGGGTCCAGTGTTGTAATACAAAATTTTATCATCATAAGATGGAATCGTAGTGGGTCCTGATGATTTGATAGGACCTACACGTCTTCCTTTCTGATGATGTTCTGTATCTCCATTTAGTACAGCATTAAAATTATCAGTTCTACCAGGGTTTTGGTAATCGTTGTTCACACCAAAATGTTGCTCATTTTTTACCATAAAGGTTTCGTTATTTATTGTTCGTGCCTTCCTATCACAAAAGTTTTCAGAATTGTGTATTTGGTTTTCCCTTTTCCCACGTTTCTGGTTATTGTTGTCCATAGTATCTTGAGCAGCAGAGTTCTCCTTGAGTTCTGTGAAGGACACCCCTTTTCCTATTCTGTTCTGCATGTTGTTATCCCTTTTTTTAAAAGAATTATCACTCTGGTGAGCGGCTATGGGATAACCCATATCCTTTGGCCTATCATTTCTAGGATAATGTCTGTCACTTTTAATTTTTTCATCTGTCCAATGCTCTAAAGAGCTATGCCTTTCAGGACCTCTGTTTCTGGGTAACCCCCCACTTTCCAAAGCCTGCCTTGAATTTTGAAAATCTCTTTGAAAACGAGGGGGCTTCTCATTCCTTGGCTGTCTCATATCATTGCGAGGAATATGTCTTGAATGATTTTCTCTGATGCCATTCTGTTCTGTAGTCATAACTTTGGGCTGTATTTGATGTGGTGGCTGAAATTGTAATTTTGGTTCTATAAAGAAAAAAAATATTTTAATTATTAATATGCTTCATATAAGCGTAATTTTAGACCCTAACTGATAAATCAGCAGTAGAAAAGTAAGCGGTATTTAACTTTGTGACACGGAAATGGAATTGTACAGACAAATTTAGCAGACATTTGAACTGTAATTTTTTGTTACTGGAAGACATAAGTACTGCCAAGACAAGTGTGCGTGTGAGTTATTATTAAATGAGTAACAACCACTTCAGAGAGGAAAAATAGAATTCCAGGGCGAAGAAAGGAAGAGGAAGGAAAATGAGGAGGAAAAAATACTTGTCATGTGAATTGAAATTTTCTGTAAAAATAACTTGTTAACAGCTATTCAGCATTAAAGGCAACAACTAGAAGTGATGAAATGAACACAGCAGACAACCTAGACATAATGGGAATAGTAACAAAGTCCAGAACTGTGACAACCCTAATCAATGAGCCATAGCAGGAACCGCTCAACTGTTACCTTCAAGAGATTCAGCCAGAACTCTAACTGATGATAAGGAAAACATAATTATCATGGACCTTATGAGACAGAGCAAACTTTTCACTGGATGTTGGGCAGGGCTGGAGAGAGGTGAGCAGGACAGAAAGATCATGGAGCTCTGTGAAGCTTAGCATGACTACAATCCTGATAAACATTTTACTGCAAAATTTGACATTGAAACCTGTGGTTTTTACATATGTAAAATGTAAATTTTTGTAAATTTTTATATTACTCAAAAACGAGTTTGATAAATGTTAAATTTCTTTTAAAATTAAAAGATTACTTTTTAAATCCAGAAAATGTATTTGTTGGTTGTTTGCTTTTTTTTTTTTTTTTAAATAATAAAGTCTTCCTCATAAGTTTAGAAATCTACCTCTTATCTATCCTTGGAAAGTGGAACATGAAAATATAGTGGTTTTTTGTTTTCTATCTGTAATTTTTCTGCAAGAATCACTGTTTAACTTTCCCACTTCTGTATAATACACAGGAATCTTCTCAATTCAATTTCTTCTAGAAACGTTTCTCTTCCTAATTAATTCACAAGTCTCCATTCATGACTTTATTCATTTACACATCTTGGTATAAACTGGTAGTAAAATCCTTGTGCTTCCACTCTTCCTATTTTCATCTTAAGCAGCAGTCACTAACTCTGTCATTAACATGAGGAATAACGTGTATTCCTCACGTTAATTACAGATTAAATGACTGAACTGCTTGACGACTTCCGAGTGCCTACTTCTTCACAGACACTCAGAACAAAGCATCAGACACTAAGAAGTCATCAAACACTCAAGTACTCCTGGCTTTCCAATGCCATGAACATTACTGCTGGTACACATCATTAAAGTTGTAGAAAATTCTAAAATGCTTCATTGTAAATCTTATTGTTTAATATTGTACAATATGAAATTCATTAAAAGAAGTCATTGACAGAGGAAAAGTTGTTCCAACAATAGAAGTAGAAACAGGCTGAATAGAATAGGCTGTTTGGACATTTTAATATTTTGCTGGTTGGCATGATTTTAGAATTTAAATCTTTCATCTGCAAACTTTGATCATTTTTGCAATTAAGAAGCATTTACTGAGATGGGTGTTCACCTCAGACAGCACAAGGACTACTTACAATTGCAAGACAATCACAAACCATGCAGGGCAGTTATTATCATACTTCCAGCTTTTCCTCAATGCATTAACTATACACGTTTTCTGTTGTAGCTGCAAAAAATCCCCTGAAATTTCTGTTCAATTTCACAGCATCTAGCAAGCAATTTTAGCTATTGTGTAGCCACCTTAACAAAACTACGTAGTCTTACTAGCCACCAAAAAAATCTGGATATAGTAGATCTCTGAACAGCACTTTGATTCAATGGAGTGTGAAATTGCCTCCCCAAAATGGCCAGTTGAATGACAGAGGAACATTTAGGGTATTTGCCAGTTTCCGATAAGAAGTTACAAGCATTCTCAGATGAGACCATATTTTCTGTCTTTAGAAAAGCAATAACCTTCATAATTTAAAAAGTAGTAATTCAGAACTCAAATGCTATTCACCTACTTAACATAATTATGTGCAAAATAGAACCTTAAGAAACAAGTTTCATTTAAAGTTATGAGACCCGCTATTCCCCTAAGAAGCATGGAGATTTAAAACAGTGTAACAGCTATGAAAAAAAAACAAAAAAAAACAAAAAAAAAAAAAAAAAACAATATATTTAACTGTTGACATGAATACCTCCACCCAGAATTAAGTAGATACTCCATGAGTTCACGTAATCTGTTTTTCAAGCAACGGAAATTTTAGCAGTATGTTACTATGTTAATGATTTATTTAACAACAGGAAATTTCTAACTTACTAATTGCAAGTAAACAGTAGGACTAGTGGACATTCAAATTAGTTATTGATATCCAACATAATGTGATCACAATACAAAAGCAACAAGCTTACTTTAAAGGATGTCTGATTTTTCAGTTACAGAATGCATTTTAAATAATACGGAAAAAAAATCAAGTAACACTAAATGTTAGGCACTTGGAAAAAGATTAGACAATTTCTTAACAGTGAATATACACATTTTTTTCTAGGCCTATTTACTGTGACACGTGAAAGCTGCTCACAGAACACTTGACATTTTCCAACTCTAACCTCCAGACGCATCAAATCTGATGTTTTCTACAAAGATTCAGCTATTATGGTAAAAATGCACTAGCTTCTCCGTGGACTACATCATACACAGCAGTCCTGAATTACCAGGACATGCCAATCTATCACTTAACATTCAAAAGTAATCCGTCTACGAACAAAAACTGTCAAATGACAGTAAGTGTTACTTGGTCAATAGCAGTCAATGGAAAAGCCTCAAGATAAAAATATTACAGGTTCTTCACAAAGATGGGCTGTCTGACCGAGTAGGTCTGACTGAGTAACTGAAAAGAATCTTAGGGATTCTAGAAGAAGTGAAGTGATGAAAGAAGTTATTCAGACATCGTCTCCGCTAGTAGCAGCAGCTGATTTTCACAGCATAGCTGAGGTTGGACCTTGAGAGGTCCTCTGGTCCAACCCCCTGCTCAAGTAGGGACACCTGGAGCCACTTGCCCAGGACCACATCCAGATGGCTTTTAAAATCTCCATGGAGAGAGAATCCACAACCTCTCTGGGCAACCTGTGGCAGTGCTCAGTCACTCTCAAAGCAAAGCGCTTCTTGTCATTTAGAGGAAACCTCCTTTGTTTTGGTTTGTGCTCATAAGCCTCCTGTCATGTCACTGAGCACCACCAAAAGGAAGAGCTTGGCTACATCTTCTTTGCAAGCCTCCTTCAGGGATTTACATACTTGGATGAGATTTCCCTCGTCTTCCTTAGGCTGAAGAGTCACAAGCCCTCTCAGCCTGTTCTTGCCCCACCTCCAACAAACTACTAGCCAAAGTTCCCAGAAAAGTTCCTACAGAGCAGTAACAAACACATTAATTTGGCATTTAGCACGAAGATTTGGTCTGCTATCCCGTCAAAGAGGGAGATGCCTCAGCACCGTCATTATCATTATAACCTGAAGTTGGGGAAAGCGGTCTGGAAGAAGTCCATTTCAAAATTAATGACAAGGCTTTTGTCGTCTCTTGGGTAGTTTTAATTTACCCAGGAGAAATGGTAGCAGTCTTCACAAAACTGTCACTCAGTTATTTTAGCCATTTTCGCATTTGCATGTGATGATTTATATATTAAGACTGCACAGAGCCACCACAATTCTCTCGCCTACAAGCAACCAGCAGGACCTGCTGCAGCTGGAAACCTCAGCCAATGCAATTTAAACAACACCACCCTATGTGCAATGGGTTTTCAAAAGTACACTTTCCTGTAGCTCTCTCCTGTGGATTTTTTTCATGTTTAATGAAGTGGTTAAACTCAAAGACAGTGGCCTTTCCCACACCAGTGGCAATGATATGGGTTTTTTCCTCCAATGGGAATTCTGTTTTTATGCATACCTTTATGAAAGCACATCTTTAAGACACTTACTCCCAGAGCAAGTTTTACCTCAAATCAGCCAAAAGGCTCAAAAATTAGAGGAAAATTAATAACATATTAATGTAGTAACCCTAATGTATTAATACTACATTAATGTATTAACCCTAATGACATACCTCATGTCAATTATGACACCTTATGTAAACTCCAGTTTACTCAAGAGTTTTGTTTGTCAAATTACATAAAGATCAACATTATTGTTTCTAAACTACACTATTTGGGAATATATAAAGCACAGTGGAATAAAGCATGAAAAAGATAGTTGAAGTTAGATAATATACGCCAGCCCAAAATTGTCCAAAAAAAAAAAAAAAAAAAAGTTAGCATACTAAAAACCAAACCAAACCAAAAAAAACTATGTACTACATATCCTGGTTTATCTCAAGCAAAACACTTAAGTAGGAAAAGGACAGAAATTCTAATTCAAAAGTACATAAACGCCTTTAGCCTTTGGACAACTCTGAGGCTGGATCCCCAAGTGTTTGAGTGCACGTCTTGCTGCTTGTGACAAATGTTCACTCTCCACTAGTCGTATTTCCTCTGAGACATCTCCGAGCAAATGGTTAAGAATAATACAAGACAGTAAAAAATCTGTGTCAAAAATCTGTTATAAACCCTCCTATATGGTCAGCACCTCCTTTGTCACGCATCTCCTGCGGACAACACTGGTAGCCAAGAACGTAAGGGTTACTGCAGCTAAATTAAGTGGGATGCTCATATCTTGTGTAAAGCAATAGCCCATGTGATAGTGATGTTACACATCACTCAAACCACTAAAATGCATTGTCTGCAATTATGGAATGCATATCTGAAGAAGAGAACTGATAAATGGGTTTGCTTGGAAAAGAGAAAAAGCAGTCTGAAAGAATAAGGCCTTTAATGAGAAACTAGGAAAGCTCAATCCACACAGAGCTAACACAACTGATGGATAACATACAAGTCAATTATAATTTATAAATGCCTATTAGGAAAACAAATTCTGAAAGCTCTCTTTAACAAGAAAGGCGTATTATTATATGACAGTTAGAAGCTAAGCATAGAAAAATCAGATTAGAAAAAAGATTGATTTTCTAAATGCTGATCTTAATTGCTCAAGCAATTAACCTTGGAATAAAATTATTTCACCACCTTTAAATCCCAACTGCATGTTTAAATTTGTATTTCAGTCAAAGCCTAACTATTGTCGCAAGAAACACAGACTACAGCCTAGGACTTGCTCCCACCTCCTAAAGAGCCCTTATTAAAAGAATAGATAGACGTGCCACCTCTAGCTTGCTTTTTCTGTCATCCCATTATTTTTATTATTATTTTTGCTGCACAGAAGATTCATTTTAACAGCAAGAGCATGAAACATCCACACTGAGCACAGCACCTCCCTTGGGAAGACTGTGCAGAATTGCCTCTTCAATCTGAAACTGCAAATGTTTTGGCCTGGGTCAATGATATGACCAAAAAAATTATGTTTATCACCAACTATACCAACTAATGATAAAAAATCATTTCAAAGTTAATCTTTTCTTGAATCACTCAAAGGTGTAGCTGTGTCTGCCAGAAGTTTCTGGTTTTTAGCAGGTGGAAACACCAGCTTGTTCTCTGTCCTCAAGAACCACAGAGAGATACAATATTGAAAATATGCCTGGTCCTAAGCACTTTGTCTGGTCTTCCTTAATTCTACAGTCAGAGCTCTTGGCACTGTTTTGTTCCCCCTGAAATCCCTGTGCTTACCTATTTGAGCTGGCAGAGATGGATGAACTGTTCCTTGTAACCAAAGAAAAACAGGAAGAAGATTAATGGAAAAATCTTTGTGTTCAGTAGCAGAAATAATTTAAGTACAAGCAAAGAAGTTTCCAGCAATTTTTGTCTACTTTTTTTAATCTCTCACAGTCATCTGGTTTCTCTGTCCACACAAAACTCAAGCTAGTTAAATTTAACACAAAGTTTTTCACAGGTGGCACCAATCACTGAGTTAAAAATAAATAATAAATAGATCTGCAGTAGAAGCTTTTTTTTTTTAAAGAATTCCTTGCATTTCACTTAAATGAAGAACGCTTCCTAAATACTATGTCTTACAATTAATGAACTAGCAGATCATGCAAGAGTCAGATATTTAATTGTACCTTCTGACAGCTACAATAGCTTAAAAATAATATTTCTGTTAAAAAAAAAAAAAAAATGAAGACATCAAAAACACATGATACCACAGTGCAAAAGATCCAACACACCTTATTTTCACTAATTCGTGCGTGTTAAATAACCAAGCAAGATACAAAACTGTTTTGATTTATAAGTATTTTTCTGCTTGGTCTAAATCCAAGTAGGCAAAGCTGCCAAATCAATGATAACAAATCAAGCAACTGGTTTGCAGTACCTGCTCACAAACAGAAGCACCTAGCTTGGTTACTGATAATTCAGAAGTGATTTTAGAAATTCTCAACAATGAGCAGGAAGTACTGAGGTTTCAGAGGGAATGAGAAAAGTAAAGAGACATACAGAGAAGAGCAAATCAATCCTCTCTGTGCTTGAGAAGAAACCATTTCTCTTTTTAGACACTTTCTCCCTAGATCAAATAAGCCATTTTTGAAGAAAACGTGCTACAACACCAAATTAAAAATATTTACCCCAGTTCAGCAAAACTGTCTTTTGGTTTTGCTTCTGTATAGGCACTCAATCAGTTAGAAGGAACTTAAATCTGCCTGAAAGATAAAGAAGCCTAACACCAGTGATGATGATGAAGTGGCCGTTCCAGTTAATCACATGCTCCTGAACACACACTTTAGTGTAAGGGTAAATAGTGCACACCCACGTACAAAAGCACTGTCCCTAAACAAAGAACCTCTATCAACATCTGAAAAACAAACTGGGCTTTTAGAGACCATATTGGACAGCAATGCACCAGAGATACTGCAGAACAATTAACTTTTTTTTTTTTAAACTCAGTGGAAGCTGTATTCTGTGATTCTACATAAAGACAGCAAAACCTGCCTGCCTGGGCCTTCCTTAGTACAGCTGCTCTCAGAAAATAAACAAAGGGACCCGTTACTGGGTAATGCTACATGTAATGTTACATGTTTAGTTGTTTCTAGCAGTTCCTCCAAGGCATCTTCTACTACTACTACTTTTTTAATACCAAGGGAAGATTGAATCCCAGAATGGTCTGGGCTGAAAGGGACTTTAAAGATCATCTAATTCCAAACCCCTGCCACGGGCAGGGACAACAACAGATACACGTCTCTACTGCAAACTTACAGTATCAAATGAAATGAAAAAGCAGCTAGTAACATACACACCCTGTTTCCTGCAAATGCTTGGACACCCACTGCATGAAGAAAGAAATCAGAGTGGTATAATCACCCCAGATATATATCAGGACACTGCACACAATTAATACTTGTGTCATCTCAGCTTGGAAGGAACTAGTTAAAAATTTAAATAAGAATATTTTCAATGACAACAGAGGCATAAAAATGGCAGAGAAGTAATATGTTCAATAAATGGTTTTCTAAGAAATGTTTGAATTCAAACTGCACAGGTTTTCCTCAGACTTGGCAAAGAAAAATAGGGCTTCTGAGACAAAAAAAAAAAAAACAACCTGTAATTCAGCATACGCCGATGCTTTTCTTGAAAAATCCATCTGAAGGGCAGTCTGCAAGATAAATTAAACTCTGGCATAAAAACAGAGGATTACTCCCATGGGATTCACACACTCAGTAAGGAAAATAAAAACTGACCAAATGAAACTGAGCAACCAGTGTACAGCCCAGTGACTTCCCAATAACAGGAAGAAAAGTGATTATTATTTCTTCAGAAGGGAAAAAAGGCTTTTTTTTTTCCCCAAAATAATCAGAACATGGTTTAAACTTCAAAAATGGTATCAAATTCTGTTTTTGTTTTTTTTTTTTTTCCTCCAAACAGCATGACCTCCAGAAAAGGACACCACATCAAAAATTATAATTCATAAAATGATTTTTACAAGTGTTTAAAAAAAACCTGCATGCCATGTTACAAAATATGTTACATTTTTGGCAAGTGAGCTTGGAGTCTAAGTTTCCTCAGAATTGTATTTTTCTTCCTACAATGTTTATGAAAACATTTTATTTTTAGTTAAGAGGAAAAAAATTACACAAAAGTGGAGTGTATCTATGCTTAAGACACATAAATGGAGATTATAAACCAAAGTATAAATGCTACTGTAGGCATTTTTTCTAATCAAAACCCACTATGCTTTAATACACCACAGAACATTGCCTACATATGTGCCAAATCCTAAGAATCATTAAACTCCTGCTAAGCAAAAACTATCAATCAGCAATATCATTTTAAAAGAAGCAATTCACTCCTTTCATAGTTCTTGCTAAAATACTATTACTTACTTACTGTTAAATTACTGACAATAAGAAAGGCTTACAACCCACAGGGATTATATCTATTATTTTTCCTTTAAATGTCTTCAGCCAGACATAAAAGCCTTCTCTCAAAATATCTTCTCTCTAATCTCTTGGATAAGATAAACACAAAACTTTTCCAAGGAAAATCAATTTGTGTAACGAGAAAGAAAAATTACTACCACTGTTTCTATTTCTATTCATCATAGAAATCTAATTCATCTTTGGTAAACAAAATGAGTTGCCAGAAACAGATCTCAAGCCTAATTCCCCACACGTGCTTTTGAAAATGTGATCACGTCAGCCTATGCAGCTTAAAGTTTTCATTTCTAACTCAGTAATTATTCTTAAATACAAATACACAATTAACAACTAACCATAAATTCACTGTTGTACCAAAAGATGAATATTTTACACATTTTAATACACATAAACTACAAAAATAACACATTTAACAAAAAGTTCTCTGATTCAACTAACCAAAGCAGTGATGTTCTGCTTGTCTTTGAGGTGCAGGTGCCAACTGATTTTATGGCTGTTCATGCTTTTTGCAGCAAATCTCGAACACAGCAACATTTCAGTAATTTGCATCCACACTGAATGGAAAAGCTATTTCACATACAAATTAAGTGCCTCTTTCAGTGTACATGCAACCTCATTAACTTTAATCAGTGTATATACCTTAGAGAAAAAATATTCCCACTGGTAAATTACAAAAAATGTCTTTTACTTATAAATTGTAGCCATGCAGTCTCGGTCACAGAGATTACGGAAGGCTCCAAATCAACATACCGAAAAGCACCATTCATTTCTAAAAAAGTATATAAACTTCTGTTTCATTTAAACTTTGCTTTTGAGTTGCAAACATATTTTTCATTTGAAGAATTTCCAAGCTGTAGGAAAAGCTTCCTTGCTTCAGGTGTTCTGAGTCTTTTAATGTTTCCACTATAGTACTAGTAGTACTAGTGCCAAATTAAGAGCAGGAACAGAAAACTGATTTATTATTATTATTGCTAATATTTTAAAATCAATAGCACGGGTCAAATTTCTACTCAAAGAGAATCCATATTGTTTGATTTACCAAATAATGGAACTCAGGTCTTCATTTGCAAATCAACAATGGTCTCATGCTAGAAGTATGTCAGCAGAACTCTCTTAAGACATATATTGGGAACTGCAGCAACAAGCCTGTCAACATACCCAAGTATGTTTCGGCATTGCCATTTAACTGTTCTTTAGTTTTACTTGCTTTTATGTCCCTTTTCCTTGTTTGCAGTTTTCTGGATACATTTAACAGCTAACAGCTTTAACCTTTACACCAAAAATTTAACATCAACATCTCCAAACTCAAAAAATCTGTTGACCACTTTACCTTAGACATCATACGTATCTACAATAACTGCACTTGTATATATACTTTTATATAAACACACACCTACATATATACCTATATATACCTATATATTTTCAAATGTCAATTGGATAAATTAATGCTTAATAAATTCACCGTTTTCCTCCCAGAATTCAGCAATTCCTCTCAATACAAATTAAGTATCCACCAGCTGGCTCTGTGTAAGATTAGATTTTTTTTTTTTTTTTATGTATTTATTATTAGTTACTTGTCCTTCATCATAACTTCTGCAAATTCCAAAACAGTGTGTCATTTCTCTTCAGACAGAAGTCACGTCTTGCCAAAAATTACTGGAGATACTGGTGAAAAGCAGCAGTATGCCCCTTTGAAAAAGGCAATACATGAAATTTGATTACACAAAGCACTTCTAAATCTACGGTGTAAGAAACCAGTTTCAAATAGCTGTGAAGAGTAAGCTATTTGGATCAGACCTGAAGGCTGAATTTCCCTAAACATTTAGTATATTCTGTCCATCCTGATTTTATCATACTCTCATCCTTTAAGGACATTAAGTGCCTCTATTTACTCTCTCACAATTTTAACAGCCTTTAATCAGTGAGATGGTTTTGACTGCATGCACTTCATTTTCAGTTATTGACAGAATGCTTGCTGTATACAGCCTGGCTTCTTCCAGAAAAAAAAGGCAACTAAGAGTTTAAATTACATGTAGATGAAAAAACAATATAGGAAGTTCATCAATGGCCATTTAGTAGTTCCCAGGCAGAATACAGCTCTATTTTTTTCATTAGCATTGGAAACATGACTTAGGCGAGTTGGAGGATAAAGTTATTATATTGACATTTACTGTATATCTGTCATTTATAAAATTCTGCCATTTTTTACTAGCATTTCTTATGTTTGTGTCATTAACTATTTCTGAAATTATCAATCATCTCTTAAACATTACATCTTGCCCATTCATCAGGTGTAGGGAAAAACAGGAACAAATATTGCACATTTTTAAAGAAATCTTCCAGGACAGTATTCAACAAAATAATTAGGAATCACTGCAGTAGGAAAACAGAACTAAAAAGTGTTTCCATCATTAAATATTTTCTTTTTAGTTTTTTCATGACCACCACCTTCTGTTCAGTTTTCCTCTTTTACTACAAGCCTATTTTTCACTTTTTTTTTTTAATCCAGTGAAAGTAAACAAAGCATTATTAACAGACAACAAAGACTGCATCAGAACTCAATTTGAAATCATTATATATAAATGTTGAGACTCCCTAAGTGCACTCATTCATTAGAAAACAACGGTTCATACAAAATAATACAACATTTATTTCACCCTTCAGGGAAGTGTTATTTGATAGGGAGAAAAAAATTACAACTCCATCACAAAACTTCATGTTAAATAATGGAAGCAGACATTTTCATTTCACACTGCCTACTGAAACATCTCCAAAGCCATACACAAAATAACAAATTATCTCCTTTTATTACTCAGCTTACTGTGAGTTGTACTTTAATATTACAGCAGCCTCTAGAGACCTCAAGAGGTATGAAAAATCAACTTTTTTTCTTTTAATGCATCTGTCTGTTAAAGCTTCTGAAGTATAGAATGATTTAGACATAAACAGGCATCCTGATTCATAGACTACATTCGTGTATGGCTTCTTAAGAAGGAAAAGGAAATTAAACTAAAAACCCAGGTCTTCTAAGAGATTATTTGTCTTCCTTCTTTCGATATTCCTTCCTTTTGTTCAGTCCCTACAGTTATTAAACGTGAAAACAACGAGAAAATGGTTGTTTAATATTTTAATAGCAAAAAGGTGGGGGTTTGTTTTGATTGTCAGACAGAGGGAACACAAAAACAATTGAGCATATTGCTATTACTAAATTCTAAACTGAGTGCCACACAGAATGTGTTGTTTATAAGCTCAGGAAGGAAGATTGGTGTTACCAGTTTTTCCTTTAAGTTTGAATACGAAGAAAAGCCCATTAAAGTTGCAAGTGCTTTCATCAAATTAGATTTGATAAGTGGGATTTATCCCACTTAATTTCAAAATTACTAACTTCTAAACACCTAAGCCTGAAATAAACAGCCTAGATTTACTTTTTTTTTTTTTTTTTTTTTTTTACCCTTGGCTTTTGACAGTCAAGAGAGAAATACAAACTACCACACTGAAATTTATTTGACCTTTTTTCAAAGAAGAGGAAAAGCACTCCGTTTTTTACTGCTGACTGCAACAGAACTTCTAGGAGCCACCTTCTAAATGACCAAGTTAGAAAAAAGAATGCCACCAGCTCTGCCCAATATTAGTTCCAGATGCATCAATTTCAATGACTTACCCTCTACTGTTAGAGTACCCATTTTGGATTCTAAGAAATCAAACAATGTGCTTGGTGCAGACGGTCTGGCGTTTCCTAGCTCTTCTTCGTCTTCAGGTCTTATTCGGCCTCGGCCCTTTCCTTTACCTGTAAGGGTAAAAACCAGTTATTTGGGGGGTGAGGGAGGAGGAAAATAAGAAGTATCTACACTTTTTAAAATTATTATTATACTTAAATTATAAAATGTCTGTATTCCCCATCTTAAAAACAAAAACTATCACTGACAAAACAGATGCAGATATTTTCCATGTAAGGATATTAAAATCTGTGATTTCAAATTCAAAAATTTTGAAAAGGTCATAATACATAATTCTTTTCTAATTATTATGTATTTCTCAGGTTTGCAATGCATTCTAACTTGCAGGAAAACAAATATGTATATATACCTTATATAACTATATTAGTAATGCACTGTAAACAAATTATTTTGCTCATGAACACTTTGTTTTGAAGCATTTCTTTTCAAGTTATACCTCTAGGTGGTGGTCCCTGAAGGGGTTTCTGTTTGCTACTGTTCAGAAGAAAATTTAATGCTGCCTCTAGATTGTTACTGTTATCCATAAGTGCCTGTCTTGCTGCTTCTTTACTGAAACCCATCTCTGTTATGTGTTTTAGAGCCTTTTCATCAACCTGGAAAGATACACACATAAATTATCATAAATTACAAGAGAGACTTTACAAAAACACTAGATTTGACTTTAATCTTACATTAACTGAAACACTTTTTCACATTTCATAGATAAACTTTTCAGATTTACATGATATTCACAGACAAGCTTTCCTAGTTCTAAACAACCAGCTGTTAGAGATTTTTTTTCAATTATTTCTGTTTAGTTCACTGACTTTTTGGTTCTAGTATTAGATGGTTTCAAGCAGAAATTCCTCTTTTGTACTTTTTTCTTCACTGTACAAATTTAACGTTCTTCAATCAATGTAAAAGGAATCTCTCAAAGCAATACTAGTATAACAACTAGACTTCAGTGAGACAGGAGATATAACAACTCAAATAACTTTCAAAACCATATTTTACTATCCAAAAATTACTGTAATGAGCAAGACATGACTTTGCAGAGCTTGGGTAAAATCCTTATATGCTTGGCTATGTACCCTTCATCCTTCAATGATTTCATGTACCCTTCTTAATTCCCAAATTTAACAATATTCTTTGATCAAATGTCTGCAGATTGAGTAACTGAATGAATAGCAATTAAAAAGGTCTTTAAAGTACAGTGGACTAAAACATAGTATCAATGTCTAACACAGAATCATCATCCCACTTGAATTCAACTTTCAGTTGCCTAAATAACATCTTATTTTTAATAATAGAGTATAATGCTTCCTCATCTGGGTCATTCTCCAAAATTTCTCTGCATGAGAACAAGGGTCCAAGAGAGATAATTACTGGTGCTTCGATATCAGCAAGCCTGCTTCACTCTTCTCCCTCCTGAAGTTAAGTAGCTGCTTTGAGCAAGGAGAGAACTTCTAGTTTACTCTGTATCTCCTCCTTTCAGTAATAGAAATTCTGTACACAACAGCTATGTTCATCAAAGACCAGCAAGAAATGAGGACTTGCAAATACAGTACCCGTACTATCAGCTGTGGATAAAAAAAGCCTCTTCAATAGGTTACAACTTGAAACCCAAAGGCAAGACAACTTTTCAAATACAAAGAGTTTTTGTGAAAGGAGGTAATATCTGAACTATCCATTGATGTGAAAAACTTTCCCTTCAACTCCATTTACACCATACAGATCTTGTAGGTTCTCTTATAAAAAAAATGAAAAGGCAAAGAAAATTATAGGACATACCCTATTTGTAGTACTATTAAGAGAGAAGGAGGATTGACCTGCACAATTTACTGATTATCTACAACGAAAAAGCAGGAACTACTTCTTTGGTTCTTGTTTTGTAAATAAAGATACAGTGCCTCAGGTTTCTCATAAGGTAACACACAGATGGGATAAAAACCTTTATCCTAGTTTACTGAATTATTATTGTGAAACCTCTTTCAGTCAGTCTGCTTTCATCACTCAAACCAGAATCAATCATTCATTGTTATTGTGTGCGCGCAAATCTCTGTCCTGATTTTTTTTTTTTTTATAACAAAGACTTTTTTTTTTTTATAACAAAGACTTTTTCCAAAGACTTTCAGATTGCTGAAGTGAGCAAAATAAACTTCCATGACTGCCAATCTTATACACAATTAATTCAATGCAGTGAATCGAAAGAACTCTTCTCATTTAGCATACAGTTATGAAATACACTGGAATGTGACATTTTAAATTAGGAGGAAGAGTTCAGGTTCTCCAATGGTAACCCACTTTACTCAAAATATAGTCAAAAAAAATTTGTGACTACGTCAGCATGACATGTCACTAGAAAAGTATTTCTAGCTTGGTATTTTAAATATCACAAGTACCATGTACTTTTCTCAATGTCAAATGAATGAATTCTTAAAATAAATATTAAATTAATTCAGAAGAAAATCTACACTAAAATATCATTTGATATGGTGAAATCTTCCTGCCTAAAACGATTTGATAAATGTTGACATGCGAAACTGTTGAGCTTATTTCAAGAAAATAAAACTAGACTGCAACGATCTATACCACACATAATACAGCTCTTCTTTTGTGAGGTTTTAATTTTTACTGGATAATAGGATAATAACACTTTACAAAAATCACATTGAACCTCATACCTGTCTGAGTAAGGTACAAAAGAACACTAACTGTTCTAAACAAACTTCAAAATAAATTCAAATGAAAGCCCTTTTAAAAAGGGTCTTTTATTTTTTTTGTTAGCTTTGTTTTTTAATGGTATGCATGTTTAAAGTTACTATTAAATCTTACACCTTACCAGTTCTCTGTAGACTCCTTCATTTTTTCCCTCAGGTTTTGTTATCTTCTCTTTCTGGAACAGCTCCCTGTTTCGATTCCCTCCAGCATTCACACTCAGATTACTTCTGCTACTACCACCACCTCCTCCAAATGTCTTGGTCTTTAGATAAGCAAAAAAATAACATTTCAGTAAACTGAACTTATGAAAATATGCCTTAATATTTAGCTAGTACAAGAACTGCAGTAAATTTGAAGCTGCTGTATTTTTTATGCTTATGCTTTGCATCAACAAATAAAGCACTTAGACACACAAAAAATGATGAATTTATTAAATAGGACTTCAACATTTTTCCTCTTTTGACCAAATGAGGCTGTAAAACATGCATATTATTCTAGTTTTTATGAGTTACCAAACAAATCATAATTTCCATTTCCTAAAATGGAAAACCAACAGGGGGCATAAAAAACAGACACATTAGAACAAAACTTCCTAGCTGTTTTACCAGGCTGAACAGAAAGAATCATGGGGTTTTCAGAAATGAAAAAAGCAAATGAATACTAGTAACCTCTATTGCCTACTTTGATCTTGTTAGCTGAATAGCAAAAATCACCTATTTTAATAGGGCTATCAAATCAAAATTATAGCTACAATAAAACATTAGGATGCATTTATTATCTTTATTCAAATAAAAATATACTCAACAATCCAAAAGGACTCTCTGTTTTTGATTCATATTTTCAAGAAAATCCATAAACAGAATTTTAAGAAGGCAAACATCAGAAAGCGTTTGTCAGTTAAGAGAGTTAAACTAACAAGAAAAGATCAACTACAGGAAGTAAAATGCTGCAACACATGCATTCTAACCTCCTTGCTCTTTGCTACTTCTGCAATGGCAGCTGTTCTCTGCTTTTCAAATTCATCGTTGTCAGCAGCAGGTTTTACAGTATTTGTCATTTGCAGAGTCTTTCTGCGATCGAGCTCTCTACTGTCGACTTGCACATGAGACACACATTTCTGGTAACACAAAATAAAGATTTAATTAACTCTTCTGTCTACTTTCATTTGCAGAAAAAGAAAAACAAAAACGTATTTGGAGCACAGCTTTAAATAATACAATCACATACATGTACACTGAGTACTAGCTACAGCTATAGCCTTTGCTGCAAACAACTCTGGTCCACCAGAGATGCCAAAAATAATCACTTGTACATTTCCAGCTTATTTCATGATGTAGCTAATATGATTCTCGTAAATACCTTTGTCATTTAAGAGTATAGACGGGTGCCTTCAAGACATTGCAGGAAAAATCAGAGGTCCCATACAACAAAATTTTAAGTTTGCAATCAAGAGAAAAATATTAAATATAAATTGGCACAATGAAATGACAAGATCAAAACCTATGCCCTCCCACCCATCACCTCCTCTTTAAACAAAGTCATTTTTTAGTATCCAGATCATCAAGATGTAAATGTGCATTAATAGTCTATATTTAAATGGAACTACCTCTTCCTAGATATCAGATTTTTTATGAAATGTTTTATGAACTATCATGGCTATAATTTGTAGGTTACAGCTGAATGACAAAGAAATATACTATACCTGCCCAAAAGGCACAAAAGGGGGAGGGCCACCTTCCGTTCCAATATTACTCCTATTGTGTTTTGCTAAACTCTGTAAAAGAAAATTGTTGCGTCAGTCACAGAAACAGAACACTGTGCCAGCTGGACACTACATGTGGCCTTAAGAAGAGTACACATGTTAACTTGATTAGCAGTTCTTCAGATAAAGAAAAAAGAACACGCGTAACAGTAAGCATAATCATTATTAATATTTATGGAATAGAAATGCTCTAAATAGCTAGTCAGCAATTGGTAATCTAGACCTGCAAAATACAAGCATTCTCAAATAATATAAATAACTAGTCAACAACAGAAATGAAATGGATTTGTAAGATACTGCTTTAAAATATCTGCTCATAGTCAATGTGTTGTTTCTTTCTTTACAAATCCTGACAACAGCAACAACCTGCACAAGAATGAAATTCATTGGAACTGACATAATGGTATGTGCTAGTTATTTCATACTAAACAGATATATTTGGGTCAGAACTGGATTAAGGGAAGATAGGCCCTTAATGACGATTAAGATGCTTTAAAAAAAAAAAAAATACATTTTTGCATAATGCATTTATCTTCTTCATTTCTTATTGCCCTTTTTGTTGTTATTGTTGACTTTTTTTGTGTGTTAAAACACTGGGACAGTCATGCATGGTTACATACATCACTGTAATATATATTTTAAACTTAACCCTGTATTATAACCTATAACCCTGAGTTACTTAGATGTATTTATTAGAATTACTTATATGCATTTATTATCCTGATGTAAAATTGATTTTATCTCCATCACAAAACTGCAGTATAAACGTCTATATGCTTTACGCCATTATACTACCATATATTATCAAGGAATTTCAAAAGATAACTAAGATATTAATTCAGCTAAGGTTTTACTAAGTTAAGGCTTTTGGCCCACTCTTGAAATTACCCACTTTTATTCCATAAGCAAAGAACATTTTCAGAGTCATCTATGATCATTAAACATATCCAAGGGTAAAAATAAAATAAGTAAACAAACAAACTTTTCTTCACGCCCCACAGTAAAAAAAGTTGATACAACATTCAATAAATTATTCAAAACAAAGCACTTGCAAGTGCAAAAATCATAAATTTTTGCTGCTTTAGCACCAGTTCACTTAAAAGTACCTTCTTCAAATTATGAGCTAAGCAAGGGATGATCACTGGAGCACACCAGTACATTCTTGCTGCTGCTAACTAAAGTCGCCCAGTACATTTCATGGGCAAGCTGGTTCCTCGGGGAGGTATTCTAGGTGAAGGGTAAAAAACGCCTCTACAGCCAAGCGTGGTACTTCACTACATGGCACTTCACGCATGATTCATTTCACCCAACTTTTCACAGCATCTACAACGTAAATGTCTGTATCTGAGTCAGTGACATCAGGTTCTTTTTAAGAGACAAAGGCAAACAAGGACTGCTAAGGGAATATGTCACCCTTCGGATACCTGACGCCTTAAAACCTGCCTGTTTTTCCCTACTGACTGTAAAATGACTTTAGGGTGACTAAGTCCAATAGGTATCTTACATTACAGACATCATCTGAGGTTAGCATCACGCATGCTGTCCTTACAACATGAGGCACTGAAGTCTGGCTCTGTAGAAACTATTCTAATCCCTGAAGCCACTGGTGCTAAAACAATACCAAAGAAGAAAAAAAAAAAACACTACCACCTGGCCCTTCAAATGAGGTTTAAACAACCTAATTACCCCCAGAACACTGAGAACACTATGAAGGAATGATTATTTGGAATTCTCATCTAAAGAAGTCCGTGGAGCATTGTCTTCTATTTCTAAATAATCAAGAAAAAAAGATTACATGGTAACCTTTTCATTTACTCCTTCCTTATTTATTTACTGCCACTTAAATGGTGACACTTAAAAAAAAAAATGGAAGAAATTTAAAGGCAATAATTACCTTACAACAAATTTTATTGCTACAAAGAATACAACGCTTATTCCACTTGAACTGCATTTGTTGTGTGATGACACTGCATTCATTCTGTATACACAGTATTTGTAGTACAAGTCTGTTATTACTAAAGTCTGATTCCTCCCCAAAGCAATTTCAAATATCATCCTGAATGGAACAAAACGGTAATGCAACTCTAAGCCGACAGGCAGGTATCAGGGCAATAATTTAATACTGGACAAATAATTTTAATCCCAAAGCTTTGTAAAATTCTTTGACTTAATAGCACTGATTTTTAAAGCAAATATAAACAAACTTATTTATTTCATCTTCTACACAGGAAGCCCAATTAATGCTCCTCAGATATCATAGTGGAGAAACAGAAATTGACTTGAAAAAAATTGAAATAGTCACACAAATACAAGTTTTCTGTCTTTTTATGCAAACACTGTTCAGTATTTCATTTAATCCTGACTGGCACGATTAGACAAGGAGTGGCAATGTCCTTTCTCGAATATCTTTGAGAGCTGACAGTCTTACTTACTGTCAACCATTCAGTTTTGTAAAGCTTTCTGAATGGGAAAACATTAAGTTCATGGGGAAAGTGCTACCGAAGGAGCATGTGGCTTCTATAGACTTGTTTCAGCCCTATCTGTCTAGTTGTCAGCCCGGATATAGACATGGATCTATGACTTGCAGTGGCCATGGTTCACCTGTCCAAACTGATTTCTTGTTCCTCGTAGCTTTGCAGCTGACATGGTCACATTCTTGCTGCAAACTTGGACCATGTTCTGTGAGCTGTTCAGGGAGGAGAAGAAATTGAAAGTCCAGCAAACTCTCTGCAGCTTCCTGGGGAAATGGACATGGAGGTACTCGTCTCTGCCCCCATGTAACCGAGGACAGGATGCAGGGAAATTACATAAAGCTTTGCCAGGGGAGGTTCAAACTGGGCATTAGGAAAAATTCCTTTACCAAGAGGGTGGTCGAACTCTGGAACAGGCTTCCTAGAGAGGTGCGTGACACCCCACGCCTGTCAGAGTGAAAATGCCCTCACTACCATGCTTTAACTTCTGGTTAGTCCTGAAGGGACTGGATCTTTGTAGGGCCCTTCCAACTGGCCTGTTCTCTTCTATTCAAACTGCAAAATGGAACCAGAGAACTCAGGGAATAGCAATAGGCAATAATTAAATTCCTATAATGTATCTAACAGAAAATCAGTGAAAACAAACTCTTTTGAACATATCACATAAAGTCAACCTAAGCGGCTAACAAGTGCTGAAAGTTGCCCTTACCAGCACTATGGTTATAAAAAGGTTTGCTTTATTGTAAGCAGTTGTTGTTCTGTAGTTATTTCTTGACATTGACTTCAAAAACTAATTAGTATTTACAGAACAATGTTTCTTTGTTGAAACACAGGTAGAATAAACACAAGAACTAACTTGCCAAAACTCACTAGTAAAACAAACATGAAAACAGATCGTTCAAAGTATCACTAATAAAGCTAGCTGATTCTGTAAAGCCTTCTCTTTCCAACTAATTGATATTCTTAAGAACATGTAAGATGTTTGTGTCCCTTTTTTCAACCTTGTAGCTTAATGCTTTTATTTGGAAAGAAAACTTACATGTTTTATAGTCAATATGAACAAAAATGATAATATGGGATGGTTCTGTTTCTGGTCCCAGAACCCTTTTTTTAATCAAGCAGGCAATTTCATTTAAATTCAGGATTATTAATACATTTTTTAATATTGTCAATGATAAAAGCACAAAAAGAATGCCAAGCACACTCTCCATTCTGGTTGATTCTGTATCTCATGTTCAAATTAATTTTGGCCCAGTTCGCTCGTATCTATAGAATGCAAACCAACATCAAAGAAGGCTAGCCAAAACAATAAACAACTGTGCCAAACTTTGCATCAGCAACAAAAGTACCTTACACTGAAACGGTCTTTATAAGAAGCTATTCTGTTTTATATACATGGACACAATATAGGTGTGTGTCTCTTTGTAGTAGTAGTATAAGAAGTGGTAGATGCAGCAAGATTTTGGGGCTATTTGTAGCAGGGTCACAATTTCTTGTCCTAGGCACTTCCACGTATCTGTGAGGAAGTCCACCTAAGTTTCCTGCAGCAACCATGCTAAAACAAATGAAAAAGAACTTACAAGTAGTTGTAGTTTGCTGAAGGACTTTAAAGCCTCCAATTCATGTAATCATAGTTTTACCTAAAGCACTGATGAAATCTTCAATGTAAGCTACTAACTTCAGTACTTTCTGTAAAACTACTTCTTTTTGTTGCCTCAAAAATTTACAATTACAATCTACAGACTGTACAGGGCATCATTCTTTAACATTTTCATACCATAAACCACTGTTCTGGTGTCATAATGGGAAGTGACCAACCATTAGGGAAGTAACCAAACAGTCTAGCAGACAATGCCAAGTTGGGCGGGAGCATTGATCTGCTCAAGGGTAGGAGGAATCTACAGAGGGATCTGGATAGACTGGAACAATGCACCACGGCCAACTGTATGAGGTTCAACAAGGCAAAGTGCCGGGTCCTGCACCTGGGGCACAACAACCCCATGCAATGCTACTGGCTGAGGGAAGAGTGTCTGGAAAGCTGCCCAGCAAAAAGCGACCTGGGGGTATTGGTTGACAGCCAATCACAGAATGGTTTGTGTTGGAAGGGACCTTACGCATTAACTAATTCCAGCCCTCCTGACATGGGCAGAGACACCTCCCACTAGATCAGCTTGCCCAGGGCCCCATCCAACCTGGCCTCAAACATTTCCAGGGATGGGACATCCACAGCTTCCCTGGGCAACCTGTGCCAGTGCCTCAGCATCCTCAGAGTGAAGAAAGCCAGATGAATATGAGCCAGCATCGTGCTCAGGTGGCCAAGAAGGCCAACAGCATCCTGGCTTCTATCAGTGTGGCAAGCAAGAGTAGGAAAGTGATTTTCCCTTTATACTCAGCTCTGGTGAGGCCACATCTCAAATAATGTGTTCAGATTTGAGCCCTTCACTACAGGGAAGACACTGAGGTGCAGGAGTGTGTCCAGAGAAGGGCAACAAAGCTGGTGAATGGTCTACAGGACAAGTGTTATGAGGAGCAGCTGAGGGTGCAGGGGCTGTTTAGCTTGGAGAAAAGATGACTCAGGGGAGACCTCATTAATCCCTACAACTACCTCAAAGGACGTTGTAGTGGGTTGGGGGTTGGTCTCTTCTCACACGCAACAAGAGATGAGATGAGGGGAAATGGCTTCAAGTTGCACCAGGGAAGGTTTAGGTTGAAAACTAGGAAAAATTTCTTCACTGAAGGGGCTGTGGGTCATTGTAACAGGCTGCTCAGGAAAGCAGTTGAATCACCATCCCTGGAGGTAGTTAGAAGACATGTAGATGTGATGTTTAGGGACATGGTATAGTGGTAGACTTGGCAGTGCTGGGTTAAAGGTTGGACTAGGTGATCATTGTGTTTTTTTCCAACTTAAATGATTCTATGATTACTGCACTGAAATACATTCAGTATGGTTGACAAATGTTTTCTGCCCCTGCAGATTAAAAAAGGAATCAGTTGCCATGCAAAAATAACTTCCCATTTCATTTGCAACAATATATTGATCTATTTACACATACTTGGCTTCATCCTTAAAAATACTTGGACAGTAAAGTTCTAAAAGCTTCTTGTGGAAAAGTTCACAGCTGACACATTACATTTAATGACAAAGCATAATTTGCATCTGGTAAAACAAGCATTTCCAGTGGTGTTACCTCACCCTTTGCAATTCCCACTTTTCTATAAGATGCTCCACTTCACCTCCGAGAACTGCAGTGTTACTGTCATCCAACAACAAGAATCCATTTCTCACTTCAACAATTCCTGAAAGCTTAATTTTTGTTCCAGGTGGAGTGTTCAAGCTACAAGCAGAAACAAAACCAAGTATTTCACATATGTTTATTAATATTTTGCCACCAAAAAGAACACATACAAAACTATTCCTATTATACTTTCAACATTTTCATATTTCATAATAAATGATTAGCATCAAAAACCTTTGCAATAACTCCTTCAACAGGCACCGTAGTTTTCAGTAGGTTTTTTGGAACACTTCCCATTCATTACACAAAGATGCCATATTGCAAATTAGATTCTAACAGAGATGAATGTTTGCAAATTGTCTGGTTGGTTAAAATCCAATTTAACAGTACCAAGCTAAGGATGTGATTTGTCTAGACTAACAGAAGATGTCTCAAAGTCAGTTGTCTAAGAATAAGTTCCTCATCCTAAGACTCATTTATAGTTAATAAACGGAAGATTTCCAGATGGTTAATCATCTCGTTTGTTTTAGACATTTAACTTAGGAGAAAACTAGGAACAGTTGAGAAAGATGCCTTCTATACATTGCTAACAGCCACAACTGTTCCAGAATATAAAAACCATGCACCTTGTGGTGCTTCTTCGCTCATTACTCCATGATTTAAAAGCAGATGGATGCTCTCTGTGGTCAACTCCCACAAGAAGGTACCTATCTTCTTTTCATTTGAATCTACCCTATAAAAACAACAGCAGATGCATAAAAGTATCATGCATCTCCAACTCCTAATTGAAAGATGTGGCAAGCAGCACAATCTGGAAATGATTATTTTTACAGTAAGAAACAAAAGAGGACAGTGTGTTATAACCTTTCGAGTAAGAGATAATAACCTCTTCAAAATATGCTAAAGCTGTCATTGCAGTCACAGAACCATACCACATGGTAAGGAACACTCACAGAGAAGTCAGACAATTTTAGCATTAGTAACTTAAACCTCTGCACTATTAATGGACTTTCTATATTGTTCTGACAGAAGCAAAGAAAATAAGATCAGAAAAAAAAAAAACAGACAAGAAAGAAAACAAGAACTTCTGTCACTACTACAGAAAGTGATGAGTTGTGACACTGGAGACTTCATCTAAGAACTTTTAAATTATGTCTTTTACTGGCTGTTGGTCTTGTGTGTACTGTTTGCTCTAGAATCTAATGCAGGACTCTGTTTGCCTTCCTTTTCTGCGCTTTTTATACTCGCATTGGAATATGATATTCCAAGTTGTGAGGGCTCAAGCTAAAATTAAAATATCATCAAGTACTCTACTTTTAGATCATCTTCACTCTGAACTGCAAGCTGCTTCCTACTCAGAATGAGCAGTATAACAATCAAAGACGACATTTAAAAATGAAGTTCAAAAGTTCTACGCATCTAGCAGAGACAGACAGAGGAAGAAGATGCTTTTTAAATAGAAAGTAATCTGGAATGAAGAGCAAAGCATACCATAACTCCAGAGACTACACACTGGAGATCTTTTTCAATATCTTAATGACTACACACACAAGAAATCCCCATGTTCAGCAGTAATTAGCTCTTCTGTCCTTCATTTTTAACTAAAGAAAAAATGACTAATTCGGTACAAGTTATAGCTTTGTCCATGGTAAAGCAACACTAATTGCATGAGGTTAGGTGCGTCAGGGCTGTGACATTCTTGTTATCAAGTCAGACAAAAAATCTGCGAAAAAAATTGAGATTTGTCTCAAGTTAGCACACACTCATAAGCCTGCTTGCCTTGTTAAGTCTGACTCAACAGATGGCTGCAAAAATCCTCTTCAGCATAAAGAGCATTGTAAATTACATTCATATACACTTCTGCATGCTACTTTAAAGTTCTCCTGTATTTCCAAAATCTGAGACGGAAATGAGAATAAACCAAAAAGCAAAGTTGCCCACCTTATTTTTGACATACTACTGTATTCTATAGCTGTGCAGCTTGTGTGTCCATCAGTCATCTGTAAACGTAACATTCTGGGAGCAGCCTGAGACTCTTCATTATCCTTTGGTGCAGCAACATTGCGTATTTTCTGTATTTGCAGAACACACGGCCCTTCCAGCTATTTATGCAAAACAGAAAAGACAAAAATGTTAACACCTTGAAGCAAGCACACTGTAATATCTAGACACACTAACAGATGCCCCCAGGCAAAGCAAAGTGTAATTTAATTAGGCAGTTACGTTCAATTTCTATCACTCACATACAGTATGTTCTAAAACATGTCAAAAATGGCTTTTTCAGAGAAACAGCTGTAATGATGCTTAGTACATCTCTACAATATCAATTATAGAAAAGAAGTGAAAGATTTGGAGCGAGTGTACGAACAAAAAAAACAAGACTTCAAATACTGTATTTGTGGTGGAGGATTTCTCAAAAGCTGTAGAGGTTACGTTCATTTGGAAATCTACTTAAACTTGGAGCTTTTGTATCATTTCTTTCAATAAGTGAATATTTGAAAATGATAGTATAAACAACAGTATTTTCATTCATTTCTGTCTAACTCTTATTTCTGACAGTAACAGTTAAATGACCAATCCTGTTTCTCCTGTGAATGGAGTTTTCTTTCCCCTTGATTTCAACAGAAGCATAACTGGATAATTTAATGTATAATAGGAAAACAAGTCCCCCTCTATCAACTAACTTCAAAAAAGAAGACACAAAGAGATGACGATTAATATTTTTCTCTTCTAGAATTTTTGTACAGAAAGATTATTTCTATAGTAGTGAATGACACACCACCACACTCATAAATTGTTTCAACTCATTAAGCCTGGCTTATCATAAATTAAAACTTTTTTTTTTTTAATATAAAATGTTTTCAAAGTACAAATGAAGAAGCGTTAGTTATATGAGAAGCACTCCTAAGTGACCACAACTAGATCTGGTACTCAGCTGAACAGTATCTTTATTATGATTGCAATTTCTCTCATAAATGTTAAATAAATTTTAGTTCTGGGCACGTGTTTTTGTTTTTAAATAACTGTTTGATAGACCCCTTACAATTCTGGAGCACAAAGAAATTAGAGCTAGGCTAACTATGAATATATATGCAAATAGATTCAGGTTTTCTTATACACTGTATCAAGCATGCATTACAATAAAGCACAGCTGCACATTTGACGAGCTTAGACAATAGCGTCTGCTTCTCTAATGATGAAAATTACATGTTACTTCAAAGAAACAGGTGCAGAAGAAGAACAGAAGAATGGTACTCTTAAGTAACTATGCTATATTAACAACCTATTTGTTTATACGGACTTAATCAGGTTCTTAGAGCTTCCCTGTCACAATTCAGCTCAGTCTCCCTCTCACCACATAAAACGACCACGTAGTGATGGCAGAAGTCCATCTTCCTGCAGAAGGAAGACTACCATCACAAAATTCCAGGTGAATCCAGAAGACCTATACCAGTAGTCTTTGCATGGACTACTTCAAAGAATCACTGTAACCCACCATATAAAAATCCTCTTAACTTGGCCAAGTTACAAAGACACATGAAGGCAATGTTAATATTTAAGTTTCCAAGTAGCTGTTCTCACTGAGCACAATGAAGAGTCACATGAAAACCAGTAATAGCAAGTTTTTACATTCAAGAGAGTTCATCAACCCAAAGTTAAAAGCTCTCTAGACCACTCTGCAGTACTTGCTCAAAGCTCCTTCAAGCCACAGGTTTCACACTGCTCTCTTGCATTTTTTTAAGATGAAAATCCTTAGATTCTGGTAAAATAACCATGTTGCACAATGCCAATGAAAGAGTAAACTATAACTGTACTATCTGGAACATGAATGAAGGCATTACCTAAATGATAATATGGGATTATATTATAACAGAATCATCTAGGTTGGAAGAGACCTCCAAGATCACCTAGTCCAACCTCTGACCTAACACTAACAAGTCCTCCACTAAACCATATCACTAAGCTCTACATCTAAACATCCTTCAAAGACCTCCAGGGATGGTGACTCCACCCACTTCCCTGGGCAACCCATTCCAATGCCTGACAAACCTTTTGGTAAAGAAATTCTTCCTAATATCCAACCTAAAACACCCCTGGTGCAACTTGAGCCCATTCCCCCTCATCCTGTCACCAGGTACATGGGAGAACAGACCAACCCCCACCTCACTACAGCCTCCTTTAATGTACTTATAAAGAGCGATAAGGTCACCCCTGAGCCTCCTTTTCTCCAGGCTGAACAAGCCCAGCTCCCTCAGCCGCTCCTCGTAGGACTTGTTCTCCAAACCCCTCACCAGCTTCATCGCCCTTCTCTGGACTCGCTCGAGCACCTCAATGTCCTTCTTGTAGCGAGGGGCCCAAAACTGAACACAGTACTCAAGGTGCGGCCCCACCAGAGCCGAGTACAGGGGGACAATCACTTCCCTAGACCTGCTGGACACGCTGATTCTTATACAAGCCAGGATGCTGTTGGCCTTCTTGGCCACCTGAGCACACTGCTGGCTCATAATCAGCTGACTATCAACCATCACTCCCAGGTCCTTCTCTGCCTGGCAGCTCTCCAACCACTCCTCTCCCAGCCTGTAGCTCTGCTTGGGGTTATTGCACCCCAGGTGCAGGACCCGGCACTTGGCCTTGTTGAACTTCATGCAGTTGGCCTCAGCCCATCGGTCCTGCCTATCCAGATCCTCCTGCAGAGCCTTCCTACTCTCAAGCAGATCAACACATGCACCTCACTTAGTGTCATCTGCAAACTTACTGAAGGTGCACTCAATGCCCTCATCCAGGTCATCGATAAAGATATTAAAGAGGACTGGCCCCAGTACTGAACCGTGGGGGAGGGACTGCACTAGTGACCGGCCTCCATTTTGGAGGATTTGACTCCATTCACCACAACAATTTGGGCCCGGCTATCCAGCCAGTTTTTAACCCAACTAAGCATACGCCAGCTCAAGCCATGAGCAGCCAGCTTGTTGAGGAGCATGTTGAGGGAAACGGTGTCAAAAGCCTTACTGAAATCAAAGCAGACCACATCCACAGCCTCTCCCTCATCCACTAAGTGCCATCACTTTGTCATAGAAGGAGAAAGATTGTATACAAAAAAACAGTTGCTCCAAAAAGTATTTGTTAACTGGACAGGCAACTGCACACATATTAATGAATAATCTTAGTTTTTCAATGTGAAAAGTACAGTATCATCTTCTACAATACACAGTATTGCACTAATGACATTATAATATTCATACTGAAAGTTTAAAATTTATTTATGTGAAAACTACTAGATAAATCTGAACTCTTGACCTTGAAACGGGAGAATGAGACAAAGGGTAATGACTGGAAGTTGAGGTTTAATGAATTCAAAAGCAGAAGTAAGGCATACATGTTATCAAGTGATAATGAATTTCCAGAGTAAGTTACTTTTTTCTATAACACTATTTTAAAATACTTTTAAAATTTTATAACTAAAATTTATTTTAAATTGGTGCCAAGCTGGAATGTGAAAGATGATAGAATTACTTTGTTGACAGCCCTTTCAGTTTCCTGATTTCAGTACATCACCCTTCTCTTTGATGTCTTTTACTGACTACAGTAATGTGTTTCTTTTTCATTCTACTGAGATTTTAAGTGAAGTATTTGTCAAAATCATTCAAGCGTAGACTTTTAAGACCACCTTCATAATTTCAAAATGAAGTGCATCTACTTACTTTAAGAACCACTTGTCAAGCAGACCATGATTAGACAAAGCCTAGATTTCCTCAGCTTATATTTGTAGGTGAAACCTCATATAAGAGCATACATGACTCTTGTAAAGAACAAAAAATGAAAACAGTATAAACAAATATCCACATTATAATGTGATACAATGTATTCAGGTCTTTCTAGACACAGTTTAAATAGACTAAAAGATAATTTACTCATATTTAGTTAACTCATAGGCTTCTTCCATACAAAGAAACATATTTAAGTACTTCACATTGTGTTCAGAAAAAGAGTCTGCAATATTAACTATGCACTCTGACTGGAGGGGGCTAGTAGATCAACTGTTGGATATACTATGTAGAACAAATCAAAAGCCCTTCCAGCAAATCCTGAAAGTCACTAAAATTATTTAATACCAGTGGTCTTCAAACAGTACTTACACTTGCCACAGGGTCAGCAAGTTAAGACATTGCCGCACACAAACAGGATGGCAGCAATTATCTTTAAAACAAGAGATGTTCCAGATCAAGCTAGAACCAGAAGCATACTAACTTGCCAAAGTACTGTGATCAAGGTAGAAAATCTTCTAATAAATCAGTCCCATCTGATCTCAAAGTTACAGAGGTAAAATCTGAAACAATTCCCAATAGCTACCTAATGATTTTTAGGTAATGTAACAACTAGACTATAACCTACTGTTTTCAAGATACTGCCTGCCTAGAGGCATTGCTTTGACACACTCAACCTTATCTGAAAACTAAAAAGTCAACCTTTCACAAGGACTTTGCTATATCTATTATATCTAGCATTATCTACTTTTTCTCAAAAATACAGATGGAATCATGCCTCTTTAAAGCTCCTGAAATAGGCATTAGGAGCTAAGAACACAATCAAAACACTGAAAAGGTGAAGAGTTCAAGGATGAGAGCTTACCTAAAGCTGCTAAATAGCTCTCTCTAGACAGACTATCACTCAGTTCCATCTGTCAGCATCACTGCATGCACAGCCACAAGTACCTAAGCCTGTCAAAATCATCTCAATTATAAAAGATCAATGAAAAATTCATTTTTGACATACGCAGTTTCAAACACAGAGCAATCACTCTCAATGGAAGCTAAATACAAGCACCTCAAGACTGAAACTTTTTAATGCAGATCAGTTTTAACCGGAACAGCAAATTCAATCATGCCTTAAAATAAAAAAGGCTGTAGGAAACCATGACATTCACAATCAAAGAGATGGTAGCAGGCAACTAAGCACTGTTAGTTATACTAATGTACTGGCAGAAATTGGGAAGTGTAAGAGTAACTTAAAACAAGAATTAAAATATGTAGCAAGTTATGTTCTAACTGCTTACCATCAGCCTGTCAGCATTTGGAAAGCATTTCTCTGATGTTAGAAATGAAATCCTTTCTGAACACTCGTGAACTGAATGTTTCAATTGTAATTGAGCATACATACTCAAAAGAAAACAAAGCTATACCCTAAATGTAACATCATTACTAAATTGTACATTATAACTTGTTATAACAGACTTCCTTGTATCTTCATTACATTAAAAGTACCTCACATATATGCATGGCATACAGTCATCTGGATGGAAATGCGAGGGTTCAGCCTTCTTAAATCCTATGCAAATGTGGCCATCTTGTGGTTAATGGTGGTTATATAGATTTTTAAGGCCACACAAAACAGATATAAATGAGCAAATAAAAGATTTTTGTGTATCAGTGACTAAAGTTGACAATCACATATATGGTCAACTGCCCACATTGTTTCACATTTAGACTCTATTATGTCTTTTATGAAAATATTTGCCTATCGTCTTAATGCTACAAATCAAAGTTATTTTCCATGCAAGATGAACAACAGAAATGGGTAATTTTTCTTCCCTCCTGAAGCATTTCTGAACCACAGGTACCTTCTACTGAGAGGTTACACAAACAATTATTTTTACACATCTCAAAATAGGCAGCAGCACTTACTAAGTAGGCAGATTTGCCTAACTTCACTAAACGAAAACTGTACCGTTAGGAAAGCAAAGATCAGTGTACTATCTACTAGTTTGTGCTAAAAGCTATAAAAAAGTAATTCCCAGACTTTTTCTTTACAGTCCATACTTCTTTTCTAAAGCTAGAGGATTACCTTTCTCTAGCAAAAGGTTTACAGTGTGTTTTTTTTCTAGAATAACCATCTAAAAGCTATGATTTAAATAAAAAAGTTGATTAAAGTAAGACCAAACTAAATTTTAGCAGAAGTTCACACGTAGAAAGTCCAATCTCCTTAGCAATGTCAACAGAAGCAGACAAGTTTGGAATTTAAGAAATAAGAAAACAAAAATGAATGTGCGCCACAATTTTCCTTCATCCCATTTTCTCTGGCTTCTCAAAACCCCCATCACCACTGCCAGAAGTTATCTACAAGAAAAAAAAGAAAAAAAAAAAAAAAGAAAGCTTTTTCCCCCTGTTTGTATTTTTACTCTTTATGACTGAAAATGAAAGGAATAGATACACATTGATTTCTCTCAATTACCTGACTATATGGGAAATAGAAGTGCCTTGAATCAAGCAAACTTGAATTTTAAAAAATTTGGATTGGATTAGATTCCTGCAGCACACAATCCTACTATCCAGTCTTCCAACCCCATCAACAGTAAGACAACCCCCTGCAGAAATATATCAAGCTCTATTCACTAACAACAATGACAGATGCATTAAAAAAAAAAAAAAAAAAAAAAAACCGTAACTGCTACAGGGAAGAGATGTTCCAGAATATTATTGCACTGATTATTAAGCATCTTTTTTTTCAGTTTTTAATCTAGATTTCTTGAGTAGTTTAAATCAATTTCTCCACCAAAAATTCTCTTCCAATTTAAACTAATCTTACTCCTCTTTTATTACTTCCTTCTTTCTGATATGCTTACAAACTCTGTACCTCCTCCCTGATTCCAAGTTTGCTGCCTGGAAACATACTTTCCTTTCCACTTCCCACTTATCCTAGTAATACTCCCTTGTACTCGCAGTATCTCAATTTTACCTTTCTCAAAAACAATGACCAAAATTATACAATCGTCAGCTGCAACAAAACCTCTGCAATGTCTTCCCAGATATAGAGGTGTCTCAGAACACATCTTTATTCCACTTTCCTTTTCGCAGCCGCATTGCACTGTTTACAGGCAACACCAACTTCTATAACCAAGTTTCTCTCCTCTGCATTGACTCCCAAATGAGGGAGTTCTAAGCCTACAGCAGGACTGTCAGTCCCTAAATATGTGATTTCACATTTTATACACGTAACTTTTGCTTACTTAGACACAGTAATCACAACTTCCATACACCTTCCTTATTTTGCCACAGAAGTTAGAATATCCATACTGAAAATGGAGGCAAAGTATCAAGCTAGGAAAAAAAAAAATAAAATCATTTATCTCTTTGTTAAATATTTCATTTAAGAGCTTCTTTTATACTGAAATCCATGAGTCTGGATTTTAAATCATTGAAATCACATCATTACTCTCCCTAATCATTACTTCCCTTTTATCACTCTTTTCCTTTTTCAGTGGACAATTTTGGTTCTGAACATACACTGGATAACCTTCAATTAAAAGCCTGTTGATCTACAAATTAGTTGCTTATCCTCTGGCTCAGTAAGTCAACATAAAAACAATCACCAACCACTCTTCCCCACACACACACACACACACACACACTCATCTTTTAAAATATAATAAATTTTTCACAAATCAACAAAACATCTCCAAGCATAAAGGTCACACTTGTAAGTTTTTCCTACAATCTACCAAAAAATGCATAATTTCCAACATCTTTTGCAAGAACAGCACTCTAAGTCTTGTCATCCAAGTGCAGTGACTTGCTTTTTACTTTGCGATCTGAAGCACTCCAAAAGACAAGGTCAAAAAACATTATTTCCAGTATTTCCTATGTCTGCAACACACTTAAAATTGTTTGTTTAGTCAAAACTGCTAATCTAAAAAAGTTCACTCTTGTATTTCTCACTGGAATTCTAAACGAACAACATTAAGTGAAGAGACCTTTTATGAATATGCCATCCAACATTTGGAGCTCTGGGCAATGTACATAAGTACATGAACTTTACATTCTTTTTTTACAGGTCCGATGACTACAAGACACCATACACATTGCCTACCTTGAATAGCCTCAGAAATGATTTTACAATAAACTAATATCAAGCCTATGTTTTCTGTTAGTAATTAAATTGCATAGGTGTCATAGCCCTCCTACCCTCAAGCAAATCAGCACTCCCACCCAACTTGGTGTTATCAGTAAACTTGTACTAAGAATGCACTTGATCCCCTCGTCCAGATCATTGAAAAAGATATTAAGTAGAATTGGCCCCAGTACTGAGCCCTGGAGAAACTGCTAGTGACTGGCCTCCAGCTGGATTTAACTCCATTCACAACAACACTTTGGGCCTGGCCACCCAGACAGTTTTTTACCCAGTTAAGAGTACAACCATCCAAGCCATGAGCAGCCAGCTTCTCCAGAAAGATGCTGTGGGAAACTGTGTCAAAAGCTTTAGGAAAGCCTAAATAAACAACACCCACAGCCTATTCCTCATCTACTAAGCATGTCACCTTGCCCTAGAAGCAGATCATGTACATCAAGCAAGACCTGCCTTTCGTAAAGCCATGGTGACTGGGCCTGAACACCTGGCTGTCATGTATGTTCTGCCTGATGGCACTCAGGATGATCTGTTCCATAGCCTCTACTGGCACTAAAATGGAGAAGTTACTAGGTATATTCTCAAGTAAACAGCTGAACAATTACCTCTAAAGAAACCCAACAGTAATTCAACTGTGGAGAAAAAAAAAAAAAAAAAAAACTATAAAAATCACTTCCAACTGAAAATGTTTCATTTGGAAACTAAAATAGCAAACCTAAATATGAAAAGCATTATAATGCACCCAACAATACTTGGAGAATTATATTCATCATAAAATGGTTTGGATTGGAAGCCACCTTACAGATATAGTTCCAGACCCCCTGCCATGGGCAGGGATTCCTCCCACCAGACCAGATTGCTCAAAGCCCCATCCAGCCTGGCCTTGAACACTTCCAGAGATGGAGCATCCACAACTTCTCTCAGCAACCTGTTCCAGTGCCTCACCACCCTCATAGTAAAAAAAATTTACCCTCATATTAACTAAATTTGCCCTTTTCTAGCTTAAAACTGTTACCCCTTGTACTATCACAACACCTCAGAGTAAAGAGTCCTTACCCATCTTTCTTATGGGCCCCCTACAGGTACTGGAAGGCCGCTATAAGGTCTCCCTGGTGCCTGCTCTTCTCCAGGTTGAACAATCCCAACTCACTCCCTCAGCCTGTCTTCACTGAAGTGCTCCAGCCCCACTGTCATTCTTGACTCCCCTGGACTCATTACTAGGCCCATGTCCTATAGGACATACCTACTATGTCCACGTACTTCTTATGCCGGGGGTCCCAGAGCTGAACCCAGTATCCTAGGAGGGGTCTCATAAAAGTAGAGCAGAGGGGGACAATCACCTCCCTCAACCTGCTGGCCACGCTTCTTTTGATGCAGCCTGCTTTCTGGGCTGCAAGCACGTATCACCTGCTCTGGCCCTTCAGCAACCAACACCCCTACGTCTTTCTCACCTGGGCTGCTCTCAATCCATTCCCTGCCCAGCATGTTATTTGTCCCTGGGATTGCCCTGACCAGGTACAGAGCATTGCACTTGACCTCGTTGAAGTATTTAACCAAATATGTTTAGATTTTGTCAATACTACAGGATATGAAGTGCAGAATTCAGTAATACTCAATTAAGCAACTGCAAAATGAACAGTGTAAAAACAGATGATGAGAAGTATTTTATTTGTTTTCCATACTTCAAAAACAGAATGCTGACGGGGAAGAAAAATATTCAAATCACAGATATAAGAAAAAGCCTAGATTTATTTTTTTTTTCATTTTTCTAGGTGGAAAAAAAAAAAAAAGCTTTAAGCACTGAAATATCTTTAACGGTATGTTATTCCAAATCATAAAAAGGTAAACAATCTATCAGAATTAATTCTGAAACTAACACCTTGGGAAAAAGGAAAAAAAAAAAAAGGATAATATTTAGAAGTAGCACTTGCAAAAACAGTTCCATATAGTAAGAAATAAAATTAATAATACTTCTTCCAGAAAGTTGTTTTAATAAGTAATGGGTTTCATGCATGGACTGCTGTCTGGCTAACCACTATGAACTATCACCCAAGCATGGTATCTCTCAAGTGGGCTTTTCATAGCTGACAATGATGTTCCTCTGTTGTTGTTCCAGAAGCTTGTGGTATACCAGTCACCACCCCATTCGGACAATAGCATCAACAGAAATAAATCCAAACAGCTCTTAAACAGCCTCTCTCATCAATCTTGCTTTCTCAAAAGAATGCTGCCTTGATTTATTGCTATAGTGAATTTCAACAGTAATGAAATATGTTTCTCAAGAACCTTCACATCAAAAATACAGATCATCAATACTGGGAAATTAGGGATAATGATTTGAATGGAGAACTACCAGTAGCTTTAAAATAAAAACTCCTTCATTTATCCACTCTCTTAAATGAATGCAAGGAAGAAAACAGGAAGGGTATACCAATGAGGTCAAATTCAATTTTTATCTAAACATACAGTGTATATGTCAAAAATATGGCATATCTAAACTTTGAATATAATACTACCTGTGGAATATAAAGCATTGCATCATCTGACATGGTTTATCCACATAACCCATAAGCTGCACAACCACAGGTAAATTACAAAGTTTATAACCTTAATCGTGTTTATCTGTGGATATTGTGAAGACAGTATCAACATTTATCATTGTGTATCATAATTATACAACTACTTTCCTTTATTCCTAACCTGCTTTGCTGCACTCACAAGAATAAACAAAAAAAAAAAAAAAGAACTTTTGATACTATGTCAAGATCAAAGAGGTTAAACTGTTTCTGAGCGAAAAGGAAGTTGTTAGGATCGTTCATGTTTATTTGAGCATTTCAAAGTTCAGAAGTAAAAAGTCTTCATTATAAAGCATAGTGAGCAAACTAACGTAAATATATTTATTGTATAATGCACTCAAATATTGGCTTCATTTGTATGTTGAATAATGACAAAAACAGACTAACGCAGTGCAGCAGTCTGTCATCACACAGAAATCACAACAAAAGAAGTGAAATAATATTGTCTACCTTTTCCACCTTTCCACCATTGATGTCACTGGGGAGGAATTTCTTGCCAATAGTTCTTAAATCTGTCTGAAATTAACAGAGAAGACAAGAGAATATTAACCTAAAATATCCCATTTTAAAAAAAGGTATTATAAAAAGCAAAAAGTGCATTTCTTCTATACTGCCAATCACTTGTACACTATTAAAAAAGTCCCTCTAACCTCTAACCCTCCATATAAGATGAAAAAAAATCAACTACTTAAAGTAATTTTCAACACATTTTCAAAGATAGTTAAAAATGCTTTTAATTGTTGAAAAGAAATGACTAAGTAATGCTTACTTATTAGACTCAACTCTGATGTTTAATACAGGCAAACTTCTTCCTTTTTCATCTGGCACTTAAGAGAAAAGCATTTTTAATTTTTGTGTTTTTACACATACAAATCCATCATCAAAGGTTGGGAACATTTCTGCAATTAAACCTAGAGTAAAAGTCTACATCACATTTCTATTAAATGCTTTTCACCTTAAATGTCTGCCTGATTATTTCTTTTGGAAGTGAGGTAAACAGCTATGTGACATTATTCAGCAACTATGCAACACAGCTGTTGATGGTATTTAACTGAAGAACTCATATGATCAAAGGAACAAATCTCTACACAAACACCTTCCCCTAACCACAGTTTGGACAAGCATATCAATCAGGATGATGCATGACAAAAGGATAGCCTGGATGGCTTATATGTGCAGCATGTTAAAATATGAAATGGAGTAAAAACTAATTAAACTTTACACATCAAGTTTTTGCATAGGGACCTGGACAGGTTGGATCAATGGGCAGAGGCCAATGGGAGGTTCAACATGGCTAAGTGCTGGGTCCTGCACTTTGGCCACGACAGCCCCATGCAACGCTACAGGCTTGGTGCAGAGTGGCTCAAAAGCTGTGCAGAGGAAAAGGATCTGGGGGTGCTGGTTGATGCTCGCCTGAACATGAGCCACCAGTGTGCCCAGGTGGCCAAGAAGGCCAACGGCATCCTGGCTTGTATCAGGAATAGTGTAGCCAGCAGGGCCAGGGAGGTGATTATTCCCCTACACTCTGCTCTGGTGAGGCCGCAGTTTGAGTACTGTGTTCACTTTTGGGCCCCTCAGTACATTGAGGCCCTGGAGCACATCCAGAGCAGGGCTATGAAACTGGTGAAGGGCCTGGAACACAAGTTCTATAAAGAGAGGCTGAAGGAACTGGAGTTGTTTAGTATGGAGAAGAGAAGGCTCAGGGGAGACTTTATTGCTCTCTACAAATACCTGAAAGGAAGCTGTGGGGAGCTGTGGGTTGGCCTCTTCCCACAGGTAACTAGTGTTAGGACTAGAGAGAATGGCCTCAAGTTGTGCCAGGGGAGGTTCAGGTTGGAAATTACGACATATTTTTTCTTAGAGAAAGCAGTCAGGCATTGAAACAGGTTGCCCAGGGAGGTGGTGGCATCACTGTCCCTGGGGGTGTTTAAGGAAGAGGTTGGACGTGGTGCTTAGGGACATGGTCTAGTGGGTGATAGTGGTGGTAGGGGAATGGTTGGACCAGATTATCTTGGAGGTCTCTTCTATATGAATCTTAATGATTCTATAGTGCACTTACATTTCTTAAGACTAAAAAATACAAACAAAAAAACAGTAGTGCAGACAAAAACACTTACGTTTTCTAAATTCCTTGGCTTGAAATAATTTTGTTTAAAACAGAACATGCTGCTGCAGATTCCTATATTGAAGCTGCTTATTTATTCAGGTCACAAACGCTTCCTTCTAAAGAAGAAGGGCTAAGCAGAATTGCTACTAGAACTTATACTAACTTGCCATTAACACATGCCAATGAACTACTGTATCTAGAACTGAGTAGCACTATATTTTAGCATGTAAAATGCTGCAAGCAAGTGCTTCATTCCATTTTTTTTTGGCTGAGTAACATTGGCATCCTGTAGAGAGTAAGAATAATTGTAGGGATGCTCTGCAGATATTCAGAGTGAATACAGTAAAAGAGCGGATAGATGCTCAAATTGTTTTCTATTGCAAAACACAGCCATAGAGCGATAAAAAAGCACATTTGGTTTTCAATCTGAGCCCACATGATGAAACCAATCTGTCATCTGTCAGTTATTTATCTCTGAATAGCACACAAACTTCTACAAACTGTTCTGCAATGTTCCGTATCCATACAATTGACAAGTCTCCAGCAAGATGCTTTGCAACCACAGCAGCAGGAAGGGGAAAATACTTCAAGTCTGTTGCAAGATCTTATACAAAATAAAACCATTTGAAGAACTGAAGGAATGTTTATGTCCATTTCATACTTATTTCGGCAATTCACAAAAACACCTAAACTGGCTTCTTTCTTGGTTTCTTTTGTCCAAAATTACTCTAACAGTTAATGAGAGGTGTCAGTTTTTGAGAGATGGAATCTAAAACTCACTTTTATCCTGTCTTTCAAGCCACACCACTTTCCCCTAACTTACCCAACAGGCAACTTAATCTTCTGGGCATCAAAACAACTGACAATGAAAAAACATTGATAACCAATTAAACTGGCTTTGAACACTGGCATAACATTTTTGTTTTATTGTGATTTTGATTATCCATCAAACAAGCTGGAAACACAGTACTTATTTGTGAATTTCCTTGTCAGCAGAAATAATTACGACCAATCCAGATTTCTACAGTAAATCCAGCAACTGTTTGTAGTTACATAAAAATGTACACATTGCATGCTTTAAAGAACAGCATGCCCAGAAGTCAAACTAAGGATGTTTTACTCATCCCAAACTAATAGCTTGCACTGTAATTTCATGCTCATGTCCATACATAGCAGTCCTGATTTTATTATTGCTTGCACTTTGACTTCAGATTTAAATTTGAAAAAAAAATATTTTCCTACTACAAAGTGTGTTCATTTTTCTCCCCCCAGGTTTCACAGTTTGGAATAGAGGTCACATCCACATAAAATTAAGAAATAATTCATATATGCCAGGAGGGAGGAAGGCACCTTGTCCTTTACATAAATCACACAGACAACTGTATATTTAATTAGCCTCACACACTTATACCTGACCCTTTAGATATATTGTTTTTAGCATGATTTGTCAGAAAAAAAGTTCACAATCATAACTTACATTAAGGGCAACTAGGATAATGTCATTTGTATTGACTTTTTCAGATGAACTTATACAAGCTTCGATTCCTTCATCTGAAAGATACCTGTTAAAGAAGAAAAAAAAAAAAAATATATATATATATATATTAGAATATCACATTATTTATATAACAGTCAAACATTTGTTTTGCAGGTAAAGATTATTGTTAGCTTCTATTTTCTATGCTAATGAAGCACAGCTTAAACAACTACTTAGAAAAAGACTTCATGTAGTCAGTTCCATTATACTGAGGTAAGATTAAGAGAATCATTTTTTCTTTTCAAAAAATAACAGCAACTATTTTCAACACATACCCACAACCAAGATTACAGGAACCTGGTTTAAAAAAAAAAAAAAATCAACCTCTTTCTTTACATTACCCAGTATTATAGTGACATACACATGCATTTGTAAGGAAAAAAAAATATCAAGCAAAACAAAACAAAACAAAAACAAAAAGAAACAAACCACATCTATTTCTAAAGAGCATGATGACACAGTTAAACGCTCAAAGGCTGAGCAATACAACACCACCATCCAATACAATTAATAAATAAAATTTGTTCATCTGAAAACTAAGGAAGTTAATCCATTACAAAGGGATTTGGCTAATAAATTCAGAAGGGCTGACGATGTCTCGAGGTCCCTTCCAACCCCTACAATTCTGTGATTCTGTGACCTATTATGACTTCCAAAAACACTTAGCAAAGATGTTTTTAGCTCAACTCGAGCGGTCAGAAATTGTGATATTTGTTATTTATCTTGCCTCACTTATTTCAAGCCCCTGCTTTCATTCTTACATAGCTGGCTATCTGTTTTCTCTGCAGAGCACTTAGTTTTCCTTTAAACATCACAGCAATCACTCAATAATTGATAATTGCTAGAAACTGAACCTGAAACACAGTACTTGCCCAAATTATATTCTCATACTAACTACCTAACAAGAAACCACCATTTCTCAAAGAACAACACAAGATGTATGAAAGAAAGCTTAATATGCTTTAATAAATATTAGAAATATGCACTCCAGAGTACTTCAAGAAATACTTAAAGAAAGCAACATCCAGGTGTAACATATAACTCTAATATAAACATGTGAAGGAAGAATCGATAGACCTTTTTAGTTCTAGCCCAGCTAACAGGAACAGCTCCAGCCCTGACAGCGTTGCCAGACTAATTAATGATCCCAGCTGAGCTCTAACCCAGACACCTGAGAGGAACTAGCTGTTCCCGTCAGACACTGACATCTAGCAAGTCCTGAGGGAACAGAATACCACCAAAAAAAAAAAAAAAAAAAGGCACTAAAGAGGGAGGGTGGAGAGAAAAAACACACGCATATATAACAACGTGAAAGAAACAATCCGATTTTACATATAGAAAGCACACACTTGAGAATAATAAGGTGGCAGGATTTGTTAGCCTGTGCAGGAACATAGGATTTCTCAGCAGTGTCTTGGATCTCACGTATTGCCGCCTGGGAAGGCACGAAGTGGCAATTCCTACCTGGGATTAGCAGACGGACCTCATTAGCTGGAGTAGGCGTAAAGTGGGACACAATTCCCACTCTGCCAGGGGAAACTACAACAGGTATGTCCTAGAGGGAGGACCCTGTAAACCACACTGGAAGCCTTGAGTAATTACAACAGACTTCTAGAGAGAGAAACAGCACAGGAGATACAAGTTTACCTCCTGTTATCTTCAGTACAAAGTTGAATATCAGCTGTACCAGGCTGGGAATATAAAACCCACAAGCTGAATTCGAGACAAGATGTGGAAACATTCCTCCTCCTCTGCAAATTAAGTAATTCTTCAGTTTCTGCTGAAACTAGAAGAACTGCAATTCTGTTATGAGCTACAGTCTTGTACTTAGATGTAGGCACTAACATTTTCCAGCAAGAAAAAGTATATATATTTTTAGCGAGTAAACAACAATCTGACCCAGAATTAAATTTTCCCGAGATGGGATAAAATTGATTACTTCTGCCATCATAAAATTCGCTGCTGAGTCATGCTGCAATTTCTCACTTCAAAGTGAAGACTGAAACAGTGCTGATAAAATCCCACTCTGCTTTAGTCCAAATTTTCAGTTTATAACTTAGCAGTTAGTTTGTCTCATTACTTCAGAGGGCTGTTTTGAGCCAGGAAAGATAAATACACACAAACAGCAGAAAAGGCCTTTCATTTTTGACTTACACTAGTTTAAGCAACAGCATTTTGGAGACACATTGCCCACACCTGACTGAAACCTCCATCAGAGTTACAGAGGCACCAACCTATAACCAAATGACATCTGCAGACATCTGCTACCCTGATAAAGCAAGCACCACAGCTTTTCAGCAAAAGCATGAGTTAAAAGCACAGTTTTTTAAATAGTTAAAAAATTAAAAAAAATAAAAAATAAGCTCTATCATCATCAAAGTGGGGTGATATTTTAAAAGCAAAGAACCACCACCCTAAACTATACAGGTATTCATTATTGAAAAAATAAATTAAATACATGAGAACAATTCTCAGGAGCAAAATTACTTTCAAGAAGAAAGATCAAATCAGTAATTATCTCTGCAAAACTATATTGAAGAACTTCAACAGACACAGAAGAAAATTTCTGAACTGGAAGCTTTTCAGGTGTTGCTTCTGTGCAACAGGGAGAAAGAAGTGCAGATATCACCAGAAATAAATGGTCAGGAACTGCGTAGGGAACAAATTGTAACCAGAAAGGCTGTACACACTAAGTAATCAAAACATACATTTCTCCTACCTTGATAGAAGCCTGGAACTAGGGTATGTCAGGCCAATCTTTCCTACTTTGCCCTAGTAACTCTCTTATGGACTGCTTTATACAGACAGTACTCCAAATGCACATCTAGGTTTTCTTCAAATTTTTGCAGAAAGCTCTTACTTAAGATAAAAGAATTTGTTCTCCTTACCCTCTGTTTTATCTCCTGTAAGAACTAGCTACATTTTAGTTTTGAATATTTCCTGCTACAGGTCCAGAAATTATTTCATTTAAAATAAATAAAAGGAGTATTTCTAAGAATTTTTTATTTTAAAGTAGATGCAGTTGTACAGGAAAACATATATCCATATTTCTCAAGCATTAAAAGGGAGTTACAACAGGCAAAATTAGCCCTTCAGTAAGCATAATCCTCAAAATGTATGGATTATAAATTCTGAAATTATTTTTCCAGACTCCAGAGGAAAGAGTTTCCTTTTCAATCTGCTCTTAATGTGCCGTGATGGGTATGTGATGGGTAACGTGCTTAATGGGTATGTAATGTGCTGTAGGTAGGACCTTTATAGCAAAAGGTCACTTGATCTTTTTGTTCACTCTATTATAGAAAAGAAGAAAATCTGAACCTGAACCAAACCCAGAATCAGAGAAAAATTCCTCAGAAGTCAAAGAGAACAGCCCTGGTGCTCAGTGCCTCATTGCCTGCACCCACGTTACCTGTTCTGCACATTTTGCAAAATACCACGACCTACAGCAACCCCAGATAATGCAGGGGGAACGACGAAGTGATCCTATTACACTAACCCAATGCATTTCTACTGCCCAGGGCTGGGAGGCAATCCTAATCCATCCATGAACTGTCTCACCCTGCTGGAACCTGCTGGTGAACTCAGTGCCCTGGCTAATCCCTGCTCTGCACACCTCCATCCCGAGACGTTTCTTCTCCCTTTGCTTTGAAAGGGAAGGGGGCACCAGGAACAACCCGGCACATGAATGCTGCTGGTACCACCACCTCCTTCAGAAGAAATTCCCTTGGGATTTCCCCTGAAGAAGCATTTCAGAATTACACAAATTTGCTTAAGGAGAAGGAGCAGGTAAAAGAACAGTGAAATAAATGACCACGAAGTGTGGAGTGAAAAAAGCCGAGAGTCACAAAGCCTTTTAAAAAGTAAAAGGCTAGCCAGCAGCTGGCCACTGACATCTTACACTGACAGCAAGGAGACAAATTATTTCCTTCACATGCAATGCAGATAACACTATCCTGGGTGATGAGACTGAAAGGCTTAAAAGGAGGCAACTAGCTTCCAGCTGGCAGCTTGAGTTTTGGCTCTATCCACCATACGCTTAAATAACCTAACACTATTTTTGAGGAAATTGTGTGTGCGGGTGTGTGCACACGTGTAAATCACTGAGTTTTTTAAGGAACTGGTAACGGTAATAGCATAAATTGCGACAACTTTTGGTTTCTAAGGAAAAAGTACTCACAAGGCTTGTACAGCCTCCGAAGCTATAAACTGAGGTAATGCAGACAATTGTATTGATTTCAAAGGAATTGTGCCAAGTAATGCTGTATGAGTCACACAGGGATTTTGGGGCTTTCAAACGTTAATACATATTAAAAAATAAGAAATAAAATCAGTTTACAATCGAATGGGCTCCAAGCTGCTTCATACAGCTGAGATGTTTATCCATGGATCATTCTCTTGGGAGAGGAGACCAGAAGAGAGAGGAAACACAGCAGGGAGAGGAAAATAAATGCTTCTACTGTGATTCTTCCACATTATGTTTGCCGAAACCTGAGGGATATTTGTCTCACATATTCCTCCCCCACACATCCAGATCGGCTCATCTGAGACATGCAGCAGTGCAATCCTCTTAGCAACAGCTTTCGTCAGAAGAGCATCTCCTCTTTAAACTAAAAGCACCTGTTCTTACACCTCGGGATGAGCGCTGTACCCACACTATTATTAAACAAGCCATTCGTAATGCATCAGCATTTTCCATGTGAACCATTCACATATAAACCCAAATCTGCAATTTTTCTGTCAAAATGTTCGCTATAAGCTCCTACAAAAAATAGTTTCAGTAATTCTCCCTAACACACAGAAAAACATATTCTGACTCCTTCGTTCCAAGCACGGTATCACCCTAACAGCCCCCTTTCTTTCCCATGTTACAAATATCCATTCTCCTTTTTGATATTTCCCGTTGCTGGGGGCTGTAATTCTGTAGTACCAGTCACAACTGCATCTCTAGCTATCTCATTTTATCCTCTGCTTTACTTCATCAGGAACAAATCACACCTGACATGCCCTGCACAGACAGATTTGTTATGGCTACACTATTACCACCTGCATAAAAGCAATCCCTGGTATCAAGTAAAATGCATTTTTGCTTGCCTGCTCTGTACTGCTGGATCAAATACTCTGTGCCCATACATGTGCATGTGCACACACAGAAGTTTTACAATGTTTAATTTAAAAGCTTTATTCTAAAATTAAATCCACCTAATATGCAACTTTCCTAATGCACAAGCAGCTTTCTTGAAATGCTGGGTTTGCTATTTGCAATTCACAGTTCATGGTCAACCAAAAATCTTCAGCTACCTTCAATCCTTTTCCTGTACTGCATTACAGAGGATTTCTAGAAAAGTGTATTTTCCTCCTATCATCTCTTCAATTAATGTTTTATTAAAGGAGAAACTTTCTTTAGGGAAACAAATAAGGGAAAATAACATCAATAAGCACGCTGTATAAAATTCACCTATATCAGATTCACTCCTCTTCATAAAACCACTGTGACATTAGCAGAAAATGCAAACTGCCTTACCAGTATTTCTTGTAGTTCTGTCAGCCACATGAAACAATCCCGAAGTTTCATTATATGTAAATGTAACATTGCTATTTTCTATGTGTGTGTACACAAAAATCAGAATGTTCCTTCCATTCCTTCCCACAGAAAACAGATTTATACAATCATGCCACCTACAAGGTAATCTCTTAAACCAACAATATTTGTAGAGAGCATTCACATTTCTCATACTTAGTAGCACCACGAGCGATGAGAGAACAATTTTCACAAAGCCAAGTGCAATTTAATGCACTTGTGGGAGACCACCACTGGGTGCCACTATTGCTCCACAGCAGAGCACTACATCTTACACTAGCTATTTTAGATTTGTAGTACTTGTTTGATAGGGTTTCAAAGTGTTCTGCTGAATTTCGGTTGTATAAAGGAATTAGACCACAGTACTACAAATTTTATTGAGGGACTATCATTAAAGCTGTTTAAAAAAATTACAAAACACATTTTGAAACGTTATTATGGTAAACATGAAAATCAGATTTAAAAATCAGGCTTCTTCTTGCCCCATAACCTGCATAACAACACTGGGAAAGCAACTGACGTTCTTCTTTCTTTAAATAAAACACTCAGAAGTTGAAAGGATGGTGTAGTATTATGCAAACTACCAGTGAAAATAAAACAGAACCTAAAAGGTGAAGAACGGGGAAGGTTTGAAAGGGTTCAAACATTCTGCCAAAATCAGGGCCGACTTCTTCTTTCTTTCTCCGCAAGGCAAACGTCTGTCAGTAATGACAAATAACCTCCACTGTAGTGTCAGTGGCATTCCTGGCAATTTTACGATTACTATTCAGACACCCAAGACAGTGACAGTTTCCCAACATCTAACCCCGCTGCATCACCTGCTGTTCCCTCTTGTTTTCTCCACATCTGTGGGGAAAAGACTATGCCATTGCTTTTTTCAAAGATAACGTTCAAAGACTTCTTCCCTCCCTCACATTGCTCTGTATCTTGTACATACAGAGATGATCACAGCTAGCCAGGCATGTTTTATTCTCCCATCACCCCTCCCACTTGTTAATATTACTTTGAGTCCTAACCCTGATCACTAACAGCTTTGCATTCCTAAGGAGCTTTATCTTGTGTTTAAGCCCAGAGCGTCATGCTCCATCATCCAGGTGCTTAACAACAGTATCAAATAAAACCTGACCTAGAAGATGCCTCTTGTTTTGGCGGTGAACCATCCTGTAGCCATTCTTTCTAGTCCGGTCCATGCAGTTTCATAGCTGCCTTACAGGAACTTAATCTAGATCATTTCCCTGTTTTACTCCTTAAAGATAAGAAGAAAAGTCAGAACAGACTGTATTATATCACTATTAAAAAGAAAACGTTTTAAGTATTTGCTGTCATAATTCCACTTATTTACATCATCCAGAAAGCTGAGAATTACAGAAGTTTGGCTGCAATTAGATCATTATTTAGATGAACAGACACCAAGTCTGTTTTTAAAATATTACTGACATGCATAAAACTGCTGCAGAGCCAAGTCAACACCTGAGTTCCCCATGCAACTAACCATGTCTCCAAGCTTCCTACTTTTTCACTCCTGGGCTTGTCCTGCTTTTTTAAGTGCTGTTTCCAACTCTCCAGCCCAGGTCAAGCCAACACCTCAGCAAGACATTCATAAGAAACGCATTCTCAACCTCCAGTCATCACACACGCATTTTGCTGACAAAATTTAAAGCTTAAATCTCCCTCCTATGCCTATGACACTTGACTTTATATTAAAACATTTGCTAAGAAAGACCATGTATTATTAGAACTTAAAAATGCAAGCGCTGTTTTGGTTACTTGGCGGGGCGGGGGGGGAATTGTTTTTAAACATTACATAGTAAGAACAAAATATCTGCCCTCGGTTCCCCCCAGCTTCCTTTCCTCGTGTAGGGAAGCAAGCACAAGTTAATTACCTTGGAGTGAAACCTATTTTGTCGGTGAAACTGTGGCCTAAAGAAAGCCTAGCAAATGCTCAAGAGCCCAGGGAAAGGAAAAATAAAATAAAATAACCAAAGTGCTTTAAGCAATATCAATATTGTAACTTCATCCTAAATTGCTCCCACCCTAGAAGGCTGGATAAAGACCAGGATATAAAACAAGATAAAGACCAACAGCTTCGGATCCTTACAGTCCTAAACACAGGCAATACCAGGCACCGTCACTAACCCAGCTTCTCATCCATTTTCCAAAAGACAAGGACTAATTTTATACCAAAGCTTCATTAACCACTGACAAGTTTCAGAATTATTCATGAACACGATGGACACGCAACCACAGAAGCATTAGTCCATTAGCAGTTGGCCTGACGAGTCCATCACTCCCCTCATGCCTGCCCAGACCCACACGTAATTCCTCTTCTTTATTACTGGCACATGTATTTTCCTGACAGCCTCCCTAAAATTGCTTTTCCAGAAGTGAAGTACAAAAAACAAGTTTTCAGCACACTCTACTGCATCCAGGTTTGGGGACTCCAGCACAAGAAAGATGTGGAGCTGTTAGAGCAGGTCCAGAGGAGGGCCACAAAGACGATCAGAGGGCTGGAGCACCTCTTCTATGAAGAAAGGCTGAGAGAGCTGGGGCTGTGCAGCCTGGAGAAGAGAAGGGCCCAGGGAGACCCCACTGCAGCCTTACAGTAGTTAAAGGGGACTTATAAAAAGGATGGAAAAGGACTCTTCACTTGAGTAAACAATGACAGACCAAAGGAGAATGGTCTTAAACTGAAAGAGGGTAGGTTCAAATTAGACATTAGGAGAAAATTCTTCACTCAGAGGGTGGTGAGGCCCTGGCACAGGCTGCCCAGAGAAGCTGTGGATGCCCCATCCCTGAAGGTGCTCAAGGCCAGGCTGGATGGGGCCCTGGCCAACCTGGTCTGGTGGGTGGCATCCCTGCCCATGGCAGGGGGTTGGAGTTAGACAATCTTTAAGGTCCCTTCCAACCCATTCTACAATTATTCCACAACAGAGAACACACACCTTAAAACACTTTAACACTTCCATTAACGAAGTATTTATAATAGCATGTCCCATAGTGTCCTGTCTGTGGCATTATGCTTCTCCCACGTCTGTTTTCTTCTCTGAAATTACTACTGCAGGGAATGCAAATCAATTTCTTAAGACATAAAAAGGTTCAAAATTCTGTTATGAGACTGGCATGACATTTTTCACAAGCATTTCACAACAGAAAAGTTAACTTAACTTTGTGGTTTATTGAAACTTAAAACCAAGCAACACCTGCAACACCTTCGTTACTCATCACCAATGACAAAACCATCAAAAAAAAAAAAAAGACAGACTTAATCCTCTATTTCATATGCCACATCTTGTGTAAACCATGAAAACAAAACTGAAGACCAGAATCAACTCCCCTTTTTTAACCTCAGTTATCAACAGGCAAACACCAAATAACCATCCGTAAAGCCCTGAGCAAGAGTCAGGGATGGCAGAAGCCAGAGCACGCTGCATCACCCCGTTCTGCGAGGGGCTGGACTTGGGATGTCCACTGTCCTTCTCCAGGAAACCCACTGGGAAAGGGTACACGGGTACGGTGAGCCCACGTGAGCAGACAGGAGGCTACTAAGCAGGATCCTCTCTGACAGAGCTGTGCAGCTGCTGGATTTACTTCTCTGCGCTTCCAAAAAGCTCCGACCAGACGGCCTCCGGTGAATGCTGCGATGCTCATCTCTTGTAGCCGGCATTTGTATGCGGGGGAGAATCGAAGAGCTGAGAAATCACTGAAGCACAGGATAAAAACTACCAGGTTGCCTGATATGCATGCGGTAACTTTTAATAAATGTTATGACTGCGCTTTCAAGGTATTATTTGTGATATACTGGAAGTGCTGTTAATGCAATTTTAAAGTATACACCAAAAGTAACTGCCCTCCAGGCTTATATAAACTTAAGTAAACAGCTACTTTATTTTCAGCTCTGTAACAATAGCAAAAGCTATTGAGCAATGCTTTGACAGTTGGTTTACATTAAAAATGATCCAACGCCATATAAACGTTTCATATTAAACTTGTCAAAATCCGAAGCGCTTTGTAGGAATTAGGGAATTAAGTGGTCTGAAAGGATGAAAAACAATGGGATTTTCCCCCAATAAAGAATTGGGGATGAAAAGCCAACAGAATTTCCTTCCCCCCAACCACCAGCTGCTTAGCATCAGCCTAGAAGGAGCTTTTGCCTCTCTCACACAAGCCTGTTTCCATTTGTTCAGTCCCTCGTGAACACAGGAGACAGAGAGCATAACTTTCTTTACTGGAAGCATCAAACCCCGTGCCCCAACCCAGAGGAAACCCTGGGTCACAGCACAACGCAGACACCGAAATCACTTACTTTCCCCACCACGTCGGTAAGGCTGGGAGTGTCTGGGTCACGCTGGGAACTTGTTCCGCTCCCGTGGCTGCACGCTGGCTTTTTATTACAAAGACTACACGGCGGAGAGAAGAGCTATGCACATTTTTAGATAGCTACACACAGAATCCCATAGATACAGAAAATGTTACTATCAATTTCGAGAAACAGCCAAGAGCTCAGGAAAAAAAAAAAAAATACTCAAGATACTATCAAAAATTAAACTGTGGAAAATAAACATTTCATGATGAAAAATGTGCTTCGTGTTTTTGTGGCTTCCCAGAGCTTCATTCCAATGCCGTTGTTACTGATGGCTCGGGCAGAAGAGTAACGTGGCAGCGAATTTTACACGTAAAAAACAAACTAGCAGGCATGCTTCAAAGGAAAAGGGAGGTCAATTATGCCAACCACACAAACTAAAAGAAGGCAGCACGAAGAGTGATCAAAAGAATATTCTGGAGGATTAATTTGATAAACGGTAACAACAAAATAAGATGTTCAAAGCAGATGCGAGAAGCTTGACAGATGACAAGGCTGATAAGTGACTGACACGCAGAAGGAACGATCAAGAAAGCAAGCTGTAATGCACAGGCTGAACGTTTCCCTTTATTTCTAAACCAAATCTCTACAACTGAGACTTGGAAGGTTTCCAAACTAAAGTTACTGTTGAAACGTGTACCTAAGCAAATTGATATTACAATAGGAAAGGTTTCAGAACAGCAGCAGTAACAAAACTGTTTGCCCATGAGCTCAACAAGAGCCCAAATACAAACTGCTAACCTTTTTAAATCAACACCTGTACCACAAGAACAGAAAACAGCATAAACGCTGCACAGTGTTTTTGAAAGGAGCAATCACTTTTAATCCTAGAAATTAGAGACCCTGGTGTGCAAACCTGCATAAACCACATGGAAGACCATAATTTGTAGGCTTGTGAGCATGTGCGTGAAGACACTACTTCTTGCAGAGGGAAGACGTCCCCCACAGAGCTGCCAGACAGACCTCTGGGCAGGATGAAGAGAAGAAGCAGGAGGGCAAGGTGGCAGAGAAGATGTGAAGGAAAGACTGCTGTAAAGACAGCTTTTGATAGGATTCTGCACCAAAAGGTCTTAAAGAAACTGTATGGTTAAGCCAGAAGGAGGAGGAATCCTCTGCCAAGTACTGAAGTACAGGAAAGGAATAAATGCAATGGGGCTCTGCCCCTGAGCGTTAATTAATGAGATATATCACGTCTCATATGTATGTGTCAGATCAGGTATCTGAATCTGAAATCTAAAGCTCACTGCCCTCTATGACCACTCAACAAGATGTCAGGAGGATTTCAACATTAATAAGTGACAAGTATTGCACATGGAGAAGAAAACAATTGTACCACCACATGCACAGTACTAAGCTCTACCTCAGTTACCATTAATGAAAACAACACAGTCCCGTAGTTATTTTCTGGACACTAACTCATAGCTCAGCAGCAGCCCGAAGCACACAAAGCACACCAGGATCTATTTCCAAATCAACACAAGACAACAGTAGAAAACCACACAAATCTGACCAGAATTAAGTGCCGCCGTGGCTGTACATAACTTTTAGTCACAGATGCTGCAGAAAATAGCGAGTTATTTAATTTTCAATGCAAACTGCCACCACAGGTCACAAAGTGCAGCACAGGAACAGGTTCCCTGGAGTGGCTGCAAGCCCCTTGGACTTGCTGAACACACAGCGAGGTGAAGTTACAGCTGACCTGATCTACAGTCTTACTCAGAGCAAAAGCTTGAAGGAAGATGACTTTAAGGACCCCTTCCAAACAACCTATTATCTCAAGAACCCAATCCAATTAGCAAGTCTACCTGAAACATTACATTTTAATATGCAAACACAGTCTTGGTTGTAAATGAGAATGGCACTAAACTACTCCAGGGGAGGTTCAGACTAGATACCAGGAACGATTTCATTACCGTGAGGATGGTCAGACACTGCAACAGGATTCCTAGGGAGGTGGTCGAAGCCCCATGCTTGTCAGCGTTCAAGAGGCATTTGGAAAATGCCCTCAGTAATGTGCTTTAACTTTTGGTTAGCCCTGAAGCGGTCAGGCAGTTGGACTAGCTGATCTTTGTTGGTCCCTTCCAGCTGAGCTACTCTAACTCCAAGTAACCTAAAATTATGCTGCCTTCAGTTAAAGCATTTTACTCTCATTTCTGTGTATGTTTTGTTTTGATATATAATTGCTTTTATTTTCACGACTTTCAATTCAACTGGAAATGCACCACTATTTCACAGATATATTGATATTGGACCTTTAGGTCAGCAGATTTCCTTCCCTCCCCCCGCCCCCATTTTTTTTCATACCTTGGAGCTATTTAGCTTCTTTAAGTTAATTTGGTAATTAATCCTTTTAGCAAATAATTAACATACACACTTTACATTTAAGTAAAGGAGAAAGTAAAAGTCACTTGCTGACCCTGTTACAAAGAGATAAAGATATCAGAATGCATCCAGCACTTATGCACAGGAGGTTTTCTGCCTTTTCCCTGGGAGCATGAAGTGCTCTACCTGAAGCTCTGCTGAGGCAAAGGTTCAAAACTCATTGAACTGACTTGAACTGTGTTCAAAACTTATAAAAGTGTGGCAACATGCTATCCTGATTCACTGACATTTGTGAGACACACAGCAGAGTTGACAGGTATGTGTAACCAAGCTGATTACAAGGCTCAGCGTTCCATAAAAAGCCAGACAAGAATTAAACGAGACCAGATCTCAACTTGAACAATAGAACTGATCAAGTGGTAATTTACTGTATAGGAAGCTAGTATGTATTTTCATCAACTAATGACTTGGGAAAGAATTGAGAATCAATAATGGTTCCAATACTGAAACCGACCTGCAAGAAACTATCACATAAATAAATGTAGGCAATTGAATCTTGGTGTTACTGATATTGATTTTATTATTTTTTTTAAATCATTCACAACTACAACTTCTAAATGTTATAGAACTACTTTTAAGAATCTGAATACAATTTTGCAATTGATATTTTTGCTGGGTTGTATGTTTGGTTTGTTTATTTAAAGGTTGCTTTCCTCAACATCCAGTAGGCACATGGCCGTTTATTCCAATCTAGCATCATCATCAAAAGCTAAGATCTCACCACCACGGAGTGGACTAAATGACAGAAGTCTGCAGTTTTGTGACACAGAGCACCCTCCACCACTAACATCACCCTCTCAGATGACTTTAATTGAAAAAGTTGACCAGACAGAAAAGCAATGAACCCCTTCACCTACAGAAGCCATTCTCTTCTTCAAGATGAGCACAGAAGAAAGCAAAAAATTTTAGTGAAGATATGGAGAAATATGGTAGCAAGTTCATCACGTATTACCAGCAAGATTTAAAAAATAAAATCTTCATGTGGGTATGAAATAACATGAATTGTAAGTCATTGTCTTGCTGTCAAATTTTGGGTTGCATCTTAAGCACATTTTTGTCAATATATTTTGTCAGTAGATCCTGAACCACTTTGGTTATTTTGTTTTTAAATCAATTTAGTACTGTTTCTCTTTTCTCAAACTGATGTTACAGCCTTCTAAATTTATGTAATTTATAACCATGTTTTTCTAGATTATGAAATGAAGGTAAATACAGCAATTATAGTGTTTATGCTAAATTATTATTGCAAGGTACAAAGTGAGGCTGCGATGCTTCTGGCATTCCACTGCACAAAAAAGCCAAGTCTACCAGAAAACAACTTGTTCTCTGCCAAAATAAATGGAAACATTTTAAAACTTGATCAGGAAACATAACAGCAAAACAAATTCCATTAGCCATACCAAAACTCAGACAAAATAAAAGCAGATCCAACACAAATGCAAACATGAGTTAATTACCAATTTTTCTCCCTTGTAAAATAATGGTTAAAATATTTGTAATTTCTGAAGTCTACGAATTGTTTTCAGAAATACTTCCTAATCATTGAAATCATATTTTTACCTTCTTTTTTTTTGGACCTCAAAACTAATACTGTATTATTAATAGATTTGAACATCTAAACTATTTAAAAAATGCAAAACCTTTTATGTTTTGAGATTTCAGCTTAGCAATGTCAATAAAAGCAAGGATCTCCATAGAAACTCTCCCCTTTCTCACCTGCCCATTTATTTTGTTCATTTGTTTCAACAATGACACAAGCATAGCCACTATTTCTCAGTACTTTTATTTAACCCATAAGGATGACAAGGTTCATCATCAGCATACAGAGAACTTTTATCAAGGAAAGGGTTAATTTCAATTTCTTTCTCTTTCCTATCTTTCTCCTCCTCCCTGTGGACGTAAACAGCCCTTATTCACAAACCAAAAGACTGCAGAAAAACTCTAAGTTGATCTGGTGTAATAACAATAACACACAACAAGGCAAATAAGATACCTTGGTTTTATGATCGAGGTATGGCACGACAGCTTTCAAATTGGCAGTTCACAATATTCCCAAAGAGAAAAGTACAGCATATAATTATGTTTTTCTGAAAGCACACAGTTCTCCATGATAATGTAGTACTGTTACACTTGTATATATGGGATTTATGCCCTAGCCTGTAAAGCATCACCAAAGCAGAGAATGGCTGAGGTTGGAAGGGACCTCTGAAAAGCCTCTGCTCCAACCTCGCTCAAGCAGGGCCCCCCACAGCAGGGTGAACAGCATCACATCCAGGCCACTTCTGAAGATGCAGAAGGAGGAGACCCCACAGCCTGTCTGAGCAGCCTGGGCTCCCTTCAGGAGCACCTTCCCTTTACAGACACAGACAAGATCCTCCTGAGCCTCCTCTTCTCCAGGCTGAGCAGTCCCAGCTCTCCCAACCTCTCCTCACAGAAGAGGTGCTCCAGGCCCTTTGTCATCTTGGTGGCCCTACATGAGATACTTCCCAGCACATCCATGTCTCTCTTGTACTGGGGGGGGCAGAACTGGACGTGGCACTCCAAATGCTGCCTCACCAATGCTGACTAGAGGGGAAGGATCACCTCTTCACCTGCCAGCATTACTTTGCCAAATGCAGCCAAAAATACCATCAGCCTCCTTTGCAGCAAGGGCATGCTGCTGACTCTCGTTCAATTTGGTGTCTACCAGGACCCCCAGGCCCTTTTCCAGAGCTGCCTTCCAGCTGCTCCCACAGCACACCATCATTTATCCACTCAACACTATTTTTATCCTCAATATTTGTCTCTCATGTCCCACATTAACTCTAAAAGCTGAGCCAAATTACCCAACTATACTTTGTGGGAGTAGGTAGAGCAGCCAGGCGAACGTCCCTTGAGCACCCCTTGCCTCTTCCTGCTCTTAAAGCGTTACAGACAGCTGGGAGAGGAGAACGTAGCTTTTAGGTATTAGGACAATTGGGTTTCCTGTGCTTCCCTCTTTAAACCATGTGCCCCCAACCCTTTTAGCCTTTCCCAAGAAGGTCATGGTGTTTTCTCATTCCCTACTCATCAGTCTTCTTTTTCCTTGCATCACCTTCTCCTCACCCACACATCTTTTTCATGAAGCGCTGCACCCAAGCTGGGCACTAACTCCAGCCCTGAAGAAAAAGAAAGAACATTTTCAGGCATCTATTAACACAACATTTGATTAACAGCCAAAACAGTTGTCTTCTCTACCCTATTCAACAGCATGATACTACATCATACTGTGCATGGGGTGTAATGAATAACAGGAAATATATATATAATTTTTCCCCCCTCTGGAGAACTGCTATTTACGAATCCTGTTACACAGTTGATTATCCCACACTCACACAAAATAACTTACAAACAATTGTGCCTGCTATATATAAGCCACACTTCCCCAAAAAAATAAGGAAAAAATATTACGCGTACAGGACAAAACAGTGTTTTCTTCTTGTCACAACTTGTCATGCCTCGTTCTTAAATTTGTGTTTGCTGTTGCTTGTCATCCGATTACATTTGTTTATGAAACCGCTGAAAAATTATCAAACTGTTTACAGAACATAATGTTCGCCTGTTTTACAATTCTCATTTTCGCATGGAAAAAATCTGAAGAGGCAGTAACAATGGCTAAAGCTTATGAATTCTTGCTACCACCAGATTTACAAAAGCATCAAGTATTAATCATTCGGTTTTACATATAGTGAAAAGGAGGCATTTCACAGGTAATCTTGTTATCCAACTTTCAGCCAACAATTTTAACCTAATCCTTCAACATGGATGAAGATAATCCAGATAAATAAATCGAAGACACGAAATGAGAAAAGAGAAACACTTCATATAATAAGAGCCCCACCTCACCCTATAGCACAGAAGTATCACAAGAACAAGAGGAGATTATGAAATGCCTTCTGGAAAAAAGCCTATTTCTCACCACTACTTGAAGTGGATTTAGAGGGGAGAAAAAAGTAGAACACTTTACTAACTTTTCTCTTGGAAGACTTGTCCTACAGTTCAGATTTAGGAAAGCGTTTGGTCATCTGACCTTCCCCTGCATGCTAATTGCTAATGGCTGGACCGCAGGTCTATCTTGAGAGCTGGCCTTCACGTACAGCACTTGGTGTTTAACTGATGCGAGCCTGCAGGAGGCTCAGCCATGTTTACAGTCCTCCCACGACATCCTGGATCACAGGTCACAACATCCTTCACTTGAAGTTTGTCAGTTATAACTCCGGTCATATATCAGATGAAAGCGAACTGGCATGACCTGTAACTCCTTAATGCACATGACAAAAAGAGGATTTACTTTCTTCGAGGGTAGTTTCTCAGTGACATTACCTCAAAGTGAGGAAGCTTCTTGGCAACAACTGCTAAAGACGTGAACTCCACAGCTTGCATGCCAGCCACCTAATACAGGCAGAATATTCCTATAAATAGGCCAGATTTGTTCCACGCAGACGGCGTGTGCTTATTTGAGGTGGGTTACAAAGGTTAACCCACACACAGCTTGGCAGCAGAACTCGACGCAGGCTATTCTTGTTGCAGGATGGCAGCCAAGTGGCTGCTGGCAGCACCTTACAACAAAATTATTGCTATGACGAATTCAGGTGGCTGAGCCAGTAAAATAGAGAAGAATAAATGTGTCTTTCCCAGGAGAAAAAGAAGGGAAAAAAAAAGAAACCATGCCTATCTGTAGCAGTGAAATTCGGGGCAAAGATTATCTGGAACCTCTCAGTGGCAGCTCCAATCTTTTCTATGGAGACATAGCACGCATTGCCATCAAATTAGCAGCTTACAGTTAGTTCAAGCAGCTACAGCCACCTTTATCTCCAGAAGGTAAATTAATTCCCTTCCTTCATTTAACAAAGCATTGTATTTGTGCTATAAAATATCTTAGCTTGTGAAAGCCCTTTTGTAAGCTCGTTAGGCAATTCAGCACGTTTCCCCAAGCCCAGCCCCTATGAACTCCCAGGAGCTGACTGATTTTCACTGGAAAGTCAGGACTTATCTATACTTCTTAAAGGACATTTGTCAAGCTTTGTATCAAGGTGAATTAAAAACATTGGCTCTAACCTGCCCTCCTACAGCTCAAGAAGAGAAATGTTCACTTGTTAGCCTGAGCTGTGTTAGAGTAAAGAGCTACTTCTCATCCTACCACAGCACAAAGGGAACACACTAAAGCAAGTTAGTTTCCAGCATACCGTAACAGCTCTGCATTGCTGGAGATATGCTCCTGTATGCTGAAGTTTATCCCCTTCTGCTCAGGGCATGCCATGGCAAAACATCTCAGAACACCACTTCCCGATTTTACACACAGGTACAGCGTTCCTGAATATTTATCTGATTCCTGGAACCACGGCATGCGAAGCAAAGGTATGCTCGCATTTTGAGAGCTTCAATGTATAGAAGAAAAACTTCACAGACGAAACTGAACTACTGCACCCTAGAAGGAATTCAGGCAATCAATACCAAGAACTCACAGACACGAAGGAGAACCTCCTTCATAAATCAGCTACCCAACCTCCAAGTCTCAGGCTCGATCTTCAAAGAAAGACCGCCCCTGCTCCCATCTTTTCCTCCCTCTGCCTCCTGGGTGCTGAATTCCCTTTTCTCTCGGAAGACCTGAGGTATAAATAAAAGCTTAGCTGCTGATCCAACAACAACCGTAGCTACATTGATCTGTGTTTACCTCACATTTTGCTCATTGTTAAAAACTAATGAAAGGATTTGCAGCCCAAAGGATTGTTCAATTTCTCCTAATTCATTACCTCTTCCTATAAACCTTGCTTCTCTTTTTACCCTTAGCCCATCTCTAATAACAGTAACTAGCTACAGTAACACCGCTACTACAGACAAAAACACTTCACTTTCAAAGAGTCCTCTGGATAACACTATGGATACACCATAGGATTTGTTTATACACTGATCACCTCTTTCCAAACAGATTTTGGCAGTAATTCTATATGTACATTACTTTTATCCTTCTACAAAATTGTTGTTTCCTACCCGAGCTGCAGACTATGAATGGTAATGGTGAATCAACGCTAAACAGCTCGTTGCAAGTAAACGAACAGGGAAATTTAGCTGCTCTTTGGTTCGTTCCTAAGTTGCAAAAACAGTTTGGGTTAACAGAAACATGCTGATCCCTGCATTGGAAGCCAATGCCACAAAGAGCAGTCATTCACAGTAGCTCACTGAGCTGGAATTTCATTTCTTTCCACAGTTCATGCATCTTGACAAGAAACACATGCATGACAGCTACTGTTAATACAGATAAAAGGGTAAAGACAAAATATAAGGTTTCAGAGCATTCAAAAAACACAGAAATTACACAAGATGAAGGAGAAAAAAAAACACAGAGCTGGCTTTTCTTTCAAGACTTACACTGGATTGGATCCAAAACCAAGATAAATTATTAGGCAGCAAAAGGCTCTTACAGTAACTGACAGCCTGGAAGAAGAGTTTTCAAAGACAGTCCTTTGAGCAGGGACATACAGCATACAACAAATTCAACGCCTCGAAACAGCAACAGAGAAACAAAAACACCACACAGGCATTTCTCAGCAAGAAAACAAGACATTTCTGGAAATTTAATTCAAGCCAATTCTTATCTTCACCTGAGCTTGCCTTGAAACATTCTACACATGGCAAAAAGTAGGACTGGGTGTCCTACCAACAGAGCACCATGAGAGCCCTCAACTACATTTCTCAGACTCTTATCCTTGTCCGGTGTTTTAATATTATGAAAAGTAACTTTCAGTTTCACATCCAGTATTCAGTACGAAATACAAACCATTTTGTTATGGTTATAGCTGTGATCATTTTCAACCAATGCTCTGATTTATTTAGAGGGGAAAAAAACAAAGATTTTTGCTGGTTGTAGTGACCCTACTCACATCTGTCACCAGCCCAGTTCAGGTAACACCCTGAAGTTTTTGGTGTCACTGTTTTATATTCCTACACACAGAGGTCAACATAGAAACTGTTGTCAAAGTATTTGCTCCATTACAATACAGATGACTTACAATCTCAGGATTTATGAACTTGAGGTTATGCAGCATCATTCCTAACTAGCAATCTGATTATTTTCAGAGGTGATCACACCACAGCATACCTTTCCTCTAGAAGCTGCACATCCAGAAGGTTTACCATATCAATTACACCAGCTTAATTAGGAAGTAAAACTTTCACATCTAGCTTAGCCTTAAATTGTCTTGCGTAAGTACAGGAGAAAAACTACAAACATAATTTAATGTCAGAATTTTTTTCACTAAGTAGTGGAAAATGAACTGCAATACATTAAAACAAGCATTTACTTCATTTGCAATTAAATATTCCTATATTTCTGCTGTTATCGATAAACAAAGTAACATCTGTCATGTCAAGTCACAGCACAGTGAGCTCCAAAAACTTCAGCCCCAAGCTGTTACTCTCCAAGTCAAAATACATCAGGATTGTAACAGGATAGGCTGCATGGTTTTAGATATGAGAGAAGCCATGTCTGGAAAAAAAAAAAAGAGTTATATTTTCTTTCTTTAAAGCTATTTTTTAGTTTTAGAAGTTTCCTATAAAGAAAATAACATCATTTATGAGCCAATGTTAATAAAGAAATCATGCAAAAAATTTTCAGTTCAGGTTGAAGATTTTATTTTTCCCCAGAGAATTGGGGGCAATCAAATGCTTCAAAAATCTGTCAAAAATTAAGCTCTTCCAGTAACAGGGATCTTGAAACCTTCATTCAGACGACTTAAGGCATCTAGTACCACCTGAGACACCGACAGCTTCCAGTTCGGATGTGTGCTGGGCTGCTGTAAGCCTCGTGCTGTACCTGCCAGGTAGCAGAGCCTCTGCTGCAGCTGCCTCGTAAAGGAGCGATAAAAACATTTCTCTGCCTCGTAAAAACACCAAAGGGGAGATCGAATTTGAAGTGGGAAGCATTTCGAAGCAGAAGGTGGATATTTGGATGAGCGATTTTGTAGTCTTTTTAATCCATGTCTAAACGTGGAAAGCAAGACGGGTATTTACACCTCCTGTGCAGAAACACTGCAAGGACCACACGCACAAAACACACTCCTTCCTCTGCCATCTTCTTCCGCATCCTCCAAGGCACAAGAGAGAGTGTTGATTTTATATACAGTGATTTATTACATCTGTTGCTATAATTAAAAACATAATTAAAAAGCAAAACCAATTAATATTGTCGACCACAGTCCAAAAATAAATAAATAAAAATCACTGGGCTGTGTTACACATCCATCTTAGCTACAGCCTGAACAAGCCAGACAACAAATGCTCCTTTAAAAACAGCTCAGGTGGAGAGGAACATTTTACCAACCGCCACGGATCCTCTGAGCTGGGCCCTCAAAACCAGAGGGTGAAGCAAACAGCAGCAAGTCATCCAGAGCCTCAGAGGCACACAGAAAAGGCTAATCTACACTTAGAAAAAAAAAAAATATATATATAGATATGCTTCTTTGGGTTTCTAGCTGTGGAACCTGCAACCACACCAGACCCATCCGAAAAACTGGTGAGATTCAGTGACCCCAGCTGCAGGGGCCCTTCAAGCTGTTTGAATCCAAACGAGGCACTCCCTGCTCCGTCTGCAGTCCCCACAGCAATTTGTCTTTCTTACCTTGGGCACCTGGCTTAGAAGGAGATGAATGGCCCTTTGGAGGTAATTATTTCTGTAAATTTAATGGAGACTTAAGAGCAACCTGCTCAATATGGACATCTAATTTTTAGATAACTGAGTTTGGACAGAGAATTAAACTTCATGTCTGCTGTTGGAGCGCAACTCCTAACTATGCATTCTTTACAACAGGCATCATGAGCTCAAATTTCTGAATCACAGCTTAAGATTTACCCAATATACAAAGGCAAAAGTGCCTTTTGGTTTGTCAGGATGGAAGATACAGTCTGCAAAACAAACAGAATCTTAACACTAAAAAAAAAGAAATTCTTTGCCCAGAAATAGCAATTAAAAGAATTAAAAATATGTATAAACATATCCTAAGTCTTCTGAGAATCCAAGGAAATCCCCTCCTGTTCTTTGAACATCAAAAAAAAAGTATTTCTGTTAGGAGGAGCTACACTCTTTCCTACTCTCTTCTCTAATAGGAAGATGGAAAGTGCTACTCCACAGACAGCCTTGTAGAGGACGTTCCCAAGAAGGTATTGAATCATATTACTGTCCTACACTCTGATGACTGGACCTGTTGCCTCACGAGAATGATACGGATTTATCTGGACAATTCCAGCTGCTTCAGACACTAAGTTACCTTTACACCTACAGCACCAAGTGCTGCGATAGATTCACGAAGCATGCCGAAGTCAGACGGCATGAAGTGAGAATGCCTGAGTTATGTCCCTTCTGGAGATCGTCACCTCCAAGCACACGCGCTACAGCAGCTCTCACAGCCAACAGGATGACAAAAGCCATAAAGTGCTCACATAGTCCAGTCCAGAATATTTTACCGTCAGCAATTACAGTAACAAAAAAAAAAAAAAAAGTCTCTCCCTGTAGCTATGACAAATGGAGCACGCATTCCTGAGTGCTGATCATCTGTTATTAGGACTGTTTGTTGTTCTTTTTTTTTTTCTCCTGTTTGTTCCTTCTTAAAATGCTTAAAAGGTGTAAGTAAAGATACAAAACATGCAATATCTCACCTTCCATTCTATAACAATCCTGAAAAACTTCTTTTTTTTTTGCATAAATGAAGCAAGCCAAAGCATGTATTTTTCAATTAAAAAAATGGAGAAATGTACATATTTTTTTTCCATTGTTACCCTGAAAATTAAGGGACTTGCAAATACTTGCAAAGCTCAGTAAAAGCTCTCAAATTGCCCTACCAAAACTATTATTCCCCTATACCAAATCCTTAACTGTCAGTACAGCTTTCATTTTTAGTTTTACTTCCTCCAAAAATGAGCTACATCATAAGATTTGTAACAACAGGAACACCACAGCAAAGTTAACCGTGTGTTCAGTACTGGAGTGGTTCTAAAACAGCAATAGTGAAAGTTTCAACAAAAACATTTCTAAGCATGGTGACAGAAGCATCTGGTCCACACAAAAACTTCTACCAATAAACTTATCTTGTTTTGATCCCTTCTCACCAAACCTCATCCTTCTGCACGAGGCTGTTTTTTCTGTTCCTATGTTGCTTCCAGAGCAATCCAAACAAAACAAACAAGCGAGCAATCCCCACTCCTCCCCCCCTCCAAAAAAAAAAAGACACTGTTTGAAAGAAAAAAAGCTCTCCTCAAACAGATGAGACTTTACTAAATGACTGCCTCAGAAGGGAGATACACTAGAGATGGAAAATCATAGCAGCTGAATACCGTACAGAACTGTAATGCCTCTGAACTTCTGCAAATGCATGTGTTTGTTTTCAGCAAAAATTGCCACTATTTTTTTCACTGAAGAGATGTCAGCCTGAACTTCTATTTTGCCTACCACAAGTTTGCAGCAAATGGCATGCAGCCAGTTAGTTAATAGTAGCAATAATGTAAAGCCTCTCTTACTTCTCTCAAGTCAACTTTATAACCACACTTCCACATCTAGACAGAAAACTCAGGAATAGAAAATGAAGTTCTTAATAACACACAGATATAATATATATAGATATAATGAAAATCTACAGGTCGCTTTCAAAACTATGTATTACTTCACATGAAAGTATATTAAAAATGCAGTAGGGTTTCAAAGACAATACTAGAAAAGAGAGAAAACTAAACATCAAGGTCAAACTCAGTCTTTTTTTTTCAGTCATTCATGACATGGTAACATTTCCACAGGACCTCACACACACACACTTCACCTCGGGCAAAGGCAATACCATAATCTGCACTCTTTATTTTTAACAGCTGCTATTTGTACTCCACACTCAACACAAAATTATGCTCCCCCTAAGCTTTTTTATTATTATTACTGTTAGGGTTTCAGAGAATTCATCTGAAAAATATTAAATAATTAAACCTGCCTTCAAGTGCTTCTGTGAGGTGAGATGACATTACCTTCCCTTCACGATACAGAATTAAGCGCAGCAAGATTTTGGCTAAAAGTGTCAAAAAAAAAAAAAAAAAAAAACATTAGCTTTAAATGCCCTGCTTGAAACTAACTTCTTCTCTGAGCAAATAGTATTTTCCTCTGAACTTGGGAACATGCATTGAATGTACAATAGCCACAAGCTGCATGTACCTGAAAATACGCACTCTAGCTCTCCTTGGAGCCCTGCTTGGATCCATCCCTACGCAGAATTAACACCCTCCCACTTCCCACCCAGCCTCCTGTACCTGATAAGCATCAGTCTCCTCTCAATCACTGTCCACAATTAAGGAGAAGTGATACAGAGGGACTTGATAACAGTTAGTGGGAGGCAGGTAAAGAATATACCTTCCTAAGTATATTGAGAATATACTTACAGGCAGGTTGGTATCTGGCTTTATTTGGGCAACATGTAGCATTTTCTTTGTTTCATAATGTCAAATACACATTATAAAGTTTCCTCAGGACCTTAGAGGTTCAAACATGTTTTCTATAAACCAGAACTCTAACTCACACCAGACACAGAAACATATTTTTATGCAATCAACTGAAAGATTGTATGCAAGACATTTCTCTTCTCCCTTCTCCATACTTGATCAATAAGCTGTAAATGCCTACCCAAGCGACACAGTAAGGGACTCTGTCTTCCTGTACACTCACTGTGCTTACCCTTCATGCTCATCTACTTGTCTTTACAGATTTCATTAAGGATCTACCCCACTTCTCCTCAAGTCTACATTCCTCAAGTGAGTCTTGAGTCCGTCTCTAAAGAGGACTGCCCCCATCTCTTTGGCATTACAGATAACCCTCTGAAAGATTGAAAGTCACTTCCTGCAAGGCTTCTGGCAAGGCTATTACTCCGTTACCCTCTGTTAATTTCTCTGCGGTAAATGGTTTGACAAGAAATTTGGCTTTCACGTTCTTAAGTCTGTTCAAGTATCCACATCACACACAGCACCGATCTCAAGCCTGCTTTGTCCACACACTGGTGTTCAAAGAACCCGTTTTCTTTCCTGAACCAGGCACTATCTTGCTTTTCCACAAGCAGCACCAACTCCTCACTATCACAGAGCGTCCAAAGGAGGGCAAAGATGGTGAAGGGTCTGAAGGGGAAGACGTATGAAGAGCGGCTGAGGTTCCTTGGTTTGTTCAGCCTGGAGGCTGAGGGGAGGAAGCACTGTGTGGGGCTCCTAGGACCCAAAAGTTCAGTGGATTAACTGAACTCCAACTCTATCTTCTGGAGGTAACGTGACGATACATAAGCAAAACCTGTGAAGCACTGTGTGGGGCTCCTAGGACCCAAAAGTTCAGTGGATTAACTGAACTCCAACTCTATCTTCTGGAGGTAACGTGACGATACATAAGCAAAACCTATCCAACAATAAATACAAGCGTATTCACAGCTCCCCCTGTGTCTACCAGTGAGGTGAGATGTGATAACTTGTGAGCAAGCCACAGTGTGGGGGGTGTTGTACAAGGAGTAACACCAGAGATGTTGTACCTGAGACACCCAGCTTCAGCCATCAGTAGCATCTACTTACTGCAGCTTTCCTTTGACTGAAAAAAAAAATAAATCTCTTTAAACAGCTCATAAGACCAAACACTTCAAGCTTTGGTACAAAGAAACGTAAAGGGCCATGAGAAGTGACATATAAGGACAAACAGCAAAGCTAGAAGAAACTGAAAACAAACAAACAAAAAAAAAAAACACCCTACAGAAGACCCTATTTTTTGCTGATATCACTTCAACCAAGGCCATTCAGTTGCCTTCTGAAGCCCTGTGCTCTTTCAACAGTATTCAGAAATGATATCTAAAAAGAACAGAACAACACAAAGTCTTTATTGTAGTAAATAGGTAAGTATCCAGTTTTGTCAGAAAACTTGTTGCTTTGTTAAAATGTTTTCCTCTCCTTTTCTGCCTTTTTATTGCTTTTTCTCTTCTTGCTTTAGAGCTATTTGACTGGAGTTAATACACCTGCAAATGTAGAAATGTGGTGACAGGACACCCATGTTCTCGTTAGCTTTTCAGTGTATCACAGATGAAATGAAACTTAAAATTAATTGTAGTTCTTCATGAATACTCATCCCCCTCCCATCACCTACTTCAGATTCCCCTTTTTCTACAATTTTTACACACAGTTAAATTCCAATCTACTTCCCTCTGAAGAGTTGAAAGCTAAACACTGTAGTATGCACCTGCTGTGATGTCTGCCACAAAAGAGATGGGTAGTAGCAAGAAAAATCTAGTGGAGCAAAATAAAGAGAGTAGTTAAGTTCCTAACTTCTGCTTTCTGAAAGAGAACAACATGACTAACTGAGAGCTAGGACAAGTCACTGTGCCTCCTCATAAAGGGAAAAAATGTTTTTCAAACTTCAAGTTAACACCCTGTTCTTAATTATTTTTAAGACATTGCCTCAATCAAGACAAGATGCACTAAAGCTACTGTTTGCTATGAAGAGAATCTTCTTCCAAATTATTCTCTTATGCTTTGCAGAATAATTATCTGCCAATAACGCTGTAAGAGAAGTACACCTACCTCTTAGCCATTATTGTTTTGGACAAATTCTGATAAAATCCTTTCTGCACCCTCTGAAATTTTATCTTTCAAGACATACATAAAAAGCTTTTTATGTCTCACAAGTCTTTCAAGAAATGGTCCAAATGCTCCAGAGGTTAAAATACACACAGAGACAAAGGGGGAAAAAAACACCAGACTGACTCACTAACCCTAAGAGGTATTTTGCCTGAGATGCTGAGACAACTCCGAAGGAAGTTTGATTATTTACAAAAAGTGGAATGGCATCAAAGAAGAAAGAGTATTTCTAGAGTAGTAGACCGAGCACTGTCCCAGAATAGATGGTTCAAATCCCCAGGGCCTGAGCTATCCATTTCACCTATTCTGAAACAGTATCTGTTGAACTAATGAGCATAGGGAAGTAACAGACACTTTTGCCAAATTTATCCTCCCTCCTTCTGCATTCAGTGCTTTGAAAAAGCAAACACTTCTCACGTGAAGTCTAGTTTCTTCATGTTCATTTTACTGAACAAACCAAAAAAGTTTTTAAAATGCAGCGGAATTCAATTGCCCCTAGAAAATGATGATTATATATTCATGGAGTCTGTCCAGCAGCCCTGTCACACTGACAAATTCAAATCAGGCATGCAAATTTCAGCCAAATTTGAGAGAAGCAGAGGTCTCAGGCACCAAGTTCCCTGAAGTTTCACAGAAATCAGCTGCCAGGTAGAAGTAAAACATAGGAAAATCTGCAGTTGGACTGTGGAAAAGGGAAACAGAACCTGGCTCTCACCCACTTTGAGCAGCAGCAATCAACTGGTCAACTGAAGCACCTGCCTAGCTCCAAAACAGCCATAACACACGTCGATGCTTGCCAGAGGGTTAGGTGAGAGGAAGCCAAACATATTACGGGGTAGGACAGGTGAAAAGGAATTGAAATCATGATAGTACACAGGCATTAGAGGGCACCAAGGGCAGTGCAGCAAACAGTCACAGGACGCAAAGGGGAAAGTTCATGAGTTTAGTTTTAGGAGTGGAGGGCACAGTCAGATGACCGTAACTCTCAAAAGCTTATTTTCAGCTTGGTTTTTATTTCATCAAGCCAAGTAATCATTTGACACTATGACTCAAAACTGGAATTACTTACCATAATACGCAATTTACTTGAAGTTTATGCCATAAAACTCTGATTGAAAGTGAAATCAAGTGTGTGGTGCATTTAAGAAGTAATACTAATTTGTTTTATTTTTTTAATATTAATTTAAAATATTTATTTTATAGTAATATTAAGCTAAACAGTACACAGTGAAATGCGTATCTGTATTCTGTAGAAAAACACACATCGTGGTATGTGATGGGGTCAGGACTTCAATGGATGCAGACAGACAAGCAAGAGCCTAGATAAGGCATCTCAAGAAACAACTGCCTCCCTGCTGAGAACAAGCAACTGATCACACTTTTCATCTGGTGAGAAGCAGAACAGGCATATTGTCTTCACAGGGAGAGGTAGCATGATAAAGCTAGATCTTACTCCGCATGTTTAACATACCCACCAAGTCTCATAAAAGCCTGTATAAGCCAAGCCCCGCGTCTTGTAATCGCAAATGGGTGTTCACACTCCTGCACTCACTCTTCTGTCAAGGTTCATATACCCAAGGGGCCAAAAGGCACCATGCAATCAAAGACCACGCACTTGTAATTTTGAAACTTGCACGTAATTTATCATGCATTACATTTAGCTAAATAAGCTGTAAATTAACTTCTTTGCTGAGAAGAGGGGGGAGTAAAAAATACCATTTCTGTATCACATCACATTTTCAGACACTTCGTACTTCCCTCTGTAATGATAAAGACTGAATAATACGTATCTATAATGTACCTGCCTTCATTTTCTTCTTTCTCCCTGTCTTTGTTAGATCACATATTTACCTAAACTCTCCCTGCTTTGAGGATCCTGTTTTCTGTCCACCCTTCTTAATTTGACATGTACAAATTGGATCAAATACAAAACACCTTTCTTCTGAAGATTTAGTACACACAGAATAGGGTTCTTCACTACGAAAAAGGCTGAAGAAGGGGTTTAAACATATCTATATGGCCACGAGTAATATTAAGGAGATAAAATGGATTGGTTGTTCGGTGTCTCTAAATTAGCAACAAGGAAATACAGCAAATTTAAGAAAAGGGGTTTTCATACAACATTGTATGAAGAATATTGATTGAAATATTCTGTGGCTACTAAAATTTTACATGGGTTCAAAAAACAACTGCACAGATCCATCCAGAAGAAATATATCAAGATCTATTTAACAGAAAGGAAACATCCCTCTGAGGAAATTGCTGAACAACCAATAGCTAAAAGCTGGGAAAACATTCTGAGGAATTATCTCTGCGTGTCTGCCACACTCTCAGGCTGCTCTATAGGCATCAGTTATTGGGCATGACTGGAGCCACAATATTGGGACAGACTTTGATTAACACAGCAAAGGACAGCACAAGATCATCAGCTGTAGAGACTGAGCAAGAAATAACGTGCGTGGGAACAGAACAATTCACGTTTCTTGGATCTGTAGCAAAGTTCACTCAAAACACTACTTCTGCGCAAAATGAAGAGATTGTTCAACTTTTGTATTAGTCTCAAGTTCATAAATCTGATAAATCAGAAGTTTAAGTAGCTGCCAGACCAAAAAAGGCATTCCAGTAATGGTTCAAATTAAGTACTTACATTCTACACATCGCATTTTCTGTAATGAAGTGGTACATCAGTTCTTTTACTACACATTACCATAGCTTAAGCTTGTATAAGCATGTCAAAACTACATTAAACGCTGCACAGTCTAAAACAGATAGATGTACAACGCTTTTCAGTGGGAAATATGACCATTTTTCCCCCTTCAGGGGAGGTGGACACAGGGGAATGATATGCTGGTAAAAACACGAGTAGGTAAGAAGCATCACCACAGTGGTTCCTTGGCCAACAGGATCATGACACAGCTCAATAGTGAGCACTGAGCCATATCCCTTGCAACAACTAAGGTGGAGGAACGGCTGGACAAAAAGCAGATCATGATGAACAAAAAAATTTGAGCATGGATCAGTGTGCCCATACAGTGGTAAAAGACTAAAAACATACTGGGGTGTTATTAGATTTTGCAGTCAGCTAATCAGGCGTTGTGATTGATCCCCTCCTCCCAGTGCAAAGGCACATCCAAAATACTGCACCCAGTTTCAGGGATCTCCATTATGAGAGAAGACCCAAAACTGGAGACAGGCCACTGAGATTTTTTGGGGGCTGGAGTATATGTCAAAGGAAGAGAATCTGTGAGAGCTTTTTTTTTTTTTTAAATGTTTGTTCAGCCTGGAGAAGTGCAGGCCAAAGGAGGTTCTAACTTTTCCCCCCATTACCTGAAGACAGTGTAAGGAGACAAAGACAATTCCAAGAAGTGTGGAGTGACATGACAGCATCCGAGAGAGAAACACTTAAACACATGAAATTCCCACTACACATAGGGGAGGAAAAAAAAATCTTACCAAAGAGTGGCTATGCAGAGGAGCAGACCAATTTGCAGATACTCAAGGCTCAGCTGGACAACACCTTTAGCAAGCAGATCCAACAAGGAGTCAGTCCTGCTCTGAGCAATGGGTGGGACTGGGATGACCTCCAGAGGCCTCTTCCAAACTGGTTGGTTGATTGCTTTGCTTTTTATATTTTGAGTGTCTCAAAAGAAAGTAAAACCTGGCATCTTTATACAAAGTAATTCCCTAAAATGCTTCCTCCAACCACTATTTTGTATTTTTTTCCAGCAATGATACTTAAAAATTAATGATACTGAGACTGGAATAAGTAACATACACTGTTCATGCATATGAGTAACAAAAGATTATATTTTTAGTAGTTCAAATATAATTTTGATCATATTTAATCGCCTAATTTAGCTTATCAACAGTACTCATGAAGGAAACGATTAATATTTCTCAATTCAAGCTGTAAAATCTCACTTTATTACCAGAGAAAAACAGCACTGAACCATAAAACTACAAAATGAAAATTGGAAACATTATTAATTGGTATTTTGTTATTAAAGCACATCTTCCATATCACAGTTAAAGAGCTGGACTACTTCTGCTCGAAGACACTTCGTATTAATTTCAGTAATAATAGAAGCTTAACATCCCCAGTGTCTGCTGACTCACAAAGCAAGTTGCTAAGCAAATGACTCCAGTTGTATTTGAAATATTTAAAACAGGTTTTTATCACCAACCCAGAGTCCCCAAGAATAGCTGCTGTAGGGAGGAACTGTTCTTACAGAACTGGTTCTAGTGCACTAAGTAAAAAAACAGAACTTTTGAAGACATCCCTCCCTCCTAAACATCAAAACAGACAACAAATGACATTATAATCTACTGAAAAGACAAGGATGAAAGATGAGTACTCATCACGGAGACAAAGAGGTGTATTTATAACTGAAATTGCCAAGCAGAAAGTAATTTTTTTACAGCTGTGGTCACTGATGCTTAAAATACAGATATACCTATTACAATCATTGCATAATTTTAACTCAGCATATCACATGTTCCTGCATGCGGGTAATTTTTTAACCAGGCAGAAGTGGCAGGTTTCTTTTTATTCTACTTTATGATAAAGTAGCCATTTCTATATACCTTTAACACTAGATTTGTAGTACATTTACCAAAAAAATCACTCAAGATATGTATAGAGATGCATACTTGTGCAATGTAAAAGAGCACACTAAAACCGCGTTTACAAGCAACTCTTTGAAAAGCTTGAAGAGTGCCAGCAGATTGGTAAATGCAGCCTTGTTAACAACGATCGAAGAAGGTAACTGCCTACAGCCACAGATTCATATATTTCTAAAACTGGAAAACACTACTGCACCCATTAAAGGGCTTCCAAAACTATTTCTGAGTTTCACTTTATCAGCTGCACGCGCAATGCCGTTTAACCACAGACTTACAGCTATACGTCTGTAGAGGATCAGCCAAATTACTGCTAAACAGAAGTCAGTACCCATAACTGCAGTTTGAACATATAAACAGATGAACACTTTCCCTCACTGGCAGTATTTTTAATTAAAATGCTTCGAGCTACAGCAGCAAAGTTTTACTATAGCACTTTTTTTTTTTTTTTTAAAGTTAATAAGAATAAACCAGACTGGTTTAGCTTTTGAATATCAGGTATATATTAAGTATACAACTTGATACATCTGCTTCCCTCAGTTACTCGGAATGTCATAGTTACAAAAAAAAAAAAAAAAGTTATTATTTTGGACCAAAAAAATAGAAGAAGCAGCATAGACAGCAATCAATCGAAAAGTTGCAGAGGAACTTAGGAAGTACTCTCCACAAGGCAGAATCCCCCCAGGTTGTTTCTTTGACTAGCTGAACTGCAACTCTCCAGACTATCAATAATTACATAAGTGTATCACACAGATTTATATCCATATGTTATAGGGCTGTTACATCTGCATTAAAAGCCACACCAGCGAATAGGTTTTGCAAACCAAGAATCATGACGGTGCTCATTATCCAGTCTGTTTTCAAGGAGCACGTGTTTGATGGATCATGTTTTTTACATAAGTGCCCTCTCAGCACTCCCAAGCAGCTCATCACTTCAACAGAAAACGTAACTCATTCAGATACCACTGCCATGCACAGCGTCAGAACCAGACCCCTGGAAACCACCCACCTTCTCTCCAGTTCCTTCAACGACTTTCTTCCTCTCTCCCCTCCAAATAACAGCTAAACAAGAACCTCAGCACTTGCAACACTTTCATCTATAAAACAGAACATGTTCTAAGAAGTTGGAAAATGTAATGCTTCATTAATATTACCATTCTAAAAAGTAATTAAGAATTTAACACCTCTGCATTGCATTTAAAGCAGTCTTGGATGCAGATCTCAATCTAACAAATAAAAAAGTTATCCCCCAGCAAACTCACACTACCCTGATGCCTTTGGAAGCTTCCCCAATCCCCACCACACAACAGCCCTCACAGTAATTACGGCAACATCACCCAAAAGAAAGTGTAAACATGCTTCCATAATAAATGGTGTTTCAATTTCTACTCTTCTGTGAAGAAATAATACTTAACAAGATGATCTAGCTGTTTAAAGTAGTATTTTCCGCATTCAGTATATTGACATCGATACCAGGGTTAAGTAAGTGACTTTGTATTTTCACAAAACGTGGAAATAACGTTATTAATGCATTTGGTAAGGAACCTGGACAGTACGCACTTCTGGCCTGTGCTTTAATGACATATCCTGATTTACATCTATTAAAGTATTTTAATATGGAGGTAACTATATATTGTTATATTCTTTTACTGTTGCAAAATGCAGAGTAAAATTTCACCAGATTCCCCCAAAAAATGTTAACGTGACTCAACACAACTACTTAATCGAAGAGAGATTCTGTGATAAGTGCACACACGGTTATCTGGCAGTAATGGTGGTAGTACAAAACCGTCAAGCCTAAATCTGGAGATTAAATCTAGAGATTTTACCAAGTAACATACAGAGACATGTCCAAGATAACCTCGCTAGCCCCAAAGCTGGCTAAGATAACCTTTTAGCAAGTGGCACTGCTGTGACATGGTGGATGCTACAAACAGTCCCTGCAGCCAGAAAGCACTGGACAAGAGCTCTTGCCTGTTTTGCTCCTTGAGGAGATCTGACCCTCCGTCATTTGTAACAGACCAACACAATTGGACATACAAAACACACAACGTAAAGAGGGCTGTCTTTCTTTTTATAATGATTTTTTTTCCTTCTCCTGAGATACAAGCTGTGAATACTATTTCTCACTCATATTTCCCCAGGAAAACGTTGGCAGCCACCCCGAGGCGTTAAACTGAACACAAATATCCTAAGGCTGGGCCTGTGCCAATGACACAGCTGACAGCGCACCGAGAGTATCTTGAAACTGTCTGAGCACACATGGCTTTTTCCTCTGCTGGCTTTCCTCAACAGCTTTTTTCCAGACGTGACACAACAGGAGACGCTCCTGGCTGTTCCTGGAGCACTGTATGAGGCAAACAGCAGGAAAGGAAAAGCCGATCTTGACCACGCTCCCCAAGCAGCACACACGATGTCAGCAGGCGGCTCTCTGACTCAGAACAAGCCTTGTGCTGTCAGTGTTGTTACTCCTATCTCTAATACCTATGCTAAACTTCTCAAAGTGAAGTGTTCAAAATGATCCCATTGCAAGAATGCCCATCATGCTTCAATTACTTACCAGTGATGCAAAGATGATTTAAGACAGCAACTTCTTTTTTCCCTTAGGAGCACAAAGCAGCTCCATCGAAGGTTGTACATCAGTCCTAGAGCTGCCCAGCCTTCCTAAATTCTGACACCTCGCAACTCTGCATTATGTTAAGTGCATGCAATCTGATTAGAAACACTCACATACTATTCGCCTCCCCCAGAGAGCCTTTCCATCTTTCCATCAGCAGTACTAGAATTAATTATATTGGAATTCAACATCCTCCTTTTGCTCTGAAAAAGCAGAAAATGTACTACTCTTGAAAATATGTACAACATGAACAGCTTGGAGATTCGGTTAAATTTATTTTAACTATATTATTGCAACTACCACAGAACAAGCAAACCATGAAGCATCAACTAATTGTACGGGATATTTGAAATCCAACATTTCTAAGCGTAATTCTACCTGTTAAATTAAGCTTCGGGACAGCTGCCGTCTCTCTACGTACTCCTCCATGTATTACTATGTTAAACCATATTTTATCCAGAAGAAGTGACACTTATGTAAAATATGCAAATATAAAACCCCACTGAACACCAGTTTGTTCATGGTCCGAATGACAGCACCACCTCACCCCAAAATGGGCAGCTACCCTCCCGACAGCTCTCTGCTCAGGGGTCCGGGATCTGAGAAGTGTGAGCACACAAACTGCACAGAGCAAACCCACGAGGTCTCAAACCCACAGGTCTCAAGTCTCAGAACATGCTTTCTGGAAGCAAATTCTTTGCAAAGGGCTTTCTTCCGACACCTTGTTCATTTATAACCAACAACTAGTCCAGATGTCTGAAATTTCCACGTTCTGGAAGGTGCAGGCTTTCTGACCAACAATTTTAATCTCCAGTCAGATTTGTGAGAGGGAAGAGGGAAATCAGCCCCCAGAAGTCATTGTGTAACAAGCTCCATCCATTTACCCTGTTTAAGTGCTGATAGCAACTAGCTTATCAGTAGACTAACTGATAAAAATATTACAAAACTCAGCAGACATTTCAGTCTCTGGGATAACGTGCGCTGTTTCACATTAGGTCAAAGAGCATGTGGACAAAGAGGCAGGAAGAAGGAAACTACTACGAGTCAAACCCTCTAGGTGACATTGGCCTTATCTGCACCTCAAAAAGAAAGCAAAGCCTACAAATTTCCATGACTATGTGACTTCTGAAGTAAGATTAAATACACACAGCATCTCCAAAGTCTCAAAAAGGAGACAAGCCTACATGCCCCTACAGAAAGCATTCATGGGAGACAATCAACCTTAGATACACTACACCAAAAAAAAGCAAGGCCACTGAAAAGATGGGTGTTGGAAAACTGTCCGTCACAACTTCCACCTTTAAATTTGTTCCATGTAAACTAAAACTTTTTCTTCCCCCTCCACTGTGAACCCTTTACTCAACAAGTAGCAATATTCTTCATACTCTTCACTCAAATTGCAACAGTTCTGTTAAGTCAAGGACATCTCATGCTAGTGCTTCAGCTTCTTAGCAGACTCTTCAGAGGAAGCCAGCAGATAAAGGCTACGTTCCCAAGAAGGGTGTATAAATTGATTTGAGATCTGGTATATCAAGGTGACAGGAGAGGCTCTCCCAGCAGCTAATAAAATCCTGGAGGCTGAGCTGCGGTAAGACAGCAGAAATCACAACGGAGACAGGGTGCAAAGGGGACTGCCACACTTACTTTGGCTTCTCTGTCCTATTTCTCAAGGCCCTGTTCATTTGTCTCAAAACTCCCACTCCCAATTAAAAGGAAAAAGACCTTTATTCAGTAAGACTGCAGCGTGAAAAACACTTACCTACAACAGAAAAGTAAGAACAGAAATGGTGCTCACACTTAACCAGTCTAGGTCTAACGAAGTTCCCCTTCCTCAAGGGTGGCCAGAGGCAGATGATTCAGATAAAGAATGTAAAACAGCAAGTATCTGAAAGTGCCCTGAGTAATTCCTGGCTTCCAGCTATTTGAGGGCTAGTAGATAAGCTCCATCCCAGAGTTACACTTTCAATGCATCTACCCCTACCTGATTTTGTCAAATTCATATTTTAACCCACTTGTATTTTTCTGTATTTTATAATATAATATGTATTTCTGTATTTTACCTCCCTTATATCTTTCTGCTCCAAATTATCACGTGCCAATTCCGTTCCACGATTTAATTACACATTGCTTGAGAAGCTACTTCAATTTTCATCAACTAGCACATTTAATTCACTGGGTGGCCTAATTCTTGTGTTAAGAAAAATAGCTGTCTTGCTTTCTATTCATCATTTCTGTATGCTCTGCAGATTTCGCAGACCCCTGTCACCTCTCCCCTTATTGTTCTGTTTCTCAGGCTAAAGATCTCCATCTTCCCAGCACAGAGGACCTTCCACACCTCTCATTTACTTTTTCACTGTCTACAAAACCTTTGCTCTGCTGGGACAATTACATTAGCGCATACCACTAAAAATTAGGACACGCCATTCATATACATAATGACTTAACAGTTATTTTATTCTTTGTGAAAAATTCCCAACAGCTTTCTTTGCGCTGCTTTTTAACCATTAATAATAGCCATATACCAGTTTATTGGAAAAGCTCGTAAGATTACATCCAATATCACTCATTTGTTACCACTTAACAGCCTCTTTAAAAGGAGTTTCTTGTCTCCCTTAACAGAAGGTACAACACTGGACTTGTTCTGCTCCTCCAGATTGTCAATGACATCAAGAATTCAGTTTATGTCTACCCACTATTCGTGATCGAGCTAGAATCAAACCGATCACACCAGACAGTAAGGGATACATGTGAATGACACAAACAAAAAAATGCAAAATTGCAATGATTGCAGCACTTTACTTTGCTACAATTTACCAGCACTTCGAGCTTTCACAGTACCAACCCAAGCTCATAAAAACATACAGTGGTGTTAAGAAACCCAAAACAGAGATGCTTCTCCCCTGTGAATCATTGTTATCCCTGTGTCTAAGGGACATCTTCTACCCAGACTGAGCTTGCTCCATATGCAGGGACCAAATTCAGCCATGCCTGCCAAAGGAGCTTCAGCGGAACAGCAAAACAACGTGTAGGAAAAGCAGATTGCCTTGCAGGATCCTGGAACCAACTGCTTCCCCAAATTCCTGCTGCGCTCTTAGAAAGAAGAGTCAGATTGTCCCTGCAGGCATTCCCTACCTTTGCTTCAGAGCTTGGATCATGTTGTCATTAGTCCTATAAGGAAAGGGTTACAACAGACTAACTTAAATCAACTGTTACCCAGCATGCAGCACATTACTTGCTGAAATAGATGAAAGTCAATTTAAAGTAGCTCAGCATACACTAAGTACACAGCTTTCATTTACAAAACATATAAAACCAAAATTACACTGATCGAAGTTTTCTCATGGACTTCTAAACACTACTCTTTTGTTTCCAAACAACAAATACAATTCTGATTCTTCTTCATCTCCAGAAATAACCTTTTATAGTCAGAACACTGTCTACATAACTTTGAAAAATATATGAAGTTTTACAAGACTATGTGCTTTTCCCATAGACCTACTAATTTTTACACTGCAATAATCTGTACTACTCAACAAGCAACTCACTTGTACATTTAGCTGTACTAAGGAATTCTTTAGCTATCCAGTTTGCATGTCTTTCTCTCCCATGTTCAGAGATCAGTCATCAGACCTGAGACCAGGGGCAGCTAAACCTGCAGTAGGGCACGACACACTGCTTGTTTTCAAAAACATATTGGAATTTATTACATCAAAATGCCAAAGTTCTGTGAAGGTCTAGGACATTGAAGAAGCTCTGGGCTGTCAACTTCTCTTATGAAGTGAAACCTGGGTGACTTCCAAAGGTAAAAATTGTTGTTGCAAGTCAGAGAAGTGTTCTGTGATTCATGGTTTGCATAAGGAGTGTGTACTCCGCAGTTCTTTTGGACTCCACAGCTAGTAAGAAAACTGGGTTCTGTAACTCTGTTCCATTTAGGCCTATATTTTAATGTGAACACTGGAAATTTGGTTCCAAAACTCATGAACAGAACTATCACAATACAAGAAGGCAACTTTCTTTGCGTGTCTGATAATTTAAAAAAAAAAAAAGTTAACACAGAACTTCATGTTCCAAGGCAGATTAACTTTTCCACTGCAAAGTAATACAAACACACCTTATCTGAGCTCTGAAGTTGGAGACAGTATCACATCCTGAGAAGCAGCACCCAAGGGAGTGTGCAAGGAAAAGTAGCCTCAAAATATGTGCAAGTCTAAAGACTTGGTCAGTGTGCAAGTCTAAATGTGCAAGTCTGAAGACAAGGACGTCTTCTCTTCAGGGAAACAGCTCTGCATGCTCACTACAGGGGCCTTTCACCCACTTTCATGAAACACTACCACAAAGTAAATAAATAAGTAAACTTTAAAAAAAAAAAACATTCATTAGCTACCTTAGCTACCACTCTTACATCTACTACATAGGGGAACTTTATCTCTCAGAAGCTTAAAAACCATAACTGATATACTGAAACAAACTTAAAAGGCAAACATTACAAATTTCCAGGGCAGTGGATGACTTTAACAACACCGACTTGAAATATATATAAATAAAATATATAAATATATGTAATACTATCTTAACTAAGTTTTGTTAATGCTTTATTTGAAAAATAACTTTACTTCATATTCAGTTATAACAAAAAAAATAATTGCAGAAATTCACACAAGCATGTGTCTGTATCAACTTTTCTTACCACTTTTCTTACCTTTAAAGTTCTAAGAAAGTTACGGTAAAATCTGGTTGGAATAGGCAGTATCTTACAAACTAGAAGATTTGCAACTTTGGAAGAACAACGTTCTTCCAAAAAACAGTTTGCTTTGTTGGAACACCAAGTGGTGTTGCAGTAGTTTAAATGTGGACCAAAGTCAATGCATAAACTCAGTTCCACTTTTGTGCTAGAAAACATACTACTTTGACATGAGTAGACAGCAACACTAGGAATAAGTTTGGGACTGAAAGTGATTCAACCACCCGTGTAGTCAAGTATAGTGAGAAATCTACTGCATCAAGTATCACAACTTAAGGCTCAGTCACACGTGTTATGACTTTAAGATCTACTAATAACAAGCGGATAGAGAAGTCACATGCATAAGAGCAACAGAACACTGAAGCGCATGGATGCCTACGTTATTTTTTCAAGGACAAGAACACTTTGCTGACGGTTTCTGAAGCATTATTTCCTTTTCCACTCCTCCTCAAAAGTGTAAGCATTCATGCTGCCCTTCCCAATCCAAGTAGGCCAAGGCATAACTCCAGTGTACCGGAGTATCATCCCACTACTGCCCGATCATATTTCAGTCACTGTCTTTGGATCGCACCTGGCAGCACTGCAAGAATAACAAGTGTTTATTGCCATTCAACAGAATATGCCCCAAGGACAGAGGCAAACACTGTGGAGTAACAGAGAGTTTCAGGGGGTACCTCATATTTTGGACTGCCAATCCTTAAAAGCAGTTTACCCATGGCCCTCAATCAACTGACTATATGGTAAGACACCCAAGAACTGAAAATTATGTGATAAAATTTTGGATGTATAATAGAAAGCAAGAGAAGAAAAATCACTAAAGTAAAAGTTACTTTTATGGAACCTTTCTCCTTTTTGAAGAGCAGTAAGTATATGGGAGAGGTGTGAGCATCAAGTTACAGCCAACACTTCCCTTTAAGAAAACTAATCTTATGAAAGTTAGCACGAACACTTTTGATTCTTTCAGCTCACCAACAGGCAGGAGTCACAGGATTGTGTACTCTAGAACTGCTTAGATCAGTATTTTTGAAACATGATACACTCATCCAGACCTAAAGACGCTAGTTTTCCCAGCCTGCTTAGTATTATCACAAAGCAATGCTGGAGAAACTACCTAAACCACACGATGCTGTTTTAGTGCTTTACGTGTTAGCCATAAATGAAAGCACAATCCAGCAAAGCCACTAGATTAAACATTGCAGTAAAAACATCCACAAAATGCCATGGGAAGTAATGACATTTCTCTTTTAAGTTAAACAGTTTTTCCTCAATTACAGCTAAACAAAGTTGTGTTGCGCCTTGGTAATCAACAAGGAGCTTTTGCTTTGAGAACGACTTGCCAGTCGTTAAGGAGGCAGAGTGCTGACTAATAAGGGAACTACACTGATCAATTAAAAAATAAATAAATCCGCTTCTAGTCAATAGTGCCAAAAAGCCTCCAGGCTAGCAAACAAGATGCAGAGATAGCACTATTCGGACTCATTGAAGCGCGCTCTTCCAAAGCACACAAAACGTTCAACTCGGGACTAACTGGGGAAAAAAAAAAAAAAAAAAAAAAAAAAAAAAAAGAGAGAAAGAAAACCTGGCTTCAAGCGTTTGACTCCACTTGTCCAACCTTATTGACCACCACAGGGTTAGTTAAAAGGAACAACGCCACCCCAAAGCCACAGCCCTCAGCCAGGAGGGTGCAGACCCGGGGGAAGGGCAGGCAGGCAGCAGGGGCACGTCCCGGGGCAAAAGCCCCCTGCCAGCCCTGCTGTGAGCTGTGCACACACCGGCCCGGCCCCAGCTGGCCCCAAAGGCCAACAGGAGAGGCCTAAAGGGCCCCACACACACCCGTGGGGAGCCGCCGGGACACGGGGGGGGCTGGAGCCTGAAGGGGGGGGGGGGGGGGGGGGGGGGGCGGCCATCGAGCGCTTCACGGCGCGAGTCGAGACACAAAAGAAGCGAGCCCCCCCACCCCAAAATAAATAAATAAACGGATAAATAAAACACCACCGCAGCACGCGCTGATATAGCGAGTTACGCCCCAAAGCCAGCAAGCAACGGAGGGGCCGGGGGCCACGGCGCCGTGCCCGGGACACGGCAGGGTCCGGGTCCGGGTCCGGGTCCGGCCCCCGCGACATGGCGGCGGGCGCCCCCACTTACCAGCCCGACTCCCCGAGCGCCGCCCTCGCCCTGTCGGCCATGGCGCCTCCCTCCCGGCCTGCCTGCCTGCCTGCTCGCTGCCGGCGGGGCGGGCAGCGCCCGCTCGGTTTCCCCCCCCGCCCCTCGGCCCGCTCCGGGCAGCCGGCCCGGCCGGCTCTCGGGCTAGGGGAGGGCGATGGAGGGAAGGGACGGGAAGGGAAAGGGGGGGGGGGGGAGGGGAAAAAAAATAAATAAATAAAAAATAAAAAAAAATGAGGGGGAAGGAAGGGGAGGAGGCGGCGCAGGCAGCGACGAACAAAGCCCGCGACCGGCGCCAGCCCCGCTCCACACCCCCGTGTGGCCGCTATGGGGAGGAGGGAGCCCGGCTGGAAGCCGCTGCCGCCATGGCGGGGAAGGGAAGGGAAGGGAAGGGCTGAGGGCACGGCGGGAGGAGGAGATGGCGGCGGGGCCCTGCCCGCGGCGGGGCTCTGCCGTGTGGCACCGGCCGCCCCGGGTCCCTCGGCCCGGAGCCTCCGTCCCGGAGCCGCTCTCGCACGGCTCCTGGTCGGGATTTGTGTGGGGAAGGGGGTGGCCGAGGACCTCATTTATCTCCAGTGGGAAGAGTGTAAATAAATACGGGTAGCACTAATAGCGTCGGGTAGGATGAGTCCCCTCGATGTCCTCGGGGTGGGTGGTGGGGTGAGAAGTGGGTTTTCGGGGCAACAAGATGTAAAAGAGGCTGTTTCTACGTTTGTGTCTCTCTTAATATTTTGCCCTGAAATGAGCATGGAATTTTATGGTCTGCCTTTTTAATGGGTTTTTATAACTTAAAAATATGGCACTGTTTATTTTTCACTGGTATATGTATCTCATTACTTCAGGCTACTTCAGTAATTGACAAAAAGTGTTTGTTGTTTTTTTCTTTACCTATATGCTCTAGTATTCAAAGAAATAAGAAAAAAAAAAAAAAAAAGAATGTGAGCAGGTCATCAGTTAAGAAAATGCCTATCTTAGTCTTGGTCCTCAAGGTTTCTGCCTGCAGGTCAGTGCAGCTGCCTTTTGAAAGACCATGACAATTAACATTAATCAATCGTGTCTATGTGCCGTAGCCAGACAATGTCAAATGTTAATTCTTTTGTGCTGTATGGAAGTTCCAAAACTTAGGTACCAACTTTGTGTATTATGTATGGGTCATTCTCATCCTTGGGATGTTGCAAGTTTCGTTCTTCTTCAAATCAAAACTTGCTGTTTTTTTTTGTTGTTGTTGTGGTTTTTTGTTTGTTTGTTTTTATCCACCCAAAAGCCTGGCATTGCCAAACTGACTACCAATCACTCAGAAGAAGATTTACATGTCACAAGCTGTGACTTCTGCTGTACTGACCAACACTGTTGTCTCCTGTATGCTTTGTCCTTATTCATACTGCATTGAATCGTCCTATGTAATATACAGATATAAACTCTTGGACAAAGGTTTTGTTGCCAACACACAGATTGTCCTGCGTGGCTCCTGTTTTTCAATAAATTACACTTTTTTTTTTTTTTTCGAACCAGTTACAAAAACTTGATGCAGAAAAAGAAAACAAAACCTACATTGTTGAGATGAATCTGAGCAATTTTTTGTGTTGTACATATAACTTGAAGATTTTCTGATCTGGAGCCTTAGCAGAAAGAATATACTCTAGCCCTCTAATGAGATTCTACTTAAAGTAGACTGACACATCTTTTCTGGCAAAATCTCAAAACAATGAGTGTCAAGTCATGGAAGTTTCAATCCACATGCTGGTCATTTAAAAAAAAAAAAAAAAAAAAAAAAAAGGAAATACTAAGTAGGAAACTGCAACAACACATTTTTGATGGAAGTGCATAGCAATCACCAGAGCCATCTACGCAGATCTGAATAAACTGAGCCAACCCAGTCATGTTGTTTATGGAGTGAATAACCATATGACTTCGGGATTTTTAAAGTTTATACAGTCCCATGTCATGGCAAGACTCCAGATGAACAAGAGTTTCCAAAGCGGTAATACCAAGGAGAAGTAAAACAAGAGCCCTGAGATATACCTACTGTGTGCCTGTACCAAAGTTCTTAAATTAGTAGCCTGACATCAAGAGAGTCATTCTGAAATGTTAGTGGCTGAGTCACACCCTTCATTCCAGCAGTTTTGCATGATGAACAGTATTAGCTGCTGACATGGAAAAGTAGCAGCAGCAGATAGGTGGAATGGTGGTGCCAATTCAGTTACTTATTATGCAAAATAAATGGAAATAAAAGAACCTCTCATTTAGACTTTGACCTGGCTGCACATGAAATGATCAAGAAAAGGTTGTAAACTTTGTTGTAGCTCAAAAAGGGGTGCCTGTAGAGCCAATTAGTAAGGGATGGAGTATGACCTAGGAGAAGATAATGAGAATTGCAGACTGTATGCAAATATAAGACTAACCTTATATTAGTTTAAGACATGGAAGCTTTTGCTAACTTAAATCTTCATCAAAATCAGCAGGCAATTATACTGGTGATTTACACCAGCAGATGGCTATCCATTGCAACTCATGGCACAAAAAGCCATCTATAAAGAAAAGGTAGTAACCAACGTTGTTCTTCATCAAGGTGCTTAGGCATCCATTCTCACAAATTCATTATATGCAAGATGATATATAAATATATACATATATATACATACACGCATCTTTTGTACATGAGAAGTTCCCATTAGTGCATGTTTCTCTGCGAGCAGAGGGCACTGCCCAATCTTTGCTATTTCTAGTTGCTGATAGCTGTGCTGCAATGCGAGGTAAATAATTAGGTCCACTCTAAAACAGGTGGTGATACAATGCCTGCCAGGCTGACAGAAAGCTGCAAATTGGAGGAATAAGACCCTCTGTAACAAGTGTTCATGATAAAACATTCTTAGAGCAGACCTTTGTATCCATCCATCGCCTTTTGAATAAATGAGATTGCTGAAAGTAATGAATGTCAGACTACTTGGGGCTGTACAGAGACTGAGCCTAGACTCCAGCACACCTACAAGGGGCTCTGTGCCTACATAGTTTTCCCACAAAAATACAACATTGCATCATTCTTTACAAAATTCACGTAGACTCCTTATGTCCAAAGTATAATGTAGTTCGATATACTTCACTGAAGTTGAAAAACTCATTCCAGTTTCTCATTCCGAGCACCTGTTTCAAGTGTTAGCTGTTGAAAAGTGTGAGGTTAAAAGGCAAGGTCTGTGATGAACAAATAACACTGCTAAATTTACACATAAAACTTCAGGATTATTTGTGATACAAAATCACTTTTTATAGTATCTTTGAAAAAAGAGTAATTTTCAGTCACTGTGATGGCTTGCATAAATGCACCCACATGCCTAACTGGTTGACAGTTGCATTTAAAAATGCTTTGTGTGTAAATCAGCTATGTTAAATTTAAGAAATACCTCAACCAGTTCCTCTCAGAATGAAACAGGGAAGTGTCATGGAGCAGAGGGCTGGCAACTTCGCAAGGGAAGGCAAATCAGGAACAAAGCACACTAACAGGACAGGCAGGAGCAGCAACCTCACCATAAGGAACCATTGGCAAGTCCAGGTCTGGATCTGGGCCAGAGATGGTGTTCAGGGTCAGACACAGCCCAGTGGTGACCCAGCATGGCCACCACGACAAGGCAGGTCCAAGCTTGTGCCAGGAAGCCCAGCTGGTGGGTCTGAGTCCAGGTCCAGACTGAAGAGCTACAAGCCCAAGTGCAGACCTTGCTGCAACACAGCTGTGATGTAGCCCAAGCAGGGGCAGGTGGCACACCCCCAGCTTAAAAGCAGTCCCCAAGGGAAAGAAAGGGCAGGGCATCGCTTCTGGCTTCTTGACAGCAGCTCTTACTGGCACTGAAGCCAGCCTTGGACTCCGCCAGGTAGACTCCTTGGCTCAGCCAACAAAACTCCCAAAAGGGGGATGTGCTCCAGGCCCTGTCAACTAGTCAGTTCTGCAGTTGTGTTAATGTGGGAACCAGTCTGAGGAGCAACTTTTATCTTCATGTATCTCTGAAGACAGGTTTCTCTGTTTTTTTATGCAGAAACAGGCTTAATAGAAAAGCATTCCGAATCATCCAAAACCAGGGCGCGAGACATAACAACTTATTCTGATATGTCTTTTACAAAGGGGTTCAGCTTACAAGGAAAACTGGAGAATTATTAAACTGGAGACTGTATTTGTCTTCTTCAAAGAAATAAAATGCATCTAGTACTATTTATCTTCAAAGTGCTATACATGAAGTTATTTATATTTTAATGAAATCTTCCTAAATCAATACAATTGTTTCATTAAGTTTTAGATGTATTAAATTTACTGTTTAGATACTATATGTGTTCAAGGTATGACATGGCTATTTAAAGAGGTAGAGTGGTAAATGGGGAAAGACATTATCTAATATGTCATCTTAGTAGTGCTAACTGCAAGTATGCAACGATGTCCAATAATGTAATGTAAGACCAAAGTAAGTTAAAGTGACCCCTCACCTATGCTATGCTCTGCCTCTAAACCACATATAATTATGCCGTACAGCTTGCTTTTCTCCATTACATTCAGATTATTAACCAACAAAGTGTAAAGTATTACAACTTAATGTTATATGAGTATCATACTGCTTGCATATCTTATATTTATTTGCCTTATTTATTAGAAAAATAGGAGGCTAAGAGGAGAAATTGAATTTAGGCAGCAACTAGCTCCTGTTGTTTATTTTAGCAAAAAGTAACTAGATCCTGTGATTTCTTCACAAAGTCCACAATGTGTGCAGTGTGGGATACAGTAACGGATGGAGGCAGTCCCTCTTCTGTAGTACCAGGTAATGACAGGCATGCAAAGATATGCCTAAAAGGCAGTACCTCCTGACTGCTGCTCATGTGATCCAGGACAACCTGATCTATGACCAAGATGTCATTTCCACAGTGATCTGTAATTGTAAGTACATAAAATGTTTGTTCTGCTTGAGGACCTCCTTTAGGGCAGTGGAAAGGCAGAGAACAGACAGAACTAGCACATAGGGCAAGACAACAAAAGTTAGGTGGGCACTTTTTGTATCAACCCCACAGGTTCCCTTCCATGGCTTGAAACATCCTGGCTGCCTCCATCTCCTGCCAGCTCAGGCTCTGCTCACTTTGGTTCAGCAGCAGGCTCACAGAAGTGGGGAGCTGAAGCTAATGACTGTGCCTGCCAGAAATGGGCAAGAGCTGAACCCAGTGACACTGCACGGGTTTGGCATCATGCACCCCAACCTTGCATGCTGAAACCAACAGTGGGATGGAGACCCTGAACACCAGCCTCTGTGGGAGGCTCCCACAAGGACAATAATGCCAGTTTGGTCTCCATTTTTATTTCATCTTTTGCACAGTATGCTTTCTTCATTGTGTTATATAAAGCTCCTTTTACTGAACACAAGAGCCAACAATCTCTACCCTGGATATGTAGCCCAAGGTAACTGGGCCCTGAAGGTAAATGGCCTTCACTTCATGTCACTGTACTTCTAAGAGTGTGCTGGGGTTATGGAGCTGTTTCTCATGCTGTTTTCATGAGCCAGGAGAAAATATGCCTTTTTATTGCTATTATTTTCCTTTCTCTGAAAAACCTGCCCTGGGCCATAGCTTAAAAGGAGTTTGGAAGCATATTTAATCTTAGAGGGATTCTAGATGGCCCTGGTAAACAAAAGTGACGGTCTCTCAGTGCCCTGTGATGGGCCAGTCTAATCTGATTTGGCTGCAGTCAGGAGGATCAGCTTTACTGCACGCATTGTTGCTGCGCTTCAACCAAAATAAGCACGGCTGCTTGTGAATGTTTTATCTTTTTTGTCCGAAGGGGAAGGGCGGTAGTCAGCACTCAGTCAATATGCATATTCTTTTTCTGCCATAAACTTCCCCAAGTTGTAGACAAGTAGTAAAGAGGGCTAGTTACTACAGGTGTTTCTCACTGGGGAGGTGTTTGCTGCGGGTGAGTAGCCAACCATGACCAGTTTGTCTCAAGACAGTCAAGGGTCTGTCATCTGTTACGGAACTTGGAGAAGGAATTGACTTTTCACAGAGTAAAGAGAAGGGAAAATTACATAAGTAATGATTTTTTAAAAGGGGAGAGTGAGGAGAGAGGCTTAGAAAGGAGCAGGTTGAAGAGATGAAGCAGAACAGAAAGAGATGAACAGCAGGCACATCTTGAAGCCTGGAAATTGTTAAGAATTACAAAGTCTTGGATATAGTACCACCACCTATAGCCAGAGACTGTGTAGCAAGGTTGGTGTTGTAAGGACAGATAACTTTCACTAAGGCCACATATAATATTTTTGTCAGGCTGCTGTAATTGATTTTGCCATCTGGCTGCCTGCTCCTGGACCCTTTCGGTTTGAACACACTCGCCACTTTCTCCTGCAAGTCACTAAATGCACGCAGGCTACGGTGATCTTGAAGATACAGTCCGTGCTGCCATTATGTCAGTCCTAAATACAGCATCATTGCTGTCAAACGGCAATTATCAAGGCACTGTGGTTGTCAGGATAAGGCCATTTATATATAGCATAATGATGCTATTGCTAAGTCTATGCATGGCTGCTTGTCAAAACTTGGACGGTTCTGATCTGAATGTTAGCGCAGACAAGGCACTGCAATGATCACGAGGGTACGATGGATCACTGAGTACAGCAGAATGTAATCTCGTATAATTATGACACTGGCAAGCCCCCTCAGAGGGCCAGCAGAAGGGCTTGTGTTTGTCAGTGATGCTGGCACAGCTCAACCTACTGGTCCTCTGGACACTGAATTGGTAAATAGCCAGGGAGCAGAGGATCAAACAGCATATGGCTTTGCAGACTTTCATCGGGCTGCAGTAAACATCCCAGCCCTTAACAGCTGTGTCTCATCTCTAACAAGATTACCTTTAAGAGACTGATACCTTCTGCACTGAATGGAAATCTGGAAATAAGTGTGCTGCTGTCAAGGCTCTGCGTGCACTCAGAGGCTCTGCAGCCTCTTCCTTCCTCCTAGGGCTTTGGCTGCCTGTGCTCCAGTCCAGCTCTGATACAGTGCAGCTGTAGCTTTGGATCAGGCTGCTGGGAAAAGAGCTGTGTGAGAAGGAGCCTCATGGGGGCCTCCTGCCCTTTGCTTGCAAACTGCGCTGAAGCTCAGGCCTCCATCCTTGAGAGCCCTGAGCGGAGAGCTCCCGCCTGTGTCTGGCAATGTGCCTTGCTGATCCTGAACCAATGATTTGACTTCCTGACTTGACCTTGTCCCCACTTTACCACTGTTTAGTAGATTATCATGTTTAGTAGTCTTCATAGAATCATAGAATATACCGAGTTGGAAGGGACCCATAAGGATCATCAAGTCCAACTCCTGGCACTGCATAGGTCTACCCAAAAGTTTAGACCATGTGACTAAGTGCACAGTCCAATCGCTTCTTAAATTCAGACAGGCTTGGTGCAGTGACTACATCCCTGGGGAGCCTGTTCCAGTGTGCAACCACCCTCTCAGTGAAGATGAGGGTGGTTGCACACTGATGTCCTTCCTAATGTCCAGTTTAAACTTTCCCTGCCTCAGCTTAACACCGTTCCTGTGGGTCCGATCACTGTTGTTTACAGAGAGTAGGTCACCTGCCTCTCCACTCGCCATCACAAGGAAGTTGTAGACGATGAGGTCCCCCCTCAGCCTCCTCTTCTCCAGGCTGAACAGGCCCAGTGACCTCAGCTGCTCCTCATATGTCTTCCCCTCTAGGCCCTTCACCATCTTCATCGTCCTCCTCTAGACACTCCAACAATCTTGAATATTGGCTGACCCTGGCCACCAACATGGTACCTTCTGAGGTACTGTGGGATTGTGCCCTTCTTGGTAGGATCACCGCCCTCCTTTGCTGTCACCCTCAGCTCCCAGCTTGCCTTCCCTTGCAGGGCAGCCCATGCATGCTGCCTCCTGAGAGCTACCTCCCTAGAGCTGTAAACTGTGTTCCGTCAAGAAACGTGTCCCACCAGCAGTCAGTTCATGTCTGAAGCAGGTATATGTGTAAACTGAACAAAGCTCAGTAACAATGGAGATATTGCTGAAGGCCAACTGCTATCCATGCAATCTCTCAAAATGGTAACTGCCCTCCATTAGAAGAACAGTAGGTAGGGAATCTCTCTGAAGACCTCTGCTTTCTTCATGCTTTTCCTGCCTTTAAGTTGAATTTGTTATAGTTTTTCTCAGTGAAACTAAAGTTGATAGTAATGGACACCACTGGGCAGAACCATTGATGAAGGGCTGCATGGTGAAATCACAGTACACATATGGAACTGATGAGTTAAGGAAAGCACTTAGAGCACTGTTCCAGGCATGCTAAAGGCCTTATAGGATATGCGTCATGTGAGAGGGTGCCTCACACAGTGTTCGGGTAGCTCTCAGGGTGACATAAAATACCTGTGGTATGGGCATGGATGGAAGACCTTAGAGTTGCCTACCCACCCTCACTGATGCCCTTGTTAAAACTAAGTCTATTCCTCTTAGGGTAGGGCAGCAAAACCCAAATACTGAAAATGGTTGAAGCCCATAGTGGTAGAACCTAGTGCAGGCCCAGGCACCATTATCCTGCATAGTACACTCATGGGATATGGCCTTCGTTTTTAACATAGATTAAATCGTACATTGCAGACGCACGGAGAAGCAGTGACTACCTATTATGCAGCAATATATATGGCTGTACAGTAACTCTGTATATTGGTTTTGTTAATATTACTACTAAAAACATAAAGTTTAAATTTTTTATATCCACAATACCACAGAAGACATCATCTCTCTCTATGGTCGGTTTGGGGCATAAATGGTCCAGCAATCTGTGTCAGCACTTGACTTAATTGCAAGGTGGGAGAAGAAGACCAAATAAATAAATACTATTTTCTCACGGAAATCTAAGAAGGTTATTTTCAGATCATAAAAGATTCACTCTGTAGTTTTCCTCAAGTGCCGTCATATGTTTGTGCTTGAGGAAAAGCAAGTTATTGGAAATCTATGCCAGGTTCCAGCTAAGCAGTTGACTTTCTATCCTTGATTGAATACACACTAAACAGGCAAGAATGTTTTTGTGTTATTTCCTGGCAGTGAAAATATACTATGTCATGTATCTTTCCTATTCAGATGTGGAAGCTTTTGCCTACCACTGCTTTTTCCCTGTAGTCTGCAGTCCCAAATCAGCACAGTTTGGAAAAATAACTAAATTTCTTAACAGCTTTCAAGAAGCAGCAAAATCAACTTCTGCGACACTTATAACAATCAAATGTAATAACTAGGCAAGTTATTTGCTGACCTTCACTTATGAATGATTCAGTTCCTTTCTCTTCTGATTCTGCTTTTATTTATATATCTTTTCTGTCTCTGTTGATTTTAGTTACTTTTCTGCCCTCAGTGTTCCTTGTTTCCCGCCTGTTAGCAAACACAAGAAACAAAGAGAATCTGAAAGAATCAGCAGATCTTCATAGTATTTTTTTAATCTTCTTTCAACAGAGAACTGTGCCATATATTGTGAATAGCTGCAGAATTATGAAGGGATAGAACCATCCTTAAAGCTGCCTTACATATTTTAGGTTATTAAAAGAAACATTATTTTTTCCAGCTATATGTTTCAGATAACTTTTAGGTTAAATTCTGCTGTTCTCGGAGGTAAAGAATGAAAAGAAGCAGAAATGCTGGAGCCCTGAGCAACTTCTCATTATTCGCAAGTATACACTTTGAACTTACTTGGCTTCGATATTTATCCTGAGTGCCTAAGATATGGAGTCCATACAACAACAGGGGGATAAAAAAGAAAGGAAGAGCTTCGAAGACAGAAAAAGCTGCACAGCCCCAAATCTGCATCTGCAAGTGGGCTCCCACTGCCACAACTGTTTTAAAAGCCATATCTCCCTTAATTCTGTACAAAGGTTCAGTTTTTCCTCAGCCTACAGAAAACAAAACAAAACAAAAAATGATTCAGTTCAGAAGCAAATACATGTGCTAATTCAGCAACTACTCTATGCAGAATCCAACAGATGAGAGCCTGGGGGACACAAGTATGCTCCAGAAAGCACAGTGCTGTCTGGCAAATAAGTGAACCATTGAGAACTGGCACTCACCATGAAAAACAAGCAAAAGGAAGAAAGAAAAAAAAAAAAAAAAAAAAAAAAGAAGAAGAAGGGGAAAAAAAAGGGGGGGTGAGAAATGAGAGATCAGAACAAAAATTTCTAGAGGAAGATAATAACAATTGAGAGAATAAAGAAAAAATGACAATAACTGGGCCACAGCCTAGAGCAAAGATTTGGGCTACATGTGTCAATGGGAATTCAGTCCAGTAAAAATGCAATGAATCAGAATAATTTTTTATTATGAAACAATAATATGTCACATAATGCTGCTAGTAAGCAAACCAAAGTAAACACAACATACAAATATACAGATAGGTCATTAAGGACTCCCTTCTTTCTCCTGGTACAAATTGCCTTTCGGCGTGGAGGGGGAATACAGATTTTATAAGTTTATATTTTTCCCTCATCTGCCTGCAAAGCCAGAAATAATCAGTACTCTGTTCCACCCTCTATAAAATTCACTGAGGCATTCCTTTAATTATGCTTACAAATGCTTATGCTTGTGGGGCTACAATGTGAACCAGGCGCCTGGCTGGAATAAGGGGAGCTGGAGAGAAGAGATGCTGAGGTTTTTATTTTAAAACAGATCCCTTTTCTGATCTGATTCACACTGCAGTCCTGCAACCACTTGTGTTGACATAGGGGTAGAAATTAATTAAGTCAGCACTGATGTTGAAGACAGTATATCATCAGATCATTGCCTCTTTGGAGAAAACAAACCCATTATTTGTGGAGCAGTGCAGCTGCAAATTAGAGGTGTGAGGAGAACGCATAACTGAGGGGCATATGAAAGGCAAATGTGAGAGGGACAGGAAATGTGTGTGTGGGAAAGGCATATGGAAAACAATAGAGGGAGAGGGAAAACAGGGTTAAAATGTGGTATGGATGTCTTGGCCAACTCACTGACAATTTTTGTAGAGCCTAATTAAAACTTTCCAATTTTGCTAGGTTTGTCTATTTTCAGATTTTCTGCAATTACTGCTGTAACTGAGACTTCTCAGGTTTACATCAGCAGCTACGCAGGCATGGGACTACCATACTTTTATCACTAAAATTGAAACAGTTGTTTCCCATTAAAGCACAAAAAGCAAAGCAGCAGAGCAGAATCCACCAGCAGTTTTTTATCTATGCCAGTGCTTGCAACCACGTTCACTTAGCCCTATAAACAGGGTAGCCTGCTGTTAACAAATATCGCCTGAAGTAAAACACTAAACAATCTAAAAGAACCTTTTATACCTATTTTACATATTTATTTCCAAACATCTCCTAACAGTTGCAGTTAATGCATTAAGGTGCCCAATCCCTACTGGCTGTGCAAATCATTCTTTCCCATTTACGCCAGCAGTATTACCATGGTTACATTATGAGAATGTCTTAACCTGGCAGGTGGCTTATCAAAATGCCTACTACCTAGGCAATCCTGGTAAACAATCTCTATTTTTCCATCAAACAAATTAGTGTATCACATGCTCTGTTGTCCAGATCATGGTGCAGATCATTTGTTTCTTTGTTTCTGGGTTAAGAAATAAAAATAAAAATAAAAATAAAAATAAAAATAAAAATAAAAATAAAAATAAAAATAAAAATAAAAATAAAAATAAAAATAAATAAAATGCAATTCTCTTAATATTACTACTTACCCATTGCAAAATTCCTAATGAATCATTTTCTTAAAATGCAGTTTCCTCTACTTGCACTTTGATATATCTAAAAATCTCTGTAAAGTCAACAACAATAACAATAACAAAGCCTTTTGAAACCCACAAAAAGCCAATGTAAGGTTTATGTTTATAACTGCAGTTAAGAATGGATTTTAAATCTGAAAAGATCCCGTACCAGCTGGAGGGTGGCTAGCTTTTACTTGTGTGAGAGGATTATTTGGAAGATGCAAAGCTCTGTATTATTGTTTTTTAACTGATGTTTTCAAAGATAAATTCCCGAAGCTTTGCATATAGATTCAGATGTAAACAGTTGTGGTTGACAATACCAGAATTATTTTGCCATGGAAGTTAGAATATTTGGCTACTAGGTATCCAGATAAGTCACTCACACACAAACAGCAAAATGTTCCACAGAACTTGAAGCAACATGCCTTCGTGAGAGGATGAAGAACCAGGAATATAGAAATAAAAGTGAAAACATAACAGTTTTAGCATTTGGCTAAAAACTGCTAGCAGTTTTTTGGATTGATGCTACTGGTCATTGCAAATCATAGCCTAATAGAAAGCCTTAATAGCTCAGTTATTTTAGCTGTAATTCTAAAGATGTTGTAATTGGCCCGAGTCCTACATGCAAAAGCTTGCTTATATTTTTGTTGCCTGGCTTTTAGTGAGGTGAAATGCTAAGGAGCAGAGAGAATTTTCATTCTTAACACTTTCACGCTGTTTGCCAAGATGTATTTTCTTACCTGAATATATGTCAATGTAGTAGCTTAAATATAAGTACCTAAAGTATATCACCCTGAAGCATGTAGATGTTTCACAGATTCATTCATATCACTGACCCATACATTTTCTGTTTCACTGCAGAAAATACCGATCTGTTGTGTTTCTCAGCTTATGGGCACCTCTCCTGGCTCATACTGACTCCTCTGCCACATTGGTGAAGCTTCTTTCCTCCAGTTTTGGACTGTTGCTTTCAAGTTCAGAGACTCTGAAATCTCGAGTCACTTAAAAGTGACTCCAGGAACTTTTTGCAATAGAGGAGAAAGCTGAAAAGCCTTCAGTATTTAAATAGAAATGTAAGTTTTGAGTGTAGTATAAATGCTTCAGATCTCTTAACCTTATTCATCAATTAACATAGCTGCAACAGCTGGGTTTTGATCCATATTTTCAGAGAACAGTAATGCTGCTGATACAGCATTTCCAGTTCCGTCAGAGGAATACTGAAGCAGTTTTCAGAACATAATTTAAAAAGTACTCAGTTGACAGGATGTTTCTTCAGGGAACCATTGATCGCATTCTCAACTTGCAACAGAAACAGAGATAGTCTTCATTTTAATTTCAATATCAGCAATGCCTTAAGTGACGATCACAGCTAACCCATTTTAATGACAACCCTGAATGTTTAGAAACTCTAGCTATTCAATATACTTCTGTGCAGAGAAACAAGAACAGATGGATACTTCCTTAACACCTGCTGCTGTGGGAGTCTTTTGAAACACTTGCAAGTAAGAAATTATTACCGCTATAAAATGTCTCTCCGTTTTATTTGTTTAGAAGATTTCTATAGAGCACACATACAATTTATTTTAGGTTTCTGAAGTTAGGTTGTACTTTTGGAAAGCTAAGGAAGTATCACTTACTGAAGGAAAGCTTATTTCTATGCCTCATAAAAAGAGGTTTTAGGATATTAAATTGAAGATTTACTGCAATCTGTTGTGTAAGCAGGCCAAGAGATGTGCATAGTGTGCTACTACAGGAGTACTAGAATAGCTCCAGGGACTAAGAGCCCAGTCCTGCAAAGCAAAAGGAGTTCCAGCGAACAAGAGAAAGCTTTCTAGGGGGAATCACAGAAAACTGAAGCCTAATGCCTTTTTTTTTTTTTTTTTCCCTCAACTACACACATTGCAGAAAGATGAAGTGCAGAGATTTTTGCTCATAATTGTCTTAATGGCCTTCCTTGGGTGATTTAAATTTTCCTTTGTTTCTACATGTAGCCAAAAGGAGAAAGACAAATTATTTAATAGGTTTGGAAAGCTCTGCTCTCTCCATTCTCTTCTGAAGTTATATTCATTGCTTTTTGTTTTGTTTTGTTTGTTTTTGGGGGGTAGTGTTGTTTGTTTTATAGAATCTCGTATGCAATAGATTAAAGAAATAAAAATGTAAATTCTAAGGATCTGAAAGTAAAATGTGATTAGGAATTTTTATCCACCTAGATTATTTAATGAGATTCATTTTCATTATGATCAAGAAATGGCCAAAAATAGCCGTAAAAACTGGTTACTTTAAATATTAAAAAAGAGAAAAGAAAAGAAAAGAAAAGAAAAGAAAAGAAAAGAAAAGAAAAGAAAAGAAAAGAAAAGAAAAGAAAAGAAAAGAAAAGAAAAGAAAAGAAAAGAAAAGAAAAGAAAAGAAAAGAAAAGAAAAGAAAAGAAAAGAAAAGAAAAGAAAAGAAAAGAAAAGAAAAGAAAAGAAAAGAAAAGAAAAGAAAAGAAAAGAAAAGAAAAGAAAAGAAAAGAAAAGAAAAGAAAAGAAAAGAAAAGAAAAGAAAAGAAGTTTGACTTATTTCCAAAATGAAAAGAACATATTTTCTTCCTGTCGTCTTTTGGCATAGGTGTTTCAAAAATGAATGCAGGTGATTGGGAATTTGGAAAATGGAGAGCATATCTAACACAAAAGTAAGGCATTTCTTCCAACCAGCCACTGAGGATTAACCATTAGCACATCACTCTGCTTCTACTTCACACATCACGGAGTTAAAAAATGAAATAAATAGACTGACTATTTACTCCAAACTCTCGCATAATAGAGGTCATAATACCTCACCCAGTAATTCCTGACCTATAATTTCAGACTGGGCTGGAGGACACCTTTGGGAAAGATACACAATCATAATTTAAAGGCTTCACATAGCAGCAAGCTCATTAATTCCCAAAGTAAGTTGTTTTTATTGTAAATTGCAATCATGCTAACATTATCCACATTATTTTAGCTTGAATTGATATGTTTGTCTTCAACCACATGATTTTTATACGTTGTCTTACTGATTTGTGAGTTCTGTGATCTAAGTCTCTTCCCAGTGTACATCCTGATCAAATAATCAGTGACTTTCCTCTTGGATAAACTTATTAAATGAAGCTCATTAACTTAGCTTCTGGCTTTAAGGTATGTTTTCCAAACTTTGCCCAATTAAAAAGATTTAGAAGAAACCTACAAGTACTATTTGCTCTATATAAGAGTAGACAGAAGAAAATAATGATTTCTTACTCATCTCTACACTAATGCCATATATAAGCATACAAATACACTTTTCCATTTTCTTGGTAATTTATCTAAGGATCACAGCAATTACTTCAGACACTTCAAATATAAGGTTGTCCTGACAATTTACATGCATCTAGGATAAATCTTGTAATTTGTTTTGGCTTCTTTGGCTTCTGAACACATAGATAAGTTTGCTGTATGTCTAGGATGTGAATTCTAAGAGATAAACACTAGACAGTGTTTAATGTACAAGTTTAGATAAACTGTTTATCTACTCTGGGTGATTAGGACCTGAAGTACATGACTTATGAGAAGAAGCTTAAAAGAACTGGGTTTGTTTAGCCTTGAGAAAGTTGGGGGGGGGGGGGGGGGGGGGGATTGTCTACAGATATCCAGCAATTGGGTGTAGGGAAAACAAAGGTGGACTCACCTTGAGGGTACACAGTGGAAAGGCAAGAAGCAATGGACACAAACTGCTGGAAAGGAAATTCTGATAAAATATTAGGGAAAAAGATTACTCACATTGAGAGTAGCCTGACATTGGAACAGGTTGCCCAGGGAGGCTGGGGAATCTGCACGCTTAGAAATACTCTTGACTGGACAAAGCCCTGAGCAACCTGCCAGACCTACTCTGAATGGAGGGTTGGACCAGGTTACTTCCAGAGAGAGATTCCTTCCAGTCTAAATGATTCTGACTCTGAGTAATTAATTAGCTCCACTCTTCTTATTCCCTGGTGAAGCTGAAGTGATGCTGTAATTTAGGTGTGAAATGCAGACCTTTCTCTGTAGACCTTGTGCAATATCTGACAGCAGGAATAAAGACTTTTACCAGGCTGCTGATTAACACAAGCAAATGGTTATTTTAGGAACAACAGATGAATATTTGTACTTCTCTTGGACATCTCTGTCTCTCCTCTATGAATTGTACGGCTTCACTTTACAGCGCAACCTGATATGGTAAACTAGCATCTATTTCAGTTTTTTCATGGTAGACCAATATACAAGGTTCCTCATATAGACCATGCTGTAATTTCTAGCAGTGGAGTAGTAGCTACTGCATAAAACACTACTTCCTGCAACAAGAGGGATGGTTGAGATGGAAAGGGAGCACTGAACAAAGTAATTTTTTAATCCAGTGCTTTCTTCTTTGCTTTCATTGCCACTAAAAATGGTACAAAAAGTTATATTCTTGATACAACTACAAGATGTGCCAAAGCTAAATGCTGTTGGGCTTGCTTATCGGACATGATAAGCAATGCAATGTATATAATAAAGTTAACAACTTAATTTGTACCTGTTGTGTACAAACGATTCATTCTATTATCTTTACTTAACATTCTTTTACACCCAGTTAAACTCATCCAGTGAAATACCCATACATAAGAATTAGGCCTTTGATATGATCAGTAAATTAAATTAACTTGACTCCAGGAAGAAAAAGATAAGAAAATGCCTGTCCTTACAAGAAAGGTCACAAACAAAGAATAGGAAGAGTGCACACTTAAGAAGTCCAGAATAGAAAGAAATAATGGCTTGAAGAATAAGGAACTTGCCTTTTCCTTAAATTTCTGTCTTTCTGATAGAAATCTTTTTACTTGACACTTCACTGTATTCCAGATTTAGGTCACTTTCTGGTTATATATAATGACTTAATACACCTAAAATGTGGCATGTTTATTGCATAGAAACCAAACATACTCTACTGCAGCAGCAAGAAACAAATAAACAATTTTAATGGATTAAACTGCAGCTAACTGTGCTGTTATGTTGTAAATATATACATCTTCCTCCCTGTTTTCCTCTTCAGTTTGAGGCTCACATCAAAATTCACATCCTTATATTGACAAGAGAAAAAAACTTCAAGTCAATACTTAAAACGTTAGGAAAAAAAAAAAAAAAAAAAAAAAAAAAAGATGAAAACATGAATATATTCTGTGGGTTAGTCAGCTACGACTCTAGACATGAAAAGTGTTTTGTCCTGGGGTGACAGCCTGGGAAGTGGTTGTTTTTCTAGAATATATCTTTTGCTTTAAAGGGTATGTTTCCCTCTGCTAGTTACTGCAAGTTCAAATGTAATTGAGGAGTTCGATGTACAAAATTAATCTCAGTAACAGAGCATTTTACACCTCATCTTTCCAAAAGCAAGTGTTTTTAGCCTATCTTTCTTAAAGCCTGGGCTTTGAGATCCTGAGACGTGATCTACTCAAACAACTTAGAATATTTAAATGGTGCGGATATATCCAGGGATGGTATGGATATGTAAAGGTTAGGCAACTCAACTGGAAAAAGAAACATTTCTGCCAAGGAGGAAATAAGTAAGACTTTCAGCAGTGACTATAGTGCGGTTTGTCAAGTTAATGCCTTTGAAATATATCTGCTTCAAAAATAAAAGAAAGAAACAAACAAAAATCTTCCTTATACTTTTTGAGTGGATGCACGGTTCACCTGCCAGCATCCAGTTTGAGTAAAAGACATCGACTTAAACAGTGTCTTTTCAAGTTTTTCTGTAGACTATCTTACTGTTTCAGACTACAAGTTTGTTTTTCTTTAACCATGTAAGATAATTTGTTTTTTCAGCCTTTGAATCTTGGCAGATGATAAAGTGATCACGCCCAAACAGCAGTACCTGGAGCTTTCTTTTGTAACCACATCTCACCCACAACTTCTAACAGCCTCATTCAGTGACTCACTTGTCCTGTTGCTGTAAAATTTCTCTTTCTCTTGAGAGCAGGGAATAGCATCTTTGGTTATTCATCAGAGTGCCTTTTGCAAGTGTGTTGCTACTCGTCTGATTCATCTCCATTTTCTTAATCAAAAACTGAGAGCTTTGTTCATACAATGCATAATAGTATGTGGGCTTGCCTTTCAACCATATTTGTCTGATAAAAATGCATTTACAAGTAGATATATTGAAAACTCTGCAGCCATAACCAGGTTTGGAACTGCAGTACAATTGAAAGTATGAAATGCATTTGTATGTGTGTCTGTGAGTGTGTGTATGTACTTCTCCCTGTCTTCTCAAATAATAATTTAAATATAAAACTGTGAGTGTTATTTATATATCTACTCAAAGCTCTAGAGTAATTACTCTACAGTTTAAAAAAAAAGGAGAGAGAGGGAGGGAGGAAGGGAGAGAGAAAGATGCAAATGTTATAAATCTTGCTTTATGTTTGGGGACTGTTCTAAACATAATTTGCCAGAAAGCTGCATCTTGTGTTTGCATAGTGTTTATCAGCCTTCACTATTTATAACAGATGGAACTAGGGCATTTTGAATGTTTCTATTAAACAGTAAATGACACTGCAGCATAAACACAATATTGCAGAAGTTTGGTCTTGCAAATTAAATTCTACGACCTGCAAGATAGCTTCCAAATTTAAAATCATCTTATCTTCTGTTCTGTAGAATATAACCATAGCACAATCCATGCTCACTTGCTCGGAGAGGGCAATGTTATTGCTGCATACTCTGAAACACAGGAAAAGGAGCCATCTCATCACTCTCTGCAACTTCCTGAGGAGGGGAAATGGAGAAGGTGCCAGTCTCTCCTTCTTAGTCATGCAAGGGAATGGCACAAAGCTGCACTTGAGGAGGTTCAAATTAGATATTAGGAAAATGTTTGTTACTGTGAGGGTGGTCAAACACTGGAACAGGCTTCCTAGAGAGATGGTTGATGCCCCTGCCTCTCAGTGTTCAAGAGGCATTTGGATAATGCCCTCGGTAACATGCTTTAACTTTTGTTTAGCCCTGAAGAGGTCAGGCAGTTGGGCTAGATGGTCTTTGTAAGCCACTTCCAGCTGAGCTGTTCTCTTCTATAACAGTGGTAATTCTACAAGGGTCATTGCATGGATTTCATAAGGCACTGTCACTTATGAAAATAAATAAATGGCCAGTCAACAAAGAAAATTTCTACTGGCAGGTAAAGAAACCTCAGCCTGATTCTGATATTCACACACTACCACTTTTCTGGTCAAAACATTTTTCCAAACTGATTTTATTTTAAGTCAATAGACAAAATAACAGCCCTGCTGCAGGGCACAGCTGGACCCAGCAACCAAAATGGCAGTACCTGAGGAAAAACATGTTCAGGAAAGGACGAAAGGACACAGAAGCAAAGAGAGGAATGAGGAAAAAAGCATGAGAAACAATACTGCAAACACCAGGGTCAAAGAAGGAGGGGAGGACATGCTGCAGGCACTGAAACAGAGATTCCCCTGTGGCCTGCGGAGAGACTAGGAAGTGGAGGAGAGGAAAATGATGGAGGGAGCAGCAGAGAGAAGCTGTTACGGTCTGACCACAGGTCCCCATCTCCCCTCGTGGATCAGGGGTGGAGGGCTGAAACGGAGCCTGGGAATGGGCAGGCTGGAAATGTGTTGCTTTTGTGTTTGTATTATTGTTTCTCACTATCCAAATGCACTCTAATTGGCAATAAATAAAATTAATCTTCCCCAAGACAAGATTATTTTGCCCATGAAGGTAATTAGTGAGTGATCTCACAGTTTCTTTAATCCAGGAGCTTTTTCATTCTCCCTGTGTCCCACCGAGGAGGGAGAGAGAGAGAGCATCTGGGTGGGCATTTGGCTCCCAGTCAGGGTTAACCTGCCACACCAGTGCATCATCTCTGGAGGCTTTTTAATCAAATGAATCCTTTGAAAAGATCACAGTTATCAAAAATATGTACAGGAATGTTTGTATTCTCAAGCTGAGCCCATGACAGATTTCCTTTGCCACTTTTGTGAAACTGGACACTCCAGCAAAAGATACATCTTATCTCTACTCTAAAACCTATATTTTTTTAATTTCCCAAAGGTTATCCTCAGTAGTTTTCCTCATTTCTCATATTCCATTACAGGGCTTGGGTGGAAATGAATCCCATTACCCAGAATAATTTTTTAAAAAATAGTTCGTGCTCTCAGTACATGTTCAATCTGTAAGATTACATAAGGTAGCATTTATCAAGATGTGAATACATAACCACAATAACATTAATATCTTTCCATAAGTCCCTGAAACATTGCTGGAGCTTCACACATGCTAAGCAGGGTTAAGGCAGTCTTCTGTAGCTTCCTGCAGCTCAGGCACTCTGCCATTATCACCTCAAATCAAGCGTGGTTGCAGACACAGCTTCACCCACATTTCTGACAATTCAACATATCAGATAGTGATAAATTTAAACATTGCTCTTAGCTTTTTATAGCAAATATATAAAACACAGTATGGTTGAACTTTGATACTAATATAAGCTACGTCACTATAAACACGAGCAATATCACAAGTTATATTAGACATTTCAACAACACCTAGCTCAAGTATCTTTAAACCTTCCAAAATATTTACAGTATCTGGAAGTGATTCTAATGGGTCTGAAGCACTTGCAGTGTTCAGTCAAGTGGATTGTCCACATATCTGAATAATTTTTAAGTGACTGCTCAGCTGCCTCTTGCTATTCCGAAGACAGATTCACCCCAGACATATCTCTTCTTGTATTTGATGTCTGAGGCTCTTAAAGCAATTGCAGTGGAATTTTGTGTCTCCATCCTATTCCATTCTCACCAGATGACCAGAAAAAGATCCATATATCTGTACCTTGTTCTTCTGGCTTGGAGACAAGACAGTGTGTAGATGGCAGGTATATAAAATTTTTATCACACAAAAAATGAAACATGTAAGCTGTAATTCCTTTAAATTTTGTCTCTGTTACTGCTTTCTCAGACACCTGCCCATTACACAAGACTTTGTGCCTGCATTCTCCCACAAAAACGAACAAACAAAAAACCTCTTTTATCCATAAAATTGAAATTCCTTATTGACCATATATGTGACCTGTCTTTCAATTAGTGACACATAATAATTTCAGTAATCATATATATAAAGCAGCTTAATAGATTTTTAGTTTTGTCTGGAGTGAAGAATCGTCTCCAAAAACCTTTCAATTTCAGAATAACATTAAACAAATTTGGCAACTGAAATTTTCCAAGTTTTTTTTTTTTTTTTAATTATTATTATTGTTATTATTAAAATACTTGGGTTTTATACTTTTGAAATTGCATGTCGCTGTTTCTAAGATATTGTTAAAAGTGGTTCTTCTATACTCATGATAGTGGTACACATTGAAATTAAAGTCAAAAAGTTCATCACAATATTAAAAAATAAGTTTCAGTTTGTAGCAGACTTTATTCCAAAAGGCTCCGATTTTTGGATTAGAGCCTTCACTACTGTCTTTATATTTAAAATGTAAGAATTTATTTTTGCCTCTGGGAGCCTTTTCTTTCTAAAATTTGGCATGACATAATTCTAATATTATTATTAATCTACATTGTACACAGTCAAGCCTATTCCTCCCATTTTCCTAAGTACCATAAAAACTCAGGGAGTTAAATATCTTGACTGCAAAGCTTAAATTCAATGTTTTCTTCACAATTCAATATTATACTGGAAACTGAATGGCTCATAACTATCCTGTTTTTAGCTGATACTGGAATGTGAATTTTAAACAGCTGATGGGGTTCGTGCAGCCAGCTATTTCATTCAAGCCAAACAACAGAACAGTTAGATTTCTGGTTGTTTTTACTAAGAGCAAACAGCAATAGAAGCTCGCATTCAAAGTTTAGACTAAGTGGCAGTACACGTCCCAAGCTGATGTTATTATGCATGTGTGTGTGTACACCAGGAGGAACAAGAAAATATTTGAAAGCACAGGAAACAGAAATAGAATTAATTGCTGCAAAGGCAGACAAACCCAAACTAGAAAACTTGGGATAAAATGGTATCAGGTAAAAGATATGCAAAGAAACTCTTCCATATCTTACTTTTCACCGTATTCAGGAAAAGAGTATTTCAAATTCATTTTTATAAAATAAACAGCATTACAGCACAGACATACCTGATTGTAAAATCAATTTCAGTAGTAAAAGCAATCTAACAATTCTCAAACTATTTAACTTCTCAAACTACACTTATACTGAGTCGTGTCTTTTTATTCCCTCTTATAAACCAAGGGGAGGGGGGCAGAAGAGCCCTGTTTCCAAAATGTTATAGCTTGTGTATTACAAATTGAAGGAAAAAAAATAAAAAAAAATATATATATATGTATCTGTGAGGCAGTGAGGGGTTATTTTGCATTTCATTTAAAGCCAAAGCATATAGTTCATAACTTAAAAGTAAATAGATCTATATTTAAGTGATATATTTTTCTTATGGAGTGATTTGCTACAGGCAAAACAGCAATGCCAATTTGTCATAAGGAAGCCATTATTCCGTGCATGCATAAATGGAATACTTCTCAGTTAGCATTATCTTGATCATTCAGTGATAAATCTATTCCTTCTTACATGATTAATTGTAACTGTTATAATTACTCCTGTCAGAGATAAAGAAATAGTACATTTCAAAAAAAAAAAAAAAAAAAAAAAGGCAAGAACGTCACCAAAACCCAAGCTCCTAATGGTAAAACCAGAGTATTCTGCTACAACATAGGGGCAAATCCTTATTCCTTCATCTCAAGGTTGCTTGTATTTTTAATCTACCGTGTTCTAATGCAAAGTGCATATGGTTTAAGGAGTCTGGTCTGGAAATCAGAGATCTGTTTCCTCTAGACTGACTGCCTTAACCATAAACCTTTATTTCAGCTTTGCTTGTCCATTCTCTGACATGATCTTGTATGCATACCTATACAATGGTGCATTAGTCATGATTGACCATATCTAAAAATCAGAGTATATTTAAGGGATTTAGGTGTTCAAATGAATGCCTTTCTACACAGGCATTGTAATAGGACATGAAATGACACACACAATCCCCCATAACTGAGTGCCTAAAGGATTAGACCAAGGCAGAATGGATTCGTTTCTGGAATATATCTGTGTTTTAGTCTGATGTAAAAATAATTTAGGTAGACTGGATTCCTTCTGTTTTGATCACATCATCATCTCTCAAATGCAGCTGTTGATGTAGACAGCTTCCTCTGATTTGTTGTACATTAACAGCAGCCACAGTGCCCCAAAACAGCCAGGAGATGAGCCGTGCATCTTAGAGTTGTGGAGGCAATTTAACACTCCTGGAGTACACCTGATCCATCTTTTGCTAAAGATCGTTTCTGTGTAGTCTGGCTGTTTGGCAGCCACAGCAAACAGTTGCAGTACAGGAAAATAATACTGAGACATGAGTATCCAAAGGTGAACAAGACTTGGATTTTCCACTTGACTTGGCATATGGACACCACAGAGCACTGGACATGCTTCACCAACACCTCTGTGCTTCCCCTGGCTGGCGGGAAACAGCTCTCACATTTCCCTTTGGAAAAAAAAAAAAAAAAAAGCCACAGTAACTCCCAAGGATGATGCGACAGAGAAAATTCCACTGCAGCTCCCAAGGGAACAGCTCCCAAGGATGATGAGAATTAGATAGATCAATGTCTCTTTTCTTCTGTTCTGTCAGTCAGAAGTACAACTTTGCTTATCAGAGGCACCGAGGTGTCATGTTCAATCAGTGGTGAAAGGTAGGAAGCTTGTTTAGGTCTTCTGAGGTCTTTTGGAGCTACCCACCTCCAAGCCAGGCCATTACTTCCCAAATGTCACAAAAAGTAAAAGTAGTGGTCTAAATCCAGCCCTAAGTATCACCGTCAGTGAAATAGACTTCTGCACCACAACACTGCCCTGGAATATGGCACTCAGGCTCAAATCATCGTGCACTTTTGAATACTCTTATGCACAACATTAACTGTGTCCAGCAAGTAAAAATTTGGTTTCTCTCCTATTGTAGAGTAAATTACTACAAGCTTTTCTGAAGGGTCCAAAACTTAAACAAAGTTTGATCTCCAATGCAAGATAGAATTATAGTGCAAATAAACCCCAGAGATATTCTCTCTGAAGATAAACACATTTCAAAGATTGCAAAGTGAAAACATTCCAAACATGCAGTTACATAAATTATTTTATTTTGTAACACAACTCAGTAAAATATTAAATTTTTAATGTTACTTTACTATAGAATATGCAAATTAACAGTTACAAGTCTACATTTTCCAACAATAGATGGCACTAGTAAATCCTGCATTCACAACATTAAATAATGTTTTAGTGTTTTAATATATGCAAAACTAATCATAACTGCCTAAGTAATATAGGGTGATCAACTCTGCTCTAAAACATTTATACAGATTTTTTTCATAGCAAAACAAGGAGTTATGATAGCAGGAGCAATATTTCAAAAATATTTTACTACTTGCAATGATTTATCTGAACTGGGAAATAAGAAAACATTCCACTTTCAAGTACGTTGGTGGAAATCACAGTTTTCAATGCCAAAGAATAAGAATAGGATTCTGTTTATTAGCATCTGTAAAGGTTGTTGTATACTTGCACAGGAGCAGTAGAATTATTTTTAGCTTTCAATTAAAAATTAGCAAAATAGTTTCAGATATAAGTTTCCCTTAGAACAGTGCAGAAATCACTTAGAGATGGACACAAATCCTGCAGATGTTTCTTAGTGCAACATCATCATACCTACTTCTTCAAGAGTTATCCTTCAGGAGAGGAGGAACTGCATGGAGTTTCCAGCCTCAAGAGCTAGTTATCGCAAGGAGTAATGAAAAAATACCAGGCTGCCTAAGAATGCTGCTATAGCAGATGAGAGATCTACACTATGACATGCACACCTCAGCATGGCCCTAGGTTAGATAACCAGAATTTTTTAGCAACCACAGAAGGCCACTAATCTTTGTACGAGATATTATCTGTGTTCTTCAGCAAGATGAAGGTAGGATTGAAATCAGCTGATTAGCAGCAGGTGAGGAAAGACTAGGCACAGGATTTATAAATCTGAGCCAGCAAACAGAGCACAGAGGACAACGGCATATAAGAATTCACGTATTAATAAGTCAGACTTGTGTCTGTGGTTTCCACAATAGCTCTTTATTAGCATGTGGGTTGCTGAAATGGCTTCAGCAGAACAAAAGAAAAGGAGGAGGGGTGAGGGAAGAAATACAGACTTCACATCAAAGTGAGAGTGCTAGCTCTGTGGATATTTAGGCTGATGCAGCAGAGGTGTAAGAACAACATGGGGATGACTGACCTCTGTCTAAGCTGAGATAGCGCACTCCAGAGTCAACCTGCCATCAAATGTCTTCCCTATTACAGACCAGCATCAGCTTAGATCTTGATAGTCATTACATGGCATTTTAACAAAAGCTGTTTTTTTTAAGACTTTAGGCAATAAAACACATGACTTCAGAAACAGGAAAAGGAGTGAGGTAGCAGTGTTTGTTTTGGTATTTGTGGTAACAACAGTTTCATAAATTTACTATCAAAGTTACTTTTGCCATTATCCTTCCACTCACCCTGTTGTACCTCACTCCTGAATAATTGCTGACTGTCCCTGAGAGGGAAGCACCATTGGGCAAGTCAGGAAGACCTGCACACAACTCTGAAACACAGTCCTCCTTCTCCCAGTAACATGGAGAACTCATTGCACATACTGTGGCAAACATCCAAGTTTCACGCAAGGTTGAACTTTAGATGTCGTTGGCATGTTTGTAACAGCCAGGCTTAATCAGTCCCATTGTTTGGAAAAATTGGCCCTAAACAGAAATAACCATTCAATTTCTCATTTAATATCTTCATTTTTAATTGGCTTGTTGCATTCTTTATATGCATTGGAATCCTAGTACACTAGCTCCTCTGGGAAAATAGCACTCAGCAATTTGAAGCTGTTAGCTGCCTTGAACATAGGGGATCTGATTCTCATTTATGTTACAGTCGCTTTATATTGCTCTGACAGTAAATTGCATTTACACTCAGTAAATGAACAACCAGAGTAGTATAAAGTAACTTCAGCATGAATGAGAATTAGGCCCAAAGCCTTCCTAAGTTTTTATAGCAACACTGTTATTCATCTCAATTGGTGAGATAGGAATTGATTGACAAGCAACTTAGCAACACGGTATTACCTAGTTTGGAAGGAGAATTGAGCTAGGGATTAGAAAACCCCAATTCAGCGAAGGATATCAGACTGGCTATTAAAAGTCTGAAGTCCAACAAAACACTAAGGCCAGATGGTTTCAACATACATTTTTACAATCAGCTAAGTATAAAAAAATGAAATAGCTCCCCTGCTAGTTAAAGTATTTCAAAATTATTTACAGATGGGAATTCATGTTAATGAGTCATATAGCTAACTCCCTACATACCATCCTGAAAATTTACCGCCCTCAAGTTTAGTCCCAGTCAGTACACCAGAAAGGTTCATCTTTTGGAAATGGAAATAGATTTTCCTTGTTTTATCATGTAAAACCAACCATTTCAATTTCACGTCTAAGAGGTTTACACAGAAGTAGAGTAATAAGGGACAGAGATAATAACAGAAATGTCCTCAATGTGAAGGTTATTTTAATTGTAAATTCCCACGGCTGGAAGATTTACTCATAAAATATAGCATACAGTAGAAGTATATTATGGAGAGGAATGATATTAAAGATATATGCAAGAGTGGTTCAGGGGAATATAGAGCTCTCTATCTCTAGGTGAATGGCTCAGAGCCATATTTGGTGAAAATGCAAATTTTACCATTTTGGCAATTGTTCATTTACTTTGATTAAATGATTTGCATTAATCCATTTGGTTCCTCTGAGGCAGTCACCCCCATGACCAAGGCTTTGGTGGCCACCTAGCTCCACATGTGGGCAAAAAACTGAGAATACTCTGTTCTTTTCACCTGGACATATTTATCCATTTTTGTCCAAACAGAACTGAATGGTATAAGCCAACTGTGAATTTTTAATAAACACTAAAGAGAAAATTCCCCCTGGGGACTTTTAGTTAGCTTAGCCTATATAGTTAACAGAACTATGATCTCACAAGGATATTTTATTGCCCATGTCTCCTAAAGGTATATTGGTTTAGATCTTTTCAATTGAATGCATGCAAAGGAAGAAGAAATCAAATGTATTCTGTAGCTATTAATCAAAGACTGGATAACGTTCCTGACCCTTCAAAAAAGCCATGGATTTGAAGTGGGGGATGGAGTAAAAGATATTCTTATTTTCAGAGGATCAATCCAAGCAATAAAGCTGACTAACAAAGCAGTAATTTGGGTATTTTATTACACAAATAAAAGATGAGAATTTATTTTTAAATTGTGTTTCGAGCAGGCTGGATATATGAAGAGTAAAATGAATGCCATCCCTGGAAGTGTTCAAGGCCAGGTTGGATGGGGCTTTCGGCAACCTGGTCTGCTGAGTGGTGTCCATGCCCATGGCAGGGGGTTGGAACCAGGTGATCTTTAAGGGTCCCTTGCAGTCCAAACCATTCTATGCTTCTGAGATCATTGTGATGCTTCTTGACACAGAGCCAAACTCAGATCAAGGTCATAAGCAAGGGGTGGTATGTCAACAGTCTCTATTTGTTTCCATGACACAGAAAAATATGCACCTCAGTCTTGGTCTGCTCTCCAGAAACTCAAAGAATACAGTGACCTAATGCAACGCATGGATTTTGAGGTGGAGGAAAGTGATTGGAGTGTATCTACAAAACTAGTTGCAATGCAAAGTCATCACATTCAACAGAATGCAAGATTTTTATTCCTCTAGTAACAGAACTGCTTAAACATACAGTGTTTTTGTGTGCGTACACATACAAATATATTTGTTTATATATACATGGAAAAGCTTTTCAATAACATTGCCTCTAAGGTGGTTTTGTTTAGAAGAATATATTGACAAAATCTTAAGGACAGGAAGAAATACCTTAGCATCCTTTCAGCTTTTTTTTTTTTTCCTCCCCATTGTCACTCACAAAGTGTTTTTTACCTTTGTGGATGTATCAGCCCTACCATTCCCAAGCCACCAGGTAAAGATTAATATAAACCTACTGCCCAACAGAGGGACTTGGTTTAGAATTTGGAAATGTAGCCTATGATAAATTAATATTTTTTTCCCTGTGTACAAACTTAAAACTAAGCTTTTGTCTCACTAATCAACACAGATAAATTCAAATGGAATATGAATAAACTGATTTAGATTTCACTCCTCCCCACCAATAAAAATCTCACTGATCATCACACTTCCTTAAGAGATTCATTTCTCTTAGGTACCACTAGCTTATCATTAGATCTCATTTCTCTCTTCCTTTTAACAGTGAACAAATTAACTATATTCCTTTATCAAGGTCCTTTCAATTGCTCATTTTACATATAGGGATAATCCAAAATGAATGAGACCTAGAATAAATTTCTATTATTAGTCATATATAATTATAGTTAGACAAATGCTACTTAAAAAAAAAAAAAAAAAAAAAAAAAAGATTGCATTCTGGATCTGGGTAGCAATACAGGTTAATATAGCATTGTCTGCATTTCCTGCATTTCAACTTGACTTTAATTACAATTGTTTGCTAGATAATAACTGACCCAACCACTCCTGTATACAAAGAAACTACTATCAGATACCTTATTTTAACTGTCTGGATTTAGAGGTAGGTGAAGGCAAATAAAGCTTCTGTAGAGACCATTAAATGATTGACCTTTAGCTTAGATGAGAGAAAACAAAATGAAAAATACTCAAGTGTACAGAGAAACAGATGCTTAAAATACCTCTTCAGAAAAGGAAAGAGGTTTTCTTCTGGTCCTTTCTTGAATGACCTTCTCCTGACTTTCCAATCATTCAGTTATTCTCTTTGGCTTTTCAAACACTTCTTCAGCCTACTGAACTCTCCAGTTTTGAAATAAGTCTGATACTCTCTAATGCTAGCCAGACATGGCTTTTATTTCTTACAGCGTCAGCAGTACCTCAAGTACACAAAATAACAAAAGGCCATTACTGAAGGAAACTGAAGTTGCTTTTGGAGGAAACTCCTCATCATGAGAATTAATGGCAGCTATGCTCAGTAATAGGCTTCTACCATTTCCATGCCTTGTGCATGGGCTGCTAAATGACTGAAGGCAAAACTACAGGAGGTGCCAGTAAGTACTAAACAGCATGGTTGTAGCAATTATTGGTCCAAATTAGCAAAGCTCAGCTAACAGCTGATTCACTTGTGTTAGTAATAAAGAGAGTTACTAAAAAGCCTTGGGCAATTCTCTAAAACCTCTCTAAATCCAAAATGTGAGACATAATTCCTTACAGCAACAGGCATGCACAAAGCCTGCCTTCAAATGGCACTAACTGCAAGGAATTGTGCATGCATAACCCCCTGCAAACAATAAATCAAGGCAAATTCCTCAGAGGTATACACCAACAATAGCTATCATTAATACTTACTGCACAAGTTAATGATAACAAACTCATGCTAACTCTTCGGGAAAAGTCCATTTCCACTTTTAGATTTTCAGTGCACATTAGCTTAAATATCTAAACTACACATAGCACTGAAACCTTTCAGACTCTGGAGCATCTTCTGAGAACTAGTTCATCAGAATGTTCCTTTGTATAAAAACACTGTAAACTGGAAGGTAGCCACTCAGAAAAACAAATTCTCAAATGTACTTCACTTCCCGAGTCATGGAGAGGAAGAGGAAGGGAGGAAGAGACATTAGTATTCTTAAATAGTCTTGACTACTGGAGCAGTCACTTTGAGGGCTGTAAGCAACCAGGGGCTAATTCTGTACACACAAATTTCAGGGTCCACAGAAGTAGAAGAATGAAGCCAACAAAGCAGTAACTTTTCAAAATTGAAAGAAAACTTTTCAACATAAGAGTTCAGACTGCACTGTGATGAATCAAACACTGTCATACCACCAGCCCCTCAAATACTGTCTACATTTCATCAGAGAAAATTTCAGCCCAAACCCTTTATATTAGCTAATCCTGTCTACTGATCCCTTCATTTGCACCAAAATCTTTTTCTCTGTTCAACAGACAGATGTTTCCTTCCTCTCAGTACCTTTCTTTTTGAACATTTTCTTTTGAAGGATGAGAAATAACTGGTACATAAATACTACAGCTGATATTACTTTCACTCTTGACATGTTAAAACAGATGCCATTTGAAATAACAAATCAGTGCATAAAGTTTTCATTTTTACACATTAAAAGTAATTTAGACAACAAATATAAAGGCTTAACAAATATATTAAGACTAAAAGATCATTGCTTATTAAACTAAACAGAGGTAGTACAAGGAACAAATCAAAAATAGTGTGAATAAAATCAGAAAGTTGGTGGTGATTTGTTTCAGTTCGTATTACCAAATTAATAAAACTAAGAATCAGTTATGAAGCTGAGACAAGAAAAGAAATGCTTTTCACTGGTCTTGCATTATGAAAGAAATTAGTGTTGTACTTTAAAACAACTCTTTCCTTCCCAGTTTTCCCATACTAATAGGGATAAAAAAAAAAAAAAAAAAAAAAAAAAAAAAACAACAACACTGTTTTACTACTGTTTTCCCTTTGCCTTAAATTTCACAATTGTAAAAGTAGCTATCATTGCTCTTCTTCTTACTTTTCCTATTGCAAACGATAACCTAAAAACTAAACAGGATTGTTTAGCACAAGAGGTTTCTATGCAAAAAATCAAAACTTACAACAATCCTTAAGATAAAGTAGGGAAAAAGTAAAAAGTAAACAGAAAGATACAATTTCACTTCTTGGTCTTGGGATCTTTGATTTATGCAGGTTCTTCATACAATAGCTAATACAGTAGCTTGCTTAAATACTCACATGTATGTGATAGAAATTAGCATTTGTCTAGCTGGCATAGCCAGGTGCCTCAGTTTTCACCTCTTGCACAAAACAGAGTATCTAAGATAAAGGAGGGACACTTCATTTATACCCTTTAGCTAACAGGGTACATGTTATGTATGACTTTGTTAACCCCTGGAAGTGATTCTCTTGTATTCAGTCTTTGATAAAATCTCTGGACTTCTTAAATATTGGGTGAAATGTTTTATCTTTAATATTGGGTTGCATGTCCTACATACAGTTAAAATAATCCAGTCATTTCCCAGTTGATAGACTTTAGGGCTGAGATTGCTGTGGTCACTCAGCCACACAGGAAAAAAGTCACTCTTCTATCTATCAATAAGGTAAACTCCCAAAGTGTTGCAGACAAGTTCTTCATTGCCTGGGACATGACAAAACTTGGATATCCAAAGTAATCACAGTTCCCCAAAACATAAATTGTAGGGAATATAGTGTAGAGATACTGAAGAATCACCACAGGAGTTATTCAACATCCACCATGAGATAGAGCTGTGAACAGAACAGATTCAGTCTCCATGCTGTGCTCTCTAGCACCCTCTGATCAACGTTTTCTGGCATGCAGCCCCAAATCCAAGTTGGCTCTGTGTGCTCCCTAACTGCTGCTGAGGAAGTTAATAAACCTCCTGGAATTCACAGCACTGGGAGGAATAATGCAAAGACATGAGGGTAGCTGTATGGTGCTCAGCAGGGTGCTGGGGCTGAGCCCGAGCAAATGAGCCCAGCTGGTTCTGCTGAGGACCAGCTAATTGCCTCTGAAACATGCACCCCAGGATTCATGGTTCACTATAAGGAGCAGGCTCCAGCTTGCAGGAGTCATTAATTGATCATTCAGCCATGGAGAAGTAGCTAAAACTGCTTTGGACTTACTAGTGCTGACCCTGGAGGCAGAGTAGTTGTGATCATGCAGCACTATGCCTGACCCAATAGGCCCTGCAGATCTGAATGAGATCTGCACGGAATCAGCTGTATCACTTTTCTCTCCATAACAGGGTAATTCACCAGCTGGATACTCACCCTTAATAATCAAGGGTTACATGCCAACCCTAGGCAGAAGAGGTGGTATGACTCTTTTTACCTTCTCTTAACAAGTAAGCCATATTTCAACCACTTTTTAAAAATGACTAATGACCTTGTGAACACCCTATACTCACGCTCATTCATCTTTTCACCAGCAGATGTCAGGTCATACATTCTTGCATGAGGGGAAATCAGAAAAATGTGTTATAAGATCTCATCAAGAGGTATTTTTGTGATCTGCTCAGTAATTTTTAGCCTAAGCAGAAAGTGCTTCTACATCTTCTTTCACTAAATTCTATTTAACGTCAGATAATTCCACTTAAATGTAATGTATTTTAACAGATGGCATTTTCCCCATTCCTCATGGTCTCTCCAGTTGCATTTACTGCAACTGCTGGTAGTAAGTTTGAATACTGGCAGCAGTATTTCAACAGAAAGATAATTGCCTGCAAGATACCTCTTCCCTACTTTCTTTTTTGCTTTTTTCTTATTTAAGAGGATGGGAATTCTGTTTCTTCCATGCCTCATGGTTCCTCCTGTAGACCACCTGCTGGAGGTTATTACAACTCCACCATCACATCTATGACATTTTTTTTCCCCTAATTTATTTAAATTTAACTATTTCTGATGAATTCTTCCTTAAGAAATTGTGATTCTGGCTCATGATAGAAGTTATTATTTCCATATTTGCAGTCTCACTGACATGAAATTCAAATAATTGTATTATGATCAGAAACATGAAATGGATTTCATTTTGCAGAAAGTTGACATTTCAGCCAGGACAGATGTCTGTTATACTGATTTATTTGATTAGGACAAAATACTGTGAAACATTTTTCCATTATGATACTCATCTGCAAGAGAAGATTTCTTATTTATGTATGAGTAGAATGAAAGTGCTTTGACCTAGGACTGAAGAAAGTTCCTTCTCTCCTCTTCATATTGCTATTTTATATTTCTGTGTATCTCTGGATGCTCGTTAGGTAGCAAGACTTGAGACTTTTCCTTAGCAAGCTGGCAAATATCCTCCTCCTCTTCAGCATAAAGTGGCACTTCAACACTAAATCTGAGCTAGTATTTTGGCAGAACAGGATGAGGCAGAGATTTCTCTTTTATGGCAAACTTGAGCTTCACCTGCTCAGGCAGAGTCCTCTTTGAATGTATATAGCAAACAAGAAATCGGTAATTCTCTAGGAGGGCTGAACAGAATTCCAACTCTTGATGGCCTGTTGTGTTGGGTTTATGTGGCAAGGTTTTGGTAGTGAGGGCTGCAGGGGTGGATTCTGTGAGAAGAATACAGAAGCTGCTCCATGTTAGATAGGGGCCTGTTTCAGCTGGCTCCAAAAGGGACCTGCCAGTGGCCAGAACCTATCCATAAAGTGATGTTTGTGCATCTGTGAGAGCAGATTTAAGAACAGAGAGAAAACAAAAACAAAAACAAAACAAAACAAAAACAAAAACAAAAAACTGCTGGGCAACAGCAGCTGGGAGAAAGGAGTGAGAACCAGCCCTGCAGGAGGTGCTCCAGGCACGCAGCACAAGTTCCCCTAAGGGCTGTGGAGAGGTCCCTGGTGGAGCAGGCAGCCTATGGGGCAGATCTCCACACTGCAGCCTGTGGGAAGCCCCCGCAGGATCAGTTTGGGAAGGACGGCATCCCATGGGAGGGACACCATGTGGAGCAGGGGCAGAGAGTGACTGTGAAGGAACAGTGAGTTTGTTTTGCCTGTGACAATAATTGTTGAGTGATCCTTATCTCAACCCTTGAGCCCTTTCCATCATATTTTCTCCCCCTTTCCCTTTGAGTAGGGAGAGTGGTGGTAGTGGAGCATGGCTGTCCAGCTGAGCAAACTTGCCACACCTGTAAAGAGGAACCCTGTGGTAATATAATAGCTTTGGTTTCTTTTCTTTTTCTTTTTTCTTTTTTTTTTTTTTTTTAATTCAGTTTTCTTTCAGGGAGAAAAAAAAAAAAAAGCATTACTGAATTTATGTCTCTTGGCATATGAGTTCTAATTAAAAAGTAGAATCTTTCAATTATGGCATCACATGTTAAGAATAGACACTTGGCTTCTTTGTCAATGGGGGACATATTTTTGGATCCCATTTACAAACTTCACTCATAACTTTTATAAATTTTCCTCACTTGATTAAAAAGTTTTATCACATAATGGCAACGTTGGAAGTTGTGAAACATATATGGTGTCTTGGTATTTGAATAACAAAGCAAACATTGTGAATCCGTGTCTGCCTTCCATTCAAGGATATATTTATCTGTTTACAAGACCTTCACAAATCTCCATGGGATTACAAGAGTATCACATTAAAAAAAAATAAATAAACACACAAACCATGCTCTTCCATTTTGTTTTTGTTCTTTCTGAATTTTGAAACACCTTGCAAGTGTGTGGAGTGGGTTTACCTTGATTGGCTCCCAGACCTCCACCCAGCCACCCTCACTCACTCCCCTTCGTAAACAGGACAGGGGAAGAATTAAGATGGACAAAGTTGTGGGTTTAATGAGAAAACCAAAAATTGCACATGTAAATAAAGCAGTCTGGGTCAGCTGTCCCAGCTGTGTCCCCTCCCAAACTCTCAATCCCCACCCCCAGCCTTTGTGGGGGGGATTGCAGAGACAGCTTGATGCTGGGCAAGGTCTGCTCAGCAACAGCCAAAACATCTGTGTGTTTCAGCCACAAGTACAAAACACAGCAACATATGGGCTTAACTCCATCCCGGCCGTACCCAGCCATACAGTGAGCTTCTGCCTGATCTCTGTGGATATGGAATCTCTTTCAGTACTTCCTAAAAGATCTGATGTTCCAAGTTTACCAAGACTGGGGAACATTAAATACCTGCAACTGGATACTTTTATTCACTGTGCCATGAGGTCTAAATTACTTCATTAAAAGACAAACAAACAAACAAAAAAAACACCACCAACAATAAACATATTCTAAGCAGTATCGTCTAAAAATGAAGATTTAAAAAAAAATCCTCAAGCCAGAATTGTTTGCAAAGGATATTTTTTGTATCTAGAGCTCTTCATGCATTGTAGGAATTCAGATTGTACAATCATGTATCAAAGATAACCATTAAAAGCCATAGCATATTAAAAAGAAAACTTTGGAGACAAATTACTTTGACATGGCAAATAATTCTTGGCACTGACAGAAAGAAGCTGTGATGTGAGCAGTTCTCTTATTTTGCTCGTTATAATAAATGCCATCCCACAGATGGAATTCAAGCAGTAATTCCAAAAATATTAAATGATCTACTTTAAAAAATGAGTCAAGTGAGTCCTCCCTTTTAAAAGGCCGTGAAAAAGAAATTGTCTTTTTTCAGACTTGCCAGCAGAGAAGGGGATAAGCGGGAAGTACAATTGATCTCATCTAAAATCTTACAGTCAAGAACATTTATTATAGCATAAGGCAGAAAGTGAAAGATGCTTATAAATGAGATCCAACTGTCTCACCAGATGCATTCTGCTGAAATACTACTCTTCAGAGTGAACCTTTAAAACCTGAATTTGGAAAGCATAAGCCATGCTAAAATAAATCTAAGCTGATATATTCATTTGTAACAAAATGAATGTGACACATCATGGCTATGATGATATGTAATTTCACCCTGATAATTCAGTTTTCAGAGGTGATTTAATTTTTTTTAAAACAGTATTGAAAACTACAAGACATAGATTAGAATAAATTTCCTTGCCTCATACAGATATTAATTTTGACAATGTTCTCCCTAAAACTGAAATACAAAAGGTAAATCTGCTATTTTCTAAGTCATGTATGATGGAAGGGGTTGATACGTAATTATTTAAGTGCTCAGTAGGATTATCACTCTAATGTTTAAAGACTCAGCAGGAGTAGAAAAGGATAAGAAAATTAGAGCATGATTTATACATGTTACATTAAATAATCTTTCAGGCATTAATGCAATCCAGAAGAAGAATACTAACTCATCCTACTGCCCTGTGAAATTTGAACATAAGGTACGAGGCATTGTGAAGTTAAACTGCAGTGAGAGATATGACCATGGTATGGAGCTGTTTGATAAATGCTGTTGCAGCATTTGCCTTAGACGATCCTCAAACTGTGCCCATTAAAGTTAATGCAATTTTTTGTTGCATCTACAGGCAATGAATGAGACCTAGATTCTTTGTATGTGTTCTCACAAGCTACTTGATATTCTGAAATACTGTGCTGTCCTCCGTACAATTGTGTGTGTGTATGCAAATGTATGCAGACAAACATGCTATTAAGACCTAGATGTGGGATTGAATTTGGTGCCTTCACACTCGAATGTCTATCAGAACGAGTTACCATCCACCTCTCATATCATTGGCATGTGTAGTCTTCATTAACCAAGCTGTATTAAAATCACAACTCCAATATTTTGATTTAGCAAAGCGTTTAATCCTGTGCCAACTTTAAGTTGTAAGTAGTAGTGTTGACTTGACGGTGCTCCTCACATGATTGAACTTAAGCATGTACTTAATTGCTTGATTTGGGGCCAGAGTGCTGAGAACACTGTGGGAGGGAGCCTCGGGTACTCTGCTAAGCCAGACACAATTCAGGCTGTAATGGCTTAGTTCAAAACCCTTCCTTGCCGACAGGCTGAAACTTTGAAGAAGTTTTTTGTGGTTGTTTGAAAGGCTCATCGTGGCTCAAAATTCAAGGCAATAGGGGGAGTGAGGTGGTAGTACAGACTGGTTATAAACCAGAAAAAATAAGATCAGAAAGAACAAGAAGATTATGAGATACAGCAAAATGTCAAAACTAATAAGAGGAGATTTCAGCTATCCAGACACTCAGGAACAGGGACACAATAAGAGAAATAAATCAAGCAACAGTCATGTACTATATCCTCAATGTATTAAAAGGTGACAAGAAAGACAAAAGTTCTGACTTTCAACAGTGCAGCTGTTAGGAAATAGAGGTGGAGGACTCACTAATGACCACAATCCAGTTGGATTCATTACTGCAGACTGATACCACAAGAGGAATTAAATAAAAATAAAATAAAATAAAATAAAATAAAATAAAATAAAATAAAATAAAATAAAATAAAATAAAATAAAATAAAATAAAATAAAAATAACCAAGTACTTTGAACGTAGAAGAATTGAGAAGTGCTGAAGGGGATCCAATGGGTTAAGCACCTAATGGGAGAAGGGGAGGGAGGGAAGGACACAGAGGAAATGGAAACTGTTCAGAAAGCAATTACTGCATATCCAAAGGTTATGTGTATTATCCAACAATATGTGCAGTAAGAGGAGAACATAGCAAATAAAAACAGAATTGAAAAAGATATTGAGAGATAAATAAAAACAATACATAAGCAGCTTAAAATTTCAGGTGCAGAGGGAGAACAGAAAATGTATACAATTAATTTAAGATAAAAGAAAGCAAAGATACAAAAAGTTCAAGCAGATAATGAAATGAAGATGGTAGAAGATGGTAGAAATAGACTAGTACCAGAGTATATCTCTAGTATATTAAGAAATAATCTGCAAAGAAAGCAGCAGGTTTTCAGGGTGAAACGAAGGCAGCATGATACTATGAGTTGGTCCAACTCCCATTTCTCAAGTCTGATATTACTACTACTGAAAGGTTTAAAACAATAGAGCAATCGACAACACTTGTTTTTAGACAAAATATTCTCCATTTACAACATACTAGGAAAAAGACGATCCTGCTTTCTCCATCTTACAGCTGACATGAAGAGAGGTAAATTCACAGAGTTTTCCCACAACCTTCCACCTTTCCCACAGTGACCCAGTGTACTGGGTCTGGCTGGGATGGAGCTAACTTTCCCTGCAGCAGCCCACATGGTGCTGTGCTCTGCACTTGTAGCTAGAACAGCCCTGGTATCACACCAGTGTGGTATCTATTGCTTCACAATATTGGCACAGCATCAGGACACCCTCCAACCCCCCAAGAGACAACAGGGGTAGGGGTGGGCAAGTGATGGGGAGGGGACATCATCAGGGCAGCTGACCTAAACCGACCAAAGGGATATTCCATGCCATGTGATGTCACATTCAGCAATAAAAGGTGGGGAAGGGGAGGGAGAGGTAGGGCTCTCGTTATGAAGGTGTCTGTCCTCCCAAACAACGCCCCTGTGTGTATTGAAGCCCTGCTTCCCAGGACGTGGTTGAACATCGCTCATTGATGGGAAGTAGAGATTATTTTTTTTCTCTCTCTGTGCTTCCACATGGCCTTTTTTTTTTTTTTTCCTTCCCTCTCCCTTTTCCCTTTAATTAAATTATCCTTATCTCAACCCATTAGTTTTATGTGTTTATTTATTTACTTATTTATTTGTTCTTTTTCCAGCATACCTTCTTCTCCCCCTCTTCTGAGGAGGAGGGGGAGTCAGGGAGCAGTTGTGGTTGAGTTCAGCTGTCCAGCAAAGTAAAACCACCACACCCAGATGAATGAAAAGTAACTACGTGTTATCCTTAGCAGTCACTGCAACACACTGAGGCAGTTGCCTCTTCCACTGCCATCCCACCTCCACAGCGTTACACACAAGCTGGAAATTTCTAGAGGTGATTCTCTTTCCTCCTTTCTGCTAGCTACGTAGGAAATCTGTGGATTGTCCTCCTCAAGGCAGTCTTTGGAAATATGTGTTCTTCCCTTCTACATCCCCCAACTAACAACCCAAGCTCATTCTAGAAGAATAAGGCAAGGCAGGATGGTTCAGGTTAGAGGACCTATAATTTCTTAGAAGTGTTACATCTTACAGCAGTAGGATCTATAGTTTTTCACATCTATTTGGCAGTCTTATAGCACTCATTTGCCAGGAACAGAGCAACTGGCTTTTAAGCTGCCCAAAATGATGTTCCCAGAAGTAACCGTTCTATGTAAGCATGTTTTCTCTATAGCAACATATATTTGCCCCCAAACTATAGTTGTAATGTAAAAACAATTGCATGACACAGCAAAACAATATATTGATAGCCAGTAAAATCACACTACTTCTATGTTAATCAGTGAAGTCAACAACAGAAAATATTTAGCTCAGAGCATCTCTGAACTTATTCCTATATTTGAATAGGAATAATAAACTGTGGAGGAGAGTATCGTTTCTTTAATGACTCCTGTTTAAACTTTTCATTCTACTGAGCAGATTTTCTCTGAGTTTTCTCATTCAAGATTCTGTACTGTTTGGGAAAGCAAAATACAACACAGTCAAAGCCATAGGAACAACTGTGTTAAACAACAGATGACAATAGGAGGTTGCACTATTTGAGAAACTGTTCCACTCAATCAAATGCTGCATTTGGAAGCAGCAGATATGAGGGCAGACACTTGCTTATCACCGTTTGTAATAGAAGCACAACTGCAGCTCCAGTTCTACTTGAGATGGTGCAGCACACAGTGGGATACAGAAAAATGATAGCCAGAGAAGCTGCTCAAAGCCACAAGAGAAATCATGGGTTGTTTTAACAAAGACACAAAAACTCCTTGATATTCATGAGATTCAGTCACTGCTGATAAAAACCTTTTGCTGATGCTTAACCCTTTATAACATAGGGTGGTTTTCATTTTCACTGCAGTATACGTGCAAGCTGTTGTATGTAACAGAGCTAGTGGAATCATCCACTGAGGAAAAAGATGAGGATCATATACACCATGCATTATAATGGACTGTCAACCAGCATACATACTGTATATAAATGTGTCTTAATTTTATTTGTTCTTCTTTCCAGTTCTGCATCAGTGGGAATCTGCACTGAATGGCAGTGAAGCACTTAGACCCTTCTGCTCTCCTCTGCACCTTTCAGCAATAAAGAAATAAATAAGACCCCAGTCCTGAGGGTGAAGCTATCCTGCACTTGCAAGGAGACTCCTGACTTCTGTTGTTTCACACAGATCAAGTTAAAGGATTACGGTTTAAACTGCTAATTGCAATATTTTGTCCATTTTATTTGCATACCTCTCTTTTTTTCCTACAAATTATTCTGAATTTCAAAACATGGAAAAACAGGACTCCTGCATTTGACATAAACTTTTCATCTGATTTTTAAAAACAGCTGAACATATATTTTATTTGCACAGAAAAGAGTTAAAACCATTAGAAAAAAAATGCTTTGCTTAAACTGTATTTAAAAAAAAATAATTCTCAAGTTTTTTAGGTGAACTAAATTATCCTGGACACATATAAATAAATAAATAAATAAAAAGGAAGAAAAAAAAAAAAAAAAAGGAAAGAAAAGAGCAAAGAAGAACACGAACATATATTACTAGTGTAATTCATCAAAAACAGGTGACACTTCAATCTAATCCAGAAAATGAAAACACAGAACTTTATAGAGTTATAGGAAGTAAGCAATTTAAACGTACCATGGCACAAGGTCATCTAACAACGAAACCAGGAAGATACTCTTTTTTTTATTCGCTCTCCTTCACTCCTTTAATCCTTCTGAATCTATCAAGTACAGATTAATATAAATCTTTTTAACAGCTAGAGGTGATCTTTAAATCAGAAAATTAATAGTAGTGGTCCAAATATTCTATAACTGGTCCATCTTTCCATTTTAATATGAAATGAAAGGCCACTTTACATAACTAAGCTATCACTGTGAGAAAATGTTTCTTTTTTACATAATAAAGTAATACATGTCTTAATTAATTTGTTGATTAATTTAAAATATATATTTTTTGGTAAAACTCGGAGATAGTTCATCTTGCTTAAAAGGGTGCTGATGTGGAAAAACAATTCTCAAAATACACTCACTGCTACTCATTCAAAATGCTTGCAGAATCCAAGTAGCCAGAGCTAAATGTAGGAGGCAGTGAAAATACACTCAATTTGTTTTGAAAGTAAACCTCCAAAGCCATTTCATAAGCAAAAATCATATTCGTATCACACAGATACTGTGCTTAAGTTTATGATTCCAATTAAGCCTGGAGAGCTTTCAATACTGTAGGAAAAAATAAAAATAAAAATAAAAAACTTAATTAATTCATATGTAAATACTTAAGAAAAAAATAAAATATCACACTGAACAGTGATCAAGTTCAGTATTAATATCATAAATTAAGACAGCATTTGAAAACTGACTGTCTAGAAGAATGATCGGAGTTCATACAGAACAATAAATTGTGATTTCAGCAGCTTATAAGCACCATGGAAACAACTGTGGTGTTGTATTCATTAAATCTCAGCGGTATATATATGAAAAATACTTAATATTGAAATACTGCTAGTGGTCTGGTGGCAGCAGGATATTACTCAATCATCCTCCTGAAGAAATTCATGGTAGAACTAGCAGACACTGTGTTGTGTACAGTTCAATCTGTCAATTAAAGATAGTACCCATGCTTGCATTTCCCACTACACAGTTAAACAAGCCAAAACCAAAAAGCAAAATGAAGCAAACAAACAAAAACACCACCACTGCCACCAAAAACAAACAAGCAAAAAAAATGAAAACCCCTCTATTTCTAGTCTTCTGGTTTTCTTACTGAAAGTGTTTTTTTTTGTTTGTTTGTTTGTTTGTTTGTTTTTTTAAGAAACAAAAAGGCATTTTCTTGCTCTGCTGGGTTGTGGGAAGAATTAGCTAAATACCTCTTTGAGGTTCTATTAAGAGCCAAAAATAGTTGCATTGGAGGAAGACATAACCATCCCCATACTTCCCAAAGTCTTTAGGGTTGTTGGACCTCCAGGACACATGCAACTTCTTTACACCACTGCCTGCCTCTACTTACATCAGTATTGCTCTGTCCCTGGGCTCAGCTTTCACACAGAAGCATGAAGAGAAGCCAGCTGGAAGGAACAGGAGCCCATGGTAAGAGCACATAACTCTTCTTGCTCCTGCTTCTCTCCCTTGGCTGCACTGCCTGACATTGTGCCTTCTGGAAATGCAATGCATATTCAGACAATATAATTTTTAAAGGTGGTCACTCAGTTGGCATGTAAATTAGCTATGAGATTGATGGGGCAGGATTCAGGTCCAGACCATAGATACCTAAATATGTGTAACTGCCTCTGCTACATATACAAGATCTCACTTCAGTCAACAAAGATTAGTTTGGAGCCCACACATAGATGCTTAATTTCATTTTAGATGGATGTGCTAAGGTCTCAAAGAGATCAACCAAAGGTTAGCAGATGTAATACAGTACTTATCCTCCTGGAACAGCAACTGGTATTTGGGGAGTACCCTACATCATCTGAAATGACACTGAATGTCTAAGTGTGAACAAATGGATGAATCAATCCAGTCAGTGATGGTTGATGCATTTCATTCATCCTGTGGCAGATACCTGAGCTTCACAACTTCCCCTCTACCAACCTCTACTGCAAAATGATTAGGATGTATTTTTGATACTGCCTTTATGTGCAACTAACATGGGAATATCTTTCTTCCTCTCTCAGATTTCCAGCAGATGAACATTGTTTAAAGCCTCACCAGTTTAAAATAAAGTTGGTAACAGGTCCATAATTATGTCACATTTCCCTGACCCTCATAAACCTTGTCACTGTACACCCTATTACCTAAATTCTACTGCAGAAATTTTATAAATAGAAAAAGAAATGGCTCATCCATCCCCAGTTCATAATTTGGAACTTGTTAGACCATGCACAGCATAAAGATTGGGAACTACCTTAGTTTGATAAGTTGAATTGACCAATTTGGCAATTTTCACATAGGGAACTAGAGGGGAAAGGAGGATGCTCCACTGTCCATTGAAAGCTAATTCAAAAACAGTTTCAAATTGCAAGGTGTCCAGAGCCAGGAGCATTCTCCTGAAGAGTCATACTCCCATTTCCTTCACTGTGGCTTCAATGTGGAGGCAGGCACACAGGGAAGATCTCTGCAGTTTTGCCATTTGGTCTCAAGAGATCTTGACGTGCAGCAGACACCAAAGAGGTGCCAGGACATATCTCTGCAGCAAAGATGAAGAAACAAAAAATAATGGACAGAAGTTACTGATGGAAAATAAGTTATTTCCTGACATTTTTCTTAGCTTAAATGAATGAATATGATACTTTTGTAACTGTTGTTTTGTCTAGACATTGGATTAAGGCAAGGTTGAATGGGGCTTTGAGTGACCACATCCAGAGGAAGCTCATGGCAGGCGGGGTTGTACTAGGTGGTTTTAAAGGTCTCTTCCAACTCAAACCATTCTATATCACCTAATTCTTGATATGACCCGTGACAAAACTGAGCAGGAGGAAGAGGTCATCATAGCCATCTGACGCATTGCAAAAAAGGATTACACTTTATGCTGTGAATGACATGGGATTTGGCATGAAATTAGACTGAGAAGGAAGTAGGAAAATGGATAGTACAAATAGAAAAGCCAGAGGCAAAATGGTAACGTAAGAGACAACAAATATATGCATTAAAAGGCATGAAGGTCCATGAATGTAGAAAGAATACCCCAAATTGATGCCTCGTGCAGTCAAAGGTCAGAGATAAAGAAAATTAAGCAAAGTGTAAGAGACTGGAGGCCAGTAGAAGCCAATTTACCTTGCTTAAATACTGTTGTATAGACTATCCCCTTTGGAGGATAACCAATAAGAAGTTTTGGCTGTGGTCTCTTCTCTTTTTTCTCCCCTAATTTCCCATGTGGCAAAGAAAAGGAAGAAAATTTAACTCTGAAGGCAAGATGATTTTCACCCACAGATGCAAGGAAATGGCAGGACCCATGCAGTCATTGTGTGATGTAGGAGAAGAGGTCTCAGTCCTCTCATAATTCATATCTGGTAGACAAAGACAAGAGATGGCAGTCAGGGAGCACAATAAAAAATACCACAAAGTACAAATTCTATTTGTAATTGTATTGTAGCTGCTTTCAGCTGACTTCAATCATTTCGGACTGAAATCTACCCAAACAATGCATTACGGTATGAAGTATTTTATAGATGTCATCTAGAATTGCAGGACCTAGTCATGGCCAGTATGCAGGACTCTCACATAGGTTACAGGGATGACCATTTGTATTTATGAAAAGCATTTGATCTCAATATGTTACAACAGGATAGGAAACTGAAAATTTTTAATACTTTAGATAATTGCCCAGAGTTGCATGTGATTCCAAATCTTCATTCTGTATTTACTATTTTATAACAGCACAAAGGGAATTTAATTTTTCAAGTAGCTGGTAAAGCTAAAAATGAAATATCATAAGAAAAAATGCCTGGGGTAGACCTTTCTGACCCAAACTTCTCTTTTGCCAGCAGAACAATTTGTCTCACCAGTCACTGTATGGGCTCCATCAATTGTACAGCTGATGTTTTTTTCTGGACTGGCATCAAACAACCTCAGTGCATCGATCAGGATGTTCTTAAACCTTTGTCCTTTGACGCTAAATCCAAAAGTCCCCTTTTCATGAGCACTCAACAAACAGACATTGATAACCTCAGAACATAACAATATGATGGATTTTATCTTGAAGGACCTAGAATAATTAAATGCAACCAGCTTGTTTCTGAAATGTTTCCTTCAGCTCTGCCTCAAGGATCTGACATATTTGCTGCTTTTTCTGTTTTTTTTTTTTTTTTTTTTTTTTTTTTTTTTTTTTATTTATTTATTTCTTTTGCTTTGTCAGGGAAAGCAATGCTGCTATATATCACACAAAATAGTGATGCAGAGAGGAGTGATGAGTGACAGAATCCAGCAGAGGAAAAGAGTTCAAATAGAAGAATTTCATATCTTAAGCTGTACAGGATTTGGCCAATAATGTAAAACTGTAAGACTTGGCAGATACCATTAACCAGGATTTTCTTTCCTAAAAGAGTATATATATATATATTAAAAAAAAAAAAAAAAAGCTTTCTTCAGAAAAGCAGAAGTAGTCAACGAAAGCCCTCATCATCACTAGGAATGCAAATACAGGGTAAATGTCATTTATTCAGTGACATTACTGAAGAAAAATTGTGAAAGGCAAAGCCTGGAAGTAAAAGATCCCAAATTCATACTTCTGTCCATTGTTCATTTTTTTCATTCATTTATTTTCACCCTATGCGTCTGTACAATTATGTGGCTTTGGGCCTCATTATATCCAACAGCTTCCTAAATAACTAAAATCTCTTTGTGTCCCAACTTGTAGAATTAGTTTGAGTGTTTCATGCACCTAAATGTACAAAAGATTTTGGACACAAAAATTATTTAAAAGATTTTCTTTTTAAATGTTCTGTTGTGTGGTCATCTCCATAGTCAGTCTCAGCCTAAGAGTGAACTAGTGAACTTTGTTTATCACACAAATGTTCTGCCTCATTGTATACATTCAACTCTCCTTGTAGTAGCCAGAAGTTTTCGTGGAAAACATTGTTCTAAAGAAAGAAATGATTTTTGGGTAGATAAAGGAAAGAAGGAAGTAGTAGCAGTTGAGCCCTCTTGGTACTCCATCAACAGAAGTACAGTTACAGTAAGATGGTACAGCATAGGTGTGCAAAAAAAAAAAAAAAGAAAAAGAAAAAAAAAGCTAGCAACAGAAATTCCCACAAAGTGTTCAAAGTGTTGAGAGACAGATAAATTACTCAAGGGTCTCTGGCAACCTGAGACAGGGTTAGTTCTTGCCAATGCACACTTTGAAGAGCTAAAGTAACACAAAAGCTGCCAACAAAGCTGCATGAGAATGCCAGACAGGGTTTGCTGGGGGAGGTGTGGCTCAGGGCAAGGCTGAGGGAAAAGCAGTGCTGAGAAGCAGTGCTGGGCATAGCTGAAGGAAATAGCTGAAGGGGTGAGGAGGGATGGAGAGAATAGATGGGGCAGCAGCTTACAGGGCAAAAAAAGGTTGGCAAGCAGCTGGTGAGGAAAAGTGGTGTGTACACAGTGCTAGCAGCTGGTGGTAGCAGTGTGGGGCAAGCACAGGGAGAACCAGCTGGGGCAGCAGGAGGCACAGCTAGCAAAGAACAGGTTAATTACACAAATAACATGAACCACCACATTGGCTCACTCCAAATCAAGCCATGCTACTCAGTAAACTCTTATAATTTCACAATGTGAGTAAGAATAATTGCAGGAGGGTGATCATTTTACTCCCCAAGGGGAAAAACAAAACAAACAAACAAACAAAATAACACTATAAATTGTTATTGTTGTTCTTTAAGAATTAATAACTGTTACTTTGCTTTTCTTATCTCCCTCAAATAGGAATATTACTTCTTATGTCTATTGATTTGTGTGTGAGGTTTGTGCTTGTCAGGCACAGGCAGATACCAAAGCAAGTAAAAAATCTGAATAACAAGTAGAATATACACGATATCAGTTTCTAAAAGCTAGACCTCCCTCTTTCATAATAATCACTCCTCCCACGATCTCATTTTGATAATGCCATAATAGCTGAATAAACAAAATTAACTAGATTAAAATTTGATTATACAGACCCACTAGATTATCGGTACATTCTTTTGTAAAGGAAATACTATTTTAAAGAAAAATATGAAGACTTATCTGATACAAAACCCCAGTGTCCATACTAAGTAAATACTAGCTGTAAATATAAAGTAAATACTTTTACAAAACAGCAAAGACATCCATTTAATCATTGGCATATAGCAGGCTCTGTAAATCCTGGTTAAGTTAAGATCACAAAATCAATTAAATTATATTATTACTATTCTCCCAACTCCCATAGTTATTTTTGATATTTCATTTTCTGACTGTCAGTCTAAATAAACCACATAGAAATTTAGAAGATATATATAGATGGTACCCACATTTAACTCTTATCACTGAACATTTGCATTTGAATCTAGACCTTTTTTCACTGTAGAAAAGCCTATGGAGATTACAGAGATGCTGCTGAGAAGATGGAGTCTCCAGATAACTGAATAAGAGGACAAAAGCAGTGTTAGGATTATATTGGCAATAGACCTCAACCAGATGTTCACTGACTTTTTCTGCCTTTTAAAAGCAGTGAAGCTTGCCTAAGTGAGACATTTTCAATAGTACTACTGTACCTTGGGGACTCTGAACAAAATTGCTACTTGCAAATGTTGATATTTTTTTCCTAAGAATGACAAATTTAGTAGTTACTTGTTTTTATTTCTAGCCTTCATGTTTGGTTAGCTTTCTTATAACTACCTTCAATCTACTATATCATTCTACATGTGCAATGAGCTCTCCCTGACCAGGAGGCAAATGATATATCTCCTACCCTAGTTTTCTGCTTTGCTAAAATTCAGACACCATCATTAGTCATATCATGCCATTGTCCTGATGGAAAATGCTGAATTACCATCAAGAGAAGGTCTCAAAATTGTAAAGAACATTGTGTTTTGATGTGTCCTGTTTCCACCCCTTCAAAGAAGAAGCTTTCTTCTCTCAAAGCAAGAGCTTTCACCATGTGTATACTTCCATTGTTCCTATTCCTCTTCCTCTTCTCTATCTGCCAGGAGCTTTTTTATTTCCCAATTGATTCTTATTTTTGCCATTGAGTTTGTGTGTTGCTCCTTCGTTGTTTCTTCCCAGCCACCAATATCAGGGTCTGCTTTTCCACTGCACCACGCCCTTGGTAATCTTATGCCTCATTTACTGCTTATTCTTTAGCAAGACCATGTTCCCCCATTATTAATATTTCTGTCTCAGAGACAAATATCTGAAGGCATCAAGATATTAAGTGCTTTTGGAAGAATGAACAATTCTTCTAGAGCTAGATAGATTGGAAGGCACTATAATGAAAGCTTAATTACTCTTTTACAGACAATTACAGAACAGATCTTTTAAAGTAGAGCATCATCCTTTTCTTTCTGTGATCAGATTTCCTCCAAAATCAAGGACGTTACCCTCAGTTATCTGCAACCTCTTGGAATTCATCAGATGACTCTTATGAATCTACTGATTAATCTACTCTATCTGCTTCTTAGCACTGGTGAGGCCACATCTGGAGTACTGTGTCCAGTTCTGTGCTCCCCAGTACAAGATATGCACATCCTGGAAAGAGTTCAGCAAAGTGTCACAAACATGATCAAGGGACAAGAGCATCGTCCACATGAGGAGATGCTGAGAGCGGTGGGACTGTTCAGCCTGGAGACGAGAAGGTTCAGGGACATCTTATCCACATATACAAATACATGGATGGAGGAAATGAAGAAGTTAGAGCCAGGCACTTCTCAGTAGTGCCCAGGACTAGAGGCAATGGGCACAAACTGGAACATGTGAAATGCCATTTGAACATAAGGAAAGACTTCATAGCTGGGAGGGTCATCAAGCACTGGCACGGGTTGCCCAGGGAGGTTGTGAAGTCTCCATCTGTACAGATACTTAGAACATCACTGGACATGGACCTGGACAATCTTATGTAGCTGATCCTGCCTTGAGCAGGGAGTTGGACTAGAAGATCTCCAGTGGAGCCTTCCTACAAAAGTGATTCTGTGATTATGTGAATCAGTCAAGATCCTTGTGTTACAGTCTGACCTCCATGAAAATGGACATTGACTTCAACAGAAAGTTTTACAAACATAGGCAGAAGTTTATCTGAAATTCTCTACTGTGTAATTTTTTATATACAGGATATTGTAACTGACATAAATGGAAATACAATTTCTGTGGGTAAAGGTCTGTGACAGACAAAAACAATTCTATACCTAAACTTATGGTGAGAACACTTTTCCTATATTGGCGTCTTTTTTTTTTTTTTTTTTTTTTTTTTTTGCTAGATATCCTAAACCCTTTATAAAAATTAGCTCTTATCAAGTAGAAGCAATTTATCTCTTTTGTAAGTTTAGGCAAATAATCCATTCAGAATTAACATGCAGCTTCTACCCCCAAGAATATTTTGTAGGAAATTATTTTAAAATAAGATTCAAATCTTTATAATTAAGAAGGGCAAATATATTAATAAGGATAAAGGGATACATTTCTAATCTCCAAGTTATGCAAATTACTTTGTGATTTATGTCATCTACTTCAGAACCAGCAGAACAATGGAGTTTTTTCACACGCATGACAATCCTTCTCATTTATGTGCTTGACACATTGCAACTGGATATTTATTCTTACGTAGGAAAGTTTAATGGCATTTAGACTAGAAGTGGATATTTTTATTTAAATATTTTAAAACCACAGTGTTTAAAAATATTATGCTTTAACATTTACATGGTTCTCTAATCTCAGCCTATTATTGTTCAAAATATTTGTTAGATACATAACTACAGGTGATTAAGGGGAAGTACTTATTTCAGACAAAATTTCATGTTTCCTTTATATCTTTGCTATTTTTGGTCTACATTCCAAATACTGGACTAACCAGATATCAAATAGGTTTGAACCCTGTTGATAATAGACACATCCAATAAGTTTTAAGCTTAGAAGAGAACTGTATAAATTCAAACATTTTGTTTCTGTCTCTCTTCCTTCTCACTCAGCTAATGTAACAATGAAGAACGAGATAATAATACCAGGATTGAGCTAATCATTGCTGTTACATGGTGTGTATACAGCACACTGAGACTCTGTATGCTGTGGTGAGGGATTAGAGAGAGGATGCCTAGATAACACAGTGCAGCAGTACAAGGAGATTCCTGAGCTATATCAAAACAAGATGAGAACAAGTTACTTGCTAATACAGCTGGATTGCTTTAAATAAGCAGATTGTTTATAAGTAGATGGGAGAGCTCCACATAGTGCTGCATGGTGTCATGTAGACATGCCTTTCTGACAGCCAAAATGAGTGGTAGGTGCAAAGTTCTCATTTTTTTTTTTTTTTCCCTGTTTCCTTGCCTTTCTGCTCAGAATATGTTCCAGCACCTCTCATACCATGTACCTGATGGTTCTCACCCTGAGAAACACACCGTGGAAAGCATTTCACAGGTTAAGAAAGAGTGAGGGGGAGCTTTGCCAAGGAGCTGCTGGTGGCAGAGCATGGATTTCTGTAGGGCTGTAGCCAGGGGAATGGAGCAGTTAAAGGAACAGTTAAGTTGTGCAAATCAATGATGCAGAAGAAATGCACAGATGCTAGGTATCCTTTTAGTCTTTCAGGGAAATCCTGAGATGTGAAACTGTCACAATGGTGAGCCATAGGCTTATTTCTTTTTGCACTGTCTGCGCACCTTCAGCCATTACCTTCTTAGCACCATGCTAACCCCCATCCTTCTCTTTTGCCTTTTGGGTGCATTCACTGTGCTGCTTCTACAGTGTCCCAGGTAGCATGTTCTCCTCAGATGCACTTTTTTTTTTTTTTTTTTTTTTTTTAAAAAAAAAGGAACACTTTTCCTTTGTTGGTACTTTCTATACTTACCAAACCCACTAATTCAATAATCTTACCTCCATTTCCCTATTTAATATCCAAAATTCCTTTGACTATAATAACTCTCCAATTTACATACCCCAAGCCACATCTATGTGCTGGAGCAGCTAACTAATTTACACAATTGTAGGGAAACATAATGTCTTTTCAAATGTAACTGATCTTGTGTAAAGACAGAGAGAAATATTGGAAAGCCTGATCCCAGGAGGACTCTCAAATCTGGAAAGTACATTCTGTCAGCAATATCACTTTCCTGTAGTCAGACTCAGAAAACTTCATTACAGTCATGCCTAACAGGCAATGTTTTTTCACACTGAAGTAGAACACAGTTCTGCTCCTTAAGGTATACAGAGCAAGGGATGGTGGAAAGGCAAAAACGAGTTCCAAGTAAAGGGATCTATTCTTTGCAACAGAGCTTTGGAGAAAATAAATACATATTGAGAACACAGTCCTTAAAACACAGTACGAAACTTATTATTTGCCATTTATTGCCCTTTGGTTTACATTTCCAATAGTAAATGAAGGAATTTTCAAATATTTCCACTGGAAAAAAAAAATATGAAGGCAGGTTTGAAGAAAAGACACTCTTAACTGTACTTTTGTTAATGCTGCTGATATCAGTGACAGCATCTCAAGCTTAAGGATAGACTAGTAAACTCACTAAGTCATCAAGGTAATTAGTTCTACCTACTGGACATTAAAACGGTTTAGTTCAGCTGATGACAAGGCACCCACTCCTTTGTGAAACAGAGTTAATGCAGCATGTTATAGGAAACATATCTGAGCATCTTAAAAGATATGTTTTCCTTTGTTATGTATTCATTCATCTGAAAGTCCTTCATGATGAAATCTGTGACTGTTCTGCATATAGAAATAAAGGAGATCACAAGGCCCCAGTTTAATAACAAAAATCACTTAAATAATTCTGATTATGTGAATAGGCCCACTGGAATATAAGGGCATTTTTCATGTGCATAAACTTAATTTTGTGTGTAATGGTACCTTAAATATTTTGGTCTACAAATAATGTAACTATGTACATATATCAAATGACAAGACACATTTTACATACAGATCTGGAAGCTCAAGTTTCCAATAACTTACTTTATTTATTTATTTATTTATTTCCCATAGGTTTTTCAGAGAATCAGTAAATTTCCAGTAAAATCATGCAACTATACTTAGGCATAACCACACACTTAGACTACCATATTAATCAGACCTTGGCTAACAAAGGCTCTGGGGAGACATCACTGCAGCCTTCCAGGAAGTACCTAAAGGGGGCCTACAAGAAAGCCAGAGATGGACTCTTTGTCAGGATCTGTAGTGATAGGACAAGGTTAGTGGTTTTAAGCTAAAAGGAGGTAGACATAGATTAGATATAAGGAAGAAATTATTTACTCAGAGGGTGGTGAGGCACTAGAACAGGTTGCCTGCAGAAGCTGTGGATGCCCCATGCCTGGAAGTGTTTGAGGCCAGGTTGCCTGGGTCTGTGAGCAACCTGATCTAGTGAGAGGTGTCCCTGCCCATGGCAGAAGGATGGGAATAAGATGATCTGTAAGGTCCCTTCAACCCAAACCATTCCGTGATTCTATGATAACTATCTGAGAGTACTATAGAAAGGTACTGGGATTTCCACATGGCTGCGTCTCATCAACTTTTTGTAGATATATTTGAGTTCATATAGTTAACAAATTTCAAAATGTCAGCAGAGTTGCTGAATAACCTGCTGCTTTTAAAATCAGAAGCTTTTCTGAGAAAAAAATAAAAAATTCTCAATTGTTGAAAAAGAGTTTACAGGAGACACAGCACCACTTGCAGAACCACAAAGTTGCCTGTAATAACCTCCGTAAATTTATATAACACTTAAATTCACAAGTCAGTAAATGAAGGAAAAAAACACCAATTTTTACATCAATAATAGAGAAAGGCAAAAGTCATTGTACTTGAGAAATATTTCCTTTTTTTTTTTTTTTTTTTTTTTTTGGTACAAAGATAATTTGAGATAGGTGATTTCAGAAAAAAAAAAATACTAATTTTGAAAATATGCAATTTAAAGTTTTATGATTTTAATCTGCTTTTCTTTCAGAATATCTCTACTTTGAAATAACTTTACCTAGTTGATCAAGACTTAAAGATAAAAAGAAATACTAAATTTAAAAAAATCTGTGAATTATCTGCAAAACAATATATCAATCTGCAGACACATTGGGTCCATGCAGTATATCATATATATTAGTGACTACAGCAGAAATTGCCTCTATGCAGGAATGCCTTTTACTTTAGGGAAAAGTATCCATCTCCACCAGAACATCAAAACCTTCAGAAAGTTGTTGAGGCTTATTTCCCTTCCGCACTAAGCATAGAGAGCACACATGCCAGAACTAAGACTCACATCAGTATAGGATGCATCATATACAGTAAGGCCGAGAAACACATATGGGAAGAGTATAGCAGCCTTCATGTACCTATACTTTTTGCAATGGCATGGGTAAGAAGACTCAAGTTGGTTTTGTGTCCATTATTAACCTATACCCATTCTTTTTTCTTAATAAAGTGTCAATAAAAAGAAAAAAAAAAAAAAAAGCGCTACTAATTAAGTAGTGAATTAGTCTTATGTTAAAAGGAGATTGAGCTCCCATTTTGTTTCACGGAGGTTAATAAGAGACCATCAACAAATAACTGTTTTTGCCTAATTTTGACTGCATAAGGCAAAGTAGCAATGATGAAGATATTTACACCCCTCAAGACATCAGCGTTTGTGGAGATACTTTACTCAGCTTCTTGAAATCCCCATTGATCTCATGCCATCAACTCATACGGCTCAAAAAGTCAATAGGCCATTACTACCCAGAACAAACAACAATTGCACCTAAATACAAATAATCTTCTGTTTTAAAATGCTTTAGAAATAATTGCTAAGTTGATCATTAAAAAGGAAATGAGATGGTCAGAATTGTAATAGCATCAATAATTAGTATCAATATCTGATGTTAATTCTTATTAATAAAATAATAATACTGCTACTAAGTGGCTAATAATTTTGTCAATAGTCAAGCAAGACATTAACCAAGGGGCACATCCCAGCATAGTTTTACGTGAAATATTTTCTTTCTCAAGTCTGTGTATATCGTATTCCTGATTGCTTCACAAAACACATTGAACTCACTAGCTATTGCACTCACTATGTACAATTTACTGGCTGCATTACAGTTAAAAGTAACAAGGAAGTATCGCGTTATTGACAACAGAGCCCTGAGGCACCACCATCTTGGCTGCTGGGCCCAGCCCTGCCACACGGTGGGCCTGTCAGAGCCGGCTGGAACCCACTTTTCTTTAGCACTAAAACTTTAGGGAGGAATGAATGTAATCTCGCTTTTCAAAGCTTCGTGGTGAACTGAGACAGAAACACAACTTTTATTCACACAAATCAAAGTGTAGCAGCTGCTCCTGGCTGGTCCCAGAGCTCCATGTGTAGCAAGCATGGATTTGGAAGCATATGCTGACCACATGGGTTTTATCCTTTGGAGAACAGTGACAGCTGTAATGCTTTTTAACTGGCAAGGAAGTCCTCACCTTCACTGAGAGCTACTATATAGACATATACTTCTTCCAGTGTGTATGTTCCCTTTAATTTGATGCATTGCCAGAGCTGGTGCTAATCTGTCTGCTACACTTGTTGCAGGAGAAAATCAAGGCTTAGAAAGTTCTTCCAAATGTTAAGAAATTCTGGTGGAGATGGACCACAGTAACCCCAAGGTACTGCTCCCTCTGATGGATGACACCTTGCCAAAACACCCAGCTTCTTGTGTTCTCCCACTGAATCTGAAACTTTTATACCTGGGACTATAGGAAACAGGTTTTCATTTTGTTTGGCTTGGGTCCATCTTCAGGTTCCTCTGTTCTCCATATTCAGAATTTCCTTCTCTCTGTTCTTCCCCCCACACCTCATCTGATGTTTACCAATTATTCTATTAGTGAACTGATGTAATTAATTTTACAGAAATAAAATCTGCAGAAAACAGTGCAGAATTATGAGATTTGCTACAACTGACTATGCTTATTACCTATGGAAATACAAATGCCCAAAGAAGATAAAATGCTCATCATTATAATGAAAAATGTGAGAGAAAATCAAATTAGAATTCTGGTACTTATTAACTAAAGAATGCTAGTGGGGGAAGTAAAATTTACATGAAACAATTAGAGATACCAAGTATGCTCAAAACTCTCAAAATACATTTTAAGAGTGAAAAGTTCATGCTTCCCCACACAATATTATCATGACAAATTGATTCCAATATTAAAATCCTATCAGTACAATGCATATGTCATTTTTGTTGCTGTAATATAGTTTTTTACAATGATCAATTCCCAATTATTAGCCTGAAAAGCATCTTAATAGACAGAAATAGAGATGAATACCTCATTATTATACAGCCAACATCAAGTACTTTCATCATTTCTTCCTTTTTCTTTCAAAGGAGGAAATTAAACCTCTGCTTATAAGATTTAGTGGTCCTTCAAAAAACAAAGCCATTAGAATGAGTGGCACATGATCAGAAAAAGTATATTCTGAGTGTCTGAGAAGTTAATAAGCTGTTGGACTTTGAGATATTAAGACAATAAATTCAAGATACAAATTCATGTACAAGAAAAGTTGTAAAATGTTCTATAGGATTCCATTTATTCACTTTGTGACAGTGAGTCCCTGTATATTATACTTCAAATCAAAATCCATCATGAAGACAGGTAGAAATAAGGGGGGGGGGGGGGGGAAGAGAAGGGGGGTGGTGGAGAAGGACACTGTTTTAAAGGACAGAGAGAGCTTTTATCTGGTCCCTTGTAAGAGGAATTCTATAAGAGGGACCAAGTTAAGTGAGAAGAAAGAAAAAAAATGAAATTAACAAGTCAATAACCTTGATCATTCTGTTTGCATGTCTCCTCTAAGCCTATCAACTTGAATTTAGCTGTTAGGGTGAGGATTAATCTTTGAAGTATATGTGAAAGCCACCAATTACAATTATTTTTATCACTTATACTTGCATGTAAATAGCATATATATGGAGCAGAAGTAGTCAATCGAGTTCCTTACATTTTAACAGTCAGCTACCTGACATTGTGTTCTGCTAATGTATTATGTGGTATCATATTGGGAAAGGACTTATAGAAAAATATTAAAACAAAGAGACAAAAAATCCTCAAGAAAAAGTCATCAAAAGCTTTAAAAAAAAAAAAAAAAGAGGGAGAGAAATAGACTTATGGATGTGGGCAGTTTGTTGCATTAAAATTTAATCACTAATGAAACAATATTTGTCAACCAAATCAGTGGGGTTCTAAAATACAAGATGTCCAACAATTTTCAAAAATGTGTAGACTTCACAGTAAAGGAAATAATCCTATAAAGAATGATAATGAGCTGAATTTGCAAGTGTTACTCAGAAGATATTCCTAGATGGGATGAGAGCATGACAAAAAACACAGAGGTGCTTGTTTGAAAAATTTTAAATAATGAATATAGGTATCATTAGGTATTACAATGAAACTCTAAGGGAGGATAACCAAGGTGATAGTAAAGGAGACACAATGTCAAATACATTTTCTGCAATAAATGAGCAATCCAAATCCAAACAGTTTCTCTTCTTTGCAGCCACAGCCTTAATGACAGGAATATTTCCACCAACACAGTGTTGGAAATGAGGCTCTACGATCTGTATTGACCATAGGAAGTTACCACTGCATTAAAACAGAGGCTAGGAGGAAGATTAATGAGTTGGTGAAAACCACATCTCAGCAACAAAGATCAGAGTACTCAATTGCAGCATACCGCCTCAGAAAACAGCTTCAAATTTTCTTCTTAATCTATGGGAATACAATTACAGACTAAGAACAGTCCTTACTCTCTAATAAATAAAGCATCAAATAGAACAAAATGAAAAATAAATGGGCCAATTGCTGTGTGAGGTCAAAAAACCTGCTTTACCCTTTGACTTTAACAGTATTGCACTGGGTGCAAATTAGTATTAGTATTTGAATAATTCTGTACAAGACGGTCAATTTGTATGATGAAAATAGAACTTGCCTACTCAATACTCTATTTACAATTGCAAATGAAGGACTAGATTGATAAATCATCCAATTTCTGCCAACTTGAACACAAATAAGTTACCTATAGGCTGGAATTAATTTGTTGCAATGACATTGCAAGGTCAGGCGTTCTGAGGAAGCATTGTGCTAACCCCTCCTCAAAGGGACGATGGCAGAGTCATCTATTTGTCCCCTTCAGGTTTAGAACTGATGTCTTTAGCAACTTTTTTTGACATGAAAAGGTGATGGCAGGCCAGAGGAGGAGCTTCTGAACCAGCAATTTTGCAGTGACCTGCATACTGAAAGGAGAACAGTAGTTGCATTCCCAGTATTACTGTTGGTTCAGAGACTGTGAAAATGGAATTCAGTGAACAAATTAGCATCCCCACATAATCTCACATGCCAGGCTGCTATGGGGAATAGGTGAATATAAAATTCCTATCTGCATTCTTCATATGTTATTTTAACATGCACCTTTCACCTCGGAAGTGTGGCCCAATGAATCACTTGTCTTATCTAGAGTCTTCTGCCTTAAAGTTTTGAGGAGGAAGTGTGAAAAACTACAAAATCTCTCTGCATGAAGAGGAAAAGCAAAACAAAATATAAAGTTAAAGAAGAAAGAAGTTTTTCCTTAGCTACTGCCAAGTATCAAATTAGTTTCTGTTCATTTGAAGACTTACTTTGTATTAGCGTTTCTTCTGACATTACAGGAAACAGAACTTGCCTGAGGCTTCATCCTTTAAAGACTATTTCTGAAATGTTTTGCCTGTAATTGTTAGTTGTCGTGAGGTTGGCTGGCTCTTGGATCGTGGTTTGTGAGGACAGAAGTCTGAACAAACATATTATTTTTAAAACCATGATGATATATGATAGCAAAATGTCATTCATGTTCCATTTCTGTGTAGCAATCCTTTCTCTGCATACATGAGATATATACATAATAGTACATTGAAAGGGGAAATAAATTCTATTTGAAAGAAAAACAAAACCAAACAAAACAGCTCAACAGTTTAAAATGCAAAATGCTTAGTTACCTAAAAAAAGAAATCCATATCAATTCCTATGATTATCCTTGCCTCCAGATTGTGATGGAAAAATTAAGCAATTAAAATAAAAATGGGAAGCTTTTTTTGAGCCTGCTTGGAGCATTGAGACTGAAGGACACTACAGTAGTAAGACTTAACTTGATCTGTCCTGATTCTGTTTCTTACTTAACACACAGTCCTGTACAGACAGCTCAACTGATTTTATAACCAGGTAGTAAAATTATTGATCCTAAATACAGCTTCTAAATACCACTAAGAAGCAACCAGTAGTAACCATGGACAGCCATTTTAGAAAACTATATTTTATACTGTGAAAAAAGATAATAAAATATGAGATCTACTTTGCCTAATTTAGGTACTTGTCTTGACCTTAATGTCAGAAGGAAGCAATTCTAAAGTGAGTCCTCAAGTTCCTTCTATATTCAATGGCAAGAAGCATGTGCTTCAAAACACCTCTGAAAGGAAATTTCATGCACCTAATTTTGGTGTCGAAAACTAAGTGCTTAGGAGTATTTCCTTACTGTGTGTCGAATATCAGGGTTAAAACTTTGTAAACCTTTGTATAGTGTGAACGAAGCAAGAAGAGGTCTGTTTTTCTGTTTTCTTTCATTCATTTTCTTTCTGCAGGAGCACACCTCAAAGCAAACTGGCTCATATGCAACTTACCACATCATTCTAGGAGTAGTTTCTCCAGACACATTTTTTTTCAGTTGGTGCCTATGAAACTGTATGAAAGAATATTAATATAAACACAACTGGATAGTTGTAGTTGTAAATACACTTTTGAATGAAATCTTTACCTTCTTGCCACTGGAACAACCAACTAACGAACTGCACAGATACCAGATATGTCATGTCACCCTCTAGGTTTCAAACCAAATTGAACTTACAATGTGCTGTTATCTGCTTTTTTAGGCAATTAGGGAATGATACTCATTAGTTACTGAGTGGTGTCATAGATAGCCCTCCTAGAAAATGGCTGTAACATTGTGTTCTCTTATCGGACATAACTGGTGAAATATTTAGCTATGGCTGTAGCTACCCTGTACAATTAAGACCAATAGCTGAAAGTAATTCCTTTATGACAGCTGTTAGGTCAGTGAAGGTTATTAAATATATGATTTGTTTCTATAAAAAGCAGAACTCTATGAGTGGAAAAAATAGGTCTAAGTGTTGTATTATTTAATCTTAAGTAAGGTATCTGAGAAAGCACATTTCATAGTGCTAGGACTTGTACAATATCATGTAACTTTTCAAAAAATTACAAGTTACGAATTTATACTGCAAGGTTAAACACTTTTTTTGTAGCTTTTCAGTCTGACAGTACAAAGTGCTAGTTATACATGACATAATGAAGTCATACAAGACAGAAATGAATTATTCATGAAACTGGTCATACCGATTCTGAAAAATTTTGCATGTATTATTTTCCATATATTATTCTACAGAAAAGAAAAACTGGGATCAAATTGCATAGATGAGCTTCATAGACAAATAACCAAAATCACTTAAACTTTTCAGTCCTTGTTTCTCAGATAGCTGTGGTTCAATTTCACCCTGCCGAATTCAGGTCTGATATTCAGGTCTGTTTGGGCTGGACACAACCACGTAGTCTGTAAGTGTGTTTGAGATGGATATAATAGCAAAGTAAGCTCTTATCATACTACAAAATCTTGAAAAAATTAAATGCAATGTTTTTCTCAGAGACACTATAACATAGAATATAGAGCATCTGCTGAATCTAACCTTCACCCTTGAATCTTACTATGACACTTGCTTCCCCCTTAACATCCCTTCATAAGGGATCTCTAAAGTAGTATAGAAGAAAAAGAATATGAAATAAATTATTCCCAAGTTACTTTGCTTGGTGAAACTTGCAGGTTTTAAGGTGAGAAAACAATAAATTTATCTTTTTCATAGAATAATGTCATTACTTATTAGATCCACTTATTTCATTACTGTATTTGTTTAATAGAGTTGACTCTTCAGTGATTTCTGTGCATGTATTCTTGCTCTATTACAGAAGAACATTCAATTTTAGAGACAAAAAAAAAATAAAGAACTGTTTGAATTCATGAATTCATTTATAACAATGGAGGAAAGAATGAGTAAAGCAGAATGTTAGAGTAGAAAATTTTCCTTGCAATGAGCAAGGCACTACAAATACACCTAGTGAACTTGAAAGTATGTTTTTTGTTCTCTGTGATGAAGAAAAATGTATAAGGCAATTCAGTCCTTTAGAGGTCTGAATTTTGTCTGCTTTGATATGAATACTGAGACAACTGGTTGGAGAGCTGTTCCTGATAAGAAATAAAGTGAAGTAGGAGAATGCATTTGAACAGTATATGGATAGTCACACTTGTAACGATTAAACACCATTTCATGCAGAGTAATTTCAAAAGCAAAATCATTACAAAGGGAACAAAATGTACTTTTACAAGAGCTTTATCTGACACGACAACACTATTCTAATGTTAGTAACATATACTGGTTTCATAGTCTCTGTTTGTTTATACATCTTACTATCTGTGCCACAACCCTAATAATTACAAAACTAAGTATCACATATTTCTGCATATAATTTCTTTCCATTTTGCATTCTTACCCATTTTCCTTCTTATCTACTTTCTCAATTTTGAACCTTTTTGCTCTCACTACGTTAACTTCTGAAGAGAAGGATCATGGTTAAGTAGAAAGTAGGAGTGGAACGATGATACCTTAATAGAGATGAAACCTTAATAGAGTGTAAGGGCATTAGAGAAGAAACTACAGATTTCTGAGGAGCCACAAAAACTGAGACATCATCTTGAAAACAGTTTCAACACAGGGTTCTTTCTAGTATTCTGAATCATGTGGCTATTTCATCTCAAACCTTCATATGCTAGTGATTTGCAAAGTGGAAAAACTCCATGCAACAGTACAGGCAGTGCTATGAAACATTTTTGCTGAAAGGGTCTGGAAAGGAAGCAGTCTTGATGGACCATAACTTCAATATGCATCAGCAATGTACCCTGTTGTGACAAAGGTTAAATGCATACTGGCCTGCATTAGCAAAAGCTTAGCCAGCAGGTCAAGGAAGTCGATTATTTGTCTTTGTTCAGCACTAGTGAAGTTGCATTTGAAATACAGTGATCAGGTCAGCACTCTCCAATATAAGAGAGATGTTGTCAAACTGGTGAGAATACAGCAGAGGGTCACTAAGATGGTTAGAGGGCTTGAGCACTGGCCATATGCATAGAGACCAAGAGGAGCTGGACTTGTTCATTCTGGAGAAGGCTACTGGGGGATCTGCTTTATTTTTTTCACTTTATTCTTTTTCTTTCTTTGTTTAAAATAGGAATATAGAGATGGAAGAGCCTGTTTTTGAGAACTGCACAACCGAAAAAAGGCAAGAGACAAGTCACTAGTTTCAACAAATAAGTTCCAGTTGAACATAAAGAAAAAATTCTTTCCAAAGAGGATGTTAAGTAGTGGAACAGGCTGCAGATATTATGGTATCTTCACTTTGGAAATATTCAAAACCCAACCAGGCAAGGCCTGGAGCAACTTCAACTACCTTCAAAGCAAACCCAACTCTGATGAGGCAGAGGGACTAGGTAACTTTCATAGGTCTCTTACAGCCTGAATTATTTTATGAACTATGAGGAGATCATTTTCCTACTTATCCACAGAGCAATTACAACGCCATAATTCTGCAGTCATTTTTATACGGCATAAAACAGCTGAATAAAGAGTTCCAGTCCTATTCTCTTGCTCGGCTATTCATTCCCATATATTAACTCCTCACTTGTGCCAACACAAAAGCTCATGCTTCCAGGTGCTAAACTAGATGGAGAAAACAGTCCAAGTTAAAAATGGAATATTTATCTTGCCTGCCCCTCTGTCATAAGCTCCCTTTGTCCAGCACAATTGTTTGTGTGACCACAGCAGCAGGAAAAGTAATCTGGGGAAGGCTGAACTGCCTCTTTTGGCAGCTGCAGGAGTTTAAAGTGATGGTTAAACCACAGCATAAATTTCTCTAGCTTATCCACAGCCAATGCCCTTCAGCTCTCTTGCAATAAACTGTTTCTATGGCTATAATCTCTCCTTGTGGTTTCTGCTCAAAGACAGCTAACCTCAGCTGGTGAGCTGTGGCCTCTGTGGCATGTTACATCTGCTGTGTGATACTGACTGTGACACAAGCCAAATTATCAAAAATGTCAAATGATTTTTCATCTTTTTTTTTTTTTTTTAATGATTATTATTATTATTTTAATTTGAATTCCCTATTTACAAGAATTAAGGGCTTCAACTGCCCCGAGAGGGTATCTCGCTTTATTCTCTAGAACATTATAACAAAACTAAAGTCCACTGAAAGTGATTTGATCTGGACCTCTATTTTATTTATTTATTTATCCATTTATTTATTTTCAGTGGAGGAAACTAAAAGGCCTTGTCACTGAAAATACTGTTCTTAATTGTCCACACACATCATAGAATCATAGAATGGTTAGCGTTGGAAGCGACCTTGAAGGTCATTCAGTTCCAACCCCAACATGCAGGGCTCGCACACCATAGACAGCCCAGTCCCCTTCTCCACTTGGGCTGGCACAGACAGCAGCTCCCTCATTTCCCCTTTTACATGCAATCCCTCTTGCACTGAAAAAAGGGGGATTGACTGGATATCCTTGATTGGATAACCTTGACTAGATGATCTTTAATGAAGAAGATGCTCTCACCTTGCATATACCCTTACACATAATTAATCCATTTGGGCCTAAGCATCTTTCCACATAACCATAATTCATAAAACCAAAGCCAATATCATTACTTTGCTAAACAGCATAGGTACAAAAAAAAAAAAAAAATCAGATTAGGTTCCTATTTTTATTTTATTCAACAGAAATTCAAAATTATTGCATTTCCAAACATATTATATAAATTGCCACCCACAAAATTATAGAGGTCGTCACTGTTCATGTCAAGCAAGTTTGTTTTGCCTCATGTGTATGTTCATAGATAAAACACCCAAAGAAAAATGTTAAATACACAAAAATGTTGAATACACAAAGACAGGTCACAAGAATTTTATCAGCTTGACTATATTTTCAGTGATCTTTAACTGTATTTGCCAAGCATAACTGGCCAGAATTTGGGGGTTTTCATTGTGTGAAGGATAAAAATACATTACTGGAATGTCATTTAGGACTGGAGTTCAGTTTCTGCTCAGTCACAGATTCACAGTGTGGCTGGTGACAAGTCACTTCAGCTACTTCAGTCCTCAGTTCCTTTTTCTCTCAGATGGCGGTGAGCTTCCCTGCTTCCCAGTGCTGTTCTGAAGATCAGTACATTTGAGTTTTGAGGTGGTCAGACATTAAAGGCTTGAGGCCTATAAAATGACATACCTCAATGAAGATTCTGAGTAAAAGCTCCCTTCAAAGGAAAAGGGAATAGGGAAGATTTGAAAGAGCGTTTCACCTAAGAGGTTCAAAGCACAAAAGAGGGAATTCCTTTTACCTAATTTCAGTCAGGTGCCTACATTAACTGACTAGTCACAGAGTTAAAAGACTCGACTTACATAATATTCATAAAGCAATCTAAGTTATGTGGCATTGCTTTGTAGATGTAATTCTGTGGCTTCATCTACAGCAAGCAGCCTTCCTTGTTCCAGACATACACTGACTCTGTCATAGCTAAGCACACATACCAGCCCCTCACCTGCCCAGTGGACTTCTCTTCTTAGTCTAGGTTATCTTGGTCTGTGCATACACCTATGCCTAAGCTAGGAACACTGACAAATGCATGCAGGCTAAAATCCTCTGAAGAATATGAGATTCTCACACTATCACACCCAGTTCTTAACCCTTTTCTAGTTCCCTTTTTGTATGGTTGCTGTCAGCTAATTGTTCAGTCTGGCCTCTGTTTTGCAGTTTGTGAGTTGGGTAGGAATGCTCTGCCTGTTAAGAGATTGAAGGATTGCCTCTGGAGTCCAAAAGATGATTAACCTCCTAACTGGTGGTCTGAATCTCCAAATAGACAAACTGAGAAAACTGGCTGCAGTGCTTGGTACCCCAGGAATCACAATCAGTTCTTTAAAGACTTTTTTTTTTTTTTTTTTCAGATTTTGGATGCCTTGACATTCATAAAACACTCAGGCACACTCTTATATTGTTTTAGGGTAATTTCAATTAAATTTAGCCCTTTACTAAGAAAAAAAAAATAGAAACATTTTTTATTTGAGGAATATAATACACAGAAAATCCACATTCCCTTATCATGCAAGATAAAATATTCTTTCTTTGTTAACACTATTAAGGTTGCACTTGTCCTCCCAATAGGCACCTTTATTAAAATTACTTTCTTACATACCATCCAACACTTATGTAAGTGTCAGATACTTTAAAAATCTGTCACTTAGCTAAAACTGACGGCCTTAGAGCAGAACATAGCAACTCAGAGAAACACTTTAAATTCTCGACCACTTGATAATGCACTACTGTAAAGACAGATTTATAACAACTTTTTAAACTGCATTGCCAGTCTTTGATTCCTCTTTTATTGCTTTCAGCTAATTTTCTGTTGAACACTGAAAGCAAGCATGTATAATGAAAAGAAACACAAGAAGACTCATAAAACGTATGGACTAGGCTTTTCAAAATTAGGCATAATCTAGTGTGTATTTCTAAGTTATGCATATAGAAACTAATAGTAGATAACTGACCACGTTCAACACAAATACCTGACTTGTACTGCACGGCAGGTATTGGATGTGTGAGTTAACTCATTCCACTGGTTGTTTCAAGTTGTGAGTATCTAACTTTGAAATTCTAGTCCATATATCCATTTACTACAATAAATCTATGTATTCTGCAAATTTAAGAGCAAGGAGTTACAAAAAGCAGTTATCATACTGGAGTATGAGATGTTCTCTGCAGGAAAAATAAAAAAAAAAAGCTCACGGACAGCTTGTTTATGACTCGAAGAGTGTAAACACGCATCTATTTTATTTAACTCAGTAATCTTCTGACACAACTTGTGATGTGTTTGATGAGCAGGTTTCTTGTTCATCTTCCATCATAGAAGTAGCTCTGCTTTCCTCAGGGGTATTGACAGCTGGCAGCAATCAAAACCATCTAACTGCCAGTATCTCATTTAAAGAGAATGACATTCAGCTACAAAACTCCAAAATGCCTTTAACTCACTGTACTGTACTATGCATCTCAATGAAAAATATGTTCTCACTTAGAAAAAGAGATATTTAGACTTTCATTTCCTGGGAAGGTTTTTGTTCATTAGCCAGTACTTCAGAGGTACACAGCCCATGACAAGTTCACTCTTGACCAGACAATGTTCTAACTTCAGCCACAAGGTAGATTTGTCTATCATAATCCATTCTGAGTATGTTGTTTTTGAGTTAAATAATATGAAGCTGGCTTCTTTAGAAATAGTGTAATTGTTTTATCTGTGACCTTTCAAATAGAACAAGCATATCTCAGGAAACCACACTTTAAAATCAAATCACTCTGCCTATCCAGCTTTTCAATCTGCACGTGGCAAGTTAAAAGTAAGTTATCCCATAATGTGCTGCAATAGAGATTCCCATGTAATTTTGCCTTTTTTTTTTTCTTTCCTCTAGGATTCTCAAATAAGAAAAATAAAACCAACCAAAACCTTTTTTAAAGTCACAAATAGAACAAATAACTTTTTTTCTGGAAATTGCTTTGTCAGCATCTTGATTTGACAAGAAACATTGGAAACATCTTGTCTATCTGGAAAATGTTGGGTATTTAGTCTTCTAACCTAGAGTACGCTAAGTAGTTTGACACTACACAGTGTCTGCCCAATGCAGTTCCCAGACTGCTCCTGTATCAGGTTTTGATATACGTGTAGTACAACTCTCTGGAAAAGCCAAACGACCAACTTGAATGCCCTCTTTACTCTAGAGAATTCTATATACTGCTCTATGGCAGGACTAACCAGAAGTGCTGATAGCAATGGCAACATCTTTTTCTGTGCTGTATGCACATCGTCAACACTTGCAATTCCTGCAGAGTAGTAAAGTCCATTTTCTGTTATTATTATTAATTATTATTATTATTAAACTTAATATGCTGGTAATGGCTCTAGTTATCATAGCATGAAGAGATCTGTATCTGAATTTGAACTCATGTATCTTTCTGTCATAGGCCTATGTTCTTCTTTATCCTTATAGTCTGTAATGTCAGAGCGCTGTTGACTCTACTTAAGCACATTTTGGCACTCCTGAATTCAGTTTCCAGGCAAATGCTAGCTAAGTTATGCTTTTATATGTTAATTTTGTCTCTTCCTGTAAACTCGGTTGTGTATTCCATTTTAAATTTGGACTTTTATCAGATTTCTTTCCTGGCATTACACATTTGGCTCCTCCATCTCTCACATACTCATCTATTTTTAGATTTTTTAAATGCATCTTTCAGGCATTTCACATTTATGTGTAGTGCCCCATTCTGTCTGTCTTCATAGTGTATTATCATGACAAGGTTACTTAATTAAAAGCTATGAAACATAACAAGTGACACAGAACCAGCTGCAGTCAGAAATAAGGGACCTTTTGATTGTCTTCTTCCCCATTCAGTGTTTACATGGCAAACGTAAGTGTTCCTTAAATGTTTTTGTTTTCTTTTCATATTCCAGGTAGAAGTGCTACTGATCTTTTAGCTGTCCTATTTTCCCACTCAGATTTTTTCCTCCACCATTTACTCATTGTGCTTGTGTTCAGCAACCCCAGCAGGCCAAAGCACAGGTCTTTATTCAGAAACACATGCTTCTGCGTAATAAAATATGAGTTATTGTAGTTCCTTTTTTTTTTTTTTTTTTGGCTTCCTAGTTTAAAACCAGTCATTTATAATGATAGTACCTAATTCCTCACTTTTTTATTTGCTTTTAACATGACATATTTGCTACAGTTTGCAGCTATTAAATTTTTTGAAGCAAACAAACAAACCCCCTGAATTTACAGGTCAGTTAAAAAAGCTGAATAGCTGAATACATTCTCTATTTCATATTCAGCATATAACCTGCTGGTCAGACTCACCCAACTGATGAAGTGCAAACTACATGTCTTTATTTATTTTTTTTTCTATGTTAATGCATACTGAAAGAGATACACAACAGCATAAAATACCTGAAGCTAGGAGTTGTCCGCTATCAAAAAGCACAAAAGACCAATTCTGGGGTCTGTAATCAGGGGCTACAAAAGTCATATTGACTCAGGTCGTTTCCATGGAATATTCTATGAAATAATTTATCCAGCAAAACATTGGAGTAGGGGAGGGCTGGTACTGCTATCTACTCATTCCCAGAATAAATAACTCCATTGATTCAGAAAACCGACTACATTTCTCTCAGCTATAAAAATTAATCAAAATCTTATCTGTATGGTTTTACAATACTCATTTTAAAATTGTCATTCCTCTGCCATTTTTCCTATATCTGTATGGTCTTCCAAATCTATTTTGCAACAAGAAGGTTTTTTTTTTTTTTTTCTTTCCATATAGGATTAGAAGCCATGCATAGAGCAGTTAAATAATAGTTACCGTTTTTTTTCCAGTTCCATTTCTGATCTCTGAGTGCATTTTTATGCCAAGGTGTTGTAGAGGGTCTGTACCTTTCTACTGTTATCCTAAGATGACTATTGCATCAGGTAAATCAAGAGTAGAGAGATTAAAAAATGTCATTAGCGCAGCTGTTTATTGTTTTTCCCTTGAGGTGACATCAGACATCAAACCCTTGCAGGTTAAAGCTGAGCCAAGGTGTACTGCAGCAGATTGCCCATCTGGTGTGACTTCAGAATATTAAAATCTCCTGCAGGCTATCAGCACAAGGACCAGTCAAATCCTTTGTAGTGATCCAGACATCTTATTTCATACTGCACAGAGTGGTGTGATCTCCAATTAAGATGTTCAAAATCATCGTTATTAGCTTGTGATGAATGCTGATTGTATTATCCAACCACAACAATTCTGCAATTCATCTGTATCTGTCCAGCTAATATGTACTGAGTGAAACAAGGTTTTGCCCCAGAACCGAAATATTACAAGAAATCAGGGGCTGTCATTTACAAAGGGTAAAATCAAACAACTTTCTAGACTCTGTTGAACACTGTCACCATAGATTAATGTGATACAATTCCTAAGTGATTGCCAAATTGTGATTTACATAACAAAGACTGATCTGAATGAATATAGCTTGCATAACCTCCCAATGTAAAAGAAACAGTTGTACAAAGACAAATTTCAGTTCCAGATTTGCAGGCCAAGTTTTCCTGTTTCCAGCTAAAACATAAATGGATAATTATACCCTTCCCCAACTCCTCTCACAAGCCAGGCACATGTATAGTTTGAAGTTAAAAATAACACAAAAGTCTGAAAGCTTTATTGAACAATGTCAACTATAAAATATGGATTATTTAGTATATATGGTGAACACTGGCAAATTACAACATGCACTTAGTGATTGGAACATTAAGTTTAGAAAGCAAGTATGTTTTATTCTGATGTATCTGTTCTGGTGAATTTTCCCAAGTCAATGCAGCAGAAACTCAAAGGGAACATCTAGAAATCAAATAGAGTTTAGGTTTTCTAGCTTTTGCATATAATGCAAATATCAATCTTTGCATTAATCATGGTGTTTATTATTGTAAAATGCCAGGGTCCTTGAGCTGAAAGCATTTTGAACAAAAACAAGGCAATTTCCCCTGAAACCTTGATGTCTCTTTGTAGAAGGAGATAGTGAACAGATCAGAAGCAAGATCTATCAGTGAGAGAGGCTTGCAATTAAAATCTACATTTTTGTTGGCATACTGGTAAAGGAGAATTTTAAAGAAAGATTTTAAAAGGAATAATGAAATTTCTTGCTGGTGCCTACAGATGACTTCCTCATATAGTTAATGGTATCTGGGGAGAATGCACAAAGGTACGTATTTAGAAACCTAACAAATCCACGATGGGACTGATGTCATGCACTGAGTAGAGAGAGAGTTCATTTTTTTTCATATTTCAAAAGGACCCAAGGTTGAAGTGAAGTTTTAATAGTGATTAAATCAGTATATTTTAACAGAAAGAAGGGGGTGGTGAGAGAAAGATGAAAGAGAAAGATGGAGTACATTTTGCCAAGCAAATGTGCTAGAAAACTTGGGTTAGTAGCAGCATTCATCCTTAATCACCATGCAAGTTAAGTCCATCCAATGGGACAGTATATTTGTAACTTATCATTTCCTGAAGTTTTTAAAGCAGCTTCATGTCCGTAATGATGACAGATTTCAGCAAAAGAAGTAAGGGGAACATTAATTACCTTCTGGAGAAAAAAAAGAAATGTCTTCAATTTTCAGACTATCAAAAACTATTGTCAAAGATGTGCAGATTATCTTAACAGTATGATTATTCAAAGTTTTATTCTCTGAGGATTGCAAGAGAATTTTCTTGTTAATTCCAATGAGTTATTAATATTGCTAGTTAAGTATTTCTACCTTTCCTGAACTAATATGAATAGGCTTAATAAAATCTAGTGAAAGGGAGTGAATTTATTGACTGGAAATTGCTGATGTCCTCAGAATAGTTTAAGAAAATGAGATTTATCTAATTTATTTTCAGCTTATAAAAGTTAGTCACCTAGTCTAAGCCAGTTATGGAAGCACCTTCTATTGTCAGTGAAGACAGAGACAGAGAAGGATCTCCAGAGGTTTTTCTTTTCCCTTGTTTCAAATATGTATTTTAGGACTAGATGAGCTGCCAGGAGGCAGCTACAGGTACTACATCATCTTCACTAGCTAGAAAGCTTCAGTTAAGTATAACTTCATTAACCATAGGAAGAGCTTAGTTTAGTTCTGTATCTTCCAGATTGCCCTAAGCTGGAGAATATGAAACTCCCCTATGTATAAATGTATAATAGCCCCCATATATTTGTGTTGTTTTAAGAAATGGTAGTACTTGGAAATATTTTCTCATTTGAGCTATATACTGACACTTATTCCCAATACCATCACTGATTTGTGCCATGCACAGCCGTAGGTAAATCACACAATGTGAGTACAGTTAAGCATAATCATCACAGGGATGAGAGTCTTACAGAGGGGGAGGTGACATTGCTCTTAGGGAGGGTAGGTGAGTTAAGCTCACCATACACATAAACAATGCAGTTTTATTTGGGATGAGCACCTTCCATTGCTCAGTTCTCAGCACCACCCAATACACAAACCTGCCTGCTGCTCCTGATGCTGAGCTGCACGCTGCTCTTGCTTTGGTGCATGCTGTTCTTCCTCAGAGGATCCTGTATCTTGTTACTCTATTCCTGTTTCTAGAGAAGACGGAAAAAGAGTTGATCCATGTACTGCTCTGAATTGTGCATGTTTCAAACTGCTTTTGGGACAACATTGTTCCTTTTTCTACACTGTAGTTCACACAAAGAAAGCTGTTTTGAACGTACATATCATCCACCCAAATCACGTATCTGAACAATCACAGCTTGGCCACCTTTATTAATATCTTAGTACAGTCAGCATCTGCAAGCCTGTATCACTTTGCAGCTCATAATATTCACTCTCTTTTAATAGGACTGAAAAAAGGTCTTTGTTGACACTTTACTAGCTGGCAAACATGCACCTATCTGATGTCCAAATTTGAAACTCAAAAAACGTAAGGGTAAATAACAGCTTTATGAGCACTTATTAGGGCATAGTGATTGATTCCTTGGTGACTCCCCACTTGATTTTTAAATCTTGGCACAGTTTATTCCAACTTCTTTGAGGAGATTTCCTTTTCATTGGTACCAGCATAATTGTTCAAAACAAGGGGAAAATGAACTCATGAATAAAAAGGAATGCAGTTTTGTAGAAAGATGGGGAAAAGAAATTACATTATTTTCCAGGGACTGATGGACACATAATCATGGATTTATTTTTACTTTTATTTTTTTCAGATTAATGCTGGCTGTAGAAGTAACAAACTAAAGGTCTTGAGCCTAATGAGGCCACTCAAGGGATTCACAAACAGGGTAGATCCTAGCGTATCTCATACCACATTATGGGAGAGAGGAGAGACCTTCACTTTGCCAGACAAGCTATTGCAGACAAGTGTAAAAACCAATGAGACCTTCATTGGGCAGCCTATCTTCCCCTATGCTGTACAGCCCAGATTGTTCATGTCAAGACTTTTTCCAGATCAATGAATCTTACTGTCATAGCCCTGAGCGCACAAATAGGCCTTAATTATCCTCAGCAGCTTCACCTGAGGCCTGCATTCACACCATCCACTCCTGGGCTCCATTTTAGCTCCATGCCAGGGCCTTCTGCCCCTGCTTCATCTCTACCGTGGGAGCGCTGGTCTCTGGCCCCAGCCAGGAAGTCTGTTGATCCTGAGCTGTGGTGTGACTTCCACACTCGACCTGTTTCATCACTGTGGACATGCCCACACATGAGCGGACTGTGTCTGACCCTCGTTACCTTCACAGGACCTGACACTGACCTTTGGATTAACTTCCTGGCTCGACCTCATACCTGCTTCATCATCTTAGTTCATCTTTCTGGACTCCTGGAAGCACCTGGCTCCCATCCCCAGGCTGGCCTTGCTTAAAGGTGGTGAAATGGGCCCTGGCTAGCAAGGTCCCCTGCCCTGCTGGCTGTGGTGTAGCCCTCAGCTCCACATCCCTTAGGGAGAGCTGGCTCTCAGCATGCTCAGACACTTACACAGAGGTTGAGATTTTGTTCTCTGAACTTTCTGCTTATGGAGTAATGGAAACCACATTGACTACCCCACAGTTGACTCAACAAGTACCTTTTGGTTTCAAAAGTTTTTCCTTCTGCGAGGTTGTGCCACAATAAACTGAAAACCTTGTGCGAGGATATTGTTAACTACTGCCAGCCGAAAGGCACCCCTGTAATGATTACAATAAGTTTTCTCTCTTTTGCCACCCCTACCCCTTCAAACAAGCACTTGACATTTAGTTACTTCTCCAAGTCCTGGAGGATGACCTCTGTATCACAATTCAACATAATCTCCCTCATTTCCGTAGGAATATTTTGTAAAAATAAGTGAAAGTATTCACTTTTTTTAACCACCAGCTTTAACTTATTATAGCGGAGGTGAAGGAAAATGGAAACTTATGAAGTTTATTCTGATTCATACTTGTCAGAGAACTGTCACTTAAGAAACGAGCTTAGTAGTTCTTGTGATACAAAGCACACCTTCCAGATGCATTCTTCATCTTCCTACGACAAGAGATGACACTTCTGTACAACATAAGAATAGCAGCACATTGTACTCAGTTTGTAGAAGTGTAAAGTTATGTGCCCTACAGAGCCATTAAAAATCAGGCAAGGTCACTGAAACATGCCAGGGAAAAGAGGATCAAAAAGTAATACGCAGATTGGAAAGCAACAGGGTGAATTCAGTTACCCAGAAAATCTCTGGTTTCATATAGAATATATTTCAGGAATTCTCCCAAATGAGACTTTTTCTTTTAAAATGAGAGGAAGGATTTTTCTTAATGTACATCTACAGTTCTAACTGTAGCTGAACATTAAGTTGCAATAACTGTGATGTGATTACATCCATTATTCCTGTGAGAGGAAAAACTGGAATGATAAACTTAAAAAGATGGATTAGAGTGAGGAAATTGGTCAAAGAGAAATAAAAGCTCTATAAACAAATTACAGTCAATTCTGAGACTTCCACAATACATAACTAACTCACCAAAAGCATTATATATGCACGTACATGTATATATTTATATATATATATATCAAAATGAGATATCTGTCAAAAGATAATCAGGGTTTTTTGAAAGCAGAGAGTATCACGTCCTAATAGGAAGTAATATAAATTATTGTGCGTAAAAATAGAAGACAGAATCTTAGAAGGAAATTTGAAGAGTGAAGCATAAAAAATGATGGAAGTATATTAAAAAGGAAAGCTATGAGGAATTCAGTGAGTTATCAAGTAGTGGAAGATAATTATGTCCCAGCATTCTGACATAAGCATTGAAAACTTTATGGTAAATGCTCTGAAAAATTTCTGTGCTTGATCACACTGCTATGGACCCTTGTATCCAAAAAGAACGTCATCAGAGTTTTATTCTTTGGAAATGTATTTTCTTCTTTTGGGAAAAACAAAACAAACAAAAAACACACAACAAAAACACTTTGTATTAATTTTGCTAGGGACATTTAATAGTATAATGGTAGAATAGACAAGGTCTAAGCAACTCATTTAATTCTGTAGGTGGCTCTGAAAATCCCACACTTCGTTTAAAATTATGTAACATAGCCTTTACTGCAGCCCATGATACACAGGCCACTTACAATTTTTAATTTATATTAGCTGTCAGGCTTGGCCTAGTCACTTCTACTAGAGTTAGAACTGAAGATAATTTGGCCCATAATTAAATTACAAACCTGAACTTTATAATAATGTAGTATGCAAAGTATCCTAAATAGTACCACAAATCACATCTCCAATATCCTCATAAAGATCCATTTGATGAACTGTATAATGGACTTCACTGATTTTTTTCCTATCTAGGCAGTATCTTGGAGGAGGTATATTAAATTTCCTCAATTGACTGAGAGGATAGCCTAAAATATTTTGTGAGAAATTATTAGTAACATGTAATCTACAATAAATTAATGGAGCAAACTACTTTCCTACTTCTTATATCCTCATCTTTAACAGGGTGACTTTGAAAGCTTCAAAAAGGAGAACAGTGACATTCAGACTACAACTACTTCTGAAAGTCCTTAATTTAAATTCTAGCTAGAAAAAAAAAAAAAGTGTGAATAAATACATTGGATGTAAAATTTTGTTTGACATTTCAAAAAGTTATGACTGATATAAAATCAATAATAGGACTGTGACATATGCTGTCTTCAGGGATACCTTTCTCATCTTTACATTCTGCTACACAGCTACACGGACAAAAGGAAACAGCCTCAGGTTGCACCAGGGGAGGTTTAGATTAGGTGTCAGGAATAATTTCTTGATGGAGAGGGTGCTTAGGATTAGAACAGGCTGCCCAGGAAGGTGGTGGAGTCACCACCCCTGGAGGCATTTAAGAGACGTGGCACTTCGGGACATGGTAGCGGTGGTGGTGTTAGGTGATGGCTGGACTTGATGACCATAAAGGTCTTTTCCAACCTAAATGATTCTGTGATTCAGTACCAGCAGAGTCTGCTGAAACCACTTGTTTTGTTGCTTTCTTCAGTAACAACTCCCATGTAATAATTAAAATTGTATAAAAGTACTTTAAAGACAAATCTCAGTGGAAATTTCATTTCAGACTGAGGCTTCTAATTATATCTTTGTTAAATGTCTGAAATTCAGTGCTGCACATAACAGAAAAGAAGCCCTCCTCTTACAGTATCTCTTCACAACCTGAGTATTTTTTTAAGTGGTACAAGATACATATTGCATTGATACTTAAGACTGGTACTTACCATTGTACAGGTGTGACTGCCCAAAAGAAGCAATAAAGAATCAGAATCAAAGTCAACAAGTTTCCAAAAGTATTTTTGTTAGTAGCAGAAATGAGTTGCAATAAATATGATAACCATCATATTATTATTTTTTTTTCTAAGAGATAAGGATGAAAACCACTGTTTTCAGAAGATACTAGTTCAGAGATTTTTAAGGAACTAGAAATATATGTGCCAAGAGGCCTGTTGAGTACAACTTTACCAAATCTGTGATCCAAATGGCTCGGAGCTGCTTATCTCTACAAATAATTCAACTTCCTGGATAAAATACAACTTTCTTTAATTATACGTCCTGTCAGAAGGCCCTACTTCAACCTAAAATATCCCAAATAATTTAATTCTTTTAATAAAGCACTCTCATAAGACAAATAGCATCACTCATTCTTAAACCACCACATAAGTAAAATGATCTTGTTACCAAAAAAGAAACCAAGGAATGTCAAGGAAAATTATTATTTTTTAACAGTTTAGCTGAAACTCAGCTTTCTGATTCCCTTTAAGTAGAGATTCATAGCAAATGGAAGTTTTCTTGCTGAAGAGCTTAAGCAAAAGAAAAATTCAGTCCTGTATATAAAGACTATTAAAACCCAAACTCCTTTTCTTCCCAGTTTAGTAGACTCATGACTCTGTAACTATTCATAAATATGTAACTGTGTATCAGAAATTTTCTAATAGCTTTTTCCCATGTAAGGACGTCAGGTGATTGTTTTATTAGGCTGAAAAATTCTAGTTGCTTTCTTCTTCTGATTGTTAATTGCGATCTTACAGCATAGAGTTCTAGCCAGAAATTTTCAACTTTCCAAATAAATACATGCTAGATGTATTGTATGTGTTGTATTATAACATAACATAATATAAAATAACATATTTTAAAATAACATATCCTGCACCTGGGGCGCAACAGCCCCAAGCAGAGCTACAGGCTGGGAGATGAGTGGTTGGAAAGCTGCCTGGCAGAGAAGGACCTGGGAGTGATGGTGGATAGTCAGCTGAATATGAGCCAGCAGTGTGCTCAGGTGGCCAAGAAGGCCAACGGCATCCTGGCTTGTATCAGGAACAGTGTGGCCAGCAGGGCTAGGGAGGTGATCGTCCCCCTGTACTTGGCTCTGGTGAGGCCGCACCTCGAGTACTGTGTTCAGTTTTGGGCCCCTCGCTACAAGAAGGACATGGAGGTGCTTGAGCGGGTGCAGAGAAGGGCGACGAAGCTGGTGAGGGGCCTGGAGAACAAGTCCTACGAGGAGCGGCTGAGGGAGCTGGGCTTGTTCAGCCTGGAGAAGAGGAGGCTCAGGGGCGACCTTATCGCTCTCTACAGATACCTTAGAGAAGGCTGTAGCGAGGGGGGGGTTGGTCTGTTCTCCCACGTGCCTGGTGACAGGATGAGGGGGAATGGGCTTAAGTTCGCCAGGGGAGTTTTAGGTTGGATGTTAGGAAGAACTTCTTTACCAAAAGGGTTGTTAGACATTGGAACAGGCTGCCCAGGGAAGTGGTGGAGTCACCATCCCTGGAGGTCTTTAAAAGACGTTTAGATGCAGAGCTTAGTGATATGGTTTATGGTGGAGGACTTGTTAGTGTTAGGTCAGAGGCTGGACTCTTGAGGTCTCTTCCAACCTAGAAATAGAAATATGACTAAATGACAGTCAAATGATGTCCAAGAAAATACAAGAATTCCAGCTCTTTCCAGAGGAAAAAGCATAGTAAATTTTCCTCAACAAAACTTTAATTAATTTAAATTTCATTTCATTCTATTTAATACATGCACAACATGCATTTTCTCATAAATTTAACATAAATTTGTTTGCTTATTAGTATGATAAGCCAGGTTCTTTAGTAAATTTAATGTACGAACAATTTGAGTTTTTATCTCCATTTATCTTAATAACGGAATAATAGGCTTCTCAAAATACCCATGCTGTGAAAATCAAGTAACACCTAAATGCAACCTAGGTTGCATTTAAAGATATTACATTGTATTACATTTAAATTATTAGTGACTGCTATTAAAACATGAAAATGCAACTGTCACGGAGTTCCTTAGACAACAAACAGCATCAATGGGTTCTAAGAAACAGCATCAATGTGTTAAGATGAAGACAGGCTGTGCTTTTCTAACTCAATTTCTATGAGCATTAATTTGGCAATCCTATAACAATATCAGTGTAAGTACTTTATTAACTGTTAGGGAAGGTCTAAGATACATAGTCAATTGATATTATTTACAATAGCTGTGAAAGTTTGAGGGATTTGGAACAGAAGAGCCCATTTGGTGCTTTTCATGAGAAAAAGAAGAAATGATTTTCCTGAAAGGTCAATTCCAACAGTCATTTGTTTTGCTCCTGCCAAGCCATGGGAACTGGGGCTCTGTAAGGTTTTGCTTGCTGGAGTTCTTACATAGTGTTAGCAATAAGGACTGCTAAAATTGTATGATTGCTGTATAAAAACAACAACATTGCTCACAAAATCCTTCATAACTTTATGTGACAGTTTAAGAGGATGTACATAAGTAAAGAACATTTAATTAACTGTTTTATATTCTTCATGTAGGCAAGAACTCGGCATCTCTAAATGAAATATGGAGAACTGCCTAAACTCGGTCAAAAGCCAGCTTACAAATGCAGTACACAGAGATTTATTTGAAAAACTGCCTCCCTGGAACAATGAATATCAAGAAGGTATTCATTTTTGTGGGTTTAAGACTTGAGTCACATTATAAAAAAAGAGATGGAACAGAATTGGGAGAGTCTAGTTAAATCCACCAGTTCAAAGGACAGATTTCGGAAATATCCCTACATTTAACTTTACGCACTTGCTTTGTCTCACACATTTTTATAACTGAAAAACTCTCATTCCAGAACAAAGATAATGCAAAATTACCAAGCTATACGCGTGCTCCAGCCAATATGCATGCTCCGTGTATAATCTCCGCACAGTTACGGTATTACTGATTCATTCTCACACGTTCTCCTCAGTTATGATTAATCTTGACCAACGAAGCTATTGGAAGAGTGTATTTGTTCTGTCAAGCACCTAAGAAGCACAAGAGGGGCAGTGTGAAAGATAATAATAATTGATCAAAAGTACTAACGTTTATTTTTGGCTTAGTAAAATTGTCTAATAAATTATTCTCTGTAGTGTTTCTCTATTATCGCAATACAGTACTTTGAAAGTGATATATTGGCACAAGCCATTGTGTTCTACCACAGTGCAATTAGGAGGTCCATTTAAACAGCTTTATCATACGCATACATAGGCTGATTAATTTTCTAATCAAATGTTCCAGGAAATCATTAACCATGACATTAAACAGTGTCGTGCTAATTATACTCTCCACAAAGAATTCCAATATAAATTTACAAAAGATCTATAGAAATGTGCCAAAGAACAAACAGTTTAATGTATTCAAATAATTCCAGCATCTACTCTAAGTAGCCCCACAGCTCCCAGCCTTGGATCCCAGTCCTGCAAAGGTCTAGTCTGGGGCTGATTGCTGCTTACTGCATTTTATCAGAGCTCCACACAATTGCAGGCATTACATTTCGTAGGTCACTACTTGTGTGAGTCATGCTAAGAAACGGATATCTTTAATTCTACATCATTGTGTTGGAAGGCACTCAAATTATTTGGAAGCTGTGTGTAATGCAATTTTTTGGGGTGGTGGTGAGACATTTTATTCTCACTGCACTCAACAGAAAGCTAAATGATAAAAAAACAATACGGGAACCTGAGCATCTTTGTTACTGAGCAACAGAAGAAAAAGGAAACTTGTGCTGTTTTAGAAAATGCTGTAGGTACGAATCCAGAGCATTATCTTTTTTTCTTAATGATGCCTAACATTGCGATTTAGAAACACATTTTCCAGTATGTATGCCTCCAGTTTTCATTATTATTCCAGCTACTCTTAATTTAAGATAAATGCAAGGTATTGATCACATTAACAAGAATTCAGTTCCCTTCTCAAGCATATAAAATTCAGTAATCTACGGGGCAATGACATCTCTATTTACTTGTGTTTTTCCTTATAAAATGCAGAATCTTGGAGGTCCATCAGTTGTGGAAAAACAAAACAAAACAAAACAAAAACCTCCAACAAACAAGGAATGCAGGCACAGCTCCCTCCCTACTTTGTGTTGGTCTTGCTGGCAGTTTACAGCTCCTGGGCCCATCGTGAACCCCAAATCTCCTCCTGAAGTACTCAGGGGAACCCCAAATCCCCTCCTGAATCAGTCAGGGGAACCCCAAATCCTGGTCAGTGCAAATACTGCTGCTCTTTACTGTAGGGCCAACCTTTCCCTTGGGTTACTCGGCTTTTGAAGAGGCCGTACCAACACACGTGTGTCAGACAGCCATACACCGTTCTGTGAGCGCACAAATTTATCGTTTATTTGTGTTTATCTCTAAATGCCCACACCCTTCCACCACTGAGGGAACCACCCTCTCAGGGCAAAGCGCCACAAGCCACCTCTTCCTTCGCTTTAAGTGGCGGGGTAAAACTTATTAGGGCCAAAATTAAACCACACCAAAATAATACAAAATATTCTTCGACATCCCACAGACCGTGCCCTTCCCGCCCCACCCCGCTCGGCTGCTCGGGACTACAACTCCCGTCATGCCTCTCGCCGCGCGGCCACCGCCTCCCTGCGCGGGAACGTGCCGCAGTGCTCTCTGGGATACGTAGTCCGCGTGGAGGGGGGGCGGGACGGGGGGGGTGCACATAACCAGGTGCGGTCACTATCACCCCGCGCCAGCCCGTTCACAGGAGATTGGCAGGAGGCCAGCCAACCGCGACGAGCCCCCGCCGCTCCGCCGCCGCCGATTGGCTGGCGCGGGGAGGCCGGGGGGCGGGACCGAGGCAGTGGCGGGGCGATTCGGACGGCGGCGGCAGCGGCCACGCATTCCCGGGCGCTGACAGCCGTTGGCGGCCGTTAGGGAGCGGCCGTTGGCCGTTAACACCCCCCTCTACCTTCTCCCCTCCTCACCCCCATCCCTGCCCCACTTCGCCACCCCCTCCGGGATTAGGGGCTGCCGCCTGGAAATCCGCCGGCTGGAGGCGGCGGCTTTACCCCCAGCCCCCTCCCTGCCGCCCTGCCCGGCTTAAGCCGCTCTAATCCTCCTCTTCCTCCTCCCCCGGGCACGGCCATGGAGTCGCAGCGGCCCCGTTACCGCGCCCCTTCCTCGCCGCCATCCCGCGGCGGGAGGGAGCCCGGGGGGCTCCGTCGGAAGGGCCCGCCCGGGGCCGGCAGCGCCCCGGAGGCCGCGGAGGGCAGGAAGCCCAAATTCGTGAGTACAACCCTCCCTCCCCCCCCCCCCCCCCCTCCCGGCCGAGGAGCCTGTCCCCTGCCTGCCCTCCTGCTCCCCGTCCCCTCTGCTTGGCCTTCCTCAAAGGGCACGGCTTTCTCTTGCAGCACACGCTTTCAGGTCTCTTTTTGGCGAAGCTTTGTTTTCTTAGTGGCTGTGGAGTGTCCAGGAGGTCTCCAGCCCTGAAGCGATGGTACTCCTACTGGCACTGTCACGTTTGGTTTTGTCATGGTGATGTGACCTCTCTAGTGAAAAACTGACCCTTAAGTTTAAAGTATTTAGCTCTTCCTAACCATGCCTTTACAAGGTTTGGTTAGCGCACCAAGAAATTGGGCAGCTCAAAAGAGCAAACAATTGCCTATGAAATAACGTGTATGTAAGATGTGCTGGCTAAAATCTACCTGAGGTTTCCAAATGTTAAAGCTGGGACAAATACACTTTCTACAAGTCTTGCATCCACCACACACAGACCAGCTGCATGGCATGCTCATATTGACGTGATACACATTAGTTTTTATGCTCAGTTCATGTGCTCTGGGCTGTGCTATGCACTTACAGGAGAATTACCCTAATACTTGTGTATTGCATTCCTGACTCTAAGGCCTCTTTGCACAATGTACAGTACCTGAGTAGCTGTCACTGGAGCTTTTGGGAAGCTGTGCCGTACTTCACATGCAGCTAGTTACAGCTAGCCAACAGGTGATATTAAACTGCTGGCTGGACAAACCTGTTTGGGAAGGTCACAAGTTGCTCATGGCGTTCCTGGTTCCTGGAATCCTTTGTGTGTTGCGGTTGCTTTCTTATTGCTGTTCAAGCAAAGGCCTCATGCCTATTTTTGCATGTTAAAATTGAATGTGTGAATCAGAATCACGGAATGGCTCGGGTTGGAAGGGACCTTGAAGCTCATCTAGTGGGATGCCACCCACTAGATCAGGTTGGCCAAGGCCCCATCCAGCCTGGTCTTGAACTGTGGCCAAGAGCTGTGTGCTCATCTCCATAACTGGTTAAGTGTGCTACAGGTCCTTGCATTTTAACCATGCAGCTGACATGGCTAGGTGATGTATCGGGGAACATTCTTCAGCCTAGAGGCCCTGCGGGAAGACCTGTGTGGTCTGCCCACTCCAAAAGATTGGAGGGTGTTACTGCTCTGTGGCTTGAGGGCTGGGTTATTCCTGTGAGACGCAGATTTGTTTGTATTGGAGACTGACAGCAGTACTGAGGTCAAGATCTTTTATTTACTAGTGATAAAACAGCTATTAAGTTCTTATTCAAATAGGATATTGCCATCCTTTCCACTGTTTTAACACATGGTTGGGGGGAAGAGAAGGAATTAAGGTGTTGCCAACAATCCCCTGTCCTCCCTCTGACCATGTGTTAAAATAGAAATACAAAAACTTGTAGGAATTATAACACTGCCAGATATGTGATGCAAGCCACTGAGATTTATTTTTGGAGATGAAGTCAGATTGGCTCTTTAGTGAAAGGATGCTTCTCTTTTAGTGCAGATGAGCTTGTTTTGTCTGGCCTGGAAAGTCTAGGCACGTATCAAGAAGGGCTTAGAGCATGTGCAGATGTGGGCATCAGCTGACTGACTTCTTGAGGCTACAGTATTAATAGATATATATATACACCAAGCCACAGAAAGCAAATGAAGTTGAATTTGGGAATTTTACTTCATTTTTTTATGCAGTCATCTTGAGGGTGTGGCTTTACTTGTTTTTCCCCTGGTTTCCAAAACTCTGTAAATAGAGATGACTGAGAATGTCCTGAATTCACGAGAATGCCTTGTGTTTGCAGCTTTCAAAAGTATTTGAAAGTCCCATACTACATCTTGATAAGTACTCTCAAAGCAAACGTGTTGCCCTGGGATGTTAATATGGGACTGAAGAATGACATTTCTCTTTCTAACCTGGGCTGTGTTCTAGATACGCTATTAGCATGCAGAAACCCTTAAAAAGTCAGAGTTGATATTCCTTGAGCAGAGTATGGGGATTTTGTCTCTGCCTTCATATAAAGTGCTGGGAGGAGTGTATTTTGCCAATCTGACTTGTGGAAGTTAATGGTTGCTAAAGAGCAGCAGGGAGTTCCATGCCCCAAAATCTAAGAATTTGCTGTAGTTGCTATAACCTTTGAACTGTAGTCTCTAATTCCTGGTTTGTCCCAAATAATAATCTTCTGTTGAAGAAACAGACATGGTAGTACAGGTTGTGAATATCTAAATAACGTTAATGGTTGTAGACCTTAACCAGCTTCTCTGATTCAGGCTGGGTCACTTGGAGGGTACTAAGAGAAATGCTTTTTCTTTCTGTCGTATCATAGATTTCTGCCCTAAGATATTGACCTACAGAATATTCATCACTTCTTAAAACTAAAATTGATAAATTCTTTCCCCTCAACCTCCTGCTTTCTTAAGAGATGTTTGTGGGTGTGGGGATGAATGGTGGGACAAGTGGTATGTATGCCTTGACTTGTTCATATCTAACTTTCCATGTAATACATCTTCAATATACTTTCATTAGTTAAATTAATTTTGTGTCAGAATACATAAAACCTCTCCTCACCCTGCTGAATTATCTATAATCCAGTCATAAATACAGGGTGAGCCTTTTCTGGGTTTGGCATACTTAGAGTGCAATACTTCTTCATTTAACCTGAATTATGTTTCTTATGTATTATACATTTATCAAATGCGGTTAAAATTAGCCATTAGATTCAGTGAACTAAAGTCATCCAGATTGTATTAGTCTAATTTTTCTTAGGACAAAGACTTCAAAATAAATTCCAAGTTGGTGTGTTCCAATCAATGCAACGTATTGATCAATCACTTGGGAGCTACCGAATCAACAGTAGTTAGGCCAGTCTGGAGAAGAGTTTCATTCCCTGACAGACCTTAAGGTGAAATTGGATTGCTGGTTAACAAAATTGACAGTGTTAACATGCACTTTTTTTTTTTTTATTTCTTCCCTTAAGAATATTCTTGTTTAGCAGGAGGAAAAACTCTTGATTTTTACCACTTCATTTAGAGGAGGCAGGAAGAGTCTTTGGGCTAAACAGTTGTTAATTCCAATTAAATGTCTTCTTGAAATACTGCATTCCCAAATAAACTAGTTTTTAGAAGAAGTGAATGTGAGTTGTAGTTCCTCAGTTCTTTGTTATTTTACTGAATAATAACACTCAGGAGAGAAGAAAAAAAAAGAGTGGTGGTTAGTTTTGAAGCACTTACTTGCTTGGCTGTGTTTAACAGGTCCATTGTTTTGGAAGAGTGGGATTCTTGGAAGGGTGAAAGATTGGCTATGATACTGTGGTAGTTTAGCTTTTTGAAAGTTCACCGTTGAGGGCTAGAGGTTGGTAAAAAAAAACCAGAAATGGACTGAAGGATGGATGAGGTTGTACCTGTTTCCATGTATGGGTCAACCGAGTAGGAAATCTTGGAAATTCACTGAGCAACTGTTTGCCACTTCCTCTCCATGATATATTTTGTATCAAAAAATAAAAATTAGGAAATCATAGAAGCGGATGCTGGATGACTTGATTAAGTGACTTTTAGTTGCACTTTACCAGGACTGCACCTTGTAGGTGCTAGTCCTCAAAATGTCAACTTCAGTTCCTCACTGAAGTTAGAAGTGTTTCTATTAATATCAGTATATCATTGACTAGTCCTCAGTGACTTTCAGGTTATGTTTTTGATTAAATTCTTTATGAAATTTGTATGAGTCAAGAAACTTTCTTGTTTGCACCAATCTGTTAAAAATAGACAAATTAACACTTGCATTTAATAGTGTTTATAAATCAAAGAAAGATGTAGTTAAAAGCAAAAGCATTTCTGTTTGACTGGCGAAGAGGAGAAAGGTAAGACCGATCTGTGTCAATATCTTTAATTATGAAGTGACTGAGTTATTGCTGCAGTTACGCTGCAGTGTAAGACCTTGAATCTAAATTAGTCTTTTAAAGAAATGATTGCTGAACAGATGTTACCTAAAACACTTTATTGCTGCTTTGTAAAATTGTAAATTCCTCATGCTGTTATTTTTGTTGGCATGAATTAACACTGTGGGTTATGAAATTAAATTTTAGTGCTGTGTTCTAGCACTTTGTTATATAATCTTACCTGTAAGCACCAATTTTGAGTTTAACTCATCAATGTCTAAAGAATATTGCTATGTAGAAACTGTCATGTTAAGATAATTTTGCCCTTAATTGCTTTTCAAACTACTTTGCAAGCAACAAAGAAAGAGTGTATGTGTGCAAAAGCCATTAAATAAATGCTGAAGTAGTATATTGGAAATTAAAAGTATGAGATGCTGTTGGGTTATACTGCAGTTTCTAAAGTGCACTTACAGACTGAGGTAGCAAAATTACAGAGGGAATATTGTGACAAAGGAGCTCCTGAAGTAATAACATCCACTGTTATAACCTAACTTACGTCTCTGTGACTGAGTCCACGGGCTTCCTTACAACCAACCTGCAGTTGTGCTCCTACTGTGGGATTGTGTTTGGGGAAAAACAGCTTGTATTGAATCTTTTTGGTGATAGAATCAATGGTAGTGTGTGATAAGTTCTTTCTCTCCTTCTAGTTTAAAATGGTACTGTGGGTTTGTGTGATTATATGTACGTTACCTCACCTAAAGATGTACAATTTCAACATCCAGGCTTAAGTCGTCCAGTTCTAAAACTCACTGCGTCTTGTTTAAATTCCTCTATTTTCTTTCTTCTCTTGTGTAGTCTGTAAGCTGTTCTTTATGTATCAAGCTCTATGTGTGTGGTGTTTTTATTTGTGTGTGATTTTTCTTTCCTTCTTTTTTGGAAGGACATTAAAAGAGATCAACGTAGCGTACAGTTTGATAAAATATTTGTTGTTGACTCAATGTTATTTTCCACATCTCTATACCCTCAAATGCTACTAGCAGCTGGTTTTACTTCATGCATCCTTGCCGGAAGAGGAAAAGGGTGAGGGAGAAAGAAAAGATTGCCTGAGTTGTCATGTTTTAACCAGCTTCTCTAACTTACAAGCATTTTACCATAATATTCAGACAAACATCTTCTGAGGTGTCTTACAGCACTTTAATATTAGAATGCTGAAGGATTTGAGCATTAGGTTGTAGGTACTCTGGGGTTTTTCTTGCTCTCTTAAGAAATCTTGTAAATACAAACTAGGCCCCATAACACTATCTGCATAAGCCCTTATGTGGGTATTTTCAGCCTCCTCCTCTGTTAGCAGTCAGTAAGCTGGAGGCTTAGGAGACTCATATCTGTATATTGAATTTCTTATACCATTATGGTGTCTTTAATTGGTTGAACAGCAATCTTTTTCTTTCTTTTTTTTTTTCCCTCCAGTAATTAGCCAGATGACTTGTTTCATGAGGTGTTCTGATGTGCAGCATAGGGAACTTCCAGTCTTTCCAACAGTAAATTCCATTGCTGAACTTCACGGTGTAATTAAAAGGTATAACACTGGCTTGAACTATTCCATTCACTTGGTCTTTTTCAAAGAACAAAACCTGAAGCTGAAACATGTGCCCTTGATCCCGTGGATGCTGACAGTGTCTTCTGCTGAGTGCCGCAGAACATCCAGTCTCTGTTCCTACAATGTGGTGTGCTGTGTGTGTCAGTACAATGGCATGCTGTGTCGGTCTGACATGTCTCAAACTTCCATTTGAAGCAGATTACACAGCCTCGTACCATGCTGGAGGAGCTTTACAATGGTATCTGTATTGTCTGAGGCTATTAGCTGAGCATATGAAAAATGAATAAATACTAATTTCTTACGAAGTTCTGTTATAAGACCGTGTGTTCGCAGTTCTTCAGTCTACTTCAATCAGTGTTTTCCCACTGACTGTTGTCTGTAGCACAGAGTGGGGTTGCTGTAAGTATTCAGTACTGACCTAGCTCCAGTTTTTATTGTTGGTGGTATAACTCACACTGTGTCACTGAGAACTGAACATTTCCTCATATTTGATTTGCTTTTATTTCTAACTTCATAGCCAGTTACCATACACTTCTTCCGTAGTGTCTTGATAATACTGAGGGTAGAGCTATCATAGTACAATAGTTGGCTTAGCACAAAATACTCTTCAGTATTGAAGGAGGAGGCATCAAAGATGTTGCAAGCAGTAATACTTCAGTGTTGTTGATTTGGTCATGACAACACAAGAGCTTCTAAATCTGGTTAATTTGGATAGAGCCCTTGACAATTGCTGCAGGTGCTGCCAAGCTTTGCACACTAGGCAAGGAGGGGAGCCTAAGAATAGGGAAAGAGTCAATCTCACCAAGCGTGTGGCTTACTGCTCTTCCCATTTTCCTGCCGAGCCTGTTCTCAGCCTTGTCACACAAAACTATGAATGGGATCCACGCAACACTGACTTGTCAGTCCATATATTCTTTGCTGCTTCTCTTGGGTTTTATGAAAGAGCTCTGTCCTAGTGCTTGTTGTGTCTGTCAATGTGCAGTGCAACCAAGTTTGTTCAGGACCCGTTGTTTCACATAGCAATAACTAACTGGTCATGAATGTTTGAATGTTGCTGTTAAGAAATACTTGTGTGAGTTTCTACTCATGAGAGCTTCATGTTTGGCTTGCAAGAGGCATTGCTTGAAAGCAGCGAACAGTCTCACTTGCTTCAGTTTTGCAGCTTGGCAGTCAGAGCTTTGAACTGCTGAGAGTTGATCTGTGTTCTTCCATTGGACTTAAAACCTCTTCACTCGTTCCTTGGTGGAGTCCACACAGCCTTTTCCAGAAGACAATTCTATTTGCTGAATTATGGGCAGCGTATTTCTTCTAATATATACATGTTCTAGTATATTTAGCTGTAAATATGATAAAACACAACTCGTCTTAAGCTTTTCTTTGTCTGTATTCTTCTGCACAACGTTATTCTTTTTAAAGATCAGATTGCATTTTTTCTTCTGTCTGCGCTGTATTTCCTCCTCTCCCCCCCAATTTGCTGTGCCAACAAAGTACAGCTTGTGAAGGAAATTATTACAATTCAACACTGAATTTGCATCTTCTTTTAAATAACAGTAACCAACACTTTTTTTTTTGATTACGCGATTGTGACATGACTGGTTTCCTGTTTGATTTACAGCATTTAAATATCAAGACACTGACTGATGATGTGGTAAGACAACTTATGTTTTGCTTTGGCTTTGCTAAGCTAATAACCTTATTGCTAATGCAATATAAACAACCTTTTTTGCTACAAGAAACTGTCTTAATTGGGAAGTTAATTTAGTTAATTAGTGAAGTCTCACTAAACTGTTAATTATCTGTAACATACTCTGTTTGAGTAGTGAAAAATCTATGGATGGCCTAAAAGTATGTTCTAAGCATGGCTAAATGAGCTTGACAGATAACCGTGCCACTTTATATGTGGTATAATTAAGGAATCTGACTGCATGTTTAATATTAAAGTTATTTAGATCGCATGTCTGGCTTAAAATACCATGCTTAACTAACAGTAGCTTGTAAAAACTCATTAATGCTTACTTAAGCAATGTTAGATATGTTCACTATGTGCTAACAGTGTTTCTCAAACTTCGTCTGTCTTGAACAGCAGAAGAGGTTATCACCAAGCAGTTTTTTTTCCCCTTGTAATTAAAATGCACTTGATTCATTGTCTGTGCTATTCTTTGGTTGATAAGAATAGCTCTTCTGAAAGTGGATTGTTCTACAGAGTCTTTGAATTCACTTAAGAAACGATGTTCTGTAGGCATTTAAGGATCAGTTATGACTTTGGTATCTATTTTTTGCTATATATCGTTCTGCTGAAATACTGTGCATAGCTGAGAGCTATGTATAGAGAGCTTGACACTGGACAACATACAACACACTTGCACCAGGAAAGAGTGCTGTTCCTTAGTTTAGGAAACAATGATCCAGTTATTGTTGATTAGCTGTGCAAAGTTGGTAGCATTGAGCATGTTACTGCACCTTGACTCTGTAGCTTTTACGGAAAGATTTTATATCCCTTATTCTAATGGGTAATCATAGGCATGGTAACTTGCTCTCTGCTGCATTATGCTTTACAAAATACAAATATTTTATTAATCCATTTCTTACAATTACAGTTTTGTATACCAGGAACTATGGAATACGTATATTTTCTTTTTAATTTTATTTCAGATAAGTTAGCAGAATTTCAGTATCTTTAATGCAGACTGCTTTTCTGTATTAGGATTGTACTGAATTATTTGTGAGATGGTGCAGATGAATTGTCTACTTAAAAAGATGAATCCTTGTAATGATGAGACCTAAAACACCTTGTTTTTAGAACACAGTTGACTAATGTATATTCCTTCTAGCTTTTTTGTTCAGGCACTATGAAGGCAGGAAACTTATTGCGCAGAAGAGCTGCATGTAGGTATCTGCCCAAGTATCCACTTGAAAGATCACAGTGGAAACAAGCCCGTTTCCTAACTGAAGTGCTGCACACTCCAGTAAATGGTTTGTAAGGCTCAAAAATATTGCTAATACACAGATATTTTTTAAAAAACTTATTAAAAAGAAATCTACTTATATGTAGACAAAAGTAAATGCATACTAAAATTGCTTATCACATAAAGTAGTGTAGATTTTTTTTAACAGCTGCTGTATAGAAAGGCTTTATAATTTGTGATATATAGAGAAACAAGATTCATGATGAAGTATGTTCTACGTATTTAAGATGTGACTATGTACAGGCCTAAACCCAATAACTTCTAATATTCTACCATGAGTTAAATGATGCACTTTCCAAGAAGGGTAAAATCATCTCTGGGAGAAGAACATATTGGGAATAAGAAGCCATCTAATGAAAGGTGTTCTTCTGTGCATCTCTGTTTATGTAAGTCTTTCTCTTACTAAGCTCTACTGCTACCAGTGGAATTTCTCATACTAAGAAGTTAATCTTTGACTGTCAAAGAAGGAATATACTTTATTTTTTTTCTAATCTTCTGAAGCTTTAGGGAAGAAAAAGAAGTTAAGATGTCTTTGACTCAGAATCTTTGTCAGTAACTTCTTTGATCTTACATGAAATATTTTATCTGGTAAAGGAAAGTAGTGATTTCCTTTTACTTTCAAACACACTGAACTAAATTGATACAACCTTTATTTTGCTGTATGTTCCCACTTCTCTAAGACTAATAAATATTTCAAATGGAGGCATAGGAGTGTTGTTTGACTCTCTCTCCTTTGTATATTGTTAATATTATAGCAATTCTTCGTGTATCTATGGCAGGGTGTTAGAGCAGACTTCCATGACTAAGCTGTTAACTTGTCTGACTAAATGACTGACAAGATGTCTGGAAGATTGACCAATGCTGTAGTTGTTAAGCAGGTTCTCCAGATATTAAATTCTGTTTACTGAGGATAGAAATAGTGGGCAGTCAAAAATACAATCTTGAAAATTAGAGGGTGGTGTTAGGTTTTTCTTCCTACTTGCAAGGCAGAATGTGGGGGGCACCTGCAGAAAGAGAAACTACACACAATGCTCTTAAGTTTTAACCTATCAAGTAGGAAATAGAGGTTTTGTACCTGTATACTTAATACCACATCTTCGCTAATAGATTGTGCTCACTGATCATTGACAGTGTCTTGTTGGTCTGTTTGTGCTTTTTTTTTTTTTTTGTGATAATGGGAGGGGAAGTCTGTTTAATACTTACCATAATGCAGTTTAGGCTAAAACTGAACAGTTTTGTAATCATGCCTCTTACTAATGAGGTACTAGAAGTAGTAAACAAACAACACACATCAGGTTGTCAGGATTTTTTTGTGCTACAAGGTTTTCTACTTTTCTAGAATAAAGACTTTACTGTAGTGCAGCAACATCTTCTAGCAATAAACTTGTCTTGTATGGAAAGCCTGCTCTTCATCTGACAAAGAAAACACCAGGATCCATGACAATAATCTCTTTTAGCACTTGCATCTGGGACCTTTAGGTTAATTTTCTTCTTCAGAAACATTCCAGATCTTTACACAGTGATTTTGGATGGAAACGGAGCATGATATTTTACAATTTCTGTCTTGTAAAGTTGATGCAGATTGATCTGCTTGGTATAATTGGACAAATGGAATATGAAAATACAAGAGTGATTCTCTCCCTTGTTTAAAGGTTGTCAAATCTGTTGGATTCATCCTGAACTTGAGAATTTTACATGACTTGGCTTGCGTGCTTTATGTGGTCCAGGCATCACTGTTCCTGGTGCTAAACCAAAATGCAGAGATTACAAAACTAATGCCAGAAACCTCAAATCTCATGGTAGGGTGCAGCTGTTGCATTGGCATGTTAGCTTAGGTCCAGACCAAGGCATGTCATATCTGATCTGGTAAGATCATGAAAAGAAAAGAAAGGTAAGAATGGAAAAGTCAAGGAATCTGACTGTGGTAGAAGAATGACCTAGTTTGTTGCTTCTTTTTCAGTATAGTGCAAAGTATATCTTCTGTGGCAAAACCACTGTAACTGTGCTACTGCTTACCTAGCTTATATGGGATTGTGTCTGTCATAACCAAGACTCTTGCATCCTGCATAAACCTAGTATTTCCATCTGGTACCTGCTAATTTGGTACAGCTACTTTTTCTGGTTCTCTCTCTTCCCACCTCCCCAAATGCTGGGGTCTTGTCACTACAGTAAATAGCTTAAACAGAGTATATTAAGAAAGATAGTTCGTGTTCCTAGTGCATTTTATAAAATTTAAGGTTGCTCAGCCAGTTACGAGATAATGGATTAAGTGCACAAGTTTAAGCATGTTTAGCACCGTTTTTTAGATGAACTCTTCCTGGTGAGATACATGGACAGTGTGCATGGGAACTTTTCATTTTGGAGTCCTACAAGATGTTGCACTTCAGCTTTTGCTTCAAGTATGGGTAATAGGAAATACACTTGGTATGTGAAGTCAAAAATTTTAAGTCTTGCTTTATGGATCTATCTTTGTACAATAACCAGTTGTTATTATGTGCATTGATACCAATATTCATGGTCCAAATTATCTCTGTAAAAGTCTGGCTAAACTGTCAGAAGTTGTTCTACAAATACTTACTGGTATTTATTCCTTTTCTCTGGAGTCATGCTCATTCTTCCACTGCCTGTTTGGGTCTCGGGGCTTCAGTCTGGGAAGGGAGCATAGCAAATTGTGTGTTTCCCAGGTCCTTCACTGAGCACAGCATCATAGGGATGGGAGCTTTTTTCTGCTGGAAGGACCATCATGTCTACAGTTGGCTTTTATTCTTTTTCCTCTCTCCCTTCCCCCTTCTCATCCAATGTCAATTTAGAGGAAGTTGCAGGCTTGAACTGAGGCAACAATATTGATGTTAAGATTGTTGATTTATTTTACAGATATGGCCATAGGTACTGTTCCTATAGATCTGTGGCAATTGTATCTGAGGAGATGAATTGTCATGCTATAACAACCATGAACTTTGGAAGAAATGCACAACTGACAGTTTTTCTTTGTCTAAAGAATTCCAACTTCTTTAGACAGTACTCCACGTATCAAGGATCTGTGAGTGAGTGTTCCTAGTATTCCTGTGCTTACGGAAATAGGAACTTTGTGTTTCCAAGTTTGATATAGGTGCTCTAAAGGCATGTCAGAAAACAGTTCCTCAAAACACTGCATTTCACTTCATTAAGCTTGGTTATAATTCTGTTAAGACACTGAGAACCTGCTCATATGAGGAGCTGAGAACTGTTCGGGTTTTTTATTTCTTTCTTCATGCATTCGCTTCCTTGAGCTTATCTAAGACACGGAGAAGAAAGCCAATACCCACTTGATGTAATGTTCTGTCCTTGATGTAGGTAACCTCTGCTGCTAAATCACTTCAGTTGTTCCCTACGCTCCTTCTCTGTGGCTGTAAATAAGACCAGCCACGCCAGTTGATTCTGCTTGATTTGTTGGCTCCCAGAACATTCACAAAGCGAAGCTATTAGTAGCATTTCTCAGAAAATAACTTTTATCTAGGAGTTGTCATCTGCAAATGGTTAATCACCTTCAACCTAAATTGCTCAGTTAACTTAAAACTGAATAAAAGCACCATGGGTTTTGAGAGCTGTAATAATTTAATTACAGTAAAAGTGCTTGAGAATCTATTGTGGCTTTTTTTTTTTTTTTTTTTTTTTTTTTTACGTTTAGTTCAAATTCAGTAATATCAAGCAAATAAAACTGTGCTTTTAAGTAGACCATCTGTGTCCATAAGAATGAATTTATTTATTGGGCGACGTGTCGTCCTGCGTGTCTGTTCTGTGTAAAATTTCACCTTCGGTTGTTAGCAGCCTCAAAGATCCCATGAAAATTCTTGTAGGAAGTCACATTCCCTCAGTAGCAGCTGATGCCATCAGGTTTTTCCATGGATGTCCCATTCTCTTCTGAGTATCTTTCTCTTCCTGAGAAAGGCATTGAATCAAGGCTGGAGTGGAGCATTGACAGAACTAAGGAGCTCTTTTTGTAATCCTGGGTATGATTATACATAGAATCATAGAATCATAGAATATCCTGGGTTGGAAGGGACCCTTAAGGATCATCAAGTCCAACTCTTGACACCGCACAGGTCTACCCAAAAGTTCAGACCATGTGCCTAAGTTCACAGTCCAATCTCTTCTTAAATTCAGACAGGCTCGGTGCAGTGACCACTTCCCTGGGGAGCCTGTTCCAGTGTGCAACCACCCTCTCTGTGAAGAACCCCCTCCTGACGTCCAGCCTAAATTTCCCCTGCCTCAGCTTAACCCCGTTCCCGCGGGTCTTGTCACTAGTGTTAATGGAGAAAAGGTCTCCTGCCTCTCGACACCCCCTTACGAGGAAGTTGTAGACTGTGATGAGGTCTCCCCTCAGCCTCCTCTTCTCCAGGCTGAACAGGCCCAGTGACCTCAGCCGTTCCTCGTACGTCTTCCCCTCCAGGCCTTTCACCATCTTCGTAGCCCTCCTCTGGACACTTTCCAACAGTTTCATGTCCTTTTTATACTGTGGTGCCCAGAACTGCACGCAGTACTCGAGGTGAGGCCGCACCAGCGCAGAGTAGAGCGGGACAATCACCTCCCTTGACCTACTAACGATGCCGTGCTTGATGCACCCCAGGACACGGTTGGCCCTCCTGGCTGCCAGGGCACACTGCTGGCTCATATTCAACTTGCTGTCTACCACGACCCCCAGATCCCTCTCTTCTAGGCTGCTCTCCAGCGTCTCATCGCCCAGTCTGTACATGCAGCCAGGGTTTCCCCGTCCCAGGTGCGGGACCCGGCACTTGCTCTTATTGAACTTCATGCGGTTGGTGATCGCCCAGCTCTCCAACCTGTCCAGATCCCTCTGCAAGGCCTTTACGCCCTCATTTGAGTCCACAACTCCTCCAAGTTTGATGTCATCAGCAAACTTGCTCAAAATACCCTCTATTCCTACATCCAGATCGTTTATAAAAATATTGAAAAGTACCGGCCCTAAAATGGAGCCTTGAGGGACCCCACTGGTGACCGCCCGCCAGCCTGACGCAGCCCCATTTACCATAACCCTTTGGGCCCTGCCCGTTAGCCAATTGCTCACCCAATACATGCATCTATTGGATTTTTAATTAAAAATAATAATCTTATAACAATAAACGATTTGTGTTAATTAAAAAGGGGAGATAAAGATGAGCAAGGCAGGATGGCAGGTGGAGTAATACCTTTAATTCCTGCCTGCAGCTCTGTTAGAAGGTGATGCTTCGTTCAGCATGGGTCTTGATGGGATGTTGAGCCAGCAATTAATCTAGTGTTAACTAATCTACTGATTCCTGCATTATCAAGTGTGCAAGTTCAATACGCAGTATTGTTTTATGGAGAATGGTATAAGAAGTTTTCACAAAGATCTAAGTGAGAGCACAAATACGTGTACTTTCTAGGGACCTGATCAGAAAGTGGGATGAGCCAGAAGGTTTGACCTGGGACATTCTATGGATCTCATTATAATTTTGATCTTCAGGCCCACAGTATGTGCATAAAAGCAGTTTATTTCATAGCCTCTCTATTATTCTACAGAGAGACTATGAAATAGAAAAGTAATAAAAGTTTGGATGCTATTCATACTGTGATGGCTGCTTCATTTTGGCTTTTGCAGCTATTATTCTCATTATCAGCGATTCAAGTTGTGATACCTAATTTGCATTCAGTCTGAAATCAGCTCTGAGGGGGTGAATGCTGCTTATCTGGACTTGCCATTTTATCTTTTTCCTTAGCATTGTGTGTCATGGCTTTTTATAGGCTTTGAGAATGTCTAGAATACTCATTGTTTCAAACAGTGAAGGAGAACATTGTGTAATGCTTGATAGCAAGTGTGTGGGCTTTAAGTCCTATTAATATTTTAAGTAGCAAAAATACTGTTCCTGCACTAAGAATAGTTGACCTTGCAAGCAAGTTGGCTACATGTGTGTGGGCCATGTTGGGCAGAATAAGTTTTTCTTTCTCGTTGGGAAGGAAAATGGGGGAGGGCTAAATGAAAGTGGTAACAGCAAAGCTGCAGCTCCCCATCCGCAGGTCCAACCAGAAGTGGGGCTGAGCAGGCATGCACACAAACACAGGTGTGCTAATATACATGCATATGCCTGGCCACACTGATCACCACAGCCAGCCACGCTCAGTGCTCACACAAACAGCACCAGCAGCCTTATTCTATTCCCCTGTCTATTTGATCATGGTGATGTTAGGGGGAAATGCACACCCAATGTAGGAACCTTCCAGTAGCAGGGCTCACCCACCCACTCTACCTGCTTGCACGAGCCCCTGCAGCTGCAGCCTCAGGCTGGGTGCTGGCACAGACCTCTTCACATGGAGGCTGATCACTAAATATCACTCCCTCACACACCCTCCCTTGCTCCAGTTGCTGGCACTGTTGGTACAACTATGGTCCCACTCCACTTGCTGGTACTTAAGGATACTCAGATTTCTCCAGTTGTTGGCACATGAGCTCTCAGACCCATGGGCCCACTCGTGTTGCTGATACATGCATTTCACAGAATCACAGAATCACAGAATCACAGAATTTTCTAGGTTGGAAGAGACCTCAAGGTCATCGAGTCCAACCTCCAACCTAACGCTAACAGCCCTCCACTAAACCATATCCCTAAGCTCTACATTTGTACTCATCTACTTCATTTGTACACATGAAGTAGAGAGTCAGGACAAGAGTTGGAATTGGCTCAGGAAAAGTACTGGAAATATAATTTAATACGATAAGACAAACTGCACTGGATCAACTATCAAACTCTTTACACAAAACTGGCCCATCTAAATGCCTTGTAACTTCATTTCCCTGTTCTCGTTCCTCTCCAAATCTCTGAGATCCATCATGTCCTCTGACTTTGGCTCCCCCTGAAATGTCCCAAGATGTGTCTCATGCATCTGCCAAATACTTTTTCCCTGCATCTCATAATGTGTGTCATACCGCAGCACAGCAAATCTCCTTGGTCTAAAAGGTGCTCTGGAGAGCTCATTGTGCTGGCTCTCAGGAGTGTGCTGCACTTGGACCACGGTGAAGAAACTGCTGGGAAAACCTTGGCAGGAATCTGGACCTTCCTCTGAGTCAACAATGTGGGGTGTTACCACGTGCCATTGTGCCCCTGGCTTATGGAGATTTGATGGGGTGACTGGTCCTGTGATGGGTTTGTGAGAAGCCGGGTGAAAGAAGCTTGGGCCTAACCACCCACCTTTTGTGCTCCTTTGTGCAGGATGGCTTTTTATCACACAGTCTTGATTCTAATTTTGATCCTACTGCTGCATGCCTCTTTTCTTCTTGTCATTCATACAGATGATGGACATTGAAGAAAACTTGTGATATGTCCTGTCAGTTGCTCCCTTTTAAGCAATTTCTTTAATATGACTGCATTCAAAAAATGTTCATTAGAATTTAAGTCCTTAAAGGAGCTGAATGTTGCTCCAGTGATGCCACCTTTGAAATAAATGGTCACCTTTACATTACTTCTAGTAATAAAAAAGTCCAACTCCCATCTTTTTAGCCCCGTGTGCATGATTTTTTTTTAAATTTGAAGTAATGAGGGCTTCATTCAGTCACATACCTTGTGCTACCGAAGATGACCAAGACAATTTTTAGTGTGTAGGTGCTGTCAACACTGTATTCTACACATGGTAATAGTGTCTCACACTGCTTAGAGTCTCCTACTCTACAGAGGGTATTACTGAAGTCGTAGTTTGAGAGGTTTTCTGTGGAACAAAGTAGTGGAAGGAGTGCTACAAGACTACTAACTATCTTACAAGATAGTTTTAAAATCTATTATAGTGTAAGGCACCATAGAGAGTTTCTGAGAAGACTCCCTCAGAACAGGCTGATGAATGTAAAAGGCTGCTTAAAAGTTGTCTTACGGTAACTTATGTTCGTGTGTTGACTGTGGTTTACTTTTCATTGTGTTTCAGTTCTGATGCGGAGTTTGTGTTTCAGTTGCCTTGTCACTTCTGTCTTGCAAAGAATGCAGTCTGGCAGATTGAAGTGCATGGCTAATTATGGAAGTTGCAATCTTTGGCAGTAGCAGGCATGCAGACATAAAAACTAAAGTATACCCAATCAAACCACTGCTTTAAATTCAAGTTTATGAGAAAAGACTCCTCATGCGTCTCACGTTGGGAGATATAGTCTTAATAATGAGAACTGTGTGAATTATATATACATGTATGTATTTTGTTGGTAGCTTCTCTGCTGTCATAAACAAAAAATGAACCATCTGCCCTGTTTCTGCTCTTTTATTCCATCTTAAAATAAAGAAAACCAAGTAACCTACCCCCCCCAAAAAAAACCAACCAAACAAAAAAAACCAAAAAAAATCCTAATTCTAGCCAAATTCTGGCTTTCTCCACTGATTGCTCAGAAGCCTTCATTCCTTATTGCATTTGAACTCTGGATGGTCTTCTGAGTTCAGTCAATGCATCAAGATTGATCTGTTTGGAGCATTTCAGAGACTTTACTATGGATATATTTTGTATCAAGAACATATGAAACACTATTTATTCTTGGTTAATTTTAATAGTGACTCTACAAAGACTCTAAGGAAAAAGTTTCTCCTCAGAAAATTATTGTTCTAAACATGTTGTTTCAGTATGGATCTGTATGTTTTTATTGGTAAGTGCAAGGCAGACATCTTTAATTTACAGACAGAAGGTGAGACCTTCCTTAAACTGTAGGGACACTTTGATACAAAGCTGTCTTTAGATATTCCCCATCGGCTAGCCTGGCTGAAACTGTTTTTGATGTAACATGGAAGATTATTGAACTATATTTTTGCCATTTGCTCTATGCACTTGGATCGCCAGCAGCATCAGTGGCAAATTTCATTACAACCAAGCAATGAAATTTCTGTAAAGTGCTTTCGGTGGACCATGAAATTATTCACTTGTATTGGAGTATTGAGAGGTATTAACTTTTCTGAAGCACCATTAATGCGAAATTCAAGAGAGAAATGTATGTAGAATAGCCACACTGTACTGTTCAGGTCTTGTTGTGAATTTCCTTTTTTTAATCTATGGAATTCATATCTTTAGAATGCATCATTTTAAATTATTTCAAGTAATTCAACATGTGTAATGTGCTTTTAATCCTAGGATCTGATTTTCTCTTGCTTTTTCTGCCTTATCAAACGTATTCTGAGAGCACATTTCCCTTCTTTAGGACAAATGGTATAGAATTGGGTAATTATGAGGAATATAAATATGACCTAATCTGTGGTGTTGCAAAATATCTATCATACAGCGAAGCATGCTAAAGGAGGTTAAAAGCAAAGCATAAACTAAATGTGTCAACAAGCAAAAGGAAGTAAAATTTCCCTTTTCATGGATGTTTTGGCCTTTGTCCCTGAATTCTGTTCTTCTGGAGTAAGAGTAGCTCTGGGACTGTGTGGGGTATTTCATATCACAGGCTAGGGTGGTTCCATCTGACCAGCTTCCTTTTGTCTTACGAACTCTTGCTCCTGTTTGTGTAGCAGGAGAAGGAAGAGGGGATGCTTGGGGAATGAAAGCTGTAAAGAAGGGGGTGGAAAGGAAAAGGAGACGTTTGGAGGAACAAGTGCTCTAAAGAAAGGGCTGAGATTTTTCAGGAGAGCGTAGGGCACTCCTTGCTTAAATCTAAATTACAAATTCTCTGCATGCTGAGTCATGTGCTGAAGTCTGTTACTTCAGCCAAAGTATTTTTCCTGTACCTCTGCTTCAAATCTGTGTACTAAGAATCTTCAAATAGAATGGTTTGTTTCTTAGGTTGTACCCTAGATAGCAAATGGGCACAGGAGAAGCTATTGGCTAATGCTTTTTTTTTTTTTTTTTTTTTTTTTTGGAGCAGGTGTACTGTCTTTCATGGCATCCTGGAGCCCTGCTCCAGGTGGGGCCTTGCCAGGGCAGAGCAGAGGGGGACAGTCCCCTCCTGTGACCTGCTGGCCACCCCTCTGTTGGTGCAGCCCAGGATGCAGTTGGCTTTCTGGGCTGCAGGCGCACACTGTTGGCTCATGTCGAGCTTTTTGTCCACCAGAACCTCCAAGTCCTTCTCTGCAGGGCTGCTCTCAATGTGTTCTCCCAGCCTGTACTTCTGTCTGGGATTGCCCTGACCCAGGTGCAGGACCTGGCACTTGAACTTGCTGAATCTCATTAAGTTCGGGTGGGCCCACCTATCTAGGTTGTCCAGGTTGCCCTTTGGATGGTTTTCCTTCCTTCTGTTATATTGACTGCACCACCTGGCCTGGTGTCATCTGCAGACTTGCTGACGGTGCATTTGATCCCACAGTTGATGTCGTTGATAAGTACAGTAAAACAGCACCAGTCCCAAGACAGACTCCCGAGGAACACTGCTCGTCACCAGCCCCTACCTGGATATAGAGCCATCAGTCACCACTCTCTGGCTGCAGATACTCAGCCAATTCTTTATCCACCAGATAGTCCACTCTTCAAATCCATCTCCAATTTGGGGATAAGGGTGCCATGTGGCATTGTGGCTTTACAGAAGCCCAGGCAGATGACATCAGTTGGTCTTCCCTTGTTGACTGATGCGGTCTCTCCACTGGAGTACTAGGCCCCCAGACTGGTCAGGCACAGTTTGCCCTGGGTGAAGCCGTGTGGGCTGTGTCAGATCCCTTATAATATAATATGGTGTGTTTTTAAGATTCCGATCCAGTCACTGCAGTTTGCAATCTAGCTTCCCCTTTTGTTTGCTGTAGACTTTTATTTTTTTTTTTTTTTTAAGGACAGGAAGGGAAATTGCTGTCTGATCAAGATGTAAGATGGCTTTTGTCACTGACGGCTCTATACTTTGCTTCCAATGATGTTCCTCTCCCTTTTGCTTTTGTTGCATTCTCTTTCTTCCTGGGTCTTGCCTGTGTAATTATTCCTTTAGAGTGTGATTTCCACGCTGCCTGCTGGTTTGATGTGACACTGAAGGGCCCTATCTTCCATGCTGAGTTCTTTTATGTTTATGCTATATTTATTTTCTGCTTTTGCATGTTCTACAACCATCTGTATGAGTGGCTTGCAATCTATTTCTATGTTCCAAAAACGTTCCCTTTCAATTTTGAACAGGAAGAATTAAATTTTTTTTTTTTTCTTCTCCTCTAAACCTCTCTTTATGCATAGGCAATTCCTGCTCTGTGTTGACTGGAGTGGTACACTTGTACACAATTTTTGCCTCTAATTTTCTTTGTTCTCTCTGATCTTAACTCCACAGACTTTACTTGTCATTTACTGTGGTTGTTTTGATGTTCTTATTAAATGATATATCAAGATACTTATCTTCATGATGTATTGAAGCCTTAGAGTATTTTTTCGCATAGCATTGCAAAGACATAAGGCTATCAATATGGTTAAAATCTTGTCCAAAATTTTACGCATCAAATGCTACTGTAACTTTCTTTTGTGTTGACAAGTTTAATATTGCTGTTCACATCTGTTCAAAAGGCTGCTACAAAGATGATTAAGATTTAGCACATTTAATTGAGTGTCAGCTGCTTTTGTGTTCTGTTGGGCTTTGCCTGTATACGTTAAAATATACAGTCTCTAACACTGAGCGTGTTTTAAAATTCCAGTTAGTTAAGTCTTTACTGAAAAGTAGTTAAATACCAAACCAGGAAAAAAAACAAAAAACAAAGTGAAGTCAGAGTGTTTGTCTCATGTTGATGATAAAGGCTAAGTATTCTTTATCAGACTCTGAGTGTATCCTACTTAGTTTTAACAAAGGAGCTGAAAGTTTTTATTCTTCTCCTCGACTAATTTTTAAATAATCGTAACACAGAAAAGTACAAAGTTTAGGATAAAGTCTTTCAAATAAAGAAGAAAGAGAACAGTGTCTTAGTCATACAAACTTGTCTTTTAATCAAAAGTAACTTGGTTGCATATCTGTATATTTTGTTGGAATGTCAGAAGTACTGCCATTTCAGACTAAGGAAAAGCATTTTAAAGCTATGCTTTGGTAAATAAGCCTACTTTTTCCTATTCTACGTGTAATGGTTATGAAGAACTCTTCATAAATCTTGTGCTGGTTTTGTAGATATCTTTTTCCTCAAAACTTTTTCCATAAAATTCTCACGTGCTGCATGGTTTCTCCATATTTCCTACTAACTGAAACGCTAAGACAACTGACCATTATAGGTATTCTTAGGAAACCCCATAAAAGTAAGACAGCTAAATAATAGGTAAGTTAGAACAGAAAAATAAGAATGTTAAGATTCCAGGAATACCCATTAAGACTACCCAGAATGGGAACATTGTGTAATATACTATATCCTTTCTGTTTTCAGTTGGATAGATTTGCCAGTATAAGAATTCCAGGAAGCAAAAAGGAAAGACCTCCTCTGCCACATATGAAGCAGTCCCACTCTACAGATTGGTCATCCACAACTACTGATGTGGAGGATTTTGTTCCAAAACCCCTGTCAGAAAGAGAAATCATAGCACTGTTTGAAAAAATGATGGTAAGTGTCTTGTACTGACTTTCTTCACTTAAAGAATAATATGGCTGATGGATGGAACCCTTCTTTTCCTGCATGCATTTTGATCTTTTACCTGAATTATTATTATTGTTGTTAGTTGTAATTATGTGTTTTCTAGAGTGTTTCTGGGGAGGATAAAACCTTTGAATTATTTTGGCAAAATTTTTGCCCCACAAATACTTAAGGTAGAAACTTGAGGTTTCTGATTATTAGAAGTGAGATTATACAACAGGTTTTGAGGAGGAACAAGAAAAGGGAATCCTGCTTGCTTTTAAGATGACTTGAAACATAAAAGAGGCTTTATACCTTTGAATGTCATGACACGGTTTTGTTCTGATCTAATGTTCTATGCCACTTTTTACACAAAAAAGACTTAGCATTCATGCTTTTAAAGCAGTGTTTGTCTGCTGTACAAAGCACACACAGTCACAGTTTACTTCCTTCTTCAGGTGCTATCATTGCTTTGCTACAAAAGAGTGGCTGTCACTTGCCAGAAAGATCATGTGGCATTGGTACCACCTCAATAGGTTGATTTTTTTCATCTTTAAGTTATTTTTTTTGACATTGATGATGATGGGATTTTGGCAATTGAAAAGTAAACATGGAATGGCCTTGAGAGAGGAGTGAATTCTGAAGAGCACAAGAGGATGTTAACAAGGAGAGTGATTCCTAGATTATTCCTTTCTATGCCTCAAGTAACAAGTAATTGTCCCTTGTGAAGCACAAAGCAGCTACCAGGGACTGGGATGTGGAGTAAATTAAATGTGCTGAGTGTGAAGTGCCTTTATGGAGGTTATAATTCCTAGTACTCAGCAATGTTTAGTTTTGAAGATGTATTTGTACTGCTGTGGAGAGTTATGACTGAGCGATCAGTGACTGCTTTTTTTTTTGTATGTTTTACTCTGTGTGCATGGCATTTCTGTTCTGCATTGATTTTGTGTGAGTTAAGTCTAGTGGTTGGCTACTGTTGCCTATCTAATTACTGAGGGAGATTTTGATGCGATTGGAGATTATATTCTATTCTTATATTTGTAGAAGTAGGATTTAGGATTTTCGTGGTTATGCTGACAAAGAGGAAGGTTGATTCACTGTGTTACCAACTTCTTGACTTTCTATTTGTTGCTCATACATGGTTTGTTTTTCTTGGTATACCTCTGTGTCCAACTATTTTGATTCTGTTAACAAATTCTACTATGAATGGTAGTTGCTCAAATGTTAAAAAATGGAAACTTTTTTTGTACAGTTACACTCAAAGTATGCCTCCTTGCACAGTCCTCTGCTATGCAAGCTGTATTTCTCCACCATCCTGCAGAGATTTCAGTGTAGGATAGTGTGTGATGTTGGGACTATGCCATAAAAAATAGAAACCTAAATTAAAAAAATAACATAATCCTAGGAAAAATCCTAGGAAAGTCACTGTTGCATATGTAGGTAAAGAGAAGTAGTTAAAACTATGGATCATGAAGCAATTTATACCTGTTTTATAACTTTTTTGCCAAGTCTGTGTTTAAGTAGTATGTTAAAGTATAAGATCCTGGATGATTTGAATGCCTACCTAGTTTGTTTGAGTAACAAAGTACTTGAAGTAGTGTTTCAAGGAAGCTATCGGTATTGTACATGTATTAGCCGTAACATGTAAAACAGATGCAATTCTTCAGATTATCCACATTTGAATGGACTGGGATAAAAGTAGTTTAGTCACAGTGGATTATGTAGCTAATTAGATATTATAGCCCCTGGTTTGCAGTTTTGATTAAATTAACTTTTTTTTTTTTTTTTGAATGTTGTAATCTGGCTTTTAGAGGTACTTTTGCCCAGAATAAAAATAGTCAATTGGTCAGTACTGAAGGGAGCAGCTTCTAAATTCTGGCATTTCACTGGATGAATTACTTCACCTTTTCAGTTTTCGTGGATGCACAGTGCTTTGTTTTCTCAAAACGTTATGCATTGGCATCCTCTGAAGTTTTGATGGCTGAAATTATGGAAAAGCTCAAATTTTGATGGTGAATTTATGGAAAAGTTTATACAAACACAGCATCGAATCATTAACTGTTTGGCTCCTTTCATTTCTGGTTAGTGCAATGAGGAAGATAACCATGTGAAATGACCGGCTCTTATTTTCCAAAGAAGTATCACTCACCCATAGAATAAATGACTTAAAAGGAAATAAAAGAATGGAGTTGAAATACTTTTTGAAAATGAAGCCACATCTGACGTGCCCTTTGTGCCATTGTATACTTCTAATCTGTAAAATTCAATTGCTTTAGTGATATTTCCTTTGTTAAAAGCAAAACCAAGAAATGACAAAAACAAGAAATGACTTACTGCACATATGGGCAGAATATTTCCTATAAATAAACTCTCTGTTACATCTTGGATTATGGAATATGTTTAGTGCTGTTAGGCTTCTTACTTTCCTTGCCTTCTTTTTTTCCTAATGTGATTAGACATTGGGTATTTTCTTCAAGAAAAACAAGCCTGTTGTTTTCTCTTGATTATTTAATAAGTTCAGGAGTTATTTTTCAGAAAACTTAAAAGAGCAAGTCTGAAAGAAATACAAGACTGCTTTAAACAGAAGAATGAACTTTGCAGTAGCTACAGGCAAATGCAAAAAGCTTTTCTTCTTTTCCCTTCCCCTTTATGTAGTATATATGTGGATTTCGATTTTATTATGAAAGAAAACCTTTGGCATATTGCAGGCAAGGCACTGAAGATGTGATAAGTTTTAGAAAATGTTGAAAAAGATCTAGCCATGTATTTTTGCGAAACTTAAAACTGAATACTTTGGTTTCAGTGTTCTTACACTTCTATTTATATGAGCTTTAAAAATGCAATTTAGGTATTAAATAAAATCCAGCTAACCTTATTAAACATACATGTAAAATATATTAACTTTTGGGGCCAGTATTGTTATAAAATTATATGCCTGTGGAAAGAAATCTTGAGGCACAGAATTCCAAAGACTGTTTTTTTTCCTGCAAGTTCTAATAAATAAAATCTGTTAATGCTAAGATGGACTTGATTTTAGTTGTTTCGAGTATGGCCTGTCATGTGCATATCATAAGGGATGTGCTGCCTGGTAGTAAGAGTTGTCATAAATATGTTGTTCTTCATTTTAATAGAAGGTAAAGAATTAATTTGTAACATTACATGAAATGAGAAATAGCTGTGATAGCCATGCTAACAAGGGAAAGGCTAGAGAGAACGCTAACATTGTTGCATTTTTGACAATCCAACTTGATTTTTTTCATAATTTTTAAGCTGAGGAGATATTGTAGATAAGGCATGAATATTTTAATGCAGTTGATGAGAATTTAAAAATGTATCTTTTCTTTAAGTATTTTGTCATAAACAAAAATTCTTTCAAAGCCTGTAAAGTAGAAACATCTTCCTTATCTGTTCTTATTTTAAATGCCTTTTAGAAGTCCCCAAAGCTTTATATCCAAAACTATACATTAATGTCTGAACTCACTGATGAATTGTAGTCCTGGCTAGTTATGTAATTAACTGCTAAAAGCTTAAAATGTAGGTTTCCAAATTACTATGTAAAGCAGGAGTTTTAACACAGGAATTCACATGCCCTTCCTTTGAGCAGGTGATTACTGAAGAAGATGACTTTGATTTTAATGTACTAAAGACACTAGTTTTTGTGGTTGATTATGTGCACTTTTTTGTCCTTTTAAAAAAAAAAAAAAAAGCTGCAGTGACTTTTGAAAGCTTTAGTACAGACAAGTAACTTTAAATATCTTTCACCTTTTTTTCCAAATGTTGTATACATAAAACTTATGTTCTACTTTGTTTTGTCCCAAGATATATGAAAGTGTCAAACATTGTCAAACATCATCCCAGTGATGTTTTTAATATATGCATACTTAAGCCTGATTACTTTTATTTTTATTGAATACTTGAATATTAGTGCAGAGGTTTTGGATGACTGACTTTCCAATCATACTGGTTTATTGATTTGTTTTGATCCAAGAAAAACTAGACAATGCAGTATTCCTTTTCAGGCTAATGCCTCCACCATTGGTTTACTAAGAGGCAATGTGCAGTACATAGGTACTATATTAGGCAGCTGTCACATTCTTTCATGGATTGTGTTTGTCAGGAGGACAAGCGCAGTGCTTAGCTATTTCTTCCAGATCCAGGTAAATAAGAAAATAAAAGATTTAAGAACATTTGAGTTATCCTCAAGGGAGTTCTTATACCACGTGAAATGGATAGGAAAGACAAAAAAAAGAAAAAAAAAAAAAAAACAACAGATGAACTGGTGAGATTTTCATAACTATGCAGGGAAGATGTGACTATCAAAGTGAAGAAGAAATATTCAGGCGTGTGTGTACTTTTGTACTGCTGGAATTTTGATCTGGGCATAAGCAAATAGTTTCTCTATGATTTGTTGATCAAGGAGATACAGTATTTTGGAAAACAGACCAGCAGTGGGGAAAGATGGAAGTACGTGTGGCCTTTCTTGCTGCTAAGATGTTTTGCATTAATTTTCAGATGTAGGAAGCAACGCTAATATGTAAACTAGTTGCCAAGGAGGCAAAAGACTATACTATTATAATTTTTTGAGTTAAAGAACTTTTTACAACATGCATCCTGTGCTTATTTGGTACTACAGGTAAAAGCAAAGATATTTATTAAATGCAGATTATACTGAAGTGAGGAATTTTTTTCTAGTCTTTCTGGAAAGGAAGTGGTAACATTTGTGGAGAAAAAAAAAAAAAGAGAGAATCTACATGAAATTGCCTTGTTTGTACTTTGAAGACGTTCAGCTTACAGGGTCCAGCATTTTCTGCAATATCTTCTCACAACTCAGATTTATACAAACTGCTAAATCTTTTTAGAAACATTTGATTCTATCCTATTCAATATGAAAACCGGGAAAAGACAGGCAAACTTAACTTTCAGTGGTCTTGAAAAATGTTGGTCTTTAGCTTGCTTTCCTAAAATTCTGAGGTAATGAATTTGATTGCTTTTTGTCTTAGATTTCTGACTAGGTGAGATGAACTTTGACATCGAGATTGTTACCCACTTACTTTGTAGCACTGTTCCTGCCAAAGATGGTGGGGTTTTGTCTCATGAGTCTCAGCTGAAAGTAACTGCAGTAATTCTTGCTAAGCTTGGTTGACTGTCATAATGCTGTATGTGCACGTACGTGTGTGTGTGTATAAATTGTTTCTAAATGCCCTTTTTACCTTCAGCTTGATAGGAAATGTCCATTCTCACAAATGTAGAACTGATTACAATGATCAGAGAATTCCGAGGCTACAACACTACAATTCCCTGTGTCAGTAATGTCACCGAAGAGCTGCTCAGTGGCTTTCAATACGGTTCTGCCTCTGTGCTTTTTGGCCCTGGGTTTTTATGCTGGCATGAAATGTGACAGTGGTTTTGATGTTTTTGTGATCAAATCATCAAGAATTTGGTCCTCACATATTTAAAAGGTGAATATTATTCTGTGAACCGCTTTTAGGGCAAAGCAGATTCCATTGGCCAGCATTAAGTATTTGGGAACTGAGGGGAAAAAAATACAGAATTGATACGTCTTTAGAAAGATCTTTTTAAAGAGACAGGTTTAAGTACATCTTTAGCAAGTGTTAAATGACTTTGTTCTGTAGTTCAGTGTGTATGAAACTGTAAGTGATTTTGAAGAAGAGGTTATGGTGGTAATGGTCATGATGCACTTTTTTATACTGGCACAGTTGCCTTTTTTTTTTTTTTAATCTGAGCTGCTGGGGAAGATAGATACACTTTTTGATGGCTTTAATAACATCTAACTTAGTTGTTTTTACAATGACTTTCAGTTGCTCAAGTTCATATTTCTGTGTCTTTTATTATTTTTAAGTCAGTCTTTTATAGTTAAACAACTGTATTGTTTGGTGCCATTTAAAGTTTCTTTTTTTTTCCTCTCCCATTCTAGGAAGATATGAATTTAAATGAAGACAAGAAAGTGCCATTGAGGGAGAAGGATTTTAATACCAAAAAAGAAATGGTGATGCAATATCTTAGCACTGCTTCAAAGTCTGTAAGTAAATTTTGCCCAAGTACATGAAACATGACTTAGTGTTTACATTATTTACTACTGGCGGGAAAAACCAAGCGTGTGTGTTACTTTCTTCCTACTAACTTGTTCCTCAGACAAAAACATTTTTAAAGGGTGTTATCTTGTAATTTTGCAAGCTGCAATGAAAGATAACTAGTGTAGAACCAAGCTGTCTGGAGGTTTTTTTTAAGATGAGCTACTAGTCCTTCTATAGCATAAAAATTCCTTCGTACCAGGAGATTATGAAGGTTAGCCTATTTTTCTTTTTCAGATGTTTCATGGGAAATCAAGAAACTTAGGCCAGTCTTACAACACTCTTGGTGTTTCTCAGCCCAAAACAACATGCTAAGTTTATATGTTGTTGATACCCCAAGACTCCACACTCATTGTAAGAGCTAAATTGTTTGGTCTAAAAAGTAAAATAATAGTAGATCTAGGTAGTAACATAATAATTCAGCCACCCAGTAAGTGGGAGGAGGTGTTTCTGTGAGGCACAGATTCAGCTGTGTGATATAGTAGAGCTTCAAGTGAATTCAGCTTAATGCTGGAGCTGCTGGGATGGGAAACTCCCATATTCCCACCACCCCCCTCGTAAACTCTGTTGTCAGCGTTCTCTTTCAGTCCTCAGCAGTATTGGACTCTCCAGGTACCTCCTCTGTCTGGAAAGAATAATGCGCTGCGTGCCCTGGGCACTCTGCAAACTTTCAGTGTACCTTGACTTGACGAAAGAGGTGTCAAACTTTTTCAGAAGAGCTGAAGTGCTGAATAGGCTCCTGAATATTACACATAACTAATCCCATCTCATGTCTTTCTTCCTATAAGTAACACCATAGTATTATCCTTTGGTGGTTCATATTTCTTAAACTTCAAGGAGATAGATGCCAAGCTATCTTATGTTGGGACAAAATTACTTATTTACAACCCCTCTACAGAGCTTTTACCAGGTTTCATTTGAAGCAGTTGTTATTACAAAGACTGTTAACATTAAGAACATCATTGACTTCAGCATCAGGCTTTCTCAGAAGTGAAGAACTCTTTTCCAGTATTCTCAAAACCTGGTTCTGTTGGTGATGCATGTAGAGATTATGCTGGGTTAGGCAAGGCTATGCTCAGGTGCTTATTTATGTATAGAAGACTGTGAGCTACCTCTACTTGTGCATGAGATGTCTAAAATGAATCCATCACTCCAGGACTCAGAAAGTTGTAAATAACCAGAATTCTATTGACATGCATAGTCCAGTGCTCATTCCTTTGACTCCACTTTGCTTAGAAACTTCTTAAACAGTTATCTGACTGTATGCTTCTCTATGTCAGTCTACAAGCATGCTGTGTTCATCAGTCTCTGTAACGTTTTAAGGGGCTCCTGGAGAAGAATTGTTAAGAATGAATGATCTCAGTGCATGAGGTACTCTGCCAATACATTTTTGTTTTCTTGTAAAGTACTGTGTTTAGATGAAGCCTTATTTCTTCCTTTAAAAATGTTATCACCTGAGAGATATATATCATACTGCTTAAACCATCAAGGCTTGAAAGCCTTGAATGAAATTTCTGTCTGCTATGGTGTCATGTCCCCTTAGAGGGGACAACAGTTGTGTTTACAGGCTGTATGTTCTCATCTACCAAATGTGGTGTAGTTCAGTCTGTTGTTGAGATTGTAGTCCCCACTGTATTTTCAGTCTTTTTGTAGTTGTTTGTATATACTACGATTACTTGAGGTCAGAAACAGTGTCACATTTTAAAGTACTATATAAACATGTGAAAAGATGTTCCAGCCCAGAAAAGTTTAAAAAACAATTTCCATGTTATGGTGTTAATACTCAAGTGGAAATAAAAGCAGCATAATGTTAACCCGCCTTAAGTTTGACTGCTCTGTATGTTAAACACACGCAGACTGGGTTTTTAAAGTGAGTTTTCTTCACAAGATTTCATTTTTATTGTGCAGCTTACTCCCTTGTAATGTTGTAACTGAATTAATTAATGCTGACTTCATACTGCATCTGCTCACAGACCAGTTGTTCTTCAGTTGAGCAATTAAATTTCTAGAGGCACTGATGCCTCAAGATATTTCCTGTTTCTCAGTTAACTTGAGCATTTTGAACTTAAGCAGCTTTTCCCATGCAGAAATATAGCTAATATAATCAGTTGCACAATTGGTACCAGCTACAGTTCTCATTTTACTTGAGCAGCGGCAGATGTGTCATATTCTTATTATGTTGCAGAGCTGTGGCGTAACTGAATGATAAGTGGTGCTTGGTACTGTGGATACATTGCACACGCACTCGCACGGTTACCGGCATCTTTTGCAGAGGGTAATGTTCAGGTGGAGTAGTGAATCTGAAATAGGACGGCTGGGTGTCGATGCGAGTCTCTTGCTTGTGATGGTGTCTTTGGACAGGTCAGATGAGACTCCCTGAATTGTTGTTCTAGTGATTATTTTTTTGTAGTCTGGCTGGGCCTTTTTTCCCCATGAACTCTTCACATGTTGTTCTTACTTCCAAATTACTTCCAAAACATTTTCTAATTATCTTAACTTTGTGTCCTGTCCATATGACTGTCCTATATGACCATTTTGGCATCAAAAGAAAGCCATTTTACTGCTTATTTATAAAAGTCTTAGCTATATCCACCTTGGTCAATTTTACAGCAAGAAGTGCTGGGGGATGTCACTGGAAATGACAGATTCACCACCCAGGTTGTTAATCCATATGCTTAGGCATACAAGCAGTGCCTATCAATTAGTCTATGCACAGCAGGAGCTGCCAGGAGAATTTCTGGTACTTTTTGAAATTCCCACCTGGAGAGCTACTGCAACATTTAGTCAAATACTTTGTTGTGATGGCTGCTAGGAGTGCAGTTGGCCATCTTGTCTGTAGTCAGTCCGTTATCTCATCTTTGCAGAGACTAGCTGGGGAGATCCAGGGAACTGTATGTGTTACATATGCACACTAGCATAGCCCCGACCCACTGTTACACCACAGATGTGACTTAAATTTCCCCCTTATATCACAGCTATATCTGAAATTCCACAGACTGTGCCTCAGGGATATACACTGTCTGTTCTTAAAATGGTTGGGCATGTATTATAACAGGATGTGCTCTGTATACAAGCTGTTGAATAATCAGACAGCAACCCTTGTCAGTGATACCCCTTAGGCAGTTAATTTGTAGTGTTTTATGCAACTTATGGTGTAATTGGTTTTACCTTTCATGTTTTATTAAGTCTGTTATTCAGCTCTTACTGGTATAATTTTTTTTGAGATCTTCTACATTTGGCTTCAAGATTTTCTCCAGTTACTTCTTCCTTCCACTTTAAATACAGCTGTGTCGAAGCTATAAGGGACCTGGGCTTTCTTGCCTGACAGAAAGAAGTTATTACGCCATCTTGGTGAGGAGCGTGATTTTGGAAGCATTCTAGTTTATGGAATAAATTTGCCAACTAGGTGGCTTTTTACGGTGTTTAGTTTCTGGCATTACTAATGTGTACTGATAACTCTTGGACCCAGAGAGTATCTGAAAGGGGTTCAAGTAAATTCCCTTTCTTTAGCACCTTTTTAACCTGAATATTATGTAGCTATGAACTAACCACAGAACATGAAAGAAAATTTAAAACACTTAGTGTTTTTGTTTGTGGGAACATTTTTTTACTGTGGATTATTCTTGTCTGGGTTCCCTTGATTCCTGATTCTAACGCTCCCCAGTCATCTCATGTACTTTTTGGTGGTGTACATTTATTGGAATTGACGCTCATGTTTGAGCAGTTATGGATCTCTGTCAATTCAGAGCCATGTTTGGAAAGACATTCCATTTATTATGTATGGTATACCAAAATAAAATGACTTCTTATTTTTCCTCGAGATTCCATACCGTGCTCTTTTTCTTTTTCTTTTTTTTTTTTTTTGTCATTGGGAATATCCATTTTTATAAGTCTGAGGAAATATAATTGGAGCAGAGAAGTAGTATAACCTCCAGTGTTCCGTTATCACAGAATAGAATGATGATAGAATGATGAAGAGACCTCTAGAGTTTGTCTTGTCCAACTCCTTGTGTAGTTCATAGTGAGGCTGCACCTCGAGTACTGTGTTCAGTTTTGGGCCCCTCGCTACAAGAAGGACATTGAGGTGCTTGAGCGGGTGCAGAGAAGGGCGACGAAGCTGGTGAGGGGCCTGGAGAACAAGTCCTACGAGGAGCGGCTGAGGGAGCTGGGCTTGTTCAGTCTGGAGAAGAGGAGGCTCAGGGGCGACCTTATCGCTCTCTATGGGTACCTCAAGGGAGGCTGTAGCGAGGTGGGGGTTGGCCTGTTCTCCCACATGCCTGGTGACAGGACGAGGGGGAATGGGCTAAAGTTGCGCCAGGGGAGTTTTAGGTTAGATGTTAGGAAGAACTTCTTTACTGAAAGGGTTGTTAGGCATTGGAACAGGCTGCCCAGGGAAGTGGTGGAGTCACCATCCCTGGAAGTCTTCAAAAGGCGTTTAGATGTAGAGCTTAGGGATATGGTTTAGTGGGGACTGTTAGCGTTAGGTCAGAGGTAGGACTCGATGATCTTGAGGTCTCTTCCAACCTAGAAATTCTGTGATTCTGTGATTCATTTTTTACTATTTCTAAGAGTGGAGACTACAGTTTGCCAGGGCAACCTATTCAGTGCTTGACCACCCTCACAGGATATTTAAAAAAAAAAAAAAAAAGAAAGAAAGAAAAACAAGAAAAAGTGATCTTTATGTTTTTACAGTTTTCTGTGTTCGAGTTTGTGCCTTCTGTCCTTTAACTGGTCACCCTTGGCGAGTTTCCTGCTTTACTCCCTCTGGTCAAATACATCATAATATTCATACTTATTCATAATATTACCCATAGCCTTCTCTTTTGAGGACTAAACAATTCTAGCTGTCTCAGCCTCTTCTCATACTTAAGAAGATCCTGTCCCTTCATGACCCTTTGCTGGAGTCACTCCAGTATGTTCCAGTAAGTCTTGTACTGAGGGCCCCAGAACTGGATGCAGCATTCCAGATGTGTCTCACCAATGCTGAGCAGGGGGAAAGGATGAGCATCACTCATCCTTCTAGATCAGAAGGATGTCTTCCCCTGTGGTCAGCTAGTTTTCCACCAGGACCTCCTGCGCACTGTTATTCCCCAGGTATGTTTCCTGCTGTGGAACTCCATGAGATCCCTCTCTGCCTGTTTCTCCTGCCTGTTGAGATCTTTCTGACTGTCAGCACAGCAGTACATCTGTCTGGTCTGTAAACTAGTCTTCCCAGTTTTTGATTTCACCTCTTCCAGAAACTTTTTCATGATGTTTTGCTTCCGAGAGCAGGAAATGATAGCTTTCAGCACTTCTTGAGGATCTACCAAAATAAGAAACTATCTTCTATACAAGGCTCTGTATAACATAATGAGACTATCTCACCTTTTATGGTGGATAATTTCAAGTTATTATTGCACTGCAAGTCCAGTTCTCTTCATTTTCTGATTTAAGCCAAGTCAGGCTTATAACATAATCAAGTATTATCAAGTAACTGTCTTTAATGCCATATCACAGAATAGTGAGTATTTCACACAGAAATGTTATTCTGCTCCCAGAAAAGGGAGTCTTTCCAGCATATCAAAATGGATCTACCCAAATATAGGTTGTGTACTGTTTTTTATTTGTTGTTGATGGCTTTTGTTTTTGAATTTAGTTATTTTTTTCTAAGAACTGTATCTATCCTTATGTCATAGGTAGGAATTATGTGGAGTAAACTTGTTTTCCAGTGTCTACAAATTTTGTCTTTGCTGCTAATTTAGAAAAAAAAGGCGAGGGGAGAGGAGAGAATGCCTTAAGAATAGGGTCAGTGTCTCTTAGATTTGCAGTTTTAATTGCAAATTGTAGGACTTCATTGGTTCAGTATTACTGTTGTTTTCTTTGAAACGTTGGATGTTCTGTATCCTCCAGACAAGTCATTAATATCTTGAACTTGCTTTTAAGCAACATTTGACATCACAAATGCAATGATGAATCAGTCAGTCTTTCAACCTGTATTGCTTAGATTAGATACAATGTAATATCCTGAAGGCTCTTCTGGTGCTCTAGTTCTTCAATCTGTATTCTTATATGGATGCAGCGACCTGTCTGGACACTTGCCCTGTGATCAACTCGGAATCTTTTTTTCTTCTGCTGAGAATTGCAAATTAAGATGTTTGTAATGCATAAACAGAATCCATGCATTAAAAAACTGTATTTCACCACGTATGCATGATGCATACATTTGTTGCCTGCTGCTTTTGACTACTGGTCATAAACTTGATCATAAATCAGCAAAAATGTAGTCAGCATTCAGCATACATAGTAGATGGACAACAAATACTGATTTAAGGATAAAATATTTTTCCTATTATTTTAAGAAGTGAAACCAAAGGTTAGCTATTAGTAATCTATTCAAGTGTACCAAATAAAAAATGAATGCATTTTCTGTGTTTCAGGGAAGTCTCAAGAACCGTCGGAAGATTTCACCCCAAGAGTTTATGCAGGAATTAAAATCTGGGTCAACAGATGAAAGACTAGTCACTTGCTTAGAATCACTTCGTGTGTCCTTGACTAGTAATCCTGTCAGGTAATACAGAATTTGAACATCATTAACAAATTTTGCAAAGATTGATCACGTTTTTATTTCCTCATGGATTAAAATTAATGGCTCTGTAGGTGGCATGTTTCAGGGTTTTCCATTTAATGAATGTATATGTATTAATGAATGATTATACCTTTTTTCTTTTTCTGCATTGATTATGCATCTTCTGCAGGTCTGTTTTTAAGCAGATGTCACTGATCTGTACAAAGTAATTCTAAGAGAATGTGAAACAAGTACAGCTCAGAGCAGATCACTGTTTTCTTGTGCTAAATAGTAAAAAGTTTTCTTTATTTTTCTTTTTGTAATGTTCTCAGTTCTTTAATATTGTAATATACTTTGTCAGGGTGATCAATAATGAGAGATAGGCACCTTTGTGTATTTTTTTTTAGCCAGAAAACATAGTTTCATACATACATTTACACACACACACACGCACTTTATATATATATATATATATATACATATAATAGATGTATAATATACACGCACATTTATACTATTTTATTCTATTCTTTTATACTCTATATTTTACTCAATTTTACTCGAATTTATAGCTTTTTGCTGTAGATCATCTATTTAAGCCACTGTTTGAACACATGATTTTGTGAAGTGTTTTTGGTTTAGTGTAAAATAATACAAATGAACTGCTGGGGATGCTTATGTAGGTATGTGATTAAGAGGATTCAACAATTTTCTTCTTTCTGCAGCTTGCTGGGCAGAGTTGTTGATGTGTTGTCCTTTGTATGGGCACTTGCTTCTTTCCTTCTATTCATCTGTTTTTGGATTGGGTTGTCTTATTTAGAACATATAATGGTCCACATGGAAAAAATATGCTTTGAATCAACCTGAGTGCTTCTGACAGATGGTCTTACAGTAGATACTGCACTTCTTCCATGAATGTGAAACTACTTTTTGATATAGTATTTCATTCCTTTCTTTATTTCAAAACAAACAACAGCTTAGGGCATCTCGTAATTACACGTGTTGATTTAACAAAGAAAACTTGAGCTGTTGACTGCAGAAGTCATGTGTCTGGAATAGAAATGCAAATCATAAGACATGCTCGTAAGTTTAGAGCAGTCTTTTCTCTCTGTTCTTGATACGACTGGATCATTTCATTTTTTTTGATTGTCATCCCCTTTGCTGCCCTTTTCTCACACACCAAGAGAAAAGTTAATCCTCCTATATGAAAGAACATACAATGCTTGTATTGGAGTAGAACTCATTAGGAATTTACTGGATATATGGCCTAAGCATAGGTCTGAATTGGAAGGAGATTGACAGCGGCTTGTAAAAACAGCAGTAGACATCAATATTGCAAAAAAAAAATGTACACTGCTTGTCCATAAACACATTTTAGTCTACAAATCAAATAAAGGATCCCAACCATAACAACATACGGGTTCTAAAACAGTCTGCTGATGTATTGACTGGTGGCAAAAAAGACTGTTAAGATAGACCTCACTAGGCTTAAACAGAGCATTTTAAATAGTCTCAGGAAAAAACAAACAAACAAAACCCAACAAACAAACAAACAAACAAGCTGTTCATTAGGACTCCCTTAAAAAAACAGCAGAAATGTAATGGCAGTGCAGTGTTCTCCATAATAAACACTTGCAGGCTCAACATTTTTAAAGCACATGCCCGCATCTTTCTAATGAGTAACGTTAGAACATAATGAGTAACCCCATGAACGTTTATGTTAATTGGGTGCAGATATTCACATTTCTGGGCTGTAATCTTTTTGACAATATAGACTAAAAAAAAAAACAACACAAAACTTCTTCCAAATATTTTAATCAGTTTAACTATTCTTGACATTCCAGTTGATAATGAAAGATGAGGCTCCACAACATTGTTTTCAATTAATTGGTTTTGGAAAGCATATTTTTAGCTCACAGAGAAAATCAGAGTCAAATGGTGTTGTTGAATAGTTTGATCCTGGTACTTTGAAAAAAAAATAAATTTAAATCTATGGCTTAGTGCAAAAAATAGTATTTGTTTCCCATCACTAAAAAAAGAAAGCCTCAAGAGCGAAATGTATCCACCGATCTTGATCACTGTTCTTCAGGTAAATAAATAGGATGTTATTACCTCACAGGTCCCAACACAGTTGGTAAAAAGTAATTTGGAGATTTACCACAGCTAAATAGTATTACAAATAACATCGTAGTGCAGCTAACAAGTTATCTACGATTGTTGCTTTTCCTTTTGAATAATAGTTGCAACAAATTTGGATATTTTCATTAAGAGAACTTTTCTTAAAATAATTTGAGAATGGGACACTGATAGCTTGGTATTTTGTCAGACTGACAAAAAGCTGTGTTGGCTGTGGATATTGCAAGTAATCTTTGTTCTGCTGTTGTGGAAGCAGAGGAAAGGACAATAATAATGCAGCAGTATTTTATGCACTAAATCATTCTCAGCGCTCTCAACTGCTGGACATATGACAAAGTGGCTGCTCACAATTCTAATAAAAAATATGCTCAGAAATATCTAGGAGGATCATCTTTAAATCAGATATAGCCAGTTATACTCAAAATACTTGATGGTTGTTTGCCTTCAAGTGTGTTTAGAACAGAACACCAATCTGGGAAGGAGAAAACCTATTTTCGTATATATTTAGGTTTATACAAAGAACGTATAAAATCATCTCATCTGGTTCTATCTATAATTTTAAGACCATTACAATTCCATGTCCAGCAGATGCAAAGCACATTTTAATCCATTCCTGTGATGGGATTGGAAGTACTTGGTATTTCAAAAGAGCTGCTGCATCTACCTTGTGCTACTTCCAACAGAATGGCTTGTTATTTGTTAGTGCTAAGATCCCACCATTATAGAAGTATTTCATTATTCTGCTTAAAATGATATTATAATAATCAATTACTACAATAATACTTAAATTTTAATCAATAATAAATATTTTGTTACAGTGTCTGTGAATAGACAAAACAAACAAAAAAACAATGGAGAGGCTATACTGCAAGTGAAGTGAACATGATAATTTTTTGACTAATTCTGATCAACCTCTTTACGATGCTGAACTTCTGACATTGCACATGGGTTGCTCCCTTTTTACATTTTTTTTTTTAGTGCATGACAAGGGATTTCCTTAGCTTAAAATGTTTAAAAGTAATAATGTAAAGAATTCAGAGAAACTATTGTTACAACACCCCCAACAGAATATGTGTTTTGATGATGAGGATGGTGAAAAGTATTGCATCTGTGTCATGCTAGCTATATATGCTCCAGATAGAGATGGTTTTCTAACCAGTTAGTAGTTAAAAGTAGTATGGTAATTTAAAAGTGGAAACAAAAAGAGTATGCAAGAGAGATCCATTATGAAATAACTTTGTCTTGTTGGCCAAAGACAGTAATAAGAGATCCAAGGACTTGCCATATGGCAGTAGTATGGAAAGTTGACAAAATGTGTCAGGAGGTATTTCCTGCCAATTATGGAAAGAGATGAGTCTTCAAGTATCACCTTCCCTTAAATGACAATGAAGTGCAAAGAGCAGAATATGCCTGCTGCTATGACTATAAATGATAGTGTTGTCCATGAAACGTAAGGTTAGGTAATTGATCAAACATTATTGCTTCAGCAAGATCAACAGCTACTGTCAAAGGGATGGCTGCACTACTGCTGTCAGCCACTGAGGAGAAGGACTTTGTAGATGCTCTGCCTACAGAGAAGAGAGGATTTGACCAATAGTAAACAGGACTGTGAAGCAGTTGTCATGTGTAGAAACAACTTGCCCAGGTTTAACCCCACCAAAGATAGATATAGCAAGAGCTGATTACCTGTTGTTGTGTTCTCTTGGAAGTATTCATATAAATTAATATCTCAGGCAGCCATTTCTGCAATTCCTTTAGGTATTTACTTCCTTCTCTGACTTTTCTGGTTATATTAGAGTATAACCAGAGGTTATACTTTTCTGGGAGGTGCTAGAACACTGAGTCGCAGAAATTGTTGTTTTTCTTCTCTTCTTTTGCAAGATCTTTAATAATTACAATTCTCTACCAAAGAAAGTATAACTGTTCATTTTAAAGTAAAATTAAAAATTTTAATGGATACTGTCATTTTTATTTTTTTAATGTAATTGGGTCAATGAGTGAACGCAATGTATCTTGATCCTCAATTCAGTAGAGTTGATCTTAAAATGATCCAGTTATACTGCTTTTGTTTATTCTGAAAATTTTCTTTTATTGTAAATAGTCTTTGAAGTATCAATCATTATAATGTCTGTCTTTCCATGTAGCTGGGTTGAAAACTTTGGCCGAGAAGGTCTGGGGCTGCTCTTGGACGTTTTGGAAAGGCTGGTTGAGACAAAACAGTAAGGATGTCTTTCTATAAAATTATCAGCTTTTCTTAATACATAATCAGCATTTAATTACAATATATTTTTTTAATTTATTCAGCCAAGACAAAATTGTGAAGAGGAGTCAGCATAAGGTTATACAATGTTTGAGAGCCTTCATGAACAATAAGGTATGGGATTTACATTAATCTGGAAATTTGAATTACTGCTGTTCAATCAGATGATGTAAATTATCAAAATACATAAGCGTGTGGAGTTTGGAGAAGCAATGTATTTGTCAGCAGTGGCTTGAAGATCATTCTGCTACTTCTCGACAGAAATATACTCTGAGAATAGTGTAAATTTATGATGCTGATGTTTGTTCTTGTTACAGAATGAGTGACCTGTTTTGCACCTTTTCCTCATTTATTTTTTTAATTATTTGAATGGTTTAAATGTCATTTGAAATACTTACTTGAGGGAACTGTTACATTTTGCTTGGTATTCAGTATTGTCACTTGGTTTCCCTCCAACTCTTCTTACAACCATTTTTCTGTTGTTTAGTATGGATTGGAAAGAATTCTGGGAGAAGAGAGGAGCCTTTTGTTGCTGATCAAAGCAATTGATCCCAAGCAAACTAGTATGATGACTGATATAGTTAAACTCCTTTCTGCAATGTGCATTGTTGGAGAAGAAAGCATGTAAGTACTGTGTTTAGCCAGAAATAGTAAAGTGATTTTAGGATATCCAAAATTATAATTGCACCTAAATGAAATGCTGAATTTTTCAACTTATGTTTGAAAGTAATATCTGTACTATGCTGTCATTGTTGAAAATACCTTTTTCTGTAATTTTTGTTATGGTCATATCAATAAGACTTTTCTTTTTGTCATGTGAAGGAACTGGTTCGATGGAAAGTAGTTATGCAGCCATTTTTTTCTGTAAGATTTTTAGCATTACTTTTCAGGTATCTTAACCAATGTAATCCAGTAAGTCATTCTTCACTTACAAAAGTCTCCAAAGGAAACAAAAAATGCTTAAAACTCCTACATTTGTACTTGAGATACTGAAACAGGTGAATTTTTTGGCAGCATGAGTCTTCAGATAACAAATGAAGAAGAAGGTTATATAACCTCTTCTAAGTGAAATGCTTTTATTTTCTTACAGCCTTGAAAAGATTTTGGAAGCTATAACAGCAGCAGCAGAGGAAAAGAATGTTGATAGATTCTCTCCTATTGTGGAAGGACTTCAGGATAACTCAGTTCAGCTGCAAGTAAGAAATCTTTTTTGCACAAATAGTCTTTGCAACAAGCAAAAATAAATTTACATATTTTCCTGTTTTGGGGCGGGGAGGGGGGAGAAGGAGGAGAGAGATGGTTTCAAATGAGGGTCAAATTTTGTAGTTTTTAAAAATATAATCTTTTAAAATGCATCATAGAAAGATTCAGTTTTGAGATATGTTGGGGTGTTGCAGGTTAATTTGACTTATATTTACTCAAATCTTACAGACTTTAGGAAGTAAACATACTGTCTTTTAAAATAAAGCATGAGTCATGCATTCAAATGCAAAAATATCTCACTTCTGTTGATATCAGCTAAAACTCATATAAATATTAAAAATAAAAAAAGCAAGAAGAGGAGGAAAAAGCAAAAAAGGAGGAAGAGGAGAGGGAGCTTAAAGCCCCAGTTTTAGTAGGGCTGCAGAAGGAAATTATAGACTGTAAAACAAGCTTCCTTCCAATATTTCAAGGCTCTTGAGTCTGCATTTACCAGACTGAACACTGGGTTCATGTAGTTTTCGGTCTCTACATTTGGTATTTTTGCAAGTATCTTTGCAGTTCTTCAATATTAATTTTACATATATGATCTTATATATTTTTATTTTCCTCTGGAATCTGTTTCATCTAAATTTCAAGGTGAATGATGTTCAGTTAATAAGTTCCTATTGAGTATGATTTTTGTTCCATGTTTTAGCGTCCTGGAGATAGTAGGCAGTAGGTATTTGGGCCAGGAGTGCAACTGCAAGCTTGGGCATGTCAGTTTCAGGGCAACATAACATTTGTCTCGATGCACCTGTTCTTTTTTTTTTTTTTTCTTGACTTGCTTGTGAACTTTGATATTGGGTTGAGATAAAAGTAAAAAAATACCTCGTATTTGATCAACCTGAAAAAAATGAAAAATTTATCATTTTCTATTACTTTTATTGGCATTGTGTTAGTGTAATGAATATGGAAGAAATTAATATATAATAGTATGTACTAAGAAAATTTTAATCAGAAATATAATCAGTAAAATAATTAAAAAAACACAAAACCAACAACACATCAACAACACAGAAATTAGTTTTAATGTTGAATACTGGTAGTTCAGTTTCTCTTTTTATTAATTGAGCATCTTCTTTTTTTGACATGAATGTTAAAAGTTTTAAAAGTTTTAAAATACTTTGATCTAGTGGGGAGAAATGCTTTAGATCATGGAAAATGATATCTTCCTGTTGCAAGGGATTATATCTAACTTCAGAAAATGTAAGAGTCTGTATTTTCTACACAGCATATAACGGTTTGAGAATTTCCAGAAGGTGGATCACACCACTAACATGAGATGCCTAAAATTTAATAGCGTACAGTATTTCTCTGACCATTCTTTGAGCTTTGTAGGGATTCAGTCATGAAATAACAGCATTTTGTTTTGAGTGCTAGGTTTCCAAATGTGATTCCTGCTTTGCAGAGTTGCATACGTTCATGTGTGTAGATTTAATAAGGAAGAAAAGAGCTATGACTCACTTTTCTATATCGTTCAAAAAGGGCATGAAAACTACCTTACAAGCAGCGCCTTAATTTACCTGCTGCTTCAAATAAATTAATTCTACGTACTTCACACTTTACCCTAGTCTCCACTTCTACATTTTTAAAAATTAAATAAATGTATAAAGGCCTTTATAAACCTTGCAGTATAAACTAAAGATGAGCTGATAGTTGCCATTTTAGATGAACATTTTTGAATAGGTTTCAGAAATTGCAGTCTTTGGTTAGCAGCCCCTTTGAGAAACAGTAATAGCTGCTATCTCTAAGTAGTTAGATCTTTTTTATAAATATTATTGCATTCGTACTTATTTAGAATCATAGAATACCCTGAGTTGGAAGGGACCCACAAGGATTGTTAAGTCCTACTCCTGGGTCCCCAAGGGACTTTTTCCTGAGATGCTTACCATTTGTAAGATACTGCTGATGAGATAATTGGTGCAGAAAATTTAAACTGATTTGCTAACTGTGTAGTAATGCTTATTTTTCTAGGATTGCCCTTCACATGCTAAACAAGTACTTTACTATACTAGTTATATACAGGTTATATACAAGTACTATAACTATACTAGTTATAGCTTCTTATGCTTGTGCTGTACCTCCATTTGCTGTGAGAAACTGAGAATTTACTCTAAATGTTATACTTGCAATACTTATGCTAAATACATTAATCTGGATTTACTGGAGTGTTACTCTAAGGTTCCTAAAAATAATTAAGATTTCACTGTTACATTCACTTTACCTTTTGTGGACATGAAAATTTCTGATGAAAGTTCACATTTTATTTAAACTTGCATTTGAACACTAATTCTAAAAAGCTTTTTTTCTTTTTCGGACTTTACAAGTGGTGGCTAGATTTGTTGTTGTTGCTTAAGACCAGAAAAATCAAGGCTCCTTGTGTCTCATGTGAACCAGTTGTAAACTTTTTTTAACAATGACATTGACCTGGTGGTTAATTTGACAGTGTTTTAATGAGACAGAAGTTTACAGTTGTCAGTTACTTGGCATACTTGCCTTGATTATCTACGTGATATATGTAGTCTGCTTTGTGGCAGTTCAGTTTGACACTAACAACTGACCTTTTCAATTTTGAATTGACTAGCATTTCTGTTACTTGAAGGCTGAATATATAAGAAGCCTTAGTATGATAATTTTTGCATTTTAGTGAAAGCTCTCTGTATTTACTTTTTTATTTGCTGAAAGCAAAGGCTGTTCTAATTCTGAACTTCTGTAAAGATCATCCAAAATTATGGAAAGAGTACTTAAATATTTTTGGTTCAAGGCAAGATTGGTGATCCTAGTTTGAGAATATTGCTATAGCCAAGAATAATACTGAATTTATGGTTTTGTTAAAGTAAAGGTAGTTTAATATCTTATGCCTGTGCTCAAGAAAATGCATCCAAGGCAACCTGGTACCTTATGTACTTGTGGCAGCAACTGAAGAAGTCTAAATACTTTAGTTGTTGAAGTTATGGAGGCAGGAAATACTGTTCTTCTGTCACAACCCATTTTGATGTATTTAAGACCACAACAGCAACCAAAAAGCAATAGAGTTGCCCAGTTCTTCCTCAATCTTCTTGTAGAATCAGATGAATGCTTCCACTCTCTAATCATCATCTTCCATCACTGTTCCTTGGGCAGGCAGTTTAACTAATGGAAGAAAGCTGTTCTTTTCCTCTTCAGTTCTAGTGGCAGATGTGATCTTATTATTTCTCAGTTAGAACAGAGAAGAGGTACAAAGTGCAAGAAGTACAACAAAGTTGCTATTCTTCCTTTTCCAATTAAGTTCCTGAAAAATGAGTGTTGCTTATTCCTGTGGAAACCTGCAGATGCTTTATGCCTATCCTAAAAGAAGCATTTTCACATCAAAGTTCTCATGAGTAACATTACTCTCAGTATTTATAGGTTGTCAGATAATAACATTTCATTTTTCTTTTTCATCTAATGTAAGAATGTGGGATCATATGGTCTGTGGTATTTTAGTTAGCTGAATCACTTGCTGATTCTTGGACATTCAGTGCTAATGAGATACTTTCCGTAACTGAGTATCTAATATGAGCAAAGCTTACTTTGTCTAAATGCAAAAACTGATAATATTTGTTTAAGATTCATGTAAATGTGCAAAGGTACAATTGTACAGACAATACATCTCAAAGTCACTGCTAAAAACATTTTCTCATTACAAAGGGGAAATAATTGATGAACATCAATAGGGTCTATAACAAACCAAGTCTATATCTGGTTTAATATCGGCAAATAAAATTTAACTAAACCTTCATTATCAGTAGTCTTTTCTACAACTTGCAGTAAGAGTGAGAAAAGTGAAGTAGGAAATGTTGGTGCAGTTTTCTTATTCTGAAGATGTGACATAAGACGATACTTAGTCATCTATTTAGAAATGATAATCTTGTCTATGTGAGGAAAAGCTTCTCTGAGCTACCGAGATATGGCTAGCATTTTCCACTAGAAAATCACCAGGTATATTCTGCTTTGTGTTCAGCTGGTAAGAACAGAAGTTTGATCTACTGGCTGTATAATCCTCAGAAAATGCATTCTGTAACTTGATAGACATCACTGTTTAGAATCAGAGGAAAATCAGGATTAAAATTTCAAGTTGTAACTTCTCACTTAGCAGAATGTATCTTATCTCATTGGTCTACTTTCTCATATAGAAAAACATTCAAAGTTTTGCCATTCCAGGTGAACTCTATCATCATCCATGCAAAGTTCTTCCCTACCAAAAATATTGTCTGTCTACCTATCTTCCTATCAGTGTATGTTCATCTTGTAGATAAACATACAAAGCCAAGTATTGTACCTGCCCACCATGTGACAGCAGGGAATTTAAAACATTCCAGATGGAATATACTTTCAAACCTGAAAATCCCTTGAAAATTAACATGGTAGACTATATTCAGCTGCAGTTCTTAAGGGATGAAGTAGGGAAAGAAGCATCTAACCACACAGACAGGTGAACTGAAAGGTTTGCTCTAAGCTTTTCCCTGAAGAAAGTGCCTCCATATGCCTTAACTGCATGCCTGTTACAAAAAAATCAAGATACTCTCAGGATGAAAATACTGTTTAGTTTAGAGCTGCCCCTCAGGAAATAGCATAGAAATTGCAGTCCTTGGCAACACAGCAAAATTTTAGAAAGTGCACCAGAGAGCTGTGTATTACCATGTGTCTTTCACAGTGTTAGAGCCAAAAATAATTTGACTTTTTCAGGCATCTTCTCAATGCTGACAAAATACCTCTGTCTGCAGAATCTACAACTTCTGATCAATTGGTTTTAAGTACAGATCATTTGCTCAGAATATTTTAGTCACGATGACTTCTGAGGAAGCTAATTGACTAAACCTCATGCTACCTCACCAGGAATACCTCTTCATTATTGAAGATGAGTTGCCTTTTTGATATGGACATGGCCTTGCCTCTTTTTGCCCATGACTGAGAATTCAAAAGACTGTCAGTTTCATTCGAGGTAATAAGGTGTAAAAGAATACTGTTGAATTGTCAGTTTGGGCCCTCTCCTCTGGAGTGCAAGTAATGACTGATTCTTCTGCGTACCAATAGTTGACACTTACATAGCTGTCAACTGGAGCATCACAGCATTTTGAATAAGTGTTTTGTACTTTGAGAATTGTCAATGATGGGAGTTGGGATAAACGTTCTTCAATTTTTGCTTAATTAGGAACATTGAAGACAAGTAATTATGAGTGGATACTGCTTAGAATTGTATATGTAGAGAAAAATGCTTGAAGAAGAGAATTACTTGTCTCTAGCTTCCTTTCTCCCTTAAGAAATTGTTTCAACTATTTGTACCCTGTTTTCTCTTTGGTCTGACTCTTTATTTGCAGCATTAGAGGTTGGACAGTGGAACCTGAAAGGCCCCGTTTACACACCCTTCTGATAGGCTCTGTGAATAGGCAGTGAATATATTAAGAAATGGGAGCAAACCTATTGCTTGACTATTGTTAGATCTGAAGTCAGTGGTGCTCCCTGTAATTTAACAATTATAAATACCAGCTTGTATGTGAATCTTCAGAATTTTTAAAACATGCTGTTAAACAGCTTTAGTACTGCTTTAAAATGAAGAGCTATTAATCTGATATTTCTACAGAAAAGGCATGTACTTTTTTTTATTATTTAAAAAAATGACAGGTTTTACTTATTTTTGGGGGGCATTTTTGTGGTTGAGATTTTTTTAAGCAAGTAGGCTCATATGGTGGAGGCAAAATTTCAGACTTATTCAAAACTTTGTTGATTGGGAACAAGCGAGTTTTCAAGTAAGTCAGCCCATCAAGCAAGTGAGCTAGAGGTTTGAATTCTCATGTATCCAAGGGAAGTCTGAAGTGCAATTTAGTTTCTCAAACATCACTGCAGATGCCTTTGTGCATTAAGCAAATGTGTACAGTACTTGCAGATACAACAAATTTAACTCAAGAGGTTTCTTCTCACTCTTCCTTCTCACTCTTCTGGGCTAGAATTTGGTAGCTCAATACAATGCACTGAAGCAGCTATAATGGTATTAGCTGTATAATGTATTAGCTGTCCCAGTCACTCCATGGGTATTGTAAAGATCTGAACTGCTTATAAAATCCAGTAGGCAATTAATTAATAAGAATGGAAGTTTGGCAAAGCACACGGCTGCATGTGGGTATCTGTCTGCATATAGGCATCAATATATAAGCATCTGAAGTTTGAGCTGTATTGTACTGGAAAACTCTTGACAATTCTGTGTCTTGATTTTTTTCTTGTGCCTTATGCAGACGCTAATTGTACCAGGTTTGCTGCATTTTTATTGACATACCTTTAAACATAGAGGTAAAAAATATTAATATATTTTATTCCAACTGCAAACCTTAGAAAAAAGTTTTTGTTCTTGAATCTTCAATGGGTTATTGGTTAAAATTGCCAGTTATTAACCCACTTGGATGCTGTTCTTCAAGCATGAGAAGGGTATTTTTATCTTGTGTTTGGTATGTGCCCCCAAAATCTAGCTTTCCCAACAGCTGTGTTACTAAAATGTTCACAAGTTTATTTTTTCCTCTTTTTGACAGATGTAAAATATTTTTTTCCTTATTGAATTGTTATTACTGATCTTGTATTCTACATTGATACGAGTGAACAAATTTCAAAATCCTGTTATCATGTGTTATCACAATAATTTAAGTATTGCATACTAATCATAGGATCAGAGAACAGCCCAGGTTGGAAGGAACCTCTAAAGATCATTTGGTCCAACCTTTTGTGGAAATAGGAGCCTAAATGAGATTATCTAGCACCCTGTCCAGTCACTTCTTGAAAACATCCAGTGATAGAGACTACACCACATCCCTGGGGAGGCTTCCTGTGATTGATTGTTCTCTCTAAAAAATTATTTTCTAAATCAAATTGAAACCTCTCCCAGTTCAGCTTGTACCTGTTGCCCCTTGTCCTCTTCACATGTGGCTACTTCTGAAGAGAGAGCCTCTGTTCTCTTTGTAGCTGCCATTAAATAGTAGTTTCATTTGAAACATGTTATAAACATTTGTGATATAGTAATAGGCTCTTGCTGTTGTTTTTCTCATTTTTTTTTCTTCTTTTTAAAGTTTCATGAAGCAAATTACTCAAAGGTAGATTTAAATGAGGCATTGCTTACTTGCTTCCTCTTGTATAACCGCTTCTTGTTCTGCTTTTGCAGAATTCCATTTGGAACTTTCACTGTTGTCTTTGTATTCCTATGGGAATAGTTTGCTAACAAAATCCACTGGGTCTTTGTCTTGTTTATTCCAGGAAAACTAACTTATGTTGTAGTTACAAACTGAAGTTGAATTCCCACTTGATCAAATTTGACTTGAATACTAGAACAGTGGTACTTTTCACTGATAGGTTTCTTGCTTTTCACTGTGGTATCTTGTCTTGTTTTTTATTTGAAGAGCATGTGTGTACAAGTACCTTGTTCATTTGGGGAATTAAAAGAAAAAAAAAATGTTTTAGCAGCAATTGCATCTGTAGACATCATTTCATCTAGATTACATTGCTACATCAAAGATTAAACCAGTTTGGTCTGGATTTACACTGTAGTCTACTTTCTTGATTGCCTCTTCCTTGATAGTTTAAATCAAATTAGATAAAATCTAATTTCTTGCTTACATGTCCATACATTTTATTATTTTTTTTCATGTTAATGTTGTAAATATACTGTTCTACACTACTGATAATAATGTCAAAGGTTCTAATTCTGTTGTAATCAAACACCATGAATTTTGTTTTATTGAAATATAAATGTAAATGGGCAGTAGAGTATATTATAACTGACTGTATGTTATCATCTACACATTTGTAGAGTCTCAGCCAGTAATACTGGTAATACAACCAGAGATACTGAATTACTAGTTTTGAATGGAAGAGCTAATTGAATCAAGAAAATAAAATTGAATGAATGACTCTTTTTTTTTTTTCCAGAGAGATAAAGCACTACAAAATTAGTGGCAGAAAAAAAAAAAAAAAAAAAAGCTACTGAGGGAAAAATACGAATACTGACAGTGGATGTGGATGTGGATGGATTTGTAAAGTGGACCTATACTAAATCAAATACAAAAAAAAAAGTTTAAGAATAAACAATATAGCCTATACTTAGAGAATAAGAGAATATATTCTGTAAGGAATTGTAGTACATTTCAACTGTCATTTGTAGCATCCAAGTTACAGACGAGTCTGGTCAGATCCTCCAAGTTGTTTTACTGTAATTTGTGCTATTTGTGGGCATAAGGAACACAGATTCCATTAAAAGTCAGGGATCTATCATTAATTTAAATAAAGTGTTAAAGGACTAATCAAATTATTGTCAGATAAACATGTCTGCTCTTATCCCGTGCCTCTGCTCCTCTGTGCTGCACTTTGTTTAGGGTCATATATCTACCTGCTAGTCATAGAAATATATGCATCAGTAAAATGTGCATATGAATTGTGTGCCACAAACCAAACTTGTACAAAGCTAAGTCAAATCTAAAACAAATAGGATAGTAGTCATTCTGATATTAGCCTACTCCTATTGCAGATAAATAAGCTGAAACAAAGATCCAGGCAGGCCAAGCAAAGTCTCAGTATAGCCTGACAAGTCTGGAGGCATGTATTCTTAGCTTAATACAAAGTTTGTAGCCTGTTATTAGTAAAAATATCTGGGCTACCAGCATGCAACACACGTTCTGAGCAAGATTTTAAAGGTCATGACAGACAAATATCGGGTATGAAGAGCTTATTGTGTTTCCAAAAAAGCTTGATTGTGCAAGAGAAGAGTCTTAATTTCTCCTGTATTGGGTACTATTAAGACAATTACTCGAAGATTTCAGAATAATAGCTCTGACAAGCACTACAAAGATGACAGGATCTACTGTGACAGTTTAAGTCCCAAACTTATCAATTTAGCCACTTTTCAAGTTGGTTGTTCAAAGAAGAATAACTGGGGATTATTTCTTATTTATAATTTTAGTGAAGCAGCCCCAAATCTGAAAGATCTTTCTCAAGGAAACATATTTTGTGAAGACAGAATGGTCAAATGGTGCAGTCCCATTACTTGTGTTCCTATTTAACTGAGTTCTTTTAAAAATGACTGCTAGAATAGTATTTTATATTGCTAGTATAGTATTTTTTTTTCTTTCTTCAAGTCCAGTCTTATGCCAGTCAGAGTGGTTTTGCCTATTCCATGAGACTTACCAACATCTCATCAGTTTGTGAAAACGGTCTTTGCTTTACAGAGCTGTTCTGCATTTTTTCACATTGTTCATTCATGTTGCATTTAGTCATGCTATTCAAGAATTTTGTCCTTCTGTTCTAGATATTATATACTTTCAATATATTTGCACAGTAGAAAAGTCAAGCTTACCAGGCTACTGTTGTCCAGATCTTCCCCAAAAACATCCCTGCAAATATCAGCTTTTTTTTCGTCATCTTCCTGGGTGTGTCAATGTACTTTAAAGTAAGACTGTATATGCAGTAGTGAGTATTGAAGTAACTGTATATTTGATTTTATTCCTAACTTTTGGGTGAATCCTCTTTTGTGTCTTTTAATTGTTGGCTTTGTTTATAAGTTCTTCTGCCAACCCCTAAACCTGCAAAAGATGTCCTGTCTCTCTCTGTGTTCTACTGTGGGAACTAATTTCACACACATAGAACATCAATGAAGTGTTACTGAAGTTTGTTTTCTCTGGGTATACCTTCTTACTGTGATCTTTTACTGACCCTACAGGTTATCTGGTTGGCTTCCTTCTTTCTCTGTTCATTGTAGATATTTTTTGAAGATTGTCCCTCAAACTCTGTCTTCTTAGCCTGCTTAGATATAGCTTTATGTTCAATTGGCTAAAGTTTTGATTTTTTTTCCAGTTGATTAATTTTATTTAGATTTTTTATCTTGAATAATTATTGACTAAGACTGGAGTAAGATACAGAAGTTTACCTTAACATTTTTTATACAGTTGATTTTAAAAAATAATTGAACTTAGTGTGCTGTGTCCTACTGATGTCAATATGGTAAGAACAATAGTTTTTTATTATGTGAATCTAGATATTGGCATGCACTGAGCTTCATAGAAGTTTCAAAGGGAGATAACTTAATTTTACGTTGCTCATTCAAATAAAGGGAAGGAGGAAAGCAGCTTACTCCCTCCTCCTATTACTGTTTTAAAATTGTTATTGATACAAGGTACACTATATGATGGAGTAATATAAAAGTAGATGCTGTCATGGTACTTTTTCTCCAGCACAGAAGTTAGTATAGTGGTTCCAGTCATGCCACTCCTCCGTGTCCTCATGCCTTTCTGGAGATAGGAGAGATGGCCGTAAGTCCTGGTTCAGAGTTATTGTACTAAGTAACTCCAAATGGTGCAATTTTCAGGACTGGGTGTAGAATGTCTGACACAATGTGCCAGTGCTTGGTCCCCAGATACCTGATGGAGCTTACACACTGCTTCAACAGGTTTGCAGCTCTCACCACTATTTACAGATTGCTTACGCTCTTTAAATCTCTATGCTTATAACTAAGATACTTCCTTCCCCTGCAGTGTTAACTACAGTTAATCTACATGTTCTAATGCTGCTGTCAAGTAAACCTAATTTACATAGACTGCCATGTACTCTCAAAACAGTTTATTTAAAGTGATATATACAACTACTTTCATACTTACATTCCTTGCAGTAGGATAAATGATGATCATGTCTGACATGATGTGTCAGTCTGTGTCATCATTTAATCTTGATATGTTCTGAAGTATAAGTGCTTTCCTCTTGGAAAGCTCATGAGTACCTTTGTATTACCTACAGTCTGTACCAAAGTAGCTTGGCCATGTAGTTCTTCTGGTTATGTACCATATTTAAATTAATTATTTGGAATTGGAGACCTTATATAAATTCATTACTTGGACTTACACTTACTTTGAAGGTGACTGGGGCAGTATATTCCCAGTAGAGCCTTTTCCTGGACCACAAAATAATGCGTTGTCCTTTTTGGATGATAAAGGCTTTACAACAGAGAAAGTATTTGACATGGCCTGTTTTACTTGTTTACGTAGTATATTAGGCCAAGTATCCTAATTGACTTGTGTTTTTAAAAGCAGCTTAAATCTCTGGAAATGCACGAATAACAGATTTCAGGCGCACTCAAGCAAGATGTGCGATCAATAAAGAGGGTAAAAGGAAAACAACAACAACAAATTAAAAAAAAGAAATAATGGCTGCTGTTATCCTAGCAGGTCCTTCTTTGTGATTAATTATAATAATAATTCACTGTTGTTCTAGATGATTGTGAATCTGGATAGTTAATTCCTGCTGCTTCCTGCTGTGGGTTCTCCAGATAAATCTTCGTTCCTGGGAAGAGAGACTACTTGCTAGATGACCGTGGACTTGTATAGGCATCAGTTAACCTAATGCTTGCTTTTGAGCTGAAGTCCAGTTCCCATCAAGTGTTCTGTGAAGCTCAGTACATTATAAGAGGGAAGATTCTAAAAAGAGAAGGAGAAAAAAAAATAAACAACAACATTCTGCTCTTTAGATTCAGTTTAGTTCAAATATGTGTTTTGCCTTCTGATTTCCACTGTATATGCCGATGTTAGCTTTTACCATTTCTGTTATGTCACTAAATATATATGTTTACAGAAATGTATGCTTCCATTGCATTATTTATGTATTGAGAATCGTGCTTATCAAGGTGTTTGAGGTAAGTGAACTTGCTGTTTGTATAAAATGGCAAAATTCAATGGAGTGAGAAAATACTCAATTTTTATGGAAATTTATGACTTGTGTTTGGTATCCATACCTCATGGCTGATATGAAATTTAACTATCTTAATTATATGATTATAATATATTGATAATCAGATGTGACATAATTAGATGTGTCTAATTAGGTAGTTTGTTATGTCTTGTTTTGACTGTGATGATTATTGAAAACTAAAAATTGTTTTATTTTTCCTTTGTTATAGGTAGCTTGCATGCAGCTCATCAATGCTCTTGTTACATCTCCTGATGATTTGGATTTTAGGCTTCACATCAGAAATGAATTTATGCGCAGTGGATTAAAAGAGATATTGCCAGTAAGCGCCTTGTAGTCTCTCTTTGTATTACTATTTAAATTACTGGACTATTTGAGCTTGAGGGGGAATCAGAGAACACGTTGTAATAAATTATTCTCAAAGGCATTTTATTAAGTTGGAGCCTGAGCAGTTAGATATGAGAATCAGCCTTAAAATAAGAATGAAAAGGTGAAGTGTGCTCTCTGAAGTTTGTGCTGAATTCTTAACCTTTTAGGACTTTGATTTAGAACATGCGACAGAATATAGTGCAGTCACTAGTTAAGCCAGGTTGAAGCCATGATTACCTTTTGAATATTTGACTTAACTCTGTGTTCTTGTTATTTAAGCTTCAAAATGATGTAGACGTATAGAAATTATTAATAAAAGATACAGTTTATTTACTTAGGGTGACGCTAATTTTACTAGCTTTTCAATTGTTTCTTCCTTGCAGCAATTGAAATGTATAAAAAATGAAGCACTAGATATTCAGCTGAAGGTGTTCAATGAGCATAAGGAAGAAGACATGATCGAGTTCTCTCATCGTTTAGAAGATATTAGATCTGAACTAGAATATCCTTTTGATATCATCAAGAGAAACATGAACAAAATAATGTCTGTAATGGACATTTTTCTGATACAGCTTTTGTTAAAAAAAACTATTAGTTAACATTTGAATGAAATGTTCCTTCCTTGCTGTTACTTTCCTTAACTCTCTTACTGAAGTAAATGATGTTTACAACATGGTGTGGAATACAGTTAAGGACACCAGTGCTGAAGGATATTTTCTTTCTATTCTCCAACATCTTTTGCTGATAAGAAATGACTATTTTATACGGTATGTTTAATGCTATATTAAATGTCAGTTATGGATTAGGTGGTTGTTTAATCATTAATGTGCTTTTACAATTTTAAAGATAAATACATTTTACTATTCTTCTGTGCTGAATGCAGTTTGGAAGTATTCCTTTGTGAATTCTTGTTCAAAAGTATCAGCTTTGAATATGAATGTCTTCCGTATGCTCTTTTTCCTCTTTTGCTTAGCATACAATTTTATATAGAGAGAATACTACTTTTGTTGAGATCTGAAGCTTATGTACTGCAAGTATAAGTGATCAGAACAGATCTCTTACTGCTACTGACATGATTCATAATCAACTGTAATTTTTTTGTGTATTTGGATCAAAGGACAAAAAGCACGTTATACACAGAAGTGCACTTTGTCCACACATCTCACCTTATTAAGAGTGCTTGCCTGACTTGGGTGCATCTGTGCTACACCTCTTCCACCCAAAAGGGTTTGAATTCACAGCTTGCATGTTCTAGTCAAGTGGACCAGCTGTCGTATCATTTGGCATTTTAGAACAATGTGATTTTTCATTCAGTTTACTGCAACAGGGTTGCAGGCACCCACAGTCACAAATATCATGAAAGCAGAAGGAATAAAACTGAAGGAAAAGCCTTCTCTCTGTTGATAAGAAGCAGGAAGGTGTCCTGCCTTTCCGTAGTTCAATAGGAAAAGAGATGTGGAGTTTATAATATAAGAAGGCTTTATATTTAGGTCTACTGGTAATTCAGGCTTTGTGTAACTGTTCTTGTACAATAAAATAGCAGACATATTTGTCCTTTGCATCTATCCTATAGAAGTAAGTCAGCCTAAATCTTTCAACCTCAACTGTATTCATAGACAGGATTTAAGTATATGTTAAAAAAAATGTTGTAAAAGAATTTACCTCTGTCTTTAGTCCACAGTATTTCAAAATAATTGAAGAGTGCGTTTCCCAGATAGTGTTGCATCGAAGTGGAACAGACCCAGATTTCACGTATCGTAAAAGATTAGATATAAATTTCAGCCACTTAGTAGGTAAGTGCTATGCATGGAAATATCATATCATACAATATCATACTTTTTTTCTGTATTTCAGAAAGCAAATTAGAGTTGTATCTATGGTTAAGAGTCCTGTTTTCCCTGTATATTTGCAAGCGTGTATTTGCTTGTTTTTTTTCCAGATATTTGTGTAGATAAAGCAAGATTAGAAGAATGCGAAGAGAGAGCTTCTGAACTTTCCAGAAAAGTATGTAATTTTTAAGTTATGTGGTCATCACGTGGACACAGGAAATTACTTAATAGCTTCATGAATAGTGTAATTGAAAGTGGCATAGCTTTTAACTTCAAATTACTATTATTACTTAGGTTGAAGTGGGAATTGGCTATTTCTTGTGGACTAGGAAGTACAGAAAAGTTGTAAAATAGTTACCTTAACTTAGCCTTTCTACTATTTATTTTAAGATTTCACGTATAAATCTCCCCAAAATCAACCGAAATATTTATCTAAACAGTGAACAGTTTCTCATACAGCTGAAGTATGAGAATAAGAATTTAGTTGTTTGTGTCTGCAGACTCTGTATTACCATACTTTACCAATTTTTTGTTAAGAAACCCAGAAGGAGAAGTGGGAATCCAAAGAAGGTATGTTGAACTGTCTAGTATCAACATTTTTTTCTTTTTTTTCCTTAGTTTGAAAAAGATTTTGTAGTTCATCAGGAGACCCAGGCCCTACTGCAAAAAAAAGAAGAAAGAATCAATGAACTTGAAGCAGAACTACAAGCTTTTAAATTGCAGGTATAGGACAGTTTAATGAGTGTCTGAAAGATTGCTTTTGAAATAGAATTCATTTTACTCTTTTTTTTTTTTTTTTTCAGATTCTGATAGTGCAGTTGGGGGTGCTTCGAACAATCCTGTTATTGATTATTATTGACTGCTAGTTTTTTTGTTTCTGTTTTATACAAGGAATTGTAGTGTGACACTAATTAGCAATATGAGATCCCAGTTGATCCTTTTTGTGCCTGAGCTCTGTTAATTAACTAGTTTCTTGTTTCATTTGGGTTTTGCTTTCAGTGTCATATATTTCCAAAGTAATTAACCACATAGGGTAATAAGTCATATGCTTTTAGACTAGCATTTATCATTGTGATCTTTATCCCTCAACAGGAAATTATTCATTGTGCAGTTGCTTTGCTGAAGCCTTACCATGGATATCCAGCAGTGGAAGAAACAACTTGTGGCTTGATGAAAACGTTTTAATGATAGTTTTTCAAATTTCAAACATAAATAGATGCTATAAAATGTGATGGGGAAGGAATAGTGCAGATTTTTAAGTGATACTTGAACAAACTTGTAACTAATTTGTGTAACTAAAATTTGTGTAAGGAGACTTTGTGAGCAAGTGATTTTCCCTTGTCTTATTTTCAAGAACGAGGCACAATCTAAAAATGGCTAAACACAGGCAGTATTGAGAACAACTCAGGTTGGAGGGGACCTTAAAGATCATTGAGTTAGAAGAGAAAACATGGATGTAGAAAGACGATGAAATATGTGTTTTGATCATAGAGCTTATTTATGGTTTTGAGCTTGTTTCTTTTTTCTTAAGTGAGGAATATTAGTTCAGCTCTGCGTTGGTCTGCTCAAAAATGTTATTTTGATTCAGGTTTCTGGTCAGAATTCACTGTTAATATTGAAGTCAGGCTTTAAAAAAGTAATTACACAATTTGTTGCTTTCTAAAAAAAAATAATGAGCTGCGCATCATAAATTAATAAAGTAGTTTTATGCATATTTGTTGAAAACATACTTTATTCCTTTTTTTGTGAGTGAATTAGGTTTTATCTCCCATACTTTACTGTTTCTGTTGTTCACTGGGTTAAATATTGCCTTTTTTTTTTTTACGTGCAGACAGTGAGCATAATATATGCTTACACTCATGAACTATTCTATTGTTAATTTTACTTGGAATATTTTACAAATAACAAGCAATTGATTACTTCTATTTAGTACTGTTACTTTTAAATCCATTTTAAGAGGAATCTTTGGTTTCCATATGGCATCAACCTGTTACAACTATCTTTTTCCTGGTCTCATTCCTCATTTACTCTTTTTTTAGTATTTAGAGCTTGTTTATATTTGTTTTCTTTCACTATTTTTGGAACCTAATTCTTTGGTGTTGGTGTAAATAATGTAGAATTTGAGCAATTGAAAGCAATATTATTTATATATATTGATATTTAGCTATTTATTTTTAAAACTCTTTCAGTCCTTTGCTTAATGTATTGTCTTCTACGTTTGAAAACTAAAATGGTCTACTCCACTTCATAATTACCAATTAAAAAAGTTGATTAACATTATGACCAGTAGATAAATACTTCTTATCTCTTCTTTTTTTTTTTTTTTTTTTTTTTGTTAGCTATTTAATGTTTAAAGGGCTGTGATAGAATTCCTTCAAATAGCAGAAAAAGTGTTTTTTTTTTTTTTTCTTTTAGTTATGGAAGTGTGAATGAAAAAAAAAAAGCCCATCTCCACATAGTACAGATGTCCTCACTATATTGAATATTGTCAGTGTGTTATCTTACAAATTTTTATTACAGTTGTCAAAACTGCTTCAATAAGTACTGTATAATATTGTCCTGCTACTACTTTTTCTGTCCACTTTTTTATAATAGGATAATGTTTCTTATTTTCACAAATAGAATGGCTGCTAGATATCTGCTTATATCTGCAGATATAAGGCAGCCATAAGTTTTGGAAGGATTTTTTTCATCATTACTTTTTGCCTTCAATCCTGCAGAATGAAAGTGTTCCCATATTGGATTTTTTTTTTAACAGAATTATTAATCTTGTCATATTCTGGTATTAAATCCTAGGAATATTTCTCTGTAATCTGTCGGATAAGTAGGAATGCTAGAAACTAGGTTGTTATTTCTTAATTTGAATTGAACTGTGGTAGTCTTGATAAAATTTCATCAAGATACCTATTAAACACTTCTTAGATCATGATCAATGAAATATGAGCGCAATATAGAATTTCAGTTTGTGATTTTTGGCATGCATCCAGTGCTCTGGATGTCTGTTTCAAATATTGAGACATCCAAATATGAAATTAAAAACATGTTGGCTTTATTATAATTCATATTTGCTTGTCCTAGGCACAGACAACATCACTGACTTTAACTTTGCTTGCTGGATTTAATCTATAAACAATGATTGTCGTGGCATTTAGTTTATAAAAATATGAAACTGAATAAGAATATTTTCCTTATCAGTATGGCTCCTTGCCACCTGGCTGTCTACCATCAACACGTGGAGATGCATCTGTCGTTCCAGCAGATGCTACAGGACCACATCAGTTACCTCCGCCTCCTCCACCACTGCCTTCTAATGGGGCAATCCCACCACCGCCACCTCCCCCACCTCCTCCACCATTTTTGAATGCCTTGGGAATTCCTCCAGCATTGGGTGCCCCACCACCACCACCTCTACCAGGCCTGCTTGGGGCACAGCGGTCTCCACCTTCATGTACTTTGCCATTTGGACTGAAGCCTAAGAAAGAGTTTAGACCTGAGGTTACCATGAAAAGACTCAACTGGTCCAAGGTAATACTGATTAATGGCAAATACCTGATCAAAAATCTCTCAGATAAATACATTGTCAGAAATAAGATTGTATAGAGCAATTGATAAATTAGTTAAAATTGTGTAAAATAGGAATACTTCGAGCCTTTGGTTTTTACAGTTTCCTGAAAATTGTGTTTCATTGACTCATGACTCATCCAGGCAAATACCTGGAAAAGTCAGTTCTGGTCTAGAGTACTAGAACCATGATGCCAGCATGCTTCCTGGATCCTTCTGTGTCTTGTCTTGTAGCAGACTGTTTACACTAGATGATTAGGTACTGCACAGTATCGATAGCTTTGCAGTTTCCAGTGAAGTGTCTTGCATCTATCTACCCATGAACTGTGGGAAGAAGCATTGTGGGTCTATCCATTTGTCCTCAGTGTAAATGTACTTATATAAATTTAACAGTTGAAAAGGACAGAATCCATCTATTTTTTTCTTCTCCATTGTGACAGGCTCAAGTGTACCAGGATTATCAATACATTGAGTTTTGGAAACTGTAACTATTTAGACCAAAACAAAGATCAAAATGAGATATTTAATACCTATTTGAATCAGTTGTGTTCAGAGACTAATTAAGCCTTACCTATGTTTTCAATCTAGACCAAAGATTGCTACATGTAGACCTTGGATAACATAGTGCATTGTCAGTATTGTTTATATTGTTTGTCCAAAAGTACTTACTGTAAGTGCTGTTATTTTGAATCAGAAACATTTTAACAATTCTGAAGTTGGATTGTATGTGAAAACTTCAGGTGTTTTACAGAGCTCTTAAGTATTTAATTTGCTTTGGTCTCTCCATGCTATCAGAATAATTGAATTAATTTTGATTTACCTCTTGCTTGTAGATCAGGCCACAGGAAATGACAGAATCCTGTTTCTGGGTTAAGGTAGAAGAGGAGAAGTACGAGAATGCTGACATGCTTTGCAAATTGGAACTTACATTTTGTTGTCAACAGAGGGGTAAGTAATTGATTGCTTTAGTTTTCAGCTTTTAAAAATACCTTTTAGGTGGTTGGGGCTTAAATACTGTATCAAAGGATTTAGAATATAACATTAAAGTTACTTTTTTTTGGTGGAATGTGTGAAGAAAAAAGCATTTGAAAATCCCAGACTGCTTAAAGCAATAATGTTGAACTATTTTACTTTAGGGGTGGCAAAAATGTGTGACCCATAAGGAAAAAATTAACAACAACAACAACAAAAAAAAAACAGTGAGAAATGTTTCCTGGTAATACAGACATTTGAAAGATTTTTAAATACAATTTTGTCAGAATACCTCAATAAAATACTGTGACCCAATCTAGAATCCAGAAGGTGATATATTTGCCCTCAGGTTGCATATGTTAATTGATGTTTTGGTTCCATTGTCGAGAATCTTTTTAATGCAGTTTTTTACTTTTCAATGGAACTGTAGCAACAATCATTTCTCCTGACGTTTTGTTTAGTTTCTTCAGCTTTTAATACCTTGTGGAAGAGCAAACTCTTTGAAAGTATTCCCGTCTTTAAACCTTTTCTCCCTTTCTGGAAGTAAGTTGTCTTACTGGTATAGTAGTTTCATTATTTTATTCCATATATAAAATGCCATGTTACTTCTTGACACTTTTTTCCTCATCTTCCTTGAGTGGTGTTGGAGATTCAGTCCTTTGGGGCAGCCAAAGGAGCACAATAATTAATTCCTTTTCAAATTTTCAAATTGAAACACATTATTATATTTTTAGCTTGTTTCAGATTTTTCATTGTGATTTTTTATTTAATGCATGGTATTATCAAGAAAACCATAGTTTTTTGTTTGTTTGTGAGTTTTCTTCTCTGTAACCAAAAATTTTTTTACTTTTTTCTGTTTTTGTCAGATTGGGTTTTTTATGCTTAAGTTGCTGTAGCAGTATTTCTAATGAGTTGAGAGTTACAGTTATTAATGTTAATATTAATAATATTAAAAATGTTGTGCAAAGATAAAAAGGCAAGAAAATCTCACTGACTGTAGTCATTTTTTCTTGAATCTATTAGAATAAGTCTAAAGATAATTGTGGTGCCTTTATAATGTTAGGAGAATTCCCAAGAATGTTCCCTGAATTAATAGGTTGGAAGGTTTAAAAGCCACTGGAGGAAATACTGTTTCCTGTGTGTAATTAAACAGTAAAATCTGGGAGACTAGATGATGTTGAGGCCAAACGTTAATGGCTCAGAGGAGGATTGTGAATCTCCCGCCAGCAAGAACATTGGAGTTAACAAGATTAACATCCCTTCAAAGTTGAACTGAATGGACTGGATACATGGTTTTGACAAAACCTAATAGAAAAGAATTAGTGGATCTACAGATGAAAAATCAGTGATGTATTGTTAAATCAAATGGTGTAATGGTGGTAGCGGATAAAAAAGCTTGCAGGGATGAATTTAAATTTTTTAGAGGTGGAGCTTACTGCTTATCTATATCATCTGGATGATATGTGTGCCATCTTATTTTTTTTTAAAGGAAGAGATGCTAAAGATTGTATTTAGAATATTAAGTAAGCATCTGAACGGCAACAAGGAACAAAAATTTCATCTTTGTTTTAGTGAGTGGTTTACCAAAATTTGCATGAATATTTAAACATATATAGAGGCAGCACTGGGGATCTCAGTGTCTTAGCAATAGCATGAATCTTGGTACTGTACTTGGTACTGTAACCACTTTTAACTCATGGCTGTGGAGAAAAGGGATGTTTCTTTGCAGCTCATGCATTATTTTTTATGATAACACTTGGTCAAGGGTATTAGAGACCTGCATTTTTTGTACACCTCTCAGCCTTAAAAGAGATTTGTAACCATGCTTTCTAATGTAGAATCATCAAGCTATTCACTAGACTCAATTTGGGAACAGTCCTTGACTATTTCCAAAGCTTTATCTCTGAAACCCAAAAGATAAGAGAAACTGAAAATAGTTCTGTAACCAAGTGTAAAGAATGAACTGGTTTCTACTCTGTTGAAGGGTCTGCTTATGCACTCTTTTCACTGAAGTTGTTGTGGAAGGAGGGACCAGGATGTTCAATGATGCTTTAAGTAAATTTTCTTCTGATTTGAATACTTCAATCTGATCTTACTTAATGTTCAGTTACTGCGTTTTACCAGCTGACGTGCCAAAAGTATTTCAGTGTTGATCAAGAAGAGGAAGTCTTATGTGTATGTATAAAATCCACTGAGGAATTTCTGCTACAAAAAGGAATACAGAATAATATTGAAAAGATTTGAAGCTTTAGCAGATGTTTGTATAAAAGTTCGAAATGATGCTGATTCTAAATGGCTATTGAAGCAATTGAAATAACTGAAGATATTATGGAGACATTAAAGAAACATTACTGTGAGTAGAAAAAAATGAAACAGCATCAAGCTTCAAACTGTTGGAAAATCACTTTTGTTGAGGATGTTGGGTAGGTCAAAGACATTCTCAAATCACGGAATTATTTGGTTTGGAAGGGACATCTGGAGGGCATCTGGTCCAACCACCTTCTTAAAGCATAGTCAGCCTACTTGCCTGAGACTTTTCCGTCTGAATTTTGGATATCCCTAAGAAATGGAGATGTATGGCTGTAGGGTTAGCAACCTTTTCCAGTGTTTATTGCTATTGTGGTAGTTTTTTTTTCCCATAACATCTTGTCGTAATATTTCTTGTTGCAACTTTTGTCTGTTGTTTTTTGATCATTGTACACCTCCAAGGAGTATCTGATTCCCTCTTGCTGTAACCCCCTGTTACATAGTTTGAGACAGCAGTAAGAGTTCCCTCGTCCTTTGTCTTTTCTTATGACTGACAATCACAGCTCTCAGCATTTCCTTCTCTGCATCATATGTTTCAGCCCTCTAATCATCTTAGTGGTCTTCTGCTGTACTCATTCCAAAATATCTACATTTCTTTGTAGATCTACATTAATATCTACAGTAATATCTACATTTCTCCACTGAATGTTTTTCAGTGGGGAGCTGAAAACTGAACAAATGCTGCAGATACTTTTCTTTGGGAATGAAGGGGAAATCGAGGGAAATAATCACTTCTTTGACTTATATACTTACATTGGAGCGATGACAAGTACCAAGGCAACAGTTGCTGATTGTACTCCTGTAGCAACTTACTGAAAACAAAGTGTAATTTAATTGTTGAAAAGCTCTTTTTCTGGGCTCAGAATAACTCTATAATCTTAAAGAACTGTAAGATTATATACATGAAAGAAATAGGCAAGGGCAGAGTGGCAAACGTACTCCTTTGTCATATAAAGTCAAATAGACTAACTGCTACACAGGGAATGTGGGAGGAGAATATTTGTTCAGAATCTGGAAATACTAATCAGGGTGTGGATGGAATATTTTCAGCATGAATACTTGAGAAAAGATTAAATTATGACTGAAAACTGTACATATGTTTAAGGTATTTGCAAGAAAACACGAAAGTTCATTCTGAGATATTACAAGAAATTATTAAAAAAAAAAAAAAAAAAAAAAGAAAAAGGTTCTGGACCCTCAAATCACTAGCTTTGTGTCAGCAGCTAAAAGAAAAGGGAGTAAAATTACTGCCTTACAAACATCAGTGTGGAAAATAAGGAACAGTCCCAGGCTCTCTGCCTGACCATAAAAAAAAAAGCAAGCAAACCCAAAACAACAATGGCAAAAAATGGATAATGGAAAAAAATAAAAAAAGAAATCTGAAAATAAGTTGAATGTGAATGCTTTGCATGGATCTTCTTTGGTTCTTTCATAATTTTTCATTTTAAAGGCGAAAAGGAGTATGAGGTATTAAGGATAGTTTGATATTTGGAAGAGAAAAATCATAAGAAATATAAAATATTTAAGATTTATACTATCACAGAATCACAGAATTTGCTAGGTTGGAAGAGACCTCAAGGTCATCGAGTCCAACCTCCAACCTAACGCTAACAGCCCTCCACTAAACCATATCCCTAAGCTCTACATCTAAACGTCTTTTGAAGACTTCCAAGGATGGTGACTCCACCACTTCCCTGGGCAGCCTGTTCCAGTGCCTCACAACCCTTTCAGTGAAGAAGTTCTTCCTAACATCTAGCCTAAAACTCCCCTGGCTCAACTTAAACCCATTCCCCCTCGTCCTGTCACCAGGAACGTGGGAGAACAGACCAACCCCCACCTCGCTACAGCCTCCCTTGAGGTACCTAAAAAGAGCGATAAGGTCGCCCCTGAGCCTCCTCTTCTCCAGGCTGAACAAGCCCAGCTCCCTCAGCCGCTCCTCGTAGGACTTGTTCTCCAGGCCCCTCACCAGCTTCGTCGCCCTTCTCTGCACCCACTCAAGCACCTCGATGTCCTTCTTGTAGCGATCTATAGTTGCAGATCAATGAAGAAAATATGTGAAGAGTCTTTCTGGCAACAATGGTATTAAAGAAATCCCTTACAATAATTCATCAAATCAAATAAGTATGACTTGAAGCTGACTGATACTTGAAATACTGAGCAGTGGAGCAACAGTAAACCTTACATGTGTTTTTGTATTATCTAAAGCCTAAAGTATAAGATGAATGAACAAAAATGCTTGGTATTGAATGACAACCCCTTTATGATAGATGTGGTGGAAGCCTGACGGAATGAGAGTAATCGATGGTGTAGGACATTGATATGCTGCCAGCTTTGCCTGAATGTTTAGATATACAGGTAGGAGAGTGGAGCTTAGCATGAAAAATAGTATGAGGTGTAGCGGCCTGAAAAATCTTGTGGGGGGATTTTCTACCCACTGTAGAAACATAGTGAATGGAAATTCTTTCTAATAGTAAAATATTGCACTGTATTAATAGCCCTCTGATCAGAAGATGTTTGTGGTGAGAATATGCTGAGATTAGAGAAACTGCAGATTTTGTGGCAGTAAAGTGGGAGATTTAACTACCTACATATGGACTTTCATCAATTACTCGTTAGGATGTTATGAGAAGATAAAAGCTTTGGATATGACAAATTACTGTTTACAGTATTCTGTAACCACAACAAATCAGAGCTATTCTGGGAGTGGTCCTGGGTTGTGCACAGGATTTAGGAAGTAAGAGTTAGCAGCAGAAGGGAGAATAACCATAATCTTAATGGGCTGGGAGAGAACAACCGAAGTTAATCTAGCATATAGATATTCAACTTCAGGACAGAGAACTGAATGACAAATATTCCAGCAAACAAGATGCTCATACCTACAGGTAGTCCAAAAGCTGTTCTGAAAATGCCATCTTAGAGAGTCGAGTAAACACTGTACTGTAATTCAGAAAAAAGTTCAACAAAAGCTGTAAGGGGGGAAAAAAGTGTGTGACTCTGTTGGGAAGTTAAAGACAGTATCACAGGGAAAAGAACAGTATTTAAAATGTGGAAGGCTTGCCCAAATGAATGTAACAGGAAAACCCATTAAATGTAGCAAGATAAACAGGACATTCTTCATTCTTTTTTAGAATTCTGAATTTCTTTCACAGGATGCTTCAGCTAATATTGAAAAGTGTATTTAAAGATCTGAAAACAGAAAGTTAGCTAGGAAATTGGTGGGACAACTTAGTGACAAGTTCGAAAGTTCAGCAGGTTCAAAGAACGTTAGACAAATTCAGGGACAATAGGTCCAAAAGAAATAGGAAAGGATGTAACATTCCTAGGCCACTGTTTGCAGGAAGAGGAGCTTCCTCTTTTGGGAAGTCAGGAGAATGGTGTAATAGTGATAAAGCTGGCTTTTACTGCAGAGGCAATACTGGACTGGAGAGATCACTGGTCAGACCCAGTAGGGCATTTCTTAGGTTATTAATCATGGGTATAAGGGTGCCTGTTGTTTGCTTGGAGTAGCTTTAAGCTACTATGTTTAACACTCACAATGCTAAAATAAGATGTTATATGCAAATGCATGGTCACTTATAGAAAGGAGAAAAGTAATTAAATGCCAGTAAGAAATGCACTCAGTTTGTGGGGCTACTTTGAAGGCATTAGTGTGAGAATATACAGCAAAAAGTTGGTGGATGTCTATGAATAAGTATAATTAAAACAGTGAGACAGTAGTACATAAGCTTTGTTCAGGAAAACTGAAGACAGAACCAGCTATGTGTTGCTCAAAGTCTTCTTCCTGGTGTTGGAAGTGGTTTGCTAAAGGTGATTATAAGATTTCTGAGGTGTGTGGAGTGTACAGGATAGCAGCCTGTAACCAAAAAGAAATACTTGGAAGTATTAAAAAAGAAAAAAAAACCTGGCAATTTGTTTCATCTATGCAAAATGTAAGAAAGGTAGTAGTTTTATGAAACTGACACTTTATAATTAGTGTGCTGGGTTTATAAATATCCTATTAATAAGCTGATTTGACTTCATCCAACAAGAGTCATTTTTAACATAATGGTTATATTTAATGTGTTAAAGTCCAAATGAGGATTAGAAATTGCAGATCAAACATTACAAGAAACCACTCCTAAATACTTAATTATTTTTAATAATATGGAGATAACTGTAGTTAATGGGAGATGGCAGGGAAAATTAGAAATTTATTCTTCTTTTTTTCCTAGATATCAAAGGGAACTGATCTAGTAAACTCTAGAGAGAAAGACTACATAATCTTTGTACCCTTTTTTTTTATTGACTGGGACAGATTTTCATCCTAACCTTATTGGAGACGGCAGTGCCTGATCCCATCACGCCAGAGCTCATGCCAGACTTGATTATTCAAAAATAAAGCACTTCTCTGGGAGTGCTATCTCTGTTGGCACTTATATTGACCTTTTCGAGACAGTTCTCTCTGATTTTTTTTTTTCTTCCTATATATCTGCCAGTGTTCTTTGAAATATGCCAGTAAGCATGCAGCATTTTCTTCCATTATTATTAGAGTTGAGTTTAGGGATATTTGTATAATTCCAAGATACATATTAGAGCTTTTGTATGAAGAGTTTTCATTGTATACTGACACATTTAATATTGAAATTTTCATCTAGAATATATTTGGGTGATGGTTTTGCGTCTGCATAAATTCACATAAACTTCTCAGTCATTGTGTTAGTAAATGGCTTTTAAAAATGAAAAATTTAAGCCTGTGCAAGGAAATTTTTGTGTAGGCTAATGTAATTGATAGAGTATTGAAAAGACTTCATTTTTAGAATTTCAAGACAAGGTGTTGAAGATCTTGTTTCTTTAGACCAGCTTTATTTTTCAAGGTGTTCTGACTTCTTAGTGCCAACTGAGTTTTCATACACTACGTAAGAAAAACCTGCAAGGACTATGCTGCTGTGGCGTCACCCAAATCTCAAGCATTTGAAACCACAGAAGAGGATAAATGCTAGCAAGAAAGTCAAATCAGCAATATAAATGAGATCAGTGCTGTGTTTGGTATGTTATGGCCCATTCAGCATGAGCAATAGAACCTAAGGGATTAGAAGTCCACTCGTCATATTTTCCTTCTCTGGAAGGCAAAATATTTACACAGAAGTTGCTCCAAACAGTGCTACTCGTAGGATCTCATTGTTAAAAACCTGTAAGACTGCCAAAAATACTGTCTAATAACTTCTGCTAATAATTATGAACTGTGTACAGGGAGAAGTAAAGCCTACCGTGTTTTGGTTTGGCTCCCTTGCAGTTGTATTTTAAACCTTGCCAGGTATAATTTAAACCAAAATTATTTTAAAATATTTTTATAGATAGAAGCTTTTTTCCTTTTTCATTATTTCTGAAGAATGCAGGAGTAAGCTATAGGCGGTTACAAGGTTCATCAAATAATAACTTGTAGAAAGGACTGAAATGTCAATGGTATCTTGCAATTCACTATTGTATTGGTGGTAAATATACTAGTTGTTTCTGTTCTTAACAGACAAAACAATCTGTGCTCCTATCTTGTTTATGTATCTGTATTAAATATATTGGTTATGTGCAGATTGATACATAAGAATAAGTGAATGAATATACTTGTATGGTGGGTTGACCTTGGCTGGCTGCTAGATGATTACCAATACCCACTCTCATAAGATGAGCTTTTCCCAAAGCTCAGCTTCATTTTTACATTTCCAGCTACTCTGCCCACTCCCTCAGAGCAGCAGCAGGAGAGATGGGCAAGTCAGGAGGATAAGGATCAGTTCCTAACAGCTTCTCTCTGCCTCATCACACTTCTCCAGTGCTCCAGTCCTTTCCACAGGCTGTTGTCATTGAGGATAAACCTGTTTCAGCATGTGTCTTCCACTGGCCACAGTTCCCTTTAGAACCTGGGCTGTCCAGGGGCTCCAGCTTCCTTCAGGGCATATTTGCAACCCAGAAAGCCAACTGTAACCTGGGCTGCATCAAAATAAGCATGGCCAGCAGGTCAAGGGAGGTGATTGTCCCTCTCTACTCTGCTCTCATGAAACCCTACCTGGAGTACTACTTTCAGCTCTGGGGCCCCCAGCACAAGAAGGACATGAACATTATTAGAACAAATCCAGGGGAGCATCATGAGGATGATCAAGGGGCTGGAGCAGCTCTCCTATGAAGACAGGCTGAGGCAGTTGGTGATGCTCAGCCTGGAGAAGAGATGGATCTGGGGAGACCTCATAGTGGCCTTCCAGTACCTAAAGGGGGCTTACAAGAAAGCTGAGGAAGGAGTCTTTGTGTAGTGATATGACAACGCATACTGGCTTTAAACTAAAAGAGGATAGTCTTAGAAGTTCGGAAGAAAGTCTTTACTCAGCAGGTGGTGAAGCATTGGAACAGGTTGCAGAGAAGCTGTGGATGCCCCATCCTGGAAGTGTTCAAGGCCAGGTTGGTTGGGGTTTTGAGAACCTGGTCTAGTGAGAGGTGTCCCTGCCCAAGGCAGAGGCATTGGATCTGGATGATTTTTAAGGTCCTTTCTAGCCCAAACCATTCTATAATTCTACAATATCCACTTGCTGTGATGTGGGGACCTCCGTGGTCCCCACAGTGTGGGCATGTGGCCATATGGACCTCCCTCTGCTGCAGGAAACACCTGTTCAAATGTATTTTTTTCTGTTGAATGTAGGGAAATCTGTGGTCCAGCACCTGAAGGACCTTCTCTCCCTCCTTCTCTGGCCTTGTGGTCTTCAGGGCTGTTTCTTGCACTTTTTCTTTCAGTCCTCAAGCTGATGTACACCATTTTGTCTTCTCTTAAGTATGTTTTCCACAGCTGCTACTGGCTTTGCTCACAGGCTTATATATGCCCTGTGGTGGGTCTGTGTTGGAGGTGTCTGGAACCAGCTGTGTCCAGCATGCAGCAGCCCCATGTCTCTTCACAAAGAAGCTTCCACTTTCAACACCTCAATACAATTTTGCACGGAAATGTATACGCTGGTTCTTTTGTGAGGAGGAAGGCAGTTTTATGTTTTTGGTGACACCGGAAGGAATTTATTAAATCATCAAGTATAAGAGCTGACAATTGGTCTAATAAGGTGATAGCTATATCTTCAGTGAAAAAACACCAATTGTGATGCAGCCTTTTGTGTGTGTGTGTGTCATGAGTAAGGACAGACCAAATTATTTTTGGAAAAATAAAAAAATAGAACAGAAAAGAAATAAAAGGTTAAAGCTATCTCAATACCCTAAAAGACCCCAGAAAGACTTTGTTTGACATTTTGCAGCTGTGTTGCAGGGTTCTCTTCCGTAGCACAACCTTAGATAGAAGGCATACAGCAAGGCAGGCTTCACAGACTTGCCCTTTATCAATATTTAAAAAGCTCTCTGATGAAAGGGAAAGGGAGAGCTTTGTTTTAATTGCAGTGTAGATAAGTGTGATCTTTCTTACCAACACTTGCACTACCTTAGATGAATCGTATGAATACTTCGGTTTGCTTTTTACCACAGTTTGATTAAAGGAAAGCATAATTCTAAGGTAACTGGTGAAAAATATTTTTACCCCTGGTAGTCTAGTGAGTCTATAAATGGGGGTGCTTGTCACTCAGTGTATCCAGAGGGAGAAAGTCTGCATCTACAGAAGCAGCAGATGCAGACTTAGTATCATGGGGTAAGCAAAAAGGGGCTTTGAAATGCAATATGTAAAGAAGGATTTGAAAGAATTTGCTATGATCTTTCTCTGATGTGCAGACAGAACATTTTCCTCCTTTCAGTTCTTGAGAGGGGCCTCAATGATGGACAGATGAACTCATGATATACAGCAAAGATTTTCATACCTAAAGTATAAATAGGCAAGTATTGATAAAATTTTGCCTGTGTGTCAGAGAAAAGTGGAAAAAATTTTTAACACCTTTTTTTTTTCCTAATGGTAGTGTAATGTTAAAAGCATAACCTTTATTTTGCAATTATTTGAGGGGGGGAAGATAGCTACATTTTTTTCTACTGTCCTACCATGGATAGGAGAAAAAAATCAGTTGCCTGACTGTTAAATACTAAGGGAGATCCACTTAAAGAAGTGGGATGTGAAGCACTCCTACAATGTGACTTTCATATCCAGGTAAATACTTGGCAAACAAAAAGGAAAAACCTGAAGAGGACGTTAAAATGCAATCCTTTAAAATTCTTGTTTTGTGTTTGTAGTTTACCTAATGGTTGGGGGAATCCTAAAATAGCACTTATTTTGCAGTGTGATTCTTCTTGAAGCTATAATCATGATACTTTTCCTTTTATTTTCTTCCTTTGATAATTTCTTAGGATGAATTCTGCACTAAGTTAATTATTAATTATATAATGTCTGTGTCATCAGTACACTAATTTGAGCACATAAGAATCATCAGGAAGAGTCTGTACTTTCTTTTGGTAGGAGGAAGAGGCAGTCTGTCAGGAGATGTGATTTATAAAAACAACATTAGAAAAAGTTCTGTTGCTAGCACCGGTGCTTTGACTTGTATTTGCAGTTAAGAAATATTTTGTTCGATATTGCTGAAGAGTTTGTTACAGCACTTGTAAGAAACCACCTAAGCAAAGTGTCCATTCTACCCGAATTTTAATTCAACTTTATTGTAACTTTTTTTTTTTTTCCTTCATGGGAGAGTTGCAGTATGTGTCATTATTAGGTGATCATCTCGTACCTTCTACACACAAACTATTTATTTCCTGTCAGCTTCGAACAAATTGAGTGCTTTCCTTTCTACTCAGTGAAGTGTCTTGAAGGCGTTGCTCCTGTAGTTCACCTTTACCTTTTTCTTTCAACAAAGCGATTTTTTTTTTCCCCCATAGTTGATTTCTGCTCAAAATGCAGTATTGGTCTGCAGTCAACTCATGTTTGATGACAATGTGTCAGTGCTGTCAGGCTAACAAAAGCACTCCACTCCCATTTTTTTTGCAACACTGTGGTAGGGAAAACCTTGGAGGGCTTTCATGTTTTAGAAGCAGCAAGAGTGATCCTTTATTGATTTCTAGTAGAGAACATTTTTATGATGTGGATAAATAAAATTTCAGAGGAGATAGATATTATTTTTATATATGTGGGGGGAGGGGGGGAGAACCTCACAAAAACTACTCAGTATCATGAGTCCTAAGCCGTAAATACCAATGGAATGGAAAAACAAGTATGGAAAGTAAAAAGCAAATTTAGAAATTCTGTCTTAAAAATTTCTGCCATTGTTTGGTCTGATCAGCTTTGTTTGTTTAATGGGCAATACTCATTTAGCTACTTCCCTTGCAACTTGTACTTTTGTCTTCTTACCTGCAAAGATCTTGCAGGAATTAATTTGCTGGTCTTTGTACCACATACAACATATAAAACTCTACACACCTACTACAACTTTTGGGGTTGTGCAGACTGGAGAAGAGAAGGCTCTGGGCAGACGTTATAGTGACCTTCCAGTACCTAAAGGGAAAGCTGGGAAGGGACTCTTTTTCAGGGAGTGTAGGAGTAGGACAAAGAGTAATGGCTTTAAATGAAAAAAGGGTAGATATTGGATATTAGAAATTTTTTCCTATGAAAAAATTTCCAGTGGTGAGGCACTGGAACAGGTTACCCAGAGAAGCTCTGGATGCCGCATCCCTGGAGGTGTTTGAGGCCAGGCTGGATGGGGTTTCGAGCAACCTGGTCTGGTGGGAGTTGTCCCTGCCTATGGCAGAAGGATGGGAATTAGATGATCTAGATTAGATGGTCACAGTTCTGTGATTCTGTGATCTTTAAGGTCCCTTCTAACCCAAACCATTTCATGTTGCGTTGTATGTTTATATACTCAGTGTTTTTAATTTCTGATGTAATGTTACAAGCATTTATAATCTGACTAAAGGTAACACTATATTTGTGTGCAATAAAACCTTCATTACAACAGTGCTTTTATTGTAGTCTTTTCTTCATTGTGAGCTAAGAAAATTTAAATGCAAGAAATGTTTGACAAACCTCGCTTGGCAAGCCTTCAAAGTCATTGTTGACTATTAAAATTTAAATTTACATGAGCACTATTTTTCAGCCTTTAAGAAATCTGCCATTTAGTATCTTAGTGAATGGCTTGATTCAGAGAAAAACTATTTCAAGGGCAATACAATTTTTAAAAACAAACAAACAATAAATGAGATTGTGTTAGTGGAGGAAGCTGTATAGAAAGTTGATCAGGAAGCTGATCTTGAAGAGGTATGACTCTGGTATGCCCTATAGAATATGGTAGTATATATGGCAGAACCTTTGGTTCTGTTTGCATTTGATTTGGTAATGCTGGAACAACATTTTAATTTATTCATATGTAAACATTGATTACAGGCCCTTTTCTCTTTTCCACTGAGATTATATATTCTTTTTTTTTACCTATTAACTCTATTTAAATATCATCTGACCTTATCTTGTATAGAACTTTTGTTAATTCAGATAGGGTCTTATGTAAAGAGCAGTAAGTTGATTACTTTATGTGAACATAGGGGAAAAAGGCTTACATTGTAGCCTTCTGCTATCATCTATGTATCTGAATCATAAATTTCTCATACAGTTTCTTCATTATAAGATTTTGCTAGTCTGCAACTATCTTGAATTGTTAATTTCTTATCAGGCTCTTTAAAAAAAATGAAATTGTATCTCTTTAATTTTTATGAAACAAGCATCGCCATAGAATCACTAAGGTTGGAAATGACCTCCAAGATCATCTGGTCCAAGTATCTCCCTACCACCAATATCACCCATTAAACCATAAAGGATGTGCATATTGTAAATGCCCTGTATGTGTTTTTTTCTCCTTTAATGGCAGTTAAACTCTCAATTTGTATAAAACCTTCAGAATTTATCTGAAATTGTAGTATTCAGGGATGGGGGAATAAATTGAAGTTTTGACCAAAAAAAATTCTCTTATACGGAGGTTACAATCTAGTTCATTGTTCTGAAAACTGTCCTAACAGGACGTTTTTTTTTTTTTTTTTTTTAATGGTAAGCTTCCCAAATGCTTTACTTTAATAAAATGATTCATTCTTCTGGCTTGTCGCACAGAAACAGAAGTTTATGAAAAGAAAACCCTTGGGATTATAAGATTTCTAGGAACTTGGCCCATTGAACTACTCAGGTGAAAGATTCGGTAGTAAGTCTGTTTTCAGGAAGGTGAGCTATCAGCAACAACTGCTTTGTTTTGCCTGTTGCAAATCAGTTGTTACTGTTGGATGGTGAGAAAACAAAGATTTATTTTAATTCTTCTGTTAATGAAATGTTTGGACAAATGCCCCCAAACCAGCCTTCCTCCTGATTGAACAAAGGAAAAGCTAAAAACAATAACTGTCTGGCATAATATGTAAATAATTATAATTATAGTTGTGTTCTTAGACGCATTCTTCTGGATCAGTTTGCTGCTTCTATCTTGATTTAAATTAAGGGAGTAAAGACAATGGACAATATATTCTTCTGTAGCTATTAACAATTTTGTATTTCTGTTTTATGGCTTTGCTTCCCCACTCCTCCTCTTTTTACAGCTTGGTGGGGCACTGCTTTTCTTTTTAAATATTAGCTCACAAGATCGTTCTTCTGTAATAACCTTACTTGACTCTAACAGCACCTCAGTAATGAAATTTAGAAGCCTTATCTGCTTTATTACTCAGCTTAACAGTTATAAGACTAAATGTTTCCTGCTGTGCAGTCTGACTTGTCCTTTGATATAGAAATGACTTGTTCCTAAAATTGTAAGTGCGTCTGTATAGCTGGCAAGGGTTACAAGGTAGAATGAAACTACTTAGGGTGACTGCTTATCTTTGCAGTTCCTTGATCATGCAGAGTAATGCTTTGTGGGGCTTAAAATCTGGCTGCAGTGTACTTGATAGATGTGCAGCGGAATGTTGGTTTTTGTTGCTGGCATTTCAGTGTGAGATCTCAAAGTATTTGGTCATCTATTTGAAACAGTGGGAAGATGGAAAAACGCCTAAGTGTTCAGCAAGATTACTTGAATGAAAGCTGCTATCAAAGCTGACAAAATAGAAGGTAGATGTAACTGGAATGCATGAAGAGAAACCGGGATTCAAGGCTTAGTTGCACATTGCAGGAGAAATCTTGGCAGATGAAATTCGAAAGATCTGTAATGCTTCTATGAAAAGAAACAAACCCAGATGAATGAAGCTAATATCAAATAGGGTTAGATCATTCCAACTGCAAGAAAGCTGAGGGAGAAAGTCTGCTGTCAGTGGTAATCTACTAGTATAAGAATTGTTCTTTTAATGCTCTGTAGAACTGAACTGGCAGTGATGAATGGAAGACTGGATTTGGTCATACTTGAGAAAGGGGAAAGTAGAATATGTTCACTGCTATCAGTTGACTCTCGGATGCACTGTGGTGGTTTCATACTGACGGCTGACTGAGCTCTACCGTGCTGCTCCCTCCCTCCCCTTCCTCAATGAAAAGGGGAAGAAAATACAGAAAAAGAATAGTTCAGTTGGAAACAACCTTCAAAGATCATCTTGTCCAACTGCCTGACCTCTTCAGGGATAACCAAAAGTTAAAGTATATTGTTTTGGGTGTCGTCCAAGCATTTCTTGAACACTGACAGGCATGGGGCATCAACCACCTTGCTAGGAAGCCTGTTCCGGTGTTTGACCACTCTCACAGTAGAGAAATTATTCCTTATATCTAGTTTGAATCTCCCTGGTGCAGCTTTGTGCCATTCCCAAAGGTCCAAACCTCAATTATCAGGGCGAAGAGACAAGCACCTCTCTCTCCTCTTGTTCTTCTCAGGAAGCTATAGAGAGCAATGAGGTTGCCTTTTAGCCTTCTCTGCTGCAGACCAGGCAAACCAAGTGTCCTCAGCCTCTCTTCATAAGGCATGCCTTCCATCCCCTTTACCAGTTTTGTTGCCCTCCACTGGATGCTTTCAAGGACCTGTAGGTCTGTTTCTCTTATTTTCTCACTCCACTCTGTTGTTGTGCAGCAGATTTTTCCCTTTTTAAAGTTCTGGTACTGAGGAATATCACAGTAATCAAGCAGGTTTTACTGCTTTTGGTATATAACCAATTTTTGATACAGATATAGTTGGAGAAAAAAAAGCACTAGTATCAGGAGCAACACCAAGAACACTGTGTGTTACTTTTTTTTTTTTTTAATTTATTTAAATAAATGTTAAGAACAGACTTTGGCATTTTCTGTAGTTAACTATATCAGCCTAACACACTCTGTCCTTAGCTGTTATATTTAATTACACATGCGCATTGATAGATGTATTTATATCAGTCAATTAGGAGAATTGTAATGGCTTGTCTCCTTTATAGATTGCAAAAACAAACACAACCCCACTACTAAAACCTTTCCACATAAGTCCAATATATGCATCTATGAGTCTTTTTTACTTCTTTCAGATTAGTGTTGCTGAGAGTGTCTCGGAATGTGGACAAAACCTCAAAGTACAAAGCATACTTAAGACTAATTAAAAACCCTTCTGAAACACCAGTGGCAAAATCTGTAGCTAGTTTGAAAAGAGTAAGAGAAATTGAGGGCGAAGGGTTTCTTGTGTCAAGAGATTATTGTGCCTGTGATTTGTCAAGCAAATACTGTACGGTATTTTGTAAGAACTTTCACCCACCTTTAGGGTGAAATGGAAAGTATATTACACTTAATCTCCTTAAAACTAACAATTACAAAAAAAATCGTTTATTCCTACCAAAATCAGTGTTTGTTCTGTACTGTTTAGATAGGTCTTGGTACTTAATGAGACTCCAGTCTCTGAAGATAAGCCTTATTTGTTGATCCACAGTTGAGTTTTTCTGTTTACTCTGGAAAACATTTATATCCAGCTTTTAGGAAAACAAAAAGTCATATAGATATAATCAAAGTATAATTCTGCTATGAAATCCACATTAAATGATAACTGTACTTCTGATAGTTGTATATTTGGGTCAGTTTGAATGAGTGCTTAGTTATGGTTGACAAATAAAACTGATAAGTAATCCTGATGCATGTAAGATTAGAGTAATTCATCAGAAGTCAGTGAAATGTAGTGAGCGAGTAGTCAACAGTTAGGCACATTTATCTAATGGGAAGAGAGAGATGAAATCCTGTTCTGCAGCATTTGGAGATGTTAATGTAATCAATACTGAATGGACTAAAGCTGATGCAAAGCAGACTTATTTTTACCCTCTTAATCTTCTTCCAGCATTTCAGAGAATGGTTTGGGTTGGAAGGGACCTTAAAGACCACCCAGTTCCAACCCCCTCCCACTAGACCAGGTTGCTCAAAGCCCCATCTAACCTGGCCATGAACACTTTCATGGATGGTGCATCCATAGCTTCTCTGGGCAACCTATTCTTGTGCCTCACCACCCTCTGAGTGAAGAATTTCATCCTCATACATAATTGAAATATATGCTCTTTGTTTAAAACAATTACTGCTTGTCCTATTGCTACACTCTTTAATAGAGAGTCCCTTCACATCTTTCCTATAAGCCTGCTTAAGTAGTGAAAGTCTGCTATAAGGTTGCCCCGGAGCTTTCTCTTTTCTAGGCCGAACAATCCCAACTCCCTCAGCCTTTCTTCGTAGGAGAGCATGATGAGCCCTGCTTTGCTGGAAGTGGCTGACCCCCTGCCTGTCAATGGGAAGTAGTGATTGGATTCCTTGCTTTGCTTTGCTTGCACGCACAGTTTTCGCTTTCTCTAGCAAACTGTCTTTATCTCGACCTATGAGTTCTTGCACTTTCACCTTTCTGATTCTCTCCCCCATCTCACCTGGGGGAGAGTGAGCAAGTGGCTGTATGGGGCTGAGCTGCCTGCCAGGTGAAACCACAATACTAAAGAAATACTATTATTGTTACTGTACAATAATACTAAATATATATATAGAGTAAAAGGTCAAGTAACCGACTCTGTGTGCTTGACTGATTACTCAGAATCTCTTAATATAGAAGCTGCATCATCATCAGTCTCATAAAACTATAGCACAGGCTTTGAAGAACAAGAATTCAAGAAGCTTTAATGATAAGAGTTTTGTTACATGAATTACTAAAAGTATTAGAAGGTTTCTGGAGAGAGTTTTGCGTGTATGCTAATTGGAAAGTCTTCTACTCTTTAGTCTAAAATTGTATGCACAATGTTTGCCTGATACGCTACCTTTGGTAGGTACATTGGATTTCCTATTACCCATTTTTAATGCAAAATTACATTTCCTTTTTCAGCATCAGAGATTAACATTTGCAGTGAAGCTGCACTCAGTTTTATAGTATGGTGTGACAGTTATGTGTTCCTCTAGTCAATGAAGACAAGAATTGACTTAGATTTCTGTCATCACCATCGTTTTAGTCTCTGTCAAATACTGCACGATATACCAGCAGTTCAGTAAGAATGAATGCTACTGTTCTTTCCCATGTGCTTTTTCATACAGCATTTCAGAATGGTATATCTTAAAGCTTGTTTTCAATGGATGCTTTCTCAGTTTGAATCTCTTTCTCCTTTTACGATTGGCTGATCACTTCATTCCTTAATGTACCACAAGAGTGTGTCATAGTACAGTGAATGATCTGTATTACTGAGTATCTGTTACTGATTTGGTGAAGGAGGAGATAAAACTATAACAAATACAGACTTTGGAAGTGATTCTGTTGTATGCCTGTAACAATGCTAAAGAAACATGGTTTTGAATCCTGATGAAACATAGAAGTAGTTTTCCAACTAAAAGACTATTTGCACCTTTTTTTTTTTTTTTTTTTTTTTTTTTTAAAGGTAAGGTCAGTAAGTTTGTATTTTCAGTGAAATTAGTGAGAACCGAGAACACAATTTCCTAGTTGATGCCTGTTTGTGCCCAGTTCTTACATTTGTTTTATATTAGGGAAAGCTTTTATTAGAATATTTATGTTTAAAGAAAATCTTACAAACTTTTCAGATTTTTTTTTTTAGACAGTGCACTTAATATTTGTAAGTAATTAGGCTGTAAATTAATAGAATAGCTTCTTTTGTGTTAGGAATCATGTACCTAAATTACTAAACTTATTCTAATCATATAGGTAAAATTATACTAATTTATTCTAATATTTTAAAAATGTATGGTGAAGTGATTTAAATGTTTTAATGTTCAAATTGTTAAATATTGTTCTAAGAACAGAACACTGATGTGTTCATGGAAAATTGTATTGCAGATTCTGATAGCCCCACTTCGGAGGAAAAAAGTTAAGGTGTTTACACACATTTAGTATGTAGGCATCTAATGCAGGCTTGTTTAATGGCTTACAGAAGTTGGAACTTTTTTGTATTTTTAAAAAATAGTTATGCTTGTGTATTAACTAAGCAAATTGGCTTTATTTCCGATTTAGGGATTTATTTCAAATTTCAGTGTTGGGAGCTACTGTTCTCATTACATTTTACTTCACATCTCTTGCCACTGAGTATGAATAAATAGCATTTACCTTGTTTTGTGGGTTTTATGGTGCTTTAACTGTTTTGAATAAGCATAAGTAAATTGTTTTTATTTATTTATTTATTTATTTTGAAAAGCTACAGTTGCTAAAGTTTGATAGTGTTTCCTTATGGTACCTATGGCATTTTAGTGTTGTAAGTTATTTAATTTGCTTTCAACTTCCCCAGAAACCTCACATTTGGCTCCAGCTATTCCTCATACCTAAAATGTTATGAGCTATTATGAAATATATGCTCTAAAATATGAAGCAACTGATCTAAAGGTAAAGTACAAATGGAGACATGGAAAACAATGAAATTTCTTGGAACCACTTTCACCATGTGGCTTTGCATTTCTGAATACAAATGAAAGAAAAGAGGTAGAAAAATCTCTTGAAAATGGTAATTCATTTAGATTATAAAATAACTTAATATAGATTCTGGAAGGAGACAGAATGAAACAAGAACTATTTGCACAAAATCAATGTGTGCACATATGACAGTAATATTAGGCTCAGCTTCCAGTGAGAATGAAATACTTGCCTTTTGTTTCAATATCTCAGTTCCGGTACTGGAGAATATCAGAGTAATTAAGTGGGTTTTACTGCCTTTAGTATATAACCAATTTTTGACACTGATTTATTGGAGGAGGACAAGAACACTGTATGCTACTTTTCCTTATTTATTTATTTATCTATTTATTTATTTATTTTCAATGTAAAGAACAGACTGGCATTTTCTGTCATTACCTATATCAATCTAATAGTCTCTCTCCCTAACTTATGTTTAAATACACATACAGATTGATAAATACATTTATCTCAATCAATCAGGGGAGTTGTAATGGCGTGTCTCTTTTATAGATTGCATTGAAAAATGCTGTTTTCCAGTACGTAATAAATCTTTAAGAGTGAGACACTATGGCTGTAATTTACTGAACATTGCTACTCAAATGGTACATGAGTGTCCTTGTATTCCAAAGAAAAGAAAATGATGTGGTATGTGAGTAATCTGGTGTCTATACATCTATGATGTGATTTCCTCATATGGTACACACCTTCATGAGTATATTAAAAATACAGAAGTTTTGTCTGTTCATTTTTATTTTATTTTAATGATTTTTTGCTAAATTAAACTCGTGGCTACAGTTACTAGATGGTGCTTGCTTTCTTTTTTGCTTTGTTAGTTTTCTTCTCTTTCAAGGCTTTCTTCAGAAAAAGCAGAACATAAATAGACATTCCGTAATTTCATAAAATTAAATAAATGGTCAGTGACTCATTTTGTATGTTTTTCTCAGTTCTTATTAGTTTTTTTCCCCTGCTTTAGCCCTCTCCAAAATCAATACTTAAAATGGGCAGTCTTCTGAACAGCCTTGAATAATTGCCTTATTACAGGGTATTTTAAGGCATATAATCTAAATGAAGGTATGCTCCATTTACCTTTACTTGCAATCTTGTTATGGCTTGAGACTACGAGAGTTTGGTGTTTAATATGATGGGCACTCTGATCCTTACCAGCATAACTTGTGTTTAGACAGTATATCCTATAATAATGTAGTCTTTGGTTTAACACGCAATGCATTGAAACTTCTAAAACCTCAGTAAGTATTCCTAATGTCCTATATGAACCACTGTTAATGGACTAGGCAACCTTTAAATGTGTCTAAAGTGATTTTACAAGTTGATGTAAGCTGTAGTGTGTTAAGTAGAAACTTCCTCAAGGAGGGTATGTTTGTAATCCTGTTGTTTCCAGCTGACTGAGCTCTGTAGGTCAGTCAGATCTCTTGGCCTATAGAAGTCTTTTAGTAATACTTGTCTTTTCTGATCTGTGTAACACCCCTGTTGCTTATTCATCTTCTAACAGTATTTAATGACATACTTTGGAAGCAAGTTGAAATGATTTAGAAGGGATTTTAGCAAAAACTTAAGATCTGTTTCTGATGTTCAAGAGTTTAAAACAGTTCAAAGTGTATGAACTTGTGTGTAATTAAAACAAACAAACACTTTTTTACTTAAATGTGTTTGACAATATTACTCAACACATCAGAAATAGTGTGGAGGAGGTTGATAAGAAATCAGGTTTAGGTGACAGAATTGCCTTCTTACCTTTTGCTACCAAGATTCAGCATACTTTTCAACTCTTTGAGGCTTAAATCTGAGCATATTCACAAAACTGAGAGTTAAGAGCATATCAGTAGTGTTTCTGTTAATGGCCTGAAAGGTGTGGCATGTGTTTTTGGGTGTGAACCATCAAGTCTAGAACCCAGCCTGTACATGAGACCACTGACTTGTTCTCAGTTTTCAAGGATAGGGTACTCTGGAGTGGATCTCTCTTGACATATTTTATTAAATGCTGTAATATAGTTTAACTGAAAGAAAAGTAATACTCACCGGCTTCTCTTTCCAATAACTATCTAAATAGCTATTAAAGTGATAATTTTTACTTTTACTTTTAGGTAGTAAATAGCTTTAACAAACTAATTATTAAGTATACTTAAACAGTACTGTATAAATAACTGCTAAATCAGGAAACGGTTTCATAGTAGTTAATAAGACAAGACAAGGAAGTTTCTTGCTCATTTTCTTTTCTGAACATCTTGTGTATTGTGATTGGTGTTTTAACTTTACATCTAAATAGAAGTCTAAATTTTTAATTTTATTACTTTTGTATTGCTCCCTTTCAGCTTCTGTTTTAATGCATGAATACGTGTAGGAATTGTTTTAATTCTTGCTGCTGCATCCTGTTGTGATGTCAGCACACTGTAGTTTGACATTAGGATTTATTTCAAATTTCAGCCTTTCTTTTCAGTAGTGTCCTGTTTAATTCTTCATTTTATTTATTTATTTATTATTATTTTTAAATGAATCTTGGTGTCAGTGTAATGTTGCTTTGTTGACTAAGACAGCAGAAATTCTGGTTCATGTTATAGGCACCAATTATATTCCTTAAAATAATTTCTAAGGACCAATGATCAAAAGGCAAAATTGAAATTCAGGTGAAAAACATAGCTTCCTATTAATAAAAATTAAAAATGGTAGGTTGTGTGGCTTCTTTAGTTTAAGGATATCTCCAGAAAATAATTACTGGTGTTCAGACTGAAGTCTGTAAGCAGTTGCTGGAAAGTGACTTTGATATGCAGTGTGTGAATGAAGGCCCAGTGCTCATGATGGTTAATAAATTCCCACTGCAAAATATGTAAAGCTATTAACCTAGCTTGTTGAGGAGTTATAATACAGATTTGTGCAAGGCGGTTCTTTATTCTTAATTAGAATAGTCCACAGAATGTGGATTATGTTGTTTATATTCACCTATCAATGTTAAGGCTGCTGGTAATATGCCTGGCTTTATTTATTAAATACGGCAACTTTATCCGCACAGGGTTTTATGTGACCTTGATTGACACCAGCTTTAGTCACAGAACTGTATAATGTGTTTATCCTGCAAGTACTCCAGTGTTGTCCTCTAGAGGCTTGATGTTCATTAAATTTTGTTTGTTACACTTAAAAATTGATTAATTTGTTGGTTGTTGGTTGCTGGCTAGTTTGAAAGATATATTAAGGCTGCTTTCAGTAAGTAAATATTCTGTTTTTCTCAGCTTTTTCTCAAACTATTTTGACAGAGTTTTATGAAGTGGAATGTTCTCTTGTGCAATTGTGAGCTTACCTAGAGTGTGATTGTTGCTCATATTGTTTCATATGCTAGATCAAGTTTCCTCACAGAGATAATTATTAAAAAACTGTAAATACATGCAAATCTGGGCTTCAGAGAGGAAAGATATTCTCTCCCCCCCCCCTTTCCTGGACATTGAAGAGTAAGTCTATAAGCTGCTCTAGAGGCAATAGTTGTGCAGTTAGTGTGTTCCCACTGCAAATGGTCTGCATTCTCCGGTCTCTGTGGTATCTACTTCCACTGTGCTAAGTAGTGTAATTTAGTTAAGGCACGTTGTATCTTTCTTTTAGGGAAGTAGATATGTGAAATATAAACTCTCCTCTAATTAGAGGAAAACTAACTTCTTTGCCTTTAAATTTGACTTAGTCAGGTTTATATATTTTTTTTTCTAATTGCTAATTTAACTACTTGAACAGAAGTAACTTCCTGAAGCCAAGTTTAGGCTTTAGGAAACCATGTTCTGTGTGCTAGAGTAAATCTCAATACTTATGTAGTTACTAAATTTGAGATATTGTAACTTCTATTGTTAATCTCTTTCCTAAATTTCAGCGGAATCTCCATCTTTTACTATGAAGAGATTATACATATTTGTAAGAATGGATGGGTCAAATTTGTAACTATTACTGTTTGATCTAAAACTAATCTATAAATGTGGAAGTTCAGTTACTTAAGTCTAAGCTTGTAAATTTCCTGGGATTTCTTTTTTTTTTTTTTTTTTAATCTGCTCAGTCTTTAATGGATCATTTAAGTTAAATCCTAAAATAAATTAGTAAAATATTTTGTTACCTTAGATCTTAAGGGGTTCAAAGTAAATGAAACTGAAATTTCAGAATTCTAAAGAAATGATTGGTGATTATGTCACGTCAATATATTTTACATTTTATGTAAGCAGCCTTTTGTAGTCAGCAAGATTGCTGATGTAACAAAAATGTAATGAAGACCTGGAATTATGATTGGCACTGTTATTTTCTCATAGAGGTGGTCATGGTCAGATAAATGTCTGTGGTTCTGCACTGCTTTAGATTTCTCAGTAATTTTTCAATGTATAGTTATGTATTTGTATTTGTTATTCTTTAATTTCAGAAACATTATGTTACATCAGTTTAATGTCTCTTTGCATATTTACATCACACTCTTTAGTTCTGTATCCAAAGACTTTTAAAAAAAAGTATTTATGCATTCCGATTTGAGTTTCTGCTGCTTCCTGTGTTCACCATAGCAACCTGAGGTTAGTACATTTCGTAGTTCTTTTTCTCAGCCTGTATTATCTATTATATTAGTCTGACCTTTGTAAGGTCAAGCTGTTCGTAAGGTCAGACTGTAACTTTAGAAAAGGTTCCAAACTTTAATTGTATTATAGTCTGATTAGAAACAGATCTTAGCATGTTGAATGACTTATTAATTCATGATTCTTATTAAAACTTGCAAACTCTGTATTTACTCTGTATGTATATAAATACATATGCTATAGTTTTAGAGATTATGAAGCTAAGTACCTTCTCTGCCCCGCCCACTGCGTTGCAGTTTGGAACTATGATTTCAGATCTGTTTCATACATTTCCTTAAAAATCTACTGTTATGTTTTGTATGTGTTGAAAATAATATCTATGCAACTTGAGATGTAGATTTTTTTTTTTTTAAAGTCTCTAAAACCGTAACAATTTCTTAAAATGTTTTATATTACAGTTAACCTCTGGCTTTAAATAGATTCACAGAAAATTATGGAAATACTACCATGCTTTCTAATGAAGCTATGTCGTTTCTAAATCAAAGAATCAGTTCTTCTGACAAAAGGCTTTTATCATACTAATTCTCAGAACAAAAATATAATGTAATAATTTCTCTAACATATAAGAGGATTTTATCCTATCAACACTTCAGATAAAATACATTTCATTGGTAAGATATAACTGACCTTTTATTTTTGTTGTTGCTTATGGTATACAATAACATTGAATAGCCATTGAGAAAAGCATACATTAGGTCTGTGAGTCATTTAAGAACAAGAACTATGTGTTGATTTAAAATTAACTGGACAAAGAAAAGACCATTTTAAGCACTGAACAGCAGTATTATTTGTTTCTTATGTCTAACTTACAGGTGCTAGCACCTATATTCAGAAAGTAGATGCATGAAGGTAACTCTGTGAATCATTTTAATGCTGATATAGCTTTAGCAACTAGAATTATTTTGTGAAGTTTCAGTATATTCTAGCTCTCATTTAAACTGAAAAAGTTGATTGATCGTAAGGTAAGTTCTAGATGTAAAGTGCATGTCCCAGCCACTCGCTAATGAATGAATGATATTGCTACTGAGGATCAGCACCAACAAAAAAATCAACATTATGGAGCAGGGATATGCTTGTGGATTTCTAGTCTCAGTATCATAAGTGCATAGAGAAACATCTTTTTACTGTTTGGTTTGAAATGGTACTGAACGTAGTTCTTTTTGGAAACTGCAATGACAGAAAAATCTCCAGTATTTGTGGAGATATCTTTTCAAACATAAGTCTTTCTTTCTGACTTGTACCTAGTGGCTATTTCAAATGCTTGAAGCTTTATGGAAACAAATACAGCTAAAAAGGACTGGAAAGCTTTGGGAGTGGGATTTTACATTTCTTCAGAGTCTGATACAGTACAATCCTGGCTATCACCCACTACGTTAGTGTGAACTTTTTCATATTAGTCATAAAAAAATAAAATTGAAGGCTCTACTTTGAAGTGGGAAACCGCTGTATATCCTCCCTTCTTACTGTTACAGGGCAGAGCTGGATTTCTGTTCAGGTTGGTTGGGCAAAAGGCATTTTGGATCCAGCTGGTGAATAAGTTTGAAAAGGCAGCAGCTCCCTATTTTATTCTTGAGAAGTGAAACCTTAATGCTTTAGGTGGATAGAAAAGATTACTGTAAGATTTGAAATTACCATCCTGGTTTTGGATAGCAATCAAACCTCTTATATTAAAACCCTCATCCCAGTTACAAAATATATCATGATAAATATTTTCTTGTAACACAGTCCTCATTTGTTCTTAGCCTGAGTTTAGCATTAAGAAGACAAATTCTCTGAAACTTGTTATCAAAAAAGAAATAAATATCAAAAAGGAAATTAAAAAAACAAACAAAAAACTTATCTTCAGAGCTTCACGGTCTGAACTATGAACATCTCCATCCAGTCTGAATAGTGGAGGTGCGTATTTTATTTGGCTGTGGGCAGAGTTCAGGCCACATTATTTCCTGGAGCTGGTCAGGATTTTGTGCCTCTCCTCTACTGGAAAAGAGGGAGGGAAGAGGGAGGGCTGACAAAGAACCTTCATTTATGATTGCATATTTAAAGTCTTGATATCTGAAGGCAAAAAATAGAAACTCTGATTTGTCTGGCATGTGATTTGGGTTAACATTGAGTCTTTGTGTAGATTCTGTCTTGACATATTTTTTTTACATGTACAGAAGTTTGTGTTTTTTACCTAGAGACAGGTTCATCCATCAAGGATGCGGATTCTGTTTATTTACCTCCCCCCCCCACAGTGTTTTCTTCTGGTGTGCTTTCTTGCTGAAATTTCCTCACCAAAGTCTGTCCAGGTAAAATTTCTGTGAGTGTACGTCTTTGCATTATTGGATACGCTTTAAGTTCGATGCAGCCCTAACAGAGAAAATAATTATAATGGGTAGAGGGAATTGCATGTCATTGCATCCGCTTTCTCTTTTCTGTAAAACAGTTAGCATTGACCAGTTCACAGTCCCATTTTCCAGAGTACATATAGGAAATGTCAGAGTGCCTTTGGGATTGTTGAGCTGTTCAGCTATGCTTCCCAGTATGCACTCCGCATGCTAGAGACCTTTCCCAGTGGCTTCTGCTGTTCACAGAAGGACGCTTCTTCCTTGTGTAACCCTTCTGTGATACCAGCTTGCACCTATGTACCTTCTGTGAGGACACAATCTGTTATGCCTTGTGTACTTTGCAGATCATGCTCAAGACTTGTACGTTAGCCAGTAACTAAAGCTATTTGAATACTATCTGAAGACTGTCTCAGTTTGACCTTACTCTGTTGTTTCTCATTTATCATGAAGCTGTAGTTAACTCAAATGAGGTTAGAGTAAAACTCATGTACAATTGTTGGTTAAAAGTGCTCAAGTAAATACTAAAATGTTTATAAATGCCAAAGGCTAAAAAATAAAATAAAAATGTAAAACAAGAAAACTACCACCAACTCAAATGAAGAATTCTAAATAGCTCTCCATTTTTGCCATAGACTGGGCAGGTTAAACCGAAACAAGACAGTACGCATGCAGCACATCCATCATAAGCGTATCAAGTTCTGGATTGTGGAGGACCCAGAGAGCTTCATCAGGCAGTGTTACAAGGGAAATGGGTGGGATGTAGGATGAATAAGCATTGATTGCCATATGGAGAAATCTTTATGATAATAACATAGTTGTTGGCTGTAGCAAGTGCCTTTATGCTTTTACTAGCTACTCCACTGCTGGTATTTCTAAACATCATACCGCTTCTGAAAGAGTGTTTTTTATACTGTTAAACTCCAGGACACTATTACAGGTAAATGAAATGTGATATATGAGTGTGATGAGTAATGATGATGTATGAGCAGAACTTCTGATTGCCCTCAGTATGAATATAAACAACTACTCAAGAGAAGGGTTAGTAACTGGAATTCATTGAGACATATTATCTCTGTACGTATATAACCTTTACTATTTCAGAATTTGTAAGGATGAGAGAAAGATAAAGCACCATATTTGTAGGGCAGCTTGCCCAGTTTTGGGGAGGGATGTGTAGAAAGGAACATGATGACTTATGATGTGCCTTGCGAAATGGCAGTGGCAAAAATACTATGGTATATTTGTGCACTCGTGCTAGAAACTGTAACTGTGCATGTCCATCTGGATAACGGATCTCAAAGAATTTCAGTTACTGATAAATAACTTTCCTTTCTTAGAGTAATACTGGCATCTCTATATCGATGTGCTTTTTTTCCTCTGTGCTGCCATTGAGAGATGGATGTTACAGAATGCAATCCATTGATAAACAACTTGTTTTAAACCATACCTGAAATCTTTTCTGTCTCTTGAAGGACACTTACTACTGTATGTTTGATGCAGAAGAGAAAACTAGACATTGTGCACTTGTTCTTTTTGTTCATTTTCAATGATACGAGTCCAGTATTCTGTTTGGAATAGACACATTGTTTTGTCTCCCATATTGTCATTAAGTACATTGTTTCACATGTCCCCACACTATGGCAGTGGGGGGAATTTTATTTTTTCCCTTCCTTTTTCTTAAAAAAAAAAAAAAAAAAAAAAATTTTTTGCTTAGCTGATTATGTTCTTTATAAATGTGTGTCACTAGCTTTTGCTGCAGTCGCATGTAATAGCTTCTTCCCACGTGAAGAGTTTGGGCAGCATAAAGGTTTCTAATGGACCTTCCATTACTATTATTGTTTGCATTTGAAAAAAGAATCTGAATATTGGAAATGTGTTGTTTGTTTTTTTTTGTTTTTTTTTTGGTAGCTCTTCTTTTGTCACTGGACTTCTGTCTATATATATATTATTTTATTCTAGCAAAAAAAATATAGACCTAGTAATTACTGCAGTTATCTGTCACAATAATAAGAAATCATGCATTTTTATCATGAGGGCAGCCTTCCAACTGTGAATCATTTTTAAGAAATAATGTTTCTCCAGATATGGGAGATAGCTTCTTTATTTTTTCTTAGTCCGTCAATGAAACAAAAATATTAGGAGAACCAAGAACTCTACTTTCCTTTTGCTTGTTTTGGAATGCAACTATGCAACTATATGTTTAGGTGCCTTCTTTTGTCATTTTTTAGCATTGTGAATTTGATGATCTGAATTCTTGTATATCCCATTTATATGTGATACCGATTTTCTTTCAAAAGAATACAGTAATGTTAACATCAGAGTGTTTTGTAAAGATGGTACGTAGTTTGGAAGATATATAAATTGTTATTGTTATTTTATTAGATGATAATGAATTGTAAGTTAAGCTCCTTCAGTTTATATCACATGATGTAATTTCATAAATATTAAATCTCTTACTGAGATGTGAGCTCAAACATTTGAGAATTTGTCATGTGATCTGCAGAAATTCTTTTCTTGGAAAGTACAATGCAATTGGGTCATTAAAGCCTAAAATATGTTAGGATTTCTTTAGTTGCTAATGAAATGTCTTCTTTTCAAAGCTGTTGAACAGGACAGATGACTTTTAAACTAATTGTAATTCACCGAGGCACCTTATAATCTATAAGAAAGTTCACCTCTGCACTGTTCCTGTCCAGCTGTTGTCTTGAACAATTATCAGCAAGTTATTGTTCTGGTATGAGCCATGTCATGCTTGAAAGTGAGATGAAAAAAATTAATGAGGGTGCATGAATGCTGGTTGATGAAGGTTAAGTAGATACAGTTACGCTCTCCGCATTCTTTACTATGACTGCTGAGATCGAAGCAGTATTCAGTAATGAGACCACACAAACAAATGTGCTGATTGACAGCTCTTGATTTAGCAATGAAAAATGTTGGCTGAAGGTGCATTTTGTTTCAGCCTAATATTCGGATTGCTTGTGCACTTAAAGACATTAGATTTAGCTTATACTATATAGCGCTATTGTTCTTTTTCTCTATTAAATTGTGTATTAGTTTTCAGAAACCCATTCCACTGCATTTCTCAGAAATGAGGTATAAAATTTTTTAGTGAAGATAGCAATGTGGTTACAGAAAGGCAATACTGAGGGTTTTAATAATTATTTTTGGTGGGAAAACAAGGTTTTAATATTTATTTTCGGTGGGAAAAAAAGAGCTTAGTACCTTTTGTATAAGTGATGATGGAATTGCAAGTCAATTCTCATCTTCATTGGCTGTCACACCGTACTATAAAACTGAGTGCAGCTTCACTGCAAATGTTAATCTCTTATGTTGAAAAAGGAAATGTAATTCTGCATTAAAAATGGGTAATAGGAAATCCAATGTACCTACCAAAGCTAGCATATCAGGCAAACATTGTGAATGCAATTTTAGGCTAAATATTAAGACTTTCCAATTAGCATACACGCAAAACTCTCTCCAGAAAACTTCTAACACTTTTCACGTAACAAAACTCTTATCATTAAAGCTTCTTGAATTCTTGTTCTTCAAAGCCTGTGCTATAGTTTTATGAGACTGATGATGATGCAGCTTCTATATTAAGAGATTCTGAATAATTAGTCTAGCACACAGAATCAATTACTTTACCTTTTATCAAGATTTTTTATTTTTATTTTTATTTATTTTTTTATTATACAATAACAGTAGTTCTTTACTACATGGTTACACATCTTTGTATTAGCCACTAACCTCCCTGTACTCCACTCTTATGAGACCCCACCTGGAATACTGTGTTCAGTTCTGGCCCCCCAGAATAAGAAAGACACGGACCTGTTAGAGGGAGCCCAGACGAGGGACAGGAGGGTGATCAGAGGGCTGGAGCACCTCTCTCATGAAGAGCAGCAAAGAGGGTTGAAGTATTTTAGCTTGGAGAAGGCTCAGGGGAGACCTTCCAGTATGTAAAGGGGGCCTTTACGTAGTGGAAGGAAAGGTGGGGAGGGACTGTCTATCAGGAAGTGTAGTGATAGGATAGGTGGTAATGGATTTAAGCTAAAAGAGGGTAGACTTAGATTAGATATGAGGATGGATTTCTTTCCTATGAGGGTGGTGAGGCACTGGCACAGGATGCTCAGAGAAGCTGTGCATGCCCTATCTCTGGAAGTGTTCAAGGCCAGACTGGATGGGGCTTTGAGCAACCTGATCTGGTGGGAGGTGTCCCTGGAAATGGCAAAGAATTGGAACTAGGTAAGCTTTAAGGTCCCTCCCAACCCAAACCATTCTATGATTCTATGAATATAAAAAATGAGGGGGCAGATTCAGCACACTAATAATAACTTATGCCAGACAGTTGATAGAATTTGATGTCTTTTGAGAAGATGATAGTTTTTTTAAGCAAAGTAAATTTGATAGGTTTAACTTCTGTGGACTGCAGTAGGATTGCCACTGTACTATACTAACATTAATGAAAAGTAGGATCAGCACAGATTTGTAAAAATGGGTAGGTTCAAAATGAGATATGGAGTATTGAAAAAGGATGTATTGGACTACGAAGCTGTTTGTGGAGTTTCTGAAGGATCATTTTGGGGAATATATTTATTACATAGTCTCTAAATGATGTGTTGCCTATATGAAGAGAGATGAACTTGGTGATGTCAGACTTTGAAGTCATTATCAAGTTGAAGGAGGTAGCACAGGTAAAAAGGTAAATGAGTAGTAGTTACAGAATTAAGCTAAAATTTGGAAGAAAGCCAAATACTCAAATATGGTCAGCAAATTTTGCTGTTTTAAGTCCATCAATTCTGAAAGAACTTGTAATTTTATTCCAAGCCATCTCAAGATATTCATACTGCATACATGATCAACAAAGTAAGAACCATAGGACTTTTTATAGAAACCTTAACATATAATTTTGCTAGTAGGTATCAACAGAACTTTGGTACATAACAGCAATCTCAATATGTTCAATTACTTGTTCACATTACCAAATGCTGCTTCCTTTGCCTGGTACTCAGCATCAGACTACTTAGTCCAAAGGGTCTGTATCTGATGCTGGGAGGAAGTGGGTAGGAGATGGGTGGATACAGACAGCAGGATGAGAAGAGCAACTACAGCGGGATAGGTTGAACATGTAGTAACTGTCTTGTTAAACTTTTGCAGCAGTCATTAAAACAGAATCACAGAATCACAGAATTTCTAGGTTGGAAGAGACCTCAAGATCATCGAGTCCAACCTCTGACCTAATGCTAGCAGTCCCCACTAAACCATATCCCTAAGCTCCACATCTAAACGCCTTTTGAAGACTTCCAGGGATGGTGACTCCACCACTTCCCTGGGCAGCCTGTTCCAATGCCTAACAACCCTTTCAGTAAAGAAGTTCTTCCTAACATCTAACCTAAAACTCCCCTGGCGCAACTTAAGCCCATTCCCCCTCGTCCTGTCACCAGGCACGTGGGAGAACAGGCCAACCCCCACCTCGCTACAGCCTCCCTTGAGGTACCTATAAAGAGCGATAAGGTCGCCCCTGAGCCTCCTCTTCTCCAGACTGAACAAGCCCAGCTCCCTCAGCCGCTCCTCGTAGGACTTGTTCTCCAGGCCCCTCACCAGCTTCGTCGCCCTTCTCTGCACCCGCTCAAGCACCTCGATGTCCTTCTTGTAGCGAGGGGCCCAAAACTGAACACAGTACTCGAGGTGCGGCCTCACCAGAGCCGAGTACAGGGGGACGATCACCTCCCTAGCCCTGCTGGTCACACTGTTCCTGATACAAGCCAGGATGCCGTTGGCCTTCTTGGCCACCTGAGCACACTGCTGGCTCATATTCAGCTGACTATCCACCATCACTCCCAGGTCCTTCTCTGCCTGGCAGCTCTCCAACCATTCCTCTCCCAGCCTGTAGCTCTGCTTGGGGTTGTTGCGCCCCAGGTGCAGGACCCGGCACTTGGCGTTGTTGAACTTCATGCAGTTGACCTCAGCCCATCGGTGCAGCCTATCCAGATCCTCCTGCAGAGCCTTCCTACCCTCAAGCAGATCAACACACGCACCTAACTTGGTGTCATCTGCGAATTTACTGAGGGTGCACTCGATGCCCTCGTCCAGATCATCAATAAAGATATTAAAGAGGACCGGCCCCAGCACCGAGCCCTGGGGGACGCCACTAGTGACTGGCCTCCAACTGGACTTGACTCCATTTACCACGACTCTTTGGGCCCGGCTATCCAGCCAGTTTCTAACCCAACGAAGCGTGTGCCAGTCCAAGCCAAGAGCAGCCAGTTTCTTGAGGAGAATGCTGTGGGAGACGGTGTCAAAAAATGTTTCTTACCATCTTTGTTTAGCCTAGCTAGTACCCCTTTGTTAATGCCTTCTGGAGAACTACAGCAGCTGACTGACTTCTTAAAAAGTGGGAGGGTACCAGTGGTGTTTGAGAAGGGAGAACATGAGAACAAGTGTACATGTATGCCACAAGAGAGCAGAAAACTTGTAATAAATCATCTAAGAAAGAAGCTGTCTGAAGTAAACTAACTCTTTACTGGTTTATTCAAATGCATTTTACGTTATATAAGAGCGGGGCATAGAGCTTGCATTTTCTTGTTGTCAGGGTATCAGAGCCTAAATGAGGGGATGCTTATGCCTGGATTTGAACATAGGCTTAAGGTTAGCACTAGAATTGTTTACTTTTACTTGGCCTTTATGCATGTGTATGTGTTTATGTATGTATCAGCTGTTGTTGCCCCCCCGCCCCCAAAAAAAAAAAAAAAAAAAAAAAAGGTTAAGGGGAAAAGAGCAGAACAGATTCTGGATTTTACAGAACTGTTTCCAGTAGGGAAATACTGTCATTAATATCTTTGCAATTCATGCTTTGTAACGTGATTTTTCACTTCTTCTGTCCCAGACCTGAGACAGATTAAATCACAGATGCACAGAAACTGCTGGTAACATCAGCTGAAGGGATTAAAATGGATTTGAATTCTTTAATTAAGAGGAAGCAAAGATCATGTGTAGCACTAAGATATTTTCTTTTTCTTTTAGAAGAAGAGCATTAGGATGGGAAAAGAACTGTTTAAATGAAGAGGAACAGGATAATACAGCCATGAGTAAATTTAAACTCGAGATTGGTTCCAGTCAACTAGATCAGAGAGGTTCTGGCACACTTATCATGTGAATGCATCTTTAAGAAAAGAGCTCAGTATTTTGAAGGTAGAGTTTAATAGAAATATAAAAAGTGTGTATGTTGTGTTTCCATATATCAGCGGACAGTGATCCAATGACCTGGTCTTTGGATTATGAGAGTTCCTATTTTACATTTCTTAGACAACACTATGGTTAGTATTCCAGTTGCAAAAATTTACAAGTAAAGGATAGATTTGCTTTACTTCATCCTCTCTCCTCTGTCCCCATATACCACATAAGGTAAATGTGAACACCAAGTGCCACTGTAACGTTTGAAGAAGAGGCTTGGCTGCAAAATGCAGGATGGGAAATCTCCAGTGGTTCACCCGTCTCTTGCCATAGCCACTAGCCTCCCAGGTTTTGCAGCTTCCACTGGCTGCAGCAGTGAGCAGTTTTGCACTGAAGACTCAAACCTAAACGTTTGACCTGCAAGTGTGTTGCTGCTACTTTCAAGTTACCATTCAGCAGAATGCCCTTAACCTGGAGATCTAGAGACAATGCACACTCATTATGTGCTGGTGTCTGATGATATCATGTCTGATATCTCAGGTTGGTAGAAATGACCTATCCAGATCAGGTGTTCAAGGTACTTCAGGGGCTAGTGTGAGGAAGTGCCATCATGTGTGACATCCTTGGCCTTCTGTTGTCTGCGTAGCTTTTGAGTCCACCTGATGACTGGGGCTTCCTCATTCAGTTTCATTCAGAGTACGCTAGCTCTGCCCTAGCAATCCCATTTTGGTTGTTCTCTCCCCTCAGCCCGTTCAATTTTGGAGTCTTATGTACTGCTGTTTCTTCCCATAGATTAATGAACAATCTGCTGTCAGGTTAGTTTTGCCTCTTTCTTTTTGGTATGTAAGGCAACTGACAATGCTAGCTTGGTAAGTTTTTTGTGCCTCTTGTATCAGATCATTCATTCCTGCCCTTGCACTACCACATCTCTTTTGCTGTCGTGTCTTTTTTTTGTGTGCAGTCACTTGATGAATTAGATTAAAAGCCTGATCCACTGTTTCTCTGTTGAAAAGATCTTGAATTGTTTTCAGGTGAGATCAGACGTTAATAAAATAATTAAAAATAACATCAGAACACATAGTGTACACTTTGAAAATGAATTTAATGAAAGCACTTACGAAAGAGCGCAATGTGTGTTTGTAATGAAATGACTTTTACATAATTATTAGTATAAGTTGTCCTTTTTGTATCTTGACATATCATTCATCTGCAAGGATATGTAGTAAAGCACTGAATGGTTTTGAGAGCTGAGTGCTGGTAAGACTGTACAGCACATCCTGAATTTATGAAGTGAAATTAAAGCTGCAGTTTAAAGGAAGGAGACGAGATTTTAAAGCAATCGTTTTTCTGTCAGAAGAGTCTTCAACTTACCTGTAGATATAGATGGTTCTGGTTTGCTCTAAATCTTACGCTGAGGAGATAAAATTAATTATGAAAAAATGTCTTATTAGGGTGTTCTAGTGTAATATTCTGAGAGAAGTATCTTTAAAGGTGAAGGTAATTTGTAATTGAAGATGTGTAACTCTTGTTTATAATTTAACGTTAGTCAGTGTCATTAATTTGGTTTATGTCATGTTTCAGTTTGGCACAAGTGTTTATGTCGCTATGCACTCAACTGGGGCAGGGAACCGATATGATTGAAAACTAGCGTCTGGTATTTGCTGTACAGATAGAAAAGCATGCTGGTCAGTGTAAAGTGTCAGGAAAATGGGTGAAACAGCCTTTTTCAAATGCAATCCCAGCTTCTGCTGAACTGGGGTTGCAAGGTGATGTTCTGTGAGCATCTGGGCAGCCACATCACTTCATTGATGCCGAAGGGAAGAGAGCTGCCTGATACCTTCTTTCATACTCTTGTTAGAAATCCTGCCCTACTCCTGTGCTACCTCTTTCATAAGTGGTAGGAATATACAGCCAGGAGAAAAGCTGAGTTGAGGAAGAGGAGGGATGGATTCACTTCTGTTATCAGTGGTGTTAAGCTATGTCTGCCTAATGTGAGCTGCGTAATGACACTGCAGCTTCAGTATTTCATCTGGTGACCTGTATAGTTCTCTTAATACAAAGTAATACTCAAAAATCTTTATATTTTAAGAAGGCATTGACACATTTAATTTAAACATTTATTTTTAACTACATGGATGGGAAAATTTATGTGAGGCAAAGAATAATTTAGAACAAAGAAATTTATGGTTAACATGGCATTTTTTTCCTAATGTCATGTGGATTTAAAGTGAGATATGCTTAACATGGCTTAGATAGGAAAACTGTCCTTCTTTTTCTGTGTAAAAGCTGGGTTTGTATATTTTAACCAAAGGATTTTTAGATGATATGCACAGAAAAGAGATTTCACTTACATTAAATACGGTCTTTGCTAGCAAACTGGTAAATCTCAAAATAGATGCTTTCAGCTTTTTTATATTGCTATCAGAACAATAAAAGCATTCATTTTTTTGTTAGTTTGTTTGAAAATGTATTTGAACTTTTAATACATAGTAAACTTCTTGAGTAGTTTGCTGGAACTTGCTCTACAACTGTAATCCTCCAAATTTCTTTAATCTTTTAGGATGGAGTAGTATATGATGTTAAATTTAAAGACTGGCACTAATAAAAAAAAAATGAATTCATTTATGTTCTATATATACACTTCATAAAACAAAGACAAAAAAGGAAATTTATGGTCTTAAAAAAAAAGTACATATTAATTTATGTCTTAACGGGTGAGCATGTGGTGTATACAGAAATAGAAACATGCCAGATAAACTCTATCTAAACCTCTGAATTGAATTAGGTCAAATATTTAAAGTAATGGAATCAATGGTCATTGCACGCTGTAATTATTTATATCTGAAGTCAGTCTTTTTATTATTTCGAAAAATCTTTTGACTTTTTTTGTGCTTTGTAATTCAAGGTATATGTGTGATTCATAATTACAACTTTTCTTGCTAATTAAATCAATTTAGTGAATAATTAAGGTTTCTTTTCATTGATGATTTTGAAGACTAGCATATTTTCCAAATATTTATTTATTTATTTTAAGAACTGTAAATTTAAGGGGAAAGAGCTTTAAATGGGAAATGTAGGACAATTCCACTAACTCCCTTGTTGCTGTGCTCTATGCTGTACCATAATTATTAATATTACTTTTTTTGCCCTCCTTTGCATTCTGTTTTGTGTGTCCACAGCTGAAAACTTGTAAAACTGCAGACTTGAGGTGCTTGAATTCTCACTTCTGTGAAGTGTTTATAGTGGGAAACTTGACACTGACTTCAAGGGGAATAAGGGAGAGAGGTAATGGCAAGAGGAAATTGCTCTAGCAAGAGACAGCTAAACTGAAGAGAGAAGGACTTTGCAGAACTCAGGAGGGCAAACTAGAGTTTTAAAATACTTTGTACTGTGAATCTTTTTTTTGTACAGGCATTTGTTTTCTGGCCATAGGAAGTGCTTTGGAGATTTTCTATCTTCAGAGTCTTCTTGGACTGGAGGAAAGTACTTCAAGGATCTTATCGATCAGATACTGATAAAGTAATAATGACACTGATAAAATAATAATTTGAAGGTAACTTAGCAAGTAAGTTTGTGCAATGAGTTATAACTGTGGTCTTGCTTTCCTCGTGAAATTGCTTGTTACAGCTTGTTTTTTACTGAAGCGTTAACAGAATTAGGTAATATTAGTGATGTTTGAAAAACTTGTGATGCTTCTCTACTTCTCCATTCTTAAGAATCTGCAAAGCATAAGCAAAAGGTAGGACTAGGTGATCTTTTGAGGTTCCTTCCAGCCTAGGCTGTTTTATGATTGTATGAGAAGCTTATACTTGAGTCTGTTAGACAAGGATAGCTATTTTGTTAAGAGTAAGTCCTGAGTGAGTCCTTAAACGTAGTCATCAGGTTAACCTTTCGTGTGTGCTTTTAAATTAAAAGTTTCACTCAGTCAAACAGATATGATTGTTGTACAAGAAACAGAAGAGAAAAAGATTTACATTGGTTTATGCTCAGTCCAGACTTCGAATCTTTGAAAGTCAAGGGCTAAAAACATATATTATCATAAAATGACTTTTGACTGTACAGTGAATAAAGATATGAATGGGTAAAAGGCATTTTTACTTCTGTAAATAAATGATGATAAATAGAATAACAATTTGAAAAAAAATCACTGTAAGGAGATCTAAAGATAGCTTGTACCTTGGACTGTGGTCTAGAAATAAGTCATTGTCCAACTTCTGGAAACCATTTAGTGAAACTGAGAGAGTTTTGACATCAAGGAAATTAGGAATTGTTCATGAGAAGATTTAAAAAAAATACATTTTTTTCAACTAATAGTCTTACTTGTAACCAGCAACACAGCATAGGTAGGGAAATGCTGTGGCACATTAATGCTGCTTAATGTATACTACTGAAGATAGATGAGCAGCATAAGCCACATCTTTGAAAGTTCCCTTTTTCATTCAGATTTGCTTAACAGTATGATTGTGTTTAAATTTCAGTGGCTTCAGCACTTTCTGGTGCTCTTCTAATTCTTACTGCTTTACTGAATTAGAGATAAGGTGTTAAAATTTTCATACCAGTGAAATTTGAGCATGGGGAAAGACTTTAATAACAATGCAATAGAAAAGTATGAATTACCAATTTTAATGTCTACCAAATAAAAATAAAAGAAACTTTGAGTAACAACCCTCTTTTCCACTTCCAAATTATAAAGATTAAAATAACTTCAATGTATCCAATAGTGAAACTGTCTACAAATTATTTTTTTGGGGAGGATGTTGGGGGAAGCGTTCCATTGGAGGTTCTATCCCAACTTGCACTGTCAGTAGATGTTTTAGAATAGACCAATAAAATGGACAGAACAGACTGCTAGGACCACGGGTTATTCACCCAAGAACTCTAATGGAACTGAAGGATGAAGCAGCTCTAAAACTGCCCTATGAACTGTTCTGTGTAAACTGTAGTTAGAACCCAGGCCCGTGTCACAGGAAAGGAAGCACTTGGCAAATGCAGTGATAGTTTTTGAAAAGGATCATGTTATCCTCATGTTTGAGGATCTGTGATTATGGAAGTTGATATCCATGGTGCTCATATTGTAGAAAACGATTAATAAAGGGCAGAATTAGTTAACTATTAATTAATGGTTCATACACTGGTGAAGTCTTCTCTATCTCAGTAATGGTTAAAAGCAAGTAGGATTTTAGGAGCTGTTAGGAAAGAAAAACAAAATAATGAAAAAAAATGCATTGCTGTGCAACTCCAAGCTTTGCTGCATCGTACATATTTTGTATGGTTGTTCTTGCTATTAAAAGATATAGTAGAGATATAGCAAAACTGATCAAGATTATGGAGACAAATAAAAGTAAGTCTTTCTTTGTACAGTGCATAATTAAGAATGGGAACTGTGCTGAAGGACTTCAATGTTTACAATTTATCAGATATAAAAAACAATTATAGAAATGTATGGAAGAACAATCTGTTGAGGATTATTAAATGAAAAGATTTTGCTTGTGAATTTGACAGCCTCTGAAATGCTAATATATGAAGACTTGCAAGGAAGCAAGTTCTTGTTCTCGTACAAGAAGACTACTTCTTTTACTTCTTCCTTGTTTCTTCTACATCCATGGAAGAAATTGACTTTGGATCCAACAGAGCATAGTTATTCCTCTGAAGAGGTTTTCAGGTGCAGCAATCTAGCTCTAGCTCTAACTGCTTTTGGTAACTGAGTCTTGCAGCTTCAGTTGCCTTGTTGTACTTAATGACTTGTGCTGGCTCATTGTCCAGCACTTGTGAGGTTCTATACCTCCTTTCAGATAACAGACCCAGAAAGGAAGAGTTGAACAATTGTCAGCCATCCTATTTCATGGAATAGTAGGTAACATTGCTGTACTTCTTTGATCATCTGTGCTCACCTCAGGTGCAACTGCACTCAGATCTTGTTATTCTGCTTTTGATAGCTTTTGCCAAGTGATGGGTCAACCTTGTAAGCCAAAGCAGCTATGTCTTGGTGATAGGAATATATCTTAAAATGGGAAGGTCTTGAAAATCACAGGAGAATTGTATGTACGCTGGAACTAGACGAAATAACTTTACTGCTGAGGACACAAGTATGTTTTAATTTTCCTGTTTCAGCCAACACTACTGTAGCGGAAGGCACATCTGTATCTTCTTTCTCTTCCTCTCACAGGAAAACTATAGAAGTTTTATGTCATTCCTGGAGTTGAATGAATCTCGATTAAAGCTTTCAGTTCTAGTGTGGGATCAATCAAGTGTTTGGATTATAGCTAAGAAACAAATTCTTCTGATTTATATATATCATATTGCTCACAGGGTTTTAGATCTTGAGATGTATAATTTCAAAATTGGATTTTATTTTAAGATTTTATCAACTTCATTAAAAATGGAAGAGGGACGTTAGAGAGTCTAATGTCATTGTTTTTTGAATAAGTTATAGTCATTTAGAAACTATTTGGTCAGTATAACTGCATTTATATTTTAATAATAAAATTAAGACAGTATTTCTGCTTTAAAAAACCTTGCCTAATGACTTAGTTTAGCTATTTGACTGATTTCCCAAAAGCAGGACTCTGTAACTATAAACTCTGGAGTTCGTTCCTAGAAAAGAGGTTGAAAGCCCAAACATTAAGTCTATTTGTTTAATCACTTTTGCCAGTGTACTAGTTCTTGTCATATGAATCAGCCTGTGCCAGTTATCATTGTCTTCTTGCAAACAAGGACCTGATATGTCTGTCTGTGATACGTATGTATTTACCTGTTTGTTGTTTTATTTTTTGTGTTGTTCCACCTATTCATGCCATGATTGTATAGTGTTTCAGTGGGCAGGATGCATGCACCTATAAAGATTCTAAGCTGAAGTACTTATTTACATGCATTAAATGGGATGTACATTTACAAGAAATAGTTGAAAGAAGACTGTATTAAGTAATATAAAAGGTGCTAGGTAATAAATACAAATTGGAACACCTTCTTGGATGTTTTTACCTTTTACAGAGCTATAAGAAAAGGCATTGGTATATTATAATTACTTTAACTCTCATACATATTATAATGCTTCAATGATTTTCTCATGCAAATATATATTTTTTCAGTATTTCTATGTATCACAAAATACCTGTCCTATTGTTAAGGGGTTATAATTTTTAATAAGGTGGGTATTTTGTGGTACATTAGAATACTGAAGAAATAGGCTGAAAAGCTTTGTGTAAAATATCAATAAATTAGCTCATGTAGGATGCCATCCACATATTCATAAAGCACTATGCTATAGACTTCCAAATGCAATGTCATATGTGTAAAATAGTCTTCTCACCACTCCCATCAGGCTCTGATTTCATTCAGATCGCTGCCACAGATGGAGAGAGTTGATTACAGAGAGTTGACTACAGTTGAATGTGTATATGGACATTTGAAAGAGGCAATAAAAAGCAACCTTTCTAATAGCTAAAACTCATTTGAGCTATTTGTTCACCTGCACATTCAGAACTGCTAATCTTGGCCTTACGTTAGTAAGGATGTGGAACTGTGGAGATAAGGAACTATGGTTGGAACTGTGAAGGGTGTGCAATGAAGACTGCTTGTTTATACCATTCTGTTTCTCAGACTCAGACGTCCGAGCATCAGATGAGGTGCTACTGGCCAAAGATGCTATAGGTCTGATGCTTGGACCATGTGTATGGCCACAGTCTAATAGGTGTAGCATGGAGACAGAATATGTGAGGGTGTACAGGAATTAATACCTGACATTACCGTCTAGTTGCATAATACCTGAAAAAAGACATCTGATTTTGAAATAAGTCAATGGTATAATATGATGGTCCAGCTTCAGGAGCCATGAGAGCTGGATATGCATTTTGATATCACCTGGTTTGATTGTTCTCTGTATGGAACAAGAATGTCTTATCACTATTATCCTCAATAGCCACCTCTTTTCTGTAGCAGCTGCCCACTCTCAGTGGGCTGCTTTCTCTTTTTCCCGTGTAAGCAGAAGTTTTCCATTTTCTATCTTTTCTATTTTCTATATGCTTTCCTTCCTGTCCCAGTGCCCTCCCCAAGTAAAAGTCTAATTACTTATTTTCTTTATAATCTAGATATTTACTTCACCGGTTCAGATACTCTATTCAATTTTTAATATATTTTTTTTCTTTTTCCTTTTCTTCTTTTTTCATTTATGGAAGTAGTTTTGTGTCTTTCTCTCTCTCTTTTTTTTTTTCCCTCTCTCTTATAAATTAGTCAGCAAACTAGGTAAAATTTTCTAGAGGCAGTAGTAAATATCAGAGTTTTCATTGCGAAGTACAACATTTCCTATGGGGAAAACAAGTAATATGTATGCTTTGCTTCTTTCTGCTGGCAACAACATTAGGATGTGACCTGAATTCTCCTGAAGAAGTATCATGTAAGTTTGCAGTAATTTAGTTTGTTGCATAATTGTATAACTGCATACAATACCTGCATGAGTTCCTGGAGTAAGTTATATATTTTTCCTTAGGGTTATGATACATTTAGTATTGCTATAACTTTGTGTGTAACCTCTTCTTTGGTGAAAATTCCAGAGAGAATTAGTTCATTTGCAGCATTGTTTCTTGATATCAAAGTTGAGAGTTAAAATTGTGTGCAACTGCTGTTTTTTTTTTTTTTTTTTTTTTATATGTTTGTATAGTTTTGTATTATCTCTGAGACTTGTAGTGCATGGATACTGTTTTCTACCCTGAGAAAAATGTAAATATGTTTCGATTTCAGCCCTTATTTAATTCCTAGTTCAAGGCTATCAGGTCAATTTTAAGTAAATTCAAGTAATTACAGTATATTAGTGTTATTATTAAGGAAATTATTTTGTTTCCTATAAAATAACGACTTGTCATGTTCCAGACTAGATGTAAATTATTACTGTATTTTCATTATGGTTCAGACTAGTAAGACATAAAAATGGTGTAGAATCAGTGCCACAGAGTTGTACGGATGTAGTGGCATCTGCAGCTGCAGCACTGATTAGATAGGCAACTCAAAACTGTTAAGAATGACAGTTTTAAGCATGTAGTCAATAAGGAGTTACTGCTGGAGAAAGCAGTTGTATGATTTTGAGATCTACAGCCCCCAACACATCCTTCTGGATTTGGTAAGGACTATACTAAAAGCATAGCCAGAAAAAAATAATGAAATTTTAGTGGCAACCTCCTTTTTGTCTGGTAGCTCTAGTGTCATTCTGTTCCTATTGTGAGCATAGGATGTTGAGTTCTCTGATGGTTCAAACCTATTCCTTTGTTTTCACATGTGTAGGGAACAAAGTGTTTCAGTTTTCCTGGGACAGGAGAATGATAACCTCTTTGATAAATCCATGCTAAAAGAAACTCAAGGCCAACTGGTTCTGGGTAGGGCAAGGAAAATAACTAAAGTGGATTGTGCCTTTCGTAATCCACTTGCCAGGACCCTAGATATCTGTCCTTCTTCCAAGGACTGTTTTATGTCTTAGTTCTGTGATTCCATCTTTTGGAAAGCCAGGTTGTTTTCTGCACTGTGGCTTATCTTCAAAAGCAGCATCATGCTGCCTAGCAGGTGTAGTGTATTAAAAGTGATTTGGAAGATGATTCAAATTTGCGTGTCCACAAAAGGGACTAGAATCCAGTTCCTTCAATCACTCTGTGAGGTCTTTACGTTCTTATCTCTTTGGTAATAGTCATACTGGACAACACAGCTCAAAGACATCAAGAAACATCAAGACATCATTTAATCTGTCTTCTTATCCTGAATAAAACCTATTATGCTTAGAAAAATACATTTTTATTTTTTTTTTAAGAATGTCGTAGCTGTCAAAGCTCTCTTTTAAAATCCACAGAAGTCATTCCAATTTAGGGAAGTGTTCCTGGTAATTCACACTACATCTGGTTTTGTCAGGAATCATTAATGAGCTAGAAATTGTAATCCTAACAATTCCATTTACTAAAACACAAAATAGGTTCAATATATATCTTTGAAATATAAGATTTGGTGCATTCAAGGGTAATGTTAGGCTTGATGAATGTCTTCCCAGATCAGAGAGACTGGGTTATCTATTTTGGGGTTAATAATTCCGTAATCAGGCAGGCAAGTATATGATATGGCTACTGTCAAAAGGACAAGTCTTACTGACAAGCCTTCTCATTTATATCCATCTCCTGAAGACAGTGGTATATACTTTTATTACCATATATTTTCTACTCAAATATTTGAAGCATGTGTGACAATTTAGGACAATCATACTGCAAAGCTTGGAAACTAATTTCAGATGCTAGATAATTAGGTAAATAATAGGAATTCATTGGGTGAATAACGTTTGACAGTGAAGATTTGTGCTGAATTAAAAAACAATGGAGATTGGATATAAGGAAAGATTTGTTTGTTTTTGGTCTTTTATTTTGTTTCCATAATAGCTGGAATGGTTCTTTTCCTAGTAACACATTATCAAACATCTATGTTATTTTAAGTAAAATTCTTATGACAGTGTGTAAATAATGAGAAATAAATTCAGCTTGTATAATGTGTTTGGAAGATCCTATTTGTATGAACTATAATCTGAAAAGAAAGAATAAGCCAGAATTTCCAGCACTGTTAATGCGTGTTTATGCAATCACTTTGCCTTTATGTTATTTTCTAACAAGGTGATTACATCATATATATAAAAAAACATCTTTTTGGAGGAGATAAGGAAAATAGCTAATAAGTATGTACTCACTTATATTCCAAGGTAATGTTAGTCTTTGAATGAGCCTGTGGTCTATGATAATTATTTGTTTAGACAAGGGGGCACAAAACCACATAATTTGGGGTTGTTTCTTTATTGCTCAATGTTGAGAGGTATTCACATACCTTCTTTATGTACCTTCTTTTTTACCTTTTTTTTGTTACTGTTAAAATCCAATTCAGTGTATTAACCTGGCCAGGTTGACTGAAGTCAGTTGCACGGTATGTTAAGGATTCTTTTATGTCCTCAGACAACTCTTACAATTAGTATTAGCATCTTCATTCAAGTCATATATTAAACAAACAAACTTGTTCTAGAAGGCTAACATGCTGACAAATTTGACTGACAAACAAAAACTTAAAGATTACGAGCACTAAATACAAAACCACTATTTTTTGTTTGTATATTCAGTGATTTGTTCTTCTCTTTGTGCATTGACTACACTTGGCAGGAAATATGTTCTGTATTCATTAATGTTTTCTCTAAATATCATCTAAATATCGAAAGCTAACAGTGAGTGTGTTTGTGCTTACTTTGGTAGTAAAAAAAGAGGAGGAAGATTTTGAAGAAAAGAAATCCATTAAGAAACGAATCAAGGAATTAAAAGTGCTGGACCCAAAGATTGCACAGAATCTGTGTAAGTAGATTTTGGTTTTATGATAAAGTAATGTTATATTAATATTCCATTAAAAATGTCTTTCTCTCTTGTGTGACTACCTCATAACCACTGTTTGGTTAAATGTGTGAGAGTATGCTTTATATGTGTGGCATTAAACTCAAACATGTAAGTTAATACAATTGAAAATATATGTTAAAAGAAAAGACCCAGAAAACAGTTAAACAATATCTCTCATTTAAGAATGAGTTTATTTCATTAGGTATCCTAAGCAATAGGATAAATAGGATACAGCTGAATATCTACTACCTGTCTTTATTTTCAACATATTCATTAAGGATTACTGCCCACACAACCAAAAAGTCAATAAAGACAGTAATGTCTACAAGATGTCTGGCCAACCCTCATGCACTTTGCAGAAGAAAGCAATAATCAGTACACTGCACAATAATACACAAATAAAGAAGCCAAAGTTTTGGCAGACGAGAGTGGTATAATGAATAGGTAACTAAAGGCAGGCAGAAAAAAAATTAGAAATGATCTTATAATGGTGAAGAAATAAACAGGTTTATATGAAAAAAATAATATATGTATGTATATATATGTATTAACTGCTTATATGGTTTTGGTAGTGGTAATTTTCTTGAGCTGCTTTTTTTGTGAGAAAGCACTAATGAGACTGTTGAAGAAAAAAGCCTAACTGTCATCTTGGTACAAAATACTATGGTGGCAATGACTGTCCTTGAGAGTAGACTTGTCTAAGTGTTCTTTGATGCTAGATGTTACACATGACAAATGGATGGAGAAAGCTGGAATTACTGGAGAACAGTAAATAAAAATACACTTTAAATTGTTCTCTTATGTATATTACTTCTCTTATGTGTATTGTTTGTTGACCTTTAGATGCTATACCCTACTTAATTGATGTTTTATAAGAAGAAATAAATTGTTTTCTTTAATTGTGGGTTAAATATTTATTTCAGCAATTTTCCTTGGATCTTTCCGAGTGCCTTACGAGGAAATCAAGATGATGATATTGGAAGTAGATGAAACACAGCTGTCAGAGTCCATGATTCAGGTAAGGAAATTTGACACTTGAAATCCCAGTATTTCAGGGTAAGCATCTCATCAAATAGAAAACTGTGCCTAAAAAGCCTCTTAATGTACACTGTTTGGCTATTAAATCACTGCAAGAGTTATTTTTTTCTGTGAACTCCGGTTCTTTTTATATTTGTAAAGCTATTTTTTTTATGAAAGTAGCTGAGTTGATGTTCTCTACTTTCTGTATTCCTATTATCTAAACCTAAATTGATTTTATTTTTGTTTGTATATTCAAACAGCTTATGTTTGTTCCCTGGTTACTGTATATTCTTTTACAATTTGTTTTTACCCCAGGCTCAGCTGCACAAATCTTTTGTTCTTGTTGAAAACTAGGTGGAAAGGGATATTTTCTTCTACTCTCTCTTTTCTCTTTCCTCTTACTTAGAATCTTGCCTTAGGACATCCACACTGACCACATTTCTTCCTTAGAGCTTATTTGGATAGTGTTTTTCTTTTCCATATTATTTTATTCAAAGTATGATTCTGTGTGAAGACAAAAGATACTCAAAGTTCCTTATGTTTTTCTATTCGCAGAGTTATTTAAAGGATGATAAGTTGAAGAATTCCATAAAACTAATTCTAATACAAATGCTTTATTTTAGAACCATGGGGAAAAAAAAAACATTTGGAGAAATGTCTGGAGGTCATCTGGTCCAGTCTCTGCTCGTAGCCAGGACAACTAGAGCAGATTGCTTAGGACCTTTCCCATTAGGTTTTGAGCATCTCCAAGGATTGAGATTGCACAGTCTTTCTGGATATATTTTCCAGTGTTGGACTACCTTTATGGTGGAAAAACATTTTCTTGTTTATCCAGCTGGAATTTTCTTTTTTGGCACTTGAGACCTTGGCCTTCTGTTGCACCCCTCCAAGACGAGCCGTATTATATCTTCTTTATATATCTTTCAGGTATCTTCCTGATATATCTTTCATTGGGAACCTGAAGACTACATTAAATTCCCCTGAATCCAGTTCTGTTAAACTTGCACAAATGCAGTTCTCTGAATGTCTCTGCTGTGTCCCCAAGTTGTATGCCATGTCCCACAGTCATCTTGATGACGCTTAATTAGATTTGCAGGGATCCTTCTGTAGACCAAGATTGCCGTTCTTTTGGATAGGATTCCTATATATTGTGATGAACTTCAATTTTTTGTAATTATGGCTCCTATATGCCAAGTTTTAATTGTGAACAATGTACTAGTAATGTAGTGTAGGTGTTCCCTAAGGAGTATTTAGATTATTGACATGTACAACACACCTGAAAGTGTGTTGGAGAGATGGGCACGAGTCCCTGCTGAAACATCCCAAAAAGATAAAGTTAGATTTTTAGAAGCATAAGCTTTTTGCAGATCTGTTGATTAGTGAAGAAAGAAATATAGGTAATAAAAAGAGATAAAATGAGTTATAACATTCAGACTCACGAGATTCAAATGTATGACTCACACTGCAACAAGTAGCAATTTGGATTCAAAGGTCAAAACAAAACAAAAAAATTAATTTTTGCATGCTTTGCCTGCAAATTGAATGTTCACCATATTGAAATGTCAAAATAAGATCCTACTGAGGAGACTGTATGTTCGACATGTACCTTTTCGTGCACTATGCAGTTTGGGTGTCATCTTTTATCACTTGGATTTCAAAGATCTTTAGACTCTGTTGAGCTATTTAGACTTCACTTTCCTTTAAAGGGAATTTTTCTACTGAATGATTTGCAGGATGGGATGTTTTTCTTAGGAAATATTTGAAAGAAGAAAGATGAGCCATCATCTCCAGTGACTGCATGTATATATCATTGTGTAATTCTTTCTATTTTGTTGGAAAATGGAGCATCAAGATGCAGTTAATATTGCCACTGAAACTATGTATTGCTTTAAGGTTATTAGGATGAACAGAGTAGTTTATGCCTTAGAGCTCATTGTTGATGCTAGTTTGTGCTTACATCCCTTTTCTTTTTCAAGGTTTTCTCTGTGCTTAGAAGATGCATGATTTGTCTCTTTATGTATGTAAAATAAATATGTGGGGTAATAGCTGAGATTCTGTAGAACTGCATGACAATCTGAGAGGTAGAATATGCTACACTGTTATGTTCAGCTTGACCTCTGTCTCAGAGTTTCCATGTTTTCTCTGAATCTCTATTATGCTGTTTGACCTTATCATTCTTTCTAGTGGTGAAAATTCAGCTTCTTAATGATATTACATCCTTAATAATACTGTGAAGCAACCTGTCTGTAATATATATTATATATCAATATTATGAAAAACTGACAACTTGATGTATTATTTCCTTGTGTGTAATTCAAAGAAAACGAAACATTTTTTTTCGTATCTTTAGGTGTTTTTGAGATCAGAAATGAGAGTCTACAGTCTTTTGGACAAGTTAGTGTTTGAGTCCTTTTGTGTTTGGTTTTGTAGGGGAGGGAACAATTTTATTAAAAAAAAGGATAAGAGACACTGAAGGACCAAAAGTGAAGTAAGGAATAATGTCCTACAAGAAGACAATGATATTACCAACTGCTGCAACTGACTGAAAGTCAGTGTAGTAGAATACAAGTAATAATGCTCACAGTATCCTGTTTGAAAGTTATATATATGTAACAAGGCATGCTGCTGGATGATTTCAGGTCACTTTTTTTTTTTTTTTTAAAAGGTGATTATACATTATCAAGCCTAAATGAAATGGAAAATTCAGTGAGACTTATTAGCTCCAAATTTACTTTGCAAGTTTGTGTGTAATCATTTCTGTCAAATGGCTTTATCCAAGCTTCTCGTTTCTGAGTAAAACAGTTCAGTAAGGACTTTGAAAATGGTACCATCTAAGTTCAAACCTCGAAAAGCACTTAGACATCTATCCTCCTTTGAAAGTGGTTGAATCGTGTGTCTCATTGCCTTAAAAATCTAGTATTCCCCCTCACATATGCTGAGGTTACTAAATAAATTAAAATATCCATCTGTATTGTCTCTTTTAAAGCATGTCTGCTTTTAAAAACCTAAAATAGTGTTGGGTTTGGATATCCAATGAAAATGTAGTTCTGTGTATTTTGTTATTCTGAGAAGAGCAAAAGCATACATAGGTTTGTATGCATGTGGCTGTTTTTACATATTTATATGATACCTTAAATATTTTGTTGGTTCTCCTTTTCAGAAATTTCTCATCTTCACCATTTTTTTTGTCTAGCTGTTAATATTGCCCAGTAAATCTTAATGTCACAGTTTCTGAAGTTGGAGAGTTGTCCTTAATCCTACCTTTTTGTTATACAGAATGCATAAGTAAAATGTATAATTTGTGTCTCTCTCCATCCTGTTCCCCTCCCTTCTCTTGTTAGAATTTATATACTTCTGAAATATACTTCTGAAAAATTAATATACTTCTGAAAGACATCAGAACTCTGAAATTTATGCTGTAATCCAAATAGTCATTGACTAATTATCAGAATGTTTCCCGTGACTTAGTCAAAATTCTTTCTCCTGCTTATTCTCCTTATTCTCTGTTTGATATTCAAAATGTATTTCATCTCTAGTAGTTCAAAAGCTTTATCTGAACACCATAAAGCCGCTTTGATACCAGCTGCTGCTTCGATTTTTTTTTTTTTTTTGGTGTTCAATATTGAAAACATTCATACAACACTTGACTGTTCCTCTTTTTGAAAAGTTTTGTGATCGGTCTTTCTACATGCGAAAATTATTTTATTATCAAACAATGACCTTTTAATCTCAATAAAAATTAAGGAATTGTAGTATATTCAAAGTATTGGCAATAACTGTTATGTATATATCAAGACAGAAAAAAGTAGGTTATCAAAACCTAATTTAAAATGTGCCTTTTACACTTGAAATCTCTCTGCCCTTTGATGTCTGCTGAATTTTATAGATTTAGTGCTGGACATCTTAATTCATAATTAATAGATGTAGCCTTTTGTAGCCTTTTTTATTTTTTACAAAAATGTTTTCCAATTGTAATAACAGCAAGGATATATATGACTACCGTCATAAATTCTTCATGCTGAAAGTTAGTCTGGCACGTTCAAAACTGGATCCATAAAATTTAACTTTGCATTATTATTTTAAGCCTCATCATTCCTGCATTTTTACTGGTTTCCTTTTTTCTACCAAAATCCTTATCTGAGAGTGGAGTGTTTGTTGAAACAGTTCATTCTTTGACTATCATTTACTCTTTCTTTGGTTATTTTGGTCCTTGCACATAAGTCTAGCTTTTCTTTTTTTATTTGCTGACTTTACTTTCTTGATAAACTATGTTGTCCTTACAGTGGATGACACAAAATGCTTTAAAACAAATTACTTATCTTAGTCCTTAGAATCAAAGTAGTGTTTCAGTTCTTAAAATAGCGACTGTTTTTACACCAAAACAGAACAGTGATGAAGTACTGTCTAGTTCTTATCTACCAGAAAAAAAAGGTTTGATAAATGCTAAACTACCATAAAATGGTGATTGTACAAGAGCTAAGAGATTGAGTATAGGAAAACTAAAAGAAGTATCAAAGTGTTCAAGCTGGTTTTAAAAACCATTAATACTTTGGATACATGTATACTGGAATTACAAATCTAGTATTTTCATTTATTTTTTTAAGGCTATCAGAGGGAGATCCTGTTCACCAACTTGACTAAATGATTTTGTTGATTGCATAGCAATAAAACTATTTGCTTGCAGAGTAATAAAACAGATTTTGACTTAAGTGTCTGCTGTTCCACAGAGTAATGGGAAAGTGTTACAATTAGTCCTTCTGATCCATTCTTGAAAATATGGTAGTTGGTAGTGGTACAGCTGTGTTTGCCCAACCTGAATCAGTGTTAGAAGGATTGCATCTTTACTTCAGCTCAGAGAAGTACCTTCTACCTAGCTGGTAATTTATGTGGGATTCAGGTGCCTAAATTCAAATGACTATATGTAAGTGGAGGTGCTGAAGTGCTCTGGAAGCTCCAGGGAGTCTGAAGTCTTCTTAGATGATCAGATGAAGGTGTCATGTTTAGACTCTTGTGTTCACAAGGCATTCACTTATGTAAGTGCCTAAGCTTCCCATATGGACTTATGAATTGAGCTGAAGCTGGGTACCATCTCTGAAGTCCTACTTCGGGAAAGTGTGCATGCTAAGTAGTGTTCAGTGGGTTTAAGATTTTGTAGATATAGGCATTGCTTTACCTGTCATCACCTTACAGTCTGCTTTTGTTCTGAAATACTAGAAGGTAAATTATCCATTCTCAAAATATTTTTTTTTTTTTCTAGCATTAATCATTCTTGCCATACTTTAGTTAGGTACGTTACAGCTGAAATTCTTATTCTGCCTTCCCTGTCCTATTTACTTCTTTCGTTTTGTTTACACAGGGCATATCAAACATACTCATTACAAAATGGTATTTAGTAAAAGACAACAGAAACATGTATGTTCAAAGAATCAGCAGAAGATAGTGGCATTTAATAATTTGCTTTTTACACTTGGTAACCTGAATTTGTGGGTTACCTATTTACTTTCTATCAACTTTGGCACAGGAGTGTTGTCTTTGGAGTTCATGTTAGTGATGCGTAACTAATACCATTTACCTGCAATTATAAAAGCAATGCAGAATCTGAGATTTATAAGCCTCCTTCCTTTTCTTTTGATAGAATTTAATAAAACATCTTCCGGAACAAGAACAATTGAATGCATTGTCCAAGTTCAAGAGCGAGTACAATAATTTGTCTGAACCAGAGCAGTTTGGAATTGTGGTGAGTTCTGTTTTGTTAACACTATTTTTAATTTTCTTGCCTGAAATACAGTTTTAAAGCAATAAGAGCTTATTTTTTGTAAACATGAAGAGGTGGTATAGTAAAAAAGAAAAAAAAAATGTGTAGGTGGACATACCCATGGATCTGGAAGGCCTGATTGCCACATCCTCTTTCTTTAAAAAGCTAATTTAGATAAAAGAAACAAAAAAGTAGTATTTTCTGTGGCAAGGTTCACTGGAAGATATGGAGCCATTTTTTGAATTTCCATAATATGGTGGTTTTATCCTGCTGGGCATCTGAATTCCACCACTCTTGCTCAACCTCCTCAAAGGGAAAGGAGAAGAAAATACAATGAAAAAAGGCTCAAGGGTTCAGGTAAGGACAGGGAGATCACTCAGCAATTATCGTAACAGACAAAACAAACTCAATGTCTTTGTCCCCACTGCTCCTTTATGGTTACTCTCTGCCCTTGCTCCACGTGGGATCCCTCCCACATGATGCTGTTCTTCACAAACTGATCCTTCATGGGCTTCCCACAGGCAGCAGCTCTTCAAGAACTGCTCCAACATGGGTTTGTACCATGGGGTGCAGTCCTTCAGGAACAGATCGTTCCTGCTGGGCTCTGCTCACAGAGGCCACCCCTGCAGCTTCACCCCACCACCAAAAACCTTGTCATTTATACCTGATGCACGTTGATTTTTTTTTCTGTTCTATATGTAAATAGGAATGAAATACTGTAGTTGTCATTGTGTTAACCTGTTCTGCCTTCTTCCTCCTATGTTTTATAGTATGCTTTATCCAGAGTACTTACAGTCACCTTTCACATTCCCAGTAGGAAGATATGTTTATTATATCTCCCAGGTTGAATTTCTAAAGTGAGAGAGAAAATATAACACTCCTGGTTGACTGTTGGTGGTTGATGCTCTATTTGAAAAATAATAAGGGAATACCATGTATATAGCTCATAATTCATAATTATTAATTGTTTTATCCAGACAAACACAGAATAAGGCTATTTCTTTTCCTGGATTCATACATCCATATAGGTCTTTTCGTTGTTCATTCCTAGTTTTTTCAAGCTAAGGTGATCACTGACAGCTTCATCCAGGATGATTTCCCCTGGAAGGAAGAAATTATTTTAGAATTCTTTTAGTATCTTTGGCTTCAGGGAAAAAGTATCATGTCATTGTAACAATATGTAGTTATTTTTGGTAGTTGTCTGTGTGGATATCAAATATTTGTACCTACATATTAGAATATCTGGAGTACATGTATAGGATATGAGAGCAACACTCGAGATTCTGAATCAACTGAAGTTATCTCCTCCTTCCCTTTATTTTCATCTCCCCTGAAGGGTGAAAAAACTATCATAGATTCCCCAAATTTCTTCCTTGATCTGGAATAATAGTCTTAATATTAAATTCCATCATAAAGCAGATGTAATTAGAAGTCAGATGTACCAAGTTTAGTTTAGAGTCTCTTACGTTCAAAATTTAAGTAATATATTGTGATATATATGCTTCCTAAGAATGTATTTTCTCGTAGGCCCATATCTCAATCACTAGAAGAGATGGGTGGCGAGCTAGAAATGAAATTTCTGTATGAATATCAATGAATAAATTAATTGATCAATAAATAAATGCCATTGGTAGAGTCCCTGGTTGATGTCAGCTTAAAGCGGAGATGTTTGGAGAGGAGATGGTAAATGACAAATTGAAGGGAAAAACGATGTTAGAAAGAGTATTATGATAAAGGGGGAAAAACCAACATTATTTCATCTTTACCTATGCCATAACATGAATCTAGCTCACATATACATTTAGATGACACTATGATAAGCATCATAGGAAAAGAGAAAAAAGTTAATAATGGAATATGTTAAAAATACTTTGTCTAGCTTGATTTTCTGGTTTTGTCTTGTGCTATTTGGTGCCACTGAAGGCAAGTCCTTCTGTGCTTGTCAGAAGTGGACACCCTTTCTGTAAAACTTCATTGATTTGTTATGATTTTTTTCATCATGTTTTATGTAAGCATGAAACATTACTTTTTCTTATACATATATATGTATACATATATACATATATATATATACTTTTATATATATATATATGTATATATGTATATATCAAATTGGTGTCTGTTCTGGAATTGAACTTGCTAAAAGCTGTACTTTTTTTCCATAATATTAAAAGTTCACGGTTTCCATTAAATTAGATACTAGAAAATCAAAAGGGTAGATTGTTTATGTAGCAGAGAGGTTTATATATCAGTTTTTCTGAAAGAAATTAAAGTGTCCTGTGCTGAACAAAGTAGACTAAGCGTGATGCTCCTCTCTGATAACCTTGTTTCGAACCATGTTTGCTAGGATGATAGAGATAAGCACACATCTAAAAACTTCAGCAGTTTTTTCTGAGTCAGACAAATTCCGGCAAAATGCCTGTAGAGATGGATTTGTACCGGTAAATTTAACCATGGCTGGCTAAGGTATGGACCAAGCTAAATCATTCCAACAGTAATATATGTGTAACTGATTGGGGAAATAGGACAATTGCATGCTGGGTTATGCATTTTAATCAAATTAGTAAAATGCAAATTTAAATAGCAAATATTTTTGCCATTTTGTCAAGAGTAAATATTGATTTAAAAAAAAAAGACATTTAAAAATTAATTCCACATAGCTTAATGCTTGATTTGCTATTTTTCTATTTTTTTTCTTTACTTTTTTTCCTCTGTATTTGAGCCTCAGCCAACCTAGAAGTCTGTCTTTTGCTCTTTAAAAATTTACAAATTTCCAATTCAGTTAAACTGTCTCAGCCCCATCTGATGGGAAGAGCTAGAATATAGCTGTCTAGGTCAAGTTTTGCTATATTTGTTTGTGGGTTTTCTTTTCTGAAGGAACAACTAGATTCTCACTGATTAATGCAAGTGTGTGCTTTCCTTCGTTTTCTATGGAAAACATAAAAAAACATCATTAGGTATCATTTTTCTAGCGTCACAGCTATGGTGAGTCTAGTGGAGCTGACTTCAGGGATCAAGCTACAACCAGTTTTTATCACCAAATGTTTTTCCAGCAATGTTCTCCTCCAAACCAGCGTTTGGTGCTGGCGAGACAGCCCCTGGTGCCATGAGTTCATTTCTGTCTTGAAAAAAAAAAAAAAAAAATTGCATAAGTTATTTTTAATTTTTTTTTTGTTGGGAAGCAGGCTGAGAACTCCTGTTCATTTAAGGACCATGTACCGCTGCTGACATACATATAAAATGTTTTGCTTCATTTTTGTTCTTTTCAAGTGAAGAGAATCAAACACGCAATACAAGACTTTGAGGTTTATCATTTAGTTGAGTAGTATCTCATAGTTATGGTATTTCAGAGAATTCAGAGATCATGTTAATTTACTCTGAAGTTGTGCTCAGGGGAAAGACTAAACCATGTGCCTCCCAAGAAACAGCCAAAATAGTGAATAAACTGATAATTACTACTTGAGTGATAATAAAATCTTTATAATGCAAACCTTCTTTTATCCTCCTGGCCTTGAATTCAAAGTCAAGATTTGTTACTCTGAAAGAAACAGCTAGACACAGAAGATACTGGCATGCTGTGACTGTTAACATATTGTGTTTTATTTCAATGTGAGTTAATTAACTTTTGCTGTTGGCTTAAAGACATTGAGGGCAAGACTCTAAGCAGTTCAGGTTCCCTCTATGAGAGTTTTGTGGTGTGAGGTTTTTTGTGTGTGTGTTTGGTTTCTGCAATTACCCTTGTCTTTTTAAATCATATTGCACTTTTATGTTTTCTGTTCATTCAGCAGTAAGTATAAAATAAATCCTTTATTACTCTTATCTTCTCTTCCAGACTTTAGGTTTTCTTTAGATAAACTACTTTATTTTCCTGCGTGTTCTTTCTTTCACGTACTCCAGACTGCTGTCTCAGAACATAGATATTATCACGTATTAATATAGAGTTTTTTTGTTTTAACTTGCACACATCCAAGAACTACTTTATGAAAACTGTGTTATGAAATTGTTTATGAAATCTCTTAACTTTATTAAGTGCTTTAACTTAGCTTCACAGTGTTACTGTAAGTTGATTTTGAATGCTGTATTTTGATGATCAAATGCTTCATGAAATATGTTTGTGTGTGCCAAAATCTAAATGTTCAATTGCACTTCATTTTACTATAGTTCATGTTTTCTACTTGGTTTACCCAGTGTGATGAACTTTCTCTTGAATTAATTTGTCGTATTATTTTCTTGGAGGTTACATCAATTATGACCAATATTGGGTGACTTATTCTGTAAAACTTGTTAATGGAGAAAACTGGGTATGTGTTTAGAAATGAGTAGTCATATGACAGCACGCTTAAAATGTGAGACCTATCTGAGAAGAATGGGATTTCAGCTGCATGATCATCTTAGCAGTTGACTGTTGACATAAGTTTTTGCGTTTGTGGTTGATTATTTTTTGTTGTTTAGATGCTATATGAAATAAGAATTGGAATGGCAAAAGTTAAATTAGAAATACATCCATGGATGTCAAGCAATAGTTTATAATTTTTCAAAGAAAAAAGCATATGTACTAAATGGTCATTCATCCTAGTTTAAGTAGTAGTTTTATTAAATAAGAATTGAATTTTATCAAATAAATTATTAGATTTTGGGAATCATTGTTACAAATAAAGACTTCATTGGATGTCGTATTTTTTGTTTGGCATTCCTAAATGCCTTGGAAAATGTGTGTTAGCTACAAAACTAATATTTGCTTGACTGTACTTGTGCTGAACTACTACTAATTTTATTTTCTTCAAAAGGACTGTAAAAAAGACAAAAGCATATCTTTAAACAATTTCTTGCACTGTTAGAGCAATGTAAGGTAATTCTTTTGTGTGTATGGCATTGAAGGGGAAACTTTCTGTAGGAGAAGACCCATACTTTAACTTTCTACAGCATTTTTGTGGGAAATACCCAATATTTGACGTTTTATGTCCATTGCTTCATATAGCAGTTGCTTTTCTTTTGCTTCCTGTCATCTTCCCTTTTTTTATGATCTTATAGTTGTATGTCAGCCAGATTTAAAGCTTCTAACCATCTTTTTCTTCTTAAGCAAACATTTTGGCATTTGATTTGTCTGTCTTTGCTTCCAATTATTTATCTTAACTTTCTGGAAACTTGTCCATGTATTATTTTCATTTATGCATACAGCAACTTACTTCTCTCTGAATTTCTTGCTTCAAAAGTTGGTCTGTTCCATATTCTTTAGAATATGTATATAGATATAAATATCTAGTAGTCCATATATACATAACTGATAATAGATATGCATACATAATGCGTATAGATGATAAGATATGTAGAATATACCTTTCACCTGTCATTTATACTTTCACGCTACTGCATGAATATATCCAAGTAAAAGTTATCTTCTATCCCTATTACAGCATTGATGGTTTATCTTTTTCTTGTATTCCATTGTTGTTGATGAGATCATTGCTGGTTTTTGTCTTTTTCTGCTTATTTTTGTGTGTGTGCATTTTCCGTTTTCTTCTCACCCTTACTGTCTAGCTAATAAAACTTCCTTTTCTTGATTGTGTACTTACTAAAGGTTGCTCTCTTTCAAAACTGCATTGTAGAAAGACTGGGTCTTGTCAGTATACGAAACCCTCAAGTGCTTCTTCCAAAGGCCAAAGACTACTAGCTTGGAGTGTATTTATTAGCCTTGTTGTTGCATCCTTTTACAAACCCCCTGACAGCTTCCCTCTGTTTTTTCTCATAGTACCATGAAATACTGGACAGTTTCCTGCCAGCAGTTGAAGAGTTTCTCATACTTGCACATAATTATATCTACCCCCTGTTGTAGCTATTCTATGGTCATGTTGAGTTTCAGCTACCTTTTGACTTCAGTAGTTTTGTCTGGATAGCATGGCACCATATCTGTCCTGAACATTGATGACCATACAACATGTGTCCAGTTATAGCTAAGACAGAAACCAGTAAGCACAGCTGTTTTAACTGCCTGTGTGGTTGTGTTCCCCTCCCACCAGCCCCCAGTATAACTCTAAGGGGATAGTGTCACTTCGTGGGAGCAGCAGGGGCCTTCCATGCTGCTATTGCTCCATTTCAGTATGGTTTTCCTGTGTGCTCCAGACAGTTACAGTGTTCTAGACGACTCCAGTGTTGACTTGAAGACCGTCTCGTGTTGTTATCTCTTGCTTAGGTCTTCTAAAGCTTCAAGCTTGCTACCAAGTCAAGATGCTAACAGCTTCAGAAAAAAATAATATTTGATAATTCCCTTAAGATATTCTCTTAAGGAAAATTCAAAATGAGAAACACCCCATGGGTAATCTTACATATAAAGAACAGGTAAAATAATGGGATTTGGACCATGGAGATGCAGTTAAACTTCATAAGAAAAGAACTTGGGGATTACTAAATAAAAGAAAAATAAAGGTATTTTGAAGCAAGTGAAAACTAAAAGTTGCTAGCTCAGCTGTATTATTGGGAAACATGAGTTGTAGAGGAGTTTATTTATCAAGAACCCTTATAAACCTTTTTAATGACACATTATATTTGTAATTTAATGTGAAGTCATGGTCTAATTCTAACAGTTGCATAGGACTTCTTGAAAATAAGAACAAAAAGAAGTAATGGCTCAAATACAGCATAATTAAAAAAGTGATCCAGTAATGCAGCAGTATTAATTTCAGGCAAGCAAGGTTAGAGCCCTTTAAGAAATAGTGTGAGAAAAGAAATATGTGCTTATTTGAGGGACTGCTGGAGAGTTGAAATATAAGCCATTGTTCATTATAATTGTTTTTAATAAAGCTATAATAGATATGTGTGAGTCAACATTTGTTCAATGGTTTTTGAATTTAAAATATTCAAGCACTAAAGATTATCTTCTATTATTGTTCATTTGTATTAATTAGATCTGAGTCTGAGGTTGTTTTTTCATTTTTTTTTTTCACCTTGAGATATTAAAATTGCAAGGGTCTTGAAGCAGCTGATAAGGGCATCTTATTGCTTGCTTGTTTGAAGTAAGCTTTCTGAACTTTTCCTAAGTTGAAGAAGAAATACAAAACAAAGGTTTATAATAACCTAAAACTTGGTCATTTCAGACCTACATGGAAAAATGAACCTAGAAAAAAAAGCTCTCAGTGCAGAATCTAACAGAAAGAGAAAATGACTTTTATTTACAAAATATTGATGTAAACTGACTTTTTCACCTGTTCAGTCTCATAGAGATTGAATTCTCTTGTACTTTTATACCCTTATTCGTCTATTATGTGTGCGTCCAAGCAGTCTGGCCAGGATTGCTAATGTGCAGCACAGAGGTCAAGGGACTTCCTTGACACCTTGTTACGTCTCTGAGCTTGTTCTTGATAGGTGACAGCAAGCTAGTTTTAGGATAGCTCTTTTATATGCTTTGCTATATGTTGTCAGTTGTTATGAAGCCGTCTTTATCTCAGAGTCTCCTAACTTCTACTTTGGTAAATCTTAGGCCATGCTGCTTCCCACGTCCTGGGTTCTTCCCCTGTGTTTAAAATACATATTTAGAGTTGGTTGGTAGGCTAGTGTCCTGGTTTCAGCTGGGATGGAGTTAATTTTCTTCCTAGTAGCTGGTATGGTACTGTGTTTTGGATTTAGGATGAGAATGTTGCTGATAACAAACCGATGTTGTAGCTGTTGCAGAGCAGTGCTTACACTGAGCCAAGGACTTTTCAGCTCCTCATGCTGCCCTGCCAGCGGGTAAGCAGGGGATGCACAAGAAGCTGGGAGGGGTCAGAACCAGGACAGCTGACCCCAAATGGCCAAAGGGGTATTTCATACCATGTGATGTCATGCTAAACAATTAATGGTGGCTGGCCAGGGTGTGTGTGGGGTCTGCTGCTCAGGGTCTGGCTGGGCATTGGTTGTTAGGGGGTAGGCATTTCCATTGTGCATCACTTGCTTTGTATTTTCTTTTATCATTATCTTCCATTCCTTTTCTGTCCTATTAAACTGTCTTTATCTCAGCCAATAAGCATATTATCTTTTTTTTTTCTTTTTTTTTTTTTTTTTTCATAAATTCTCTCCCCCATCCCACATGGGAGGAGGAATGTGTGTGAGTGAAAGGCCGTGTGGTGCTTAGCTGCTTGCCAGGTTAAACCACAGCAGCTAGTAAGAAAAGGAGTAATTTATGTGATATTATGCAGCCCTGTTGCTATTCCCTAGGTGCTACTATGCAGGGTCTTCTGATAACTCATCTATGTTGTGGTCATATTGGAGTGTAGGTCTTCTGGTTGTAACATGAAAAAAAAATAATTCCTCAGTTTTATGGCTGGGAATGGTGTACTGAGAACAAGTGCAGGTTGTTCTATTGATATTTTTGTGCTTCTGTTTTCTGCTGCTTACATGTGCGCATTTCTTTTTGTACCAACCTCAATATTTCTGTTAAAGAACTATGCAATAGGAGGAATTAACATTGGCATTATTATGTAGCCAGAGTACATAATAGGTGAATGTCTATCCTGTACACAGGAAATGGCACTGAAAAAAAGGTGTTGTTGAACTCTTTTTACTCACTTCTACAAATTTGTTCAGTAACGAATGTGCACTTGAAAAAGTGCACTGACAACTCTTTTTTTTAAAAAAAATATTATTATTATGGAGTAAATATCATGTTTGGAAGAATGAAGGAAGGATAAATATAAATTTAAGCATTTTGGATATATTGGCATAATTTACACTTCAAACAGTAGACTTTTGGAGGATGGAGTGAGTATGCAGTAAACTGTCTTTGTGTTGGAAGCCAGCCTTCCACACCCTCAAATTGCTTGTTTTAGATAGGGAAGGGTTGTGGTGGTTGTTTTTTTCTTCTTCTTGCTTCACAGCAGTGCTGCATTCCCAGTGGTCAAAGTTAACTTTGAGCTTCATATTTAGGCACAGCGCATCATAATCTTGATTACAATAACTATCCTCTTGTTATGTTGCTTTTTTGTGACTGACCCTTGAATAACTTAATGTTTTTGCTGGGAACCGCCTTCCCATTGAGTTTTTGACAAGTATAAGTTGCTTAATGGCAATGAAAGATATTTTAGGAACATCAGTGACTCAAAATTTGATTGCAGTGGTTGTAAAGTTAAAATGTATAGTTATGGGTGCAGTTCTAATAAAGAATAATGGATTGTAATGGATCAGAACATGATTCAGTTCTGTCCTCATTGCAACCAGTAGGCATACCTAAAACTGAACTGTAAAAGCAGGAGTATGGCCTATAAAGTTGTGAATTTCCCTCTGTTCACCACTGCTGAAGCATACTCAGTTAAAGTATTACAGCCAGTTTGGGGGTGTTTTGTACATTAGTTATAGAGGTGTGAATCCAAACATGGACTTGGACTTCAGAGGTGACTAATGACAATAGTTGTAGAAATGAGCAATATGAAGAAATATTGCTTAAGTTTTTAAACTTGAAACCCAAGGCAGGGTGTTCTCTTGAAATATGTGTAGGAAACATGGAAAAAGAAATGGAATTATATGTCCTGAATACTGATGGTTGTTATGGAAGTATATAATAGGTTTACATTTTTGACAAAAGTTACACAGGTTAGACAACAAACAGGAGGATTTTTCTAATAGTGGTAATATTTAAGACAATATAACTAGAGAGATTATGGAGTCTTTGTAGTCAGCCATCTCTTTGAGCAGACAAGCTAATACGTATTCTGTTGGCAAAGCTGATTCTCCCATAGGAAGGCTGAATGCAGTGAGTGACCTCCAAAGGTTGTCTCCCTGCTTATTTTGTATATTTATTGACTAAAATGTGCAAACACAGTACTGCTTTGTATAGATTCTGGCATATAAGCATTGCAATTAGTGGGATAATACTACTTAAATACTTGTTTTAGGAACGCCTTTCTAATGAAAATCAACACTTTGCACCTAGGATATATGACAAATCTCAGTTATGGCCTAGCTCATAGCATGATTATCTGATCTCTCCCTTTACCAAGCAAGCCATCTGAAAACTCAGCTTAAATGGGGAACTTTTTTTGTTTTATAGTGGATTAATGTAAAGAGTTGGTAAGAAAGATTTACTGAATTTATCTGCATTGCAGATTTATGCTGAAAATACTTGAGGCAAATGTTGGATGGATGTTGTGTTTTTTTTTTTTTCTTACTCTGTAATATGTTTTTATTTGAGAGGAAGAAAAATAATGGTTGATTAAAATAGCTTGTTGATGGTGATGATTCAGAGAATCCATCTAGCTTTTACAGTTTTTTATGAGGTCATGAACTCCTTTATTCCTTTTATTGATCTATGTGTTGTTTTGAATATGCAGTCCTTAATGTCCTTGGTGGTCTTTCCTTTTTTTGTACTAAAATCATTCAGGGAATAATAGTGACCAAACCCACATTCAGTTCTCATCAGTTTTTATATTGGTTTTGAATATTATTCAGTGTTCTGAAAACAGTGGGATACAAGATGCTTCAGAAGGCTGTTTTTAGCAGTTGTGGGGATGATAAATTACTAGATGACGTTTTAAGGCTTTGACTATAGTAATCAACTGAACAACACCAGAGAATTCTTTTGAACATTGAACCTTGATTGTCTGTAGTGCTAATTTGGTAGAATAGACGTTAACTGTAGGCATAGAATAGTCATCCTGTTGGCCTGTACAGAATTACACGTTCCCAAACAATTCCTGGGCACAGTCTGGGAGTGAGCATGAGCCAGATCTTATGATCTGAGTATCCAGTTAGATAATTGAAGACTTAAATTGGTAAGAGAGAGGCAGATTGGTTTATTAAGACAAGTTTTAATGATTACAAAGCAGATCTTTCTGCTTTCATCACAGGGGGGACAGAGCAGTACATCAAAGGGAAGTTGGGTACAAGCATGTTGGTTCCAGCCATTGATAACCTGAGTGTCTTGCAGGCGTGTCTACACCTCTCGGGCCTGGCATCTCAGAGCACTTCTGGAAGTGCAGAAGGACACGACAATGTTTGGTCCCGTGTCATGTGGCTCCAGATTGTTGCTCTCACCATCCCTAGGTTGTTTTGGGATTCAGTTTATATACATGACTACCAGAATACTCAAAATATAATTGACTCTCTAAAGAGTTGTAGGTTGTCATGGTAAGTTAAGCTTTCTTGTTGCTCCAGCTAAAAATGTTCTGTAATGATAGCTCCCTGTCAGCTCCCCAGTGGTGCACATCAACTTCTCCCCACTCTCTTGCCCACGGAACAATGCTAAGGCTTAAGGATTATCTGTGCCAACTTACATTAGCAACTTGTTGCACCACAAACTGTCCACAGTAGTAGTTCTCATCTGGTTCTGCGGTGTGCAGGGAGCTGAATCTAGCAGCAGGCATGTGAACTCTTCAGTGCCTGTGATCCTTAGTGACAGAAAATAGTCCTGGAGAAATTTGATTTATTACTATGGTTTTAAATCCATAAATGTAATTCCATTTCAAAAATCATAATTTTGACATTATTTATAAACAAATTTGATGCAAAAAAATTGCTAATACTTGTTAGGATACTTTTAGTGGACCTTTGACCTTAGGTGTAGGTAACTATATTAGCAATTGCATGCTTTAGGATAGTGTCTCAAGTACCATGTGTGATAGCTCCTACTAAAGTTTATCTTAAAACTTAAGATATTTGAAAATATGTTCACATATAGTTTGGGAGTGAGAAAAAGAAACAATCTTGATCACTTTTATTTACTCAAAGATAAAATTGAGGGAATTATGAAATATTGTTTCAGAAATAATTAATATCTGGACCTTGTGAGGAACATGACAGCTAACCTGAATAGAATTTGGCAAGCTATCCTCATGTGGCTTCACAGCTTGTTCGCTGATGGATGTGTTTTTAATGAGTTCATACCAAAAGAGAAGATTTCACTAGAGTAAATTGAAGATTAGAGTGAGGCCTGATGAAGGCTAGTTTGTCTTAAATAATTCAGCAAACACTTAAAATGATCAATTCCATATTCAGCTGGTGATTTCACCTGTATGTTCACACTAAGGATAACTCAGAATGTGTTAATGTCTTTCACTGGTATCTGGGGAATACCTTACTATACCTGAAGAGGTGTTCCTAATACTTGATGCTTGGGCACAGCCGTACCTAGTGCCATAAATAGCACCATTTCAGTTTATTTAAGATCCTAAAGTAGTGAGGTGTATAAAAATATATTTATGCCAAATAACAGTCAAGTTACTTAAGTTGTTCAGAGGGGAAACATCCTTAACTCTTACAATGTTGATGTCTTTCAAACTTTAAACCTGAACAGGGTGGAGAACCAAGCTCCAGAAATATCTTCTGAAAATGATCTGAACTAATTTGTCAGTTTGCGATTGACAAGAGTGAGTATTTCTATGGATTAGATTATATTACTTCAGATGCATCACTGCAAGACGATTACTCTGAATCAACATCTGTAAAAGATTTGGTACCAGTAGGTCTCACTCTTATCCTTGTTCAGTTGTGATGAAACAGTTTTGCATGATTCTAGTTCAAAAAACAAAATCTAAGGAATGGATTAAAAACAATTGTCTTGTTTCTTCAGATGGCAGGCAGTGGTGTTTTTTTCTTCTGGCATGGACGTAGGCTCTCTCTTTTTTAGTTTTCTCCCTGGAGGTCTCACTACAACTTCCTAGCAATGAGGTTGCATGTCTGAGAGTTTTCATCTTTTGCCTCCAGCCAATCAGTGATTCACATTACAGATTCCTCTAAACGTCTTGAGCTTGTCTTGAATCTGCTTTGATGCAATCTCTGTAAAAACTCAGTGCAGTTCACACGGCATTACTGATGAAAATTGGTGCCATATTGTTTTCACTTAAGAAGCTTTGTCAGATGTGTCTCATTATGACTCAATGTAACTGCAAAACTATCACCTGTTGGTAGACTGTTTGGATTTTCTTTTACCCATATAGCAACAACTTTGTGGAGTATATTGCAGTAGTTTGGCAGTATTCACACTTTGGCTTGCAGTTTCCTAAAATCAAACAGAGCAATTTTTTATGTAAGATTTCTTAATATTTGACTAGAATCTTGGGTCTCCAGGAAAAAAAAGAAAAAACAAACAAGTGATTCTGAGCTTAGACATTTTGACTTGACCAAGAAATGCAAATTACAGTTGAAATTAAATCTGAGGTAGCTTTTCCTTAAAGATTCTAAGATTAATAGCAATTTCTTTACACCTGAAAGAAGACTTGCATGGGGCAGCTAAATTTAGTGTGGATTCTACTATCTGTTTTTCTCCTTTTTATTTCCATGCCTTCAGTGATCATGAAAGAGAATCAAGAAGAGATATACCCAAAGCAGAATTTCTTCACTTGTGTCTTGAAAGGTACTGCTTCAAGATTAAGGGTACTCAGGGAAAGACAAACTTCCTTATGACTTGTATTTTCACTCTCTTAGTCTTAGGAGTAGACTGCACAATTTCCACTCAGTTTGGAAACATGCCACATAGGTGGCCTTTGCCACTTGTATTCGTTAAAGCATTCCTTACTACTTCCCAGCATATCCTTCCTGTCTTTGTTCAAAGTCTCTTCCCACAATAATAGTTTTGATAGTTGATGTCTTACTGTAGAGGCTGTTCCCCATTTTATCAGCACAGAAGACTTAAAGCACCTAAACCTTGGTGCCAGATAAGAATGGAGCTTTGTTGGGCTTTCAGAAAATTTGAGTTTGGGTTGGTAACACAGGCTAGAACAATATTTTGGCTTACTAAAAATATCAACAATCCTTTTGAAGATAATTTTCATGTGGGGATTTGAATATCTTAAGAAAAACTCTTCTGAGTAAGGACCTTGATCAATCCATGATCTCTCAACAACCTCAAGTATTGTTTGGGAAGTTAGTCATTTACGTTAAGTTGATGCATCCAAAGGACTGTAAAGTGTAGGGCAGCTGTGCTAAAAGAATCTTGATGCTAGTCAGCATCTTAGATTTCTGGAGCTTGAAACAAATATGCACTTATTCTAGCTTCTGACTGTAGAGTTCAAAGGAGCTCCTATGGACCCCAAATCCTTTAGTACTTACCCTCTCTGTTATCATTTTGTAGAAGTGGGGAACATTTTTCAAGATATATGAACATCTTTCCAACAGCATTCACTTATGTGATGTTTCATGTCAGACAGTTTTTGCCATGGATTGCCTGTGGTTCCAAATGCACCAAGTAACTATATGGAAAAAATTTCTGAATTCTCTGTTGACAAGACTACAGAAGATCTACAGCAGAATGCTGTTTCCTTTCCACTACTGTCATCATCATAGACACGTATGTTCCTGATTAGGAAATTAACTTAGATGCCTTGTTGGGTCAGTACAGAAGACTATTCTAAATATGAATGTGTTAGTGATCTGCGCTTTTTCAGAAATGTGTCATGTCTATCACATCAAAGACATAATCAGCTGCTGATGATGTCTGTTATCACTGTATACTGCTCAAATAATTACGTATTGTCAAATTCTACTTTTTAGTTGGGAGTAAGTATGGTGGTTCAACCTGGTGGAAAATACTAAGCCTGCTGTCATCACTTTTAGACATTCCCACACAGACTTTGATCTTCTACCTATATCTTCATAGCCTGTATGTTGGGACACTCAAAGTAATAGCATTAGGATGTGGGTTTCTGGTAGCAGCCAGAAAGCAAATGAAGGACTCCTTTAGAACTAAGCTGATAAGATTTTTCCATCTAGAATACAGCCAGATCTCTCTTACTTTTAGAGACTCTTCGTGTGGTTTGATATTGTATTATTCTTGTTTAAATTTCTCAATGACTTGTGCCCTTGACTTCTGCTGTAAATTTATTTATTTTTGCCATCTGGCTGAATTAGAGGTTTTGTAGAGGACTTTTCCTATGTCAAACTCTGACTTGGTTTCCCATGAGGAAACCTTTTCAGTCTGGTTGCATCTGCTCCATATGTACCTTTTAATGAAAATAGCTTTTCTGACGGCTGTTACATCTGCTACAGATAGGAGAATTTTGGAGATTTAGACCCTCTTATTCATAGATGATACCTTTTTAGGAAGATAGTGTTGTCTTAACTCTGAGAAACAAAAGCTGTCTGTGTCCCAGTCTGATCAAGATGTCAGTAAATCTGTGTGTTTGATAGTTTCTATCTACCTGCCTCAGCCTACAAGCAAACAAAAAAACCTTTGTGTGTCCAGGTTGAACAACAACTCTTTTTTAACCTGGATAATGGATGTATGCTAACCGTATTTTCAGATAGGATAAAAAACAATTAAAAACAAAAACAAACAAACAAAAAACACACACACAAAAAAAACACACACACACACAAAAAAACATTTATTCTCAGAGTGGAACATACCTATCTGTGAATTTCAGCAGGAAGCCTATTGCAGTGTATAGCAGTCTGTTATGTCAGCTTGTTTCGAGAGCTGTTATAGCCCCTATTGGCGATTTGGTTTTATTTTGTAGGACAGGTGACCTCTGGAGCATTCAAAAGGAGGGTCCTCTCTTCGGAGATCCGCAGGCTGGTTCATCTTTTTTGAACGTAATGCCATCAAAAACAGTACCAGGCATTTTCTGCACAGTGCATCAGTGCACTGTCATCCTCAAGACGCAAGAAGGCCATCCATGTGTAGCTAGGAGGTAATTGATAAGTGTTGTCCCTGTGTCATACACAGTATGCTCCTTTCTCTTCTGCTGTGGATATCCTCTAAGAAAATATTGGGTTTGGAAGCAACCGAGACAGTGGTGCAAACTCAAGGTGTTTATAATTCAAGCTAGGGAAATGGAGCAGCAGGATGTGCCCTCTATCAATGCAAGAATGGCTGAAAAGTCATCAACTCAAATGGTTGCTTGTACACATAACACGTAAATACGGAGATTTTCTGGTTTATTGTAAGTAATTTTAAGCTGCTAAGTATTATTTATTTGGGAAAAAAGTGTGTCAAAGCTGAAGGAAAATGTGCTATTTCCACATAGCCATAAAAAAAAATCTCAACAAAAATGCTGTTCCATTATGTTGTTAACTTTCCATATGCTGAAAAAATGTTTGGTCTATTCCAGAATGCTCTGTCTTCACAAAGATACCAGACGCATTGACTACCTTTTTCAAATTGAGCAGGGTGTTCTTTTTTTCTTCTCTAAAAAGTGGATAATAGGCCTTTTAAGGTCTCAGTTTTTCCTTCCTTGATATATTTTTCTGCTCTTTGAGTGCCTGAATTTAAAGTGTTAAAAATTCGCACTTCTTACCTGTGTGCTCTGTAGAGTTCACCAGTGCTACAGTGATGGCAACTATGTTTTCCATTGAGGATATCCTTCCATCTTACGTTTTAGTCATACTGGCTGTACGTGGTATTTTACTTTTTCAATGGGAATGCTTTCAGATGCTCTGACAACTTCAGGACTGTTGATCCTTTAAGGAAATGATATTGTGAAACTGGAACCCTTGCAGTGTTTTTCTCTACAAGCTTGTATAAGAACAAATCACATTCAGTGATGAAAATGTAATGTCAGTGTGACTTCTGAGACATGTTCCTTTACTTGACATCAACAAAGCAGACAGTGAAGGTATTCGCTTACCAGATGGCACACTGTTGCAGGTGCTTTTTGAATTATGCTGTAATTGAGAGAAAAGCCTCTCTTTGCTGTCGCATAAAGAACTCAGGGAGCTACAGCCAGGTAGCTCAAATCAGCTGTCAATTCCCATTTGGGCTAATGCATAGTGATAATAGTCTTGTAGACTATTACTTGAAAATTGAATAATTCATTACCCCTACAGTGAGTTCTCTTACGTGTTGTCCACTTGTCCTTTAACTTTCTACCTCAACATCCCTCTTTAGTTATTTTATTGTCTGATTTCAAGATTCTGCTTTAGGTACATAAGGTACATAGGTAGTATATGTTAAGTATAAGAAAAAATCAGGACATGAATGTAAGCCTCTCAACATTACCAGAAGTAAATTTTTAGCATCTTTTGTGATAAGGTGTATGTATTTCACTGTTTGAATACATGTGTAGACAACATTTCACAAAGAAAGCCGTAAACTGATAAAGGAACTCCCCATCTCCTCTCTTCCTAATTACTGACTTAGCAAACAGGTAAACAAACAGTACCAAAGGCATGCATTGTACATGAACATGAATTTCAGAGTGTTAATAATGATGATAATAATAATAGCCAAATGGCACTTCAGTTGTGTTTCTGGTATATGCCTGTTTCTGTTCTTTCTTTAGAATTTATTATGCATTTCTGCTTCCATCGTTAAGACACGTACAGAAATAGATCTATTAACCTCATTCTGATGAAAACTTTGCATGTTTCATGCATCTGTGTTTGTTCACGTTTGTGCAACACATCTTTGTGATGTAAAGTATCTGATTATTTCAGTTTTAGGAACCTGCCTGTCTGAGAAGCCATGAGTCAATAAATCATGCATCATCTGCTGTTCTCTAGTACCTTTAGTTTGGTACCATTTAAAATCATTGCAGCTTTATTCTGTTAGTTCCTCTGGTTTGATATTAATGGTCATCTCTGCTGCATCCTGAGTAGGGAAAAATACTAAAATTCTGGATAATTTTAGAGCAGATTGATGTTTTTTGAGTCTAGTCTCAAATTTCTCCTGTCTGATCTGAAAACAAAAATTACAATTCAGATATGATAAGTAGCTTTGCACTTGTTTTGTACTAGTAAGTAAATTGTTTCAGATAAATGAGATAATACTGATTTTTCCTGATTGGCCTGGGAGAATAACTTCGTGACACATACCTCGTGACACACAAATTATGTGTGAAGGTGTAAAAGTACTACGTTAATTTTAGTTGGGTGTTAGGTATTTCCATCTCTATTCCATTCTGAAATTTCCAGTGTAACTTCAAGTCCTGTTATCCTTGCTTAATAATTGTTCAGTAATAAATTTACCACCCTATTGGATGCTACTTAGTTGACGATAAGTACACAGTATCTGCCTACAATTGATACTGAGCTAACATCCAGACTATATATATTTTTGTCTTTTTACTATGGCACCAGGCCAGAGATGGTCTGTAAACTAAAGCTCAGTATTGGCTGGAGTATACTGTGTGCTCTGGAAGCTGCTTTTCAGTTTAGTTTTATCTGAAAGATGCCCTGTTCATGTGCTTTGCTCTGTGATGTAAACAGAAGTGTGGATACTGGAAAAGATTCCTTATTTTACTTCAAAATTTCTTGTCTGAACCAAAATGCAAATGTTTATGTTTACTTCAATAGAACCATGATCAGGTGGTTGCATTGCCAGACAGGCATTGCAGGCATGGCTCTAGTAGCATAAAATACTAACTCTACCTGATTTTTAGTACTGCTGTCACAGAGAAACCAATAGAATGGGCTGTAAATTACAGTCTCTTTTGCTTCAATGTCACATTCATTGGATTAGACAGTCCTCAGTATCAGCTTAGGATAGCTTAGATTTGTGTTTGTTTTGACTTGACACTGAGATGGATAAAGAGTATTATCCATTATGCTTTTCACTGACTCTACTGTGGGATGATCAGCACCAAATAACTTGTGAATGTTGTACTGACAGCTATTTTCACATTGGTATACTACGTATGGGTTGAAAAATGTTCCATAAATCCTTAGATATTACTGTGGTTTGGAGGGGGATTTTTCCAATGTAAAGGTAAGTTTTTAAGGCCACTCTATGGCCTTAAAAATATTTCTATGATAGAGTTGGATGGATAAGTAGTATTCTGTAGGCTTGGGAGATGGAGGAAGTTAATTTACTGAATGCATTCTGTGTTCCTTGATTTAAAGAAATAATACAATTTGCAGTCTTGTTTAGATGTAGGAACTAACGTTCATAGTATCTCTGGGGTGGGAACTCAGGGACCTAAGTCATATGGGAAGACTGAAACTTCTGTTGAAAATGCCTGACCAGAAAAGCGTAGAGAAAGTCAAGTCTTTTGCATATGATCTACAGGAGTTACTGTTTTCCTAGGAGCATTCTTCTGCTTTACCTAATTAACTGTATAAGGTCCAGGGCTATAGTGGGATATGAATACTGGCACATAATAATGCATGTTTTATTAGTGTTTTATAGCTTCGATTTTTCAAAACTGTTATTTTTCTGCAAGTTTAGAGTAAGCTGTTATTGAAATCAGCTTTTAAATATTTGCACCAGAAAATGAGATTTGCCTTGTTTGGGTACATCCTGAGTTATACAGAATTTGTGAACTACTTTTATTACTTTGCAACTACTGGGTCATAAACTTGGATTAGTTTTATAGGATTTGGTATATGAGTTGACAGATGTGATATATGATGACACTTTATCGTTTATTGCTTACACATACTAGTTATTGGGAAAGGATGGGGGCAGTTCACATTAACCACAAGATGGGATTTCAGTTGCTTACCCAAGTGTCTCTCATTCATTCGTTCATTTGCTATCAGTTATAGCAGATATATTGCTTCTTCAAGCCTGTCACACCAATAAATCATTTCAGATTGTATGCATTTGTACAGTGCCAAACTGTAGCATGAATTTTAAAGGAAATCTCCTATTTTCTTTTCAATCAGATGAGCAACGTGAAGAGACTACGGCCACGGCTCAGTGCTATTCTTTTTAAGCTCCAGTTTGAAGAGCAGGTGAACAACATCAAACCTGACATCATGGCTGTCAGTGCTGCCTGTGAAGAGATAAAAAAGAGTAAAAGCTTTAGCAAGCTGCTGGAACTAGTATTATTAATGGGAAACTACATGAATGCAGGTTCTCGGAATGCACAGACCTTTGGATATAATCTCAGCTCCCTATGTAAAGTGAGTTTTGAAATGTCCAGGTTGAGTATTGCATTCACTTCTTCATTTGTTTTTATTGCACTACTTAAATACCTTGTTTTGATGTTTTCCCTACAGTTGATTCTTTGTTTTCTTTTTTTTTTTCTTCATAATTCTTAACATTAGTTGATGATTTGAACAATACAGAGTTTATCTGTGTACATTCATCTTGAGACTGGATTGCATTTAAACTTTTAGAAGATTCCATACTGAGGAAATAATAATCATAAAACAATAAATAAATAAGGTTATGGAAGGACCATATCAATGTGATCTTGGTAGCATTGTAGCCTTACATGTCTGAACACTTCCAAATCTGTCATATGTATATTTTTTTGATAGTTATGTTTTCTTTTACATAATTTTTTCCTTATCTGATTTCCTTTTGTTGTTGCTCAGTTTCATCAGTTCCCTATGTTTTCCCTATGTTTCTTATATAGAAGTTGAAAGAGTGAAAATTTAACATATATGCAAGAAGACATCTGTACTTCCCTGAGTATTAATTTACAAACAATTCTAAGCCTAATTGCCTTCTACTTACTTTTTTTTTTTTTGTTTTCTTTCCCTGTGCCCTCTGGTCACAGCAAAATCTGAACAGAGAGCGTATGTAATAATTTTCATAAAAATGAAATTATTTGGAAGCTATTATGTACTTTTTATCTTCTCTCAGCTTCTTTGTCTTTCTACACGATGGAGAAAATGCATTACCTTTATGTTAACTAACACATTCTTTAATCAGCCTGACTCTGCCATGTTTCAGAATTCTTTCATTATGGTTCTTAAGTGTTCGGTGCAATACCTGTATCTTGAATATTCATAGAGAATAAGTTATATTCCTTCCCTAGTCTAAAGTAAACATTTAAGCATTCATCAACCACCTAAAATACAGCATAGATGAAATTATTGAGTTAAAGATACAATTTGTTGAGAAATGTATTTAAAAGGCAGATACTAAAGGTTCTCTCTCCAATTAGGTGCATTTACTTCTTAGGTATGATCTTTATGAGAATCTATCCTAGGTCCAATTATATTCTCTGTATTTTTAATGCACATCATAACTTAAAAGAAGAGAGAGAAATATACTTATGAAAATAGTATGAAGATAGTTGTTACAAGCACTTTGCAGATCAGGATTCAAAAATGATCTCAGAGAAATAATTTAAGATGTGGAAGATGAAAATTGTGTTTGAACTACTCCATGTAGGAAAGCGAACTGATGTGCACAGATAACGAAAGTAAGGAATGAATGGCTATACAGAATTCCAGAAAATGGGCTTTAGGTCCTGGTTTATCCTTACAGTGCTCTAGTATAAAATATATTTGACAAATAGTTTGTTAGATTTGCAAGCTTCTGGGTTATTTAGCTTTACAGGAGGCTATGACATTCTGTTGGAGGGGAGAAAAATCTGTTTTAGTGGACCTTCTGTGTATTATAAAGAAGGCAATTGTCTACAAATTTCTTGATACAGATATGTTTTGATGAAGTCTTTACTGTATTACTGTAGAAAATGTATAGACTGACTAGCAAGAATCTAGGGGATAGTAACAAGTAATACTACTAAATGTAGAAAAAAATCAAATGTAGGTATATTTAATTTAGAAAGTAAAGAGTAACGTGAGGAGGACGCAAGTGTCCTTTTGTTATTAATTTATTATAAAGAAGGCATCTGAACATTTGGTTTCTATGTAGTTAAGGTAGTGATGGAATAATTGGCTTTGCTGGTAGCAAAAGAAGCTTGGTTAAAGATTTAAGAAAGCTTTGTAGCTGCAAAGATGGTTAAAAAGTTGATAGTGAACGAGATTGTGGAAAGCTTTTGAAATCCAGGTATACTAGTGATTCTCAACGAATCCCTATGAGGCCAAATTAAAAGCTGAAATAAATAATAATTTGATTACAGTATTTAGTTAACTAGTTGGTAACTGCATGTGGGTTTCTTAGAAACCTGGAATAATTCAGGTTGAAAGGGACGCAGTAGGCATCGAACCTGCACAGAAAAAATACTCGTTAAGTGTTTATATAATATATTTATATACTGGGTGATGTTGATAGAAAGCTTTAAGCTATTACAGAAAAAGGTAATTTGCTCCTCATGATCAGAATGCTTAGAACAGCAGAACCTTGTCATTGTATCATGTCATATGATTAGAAACGTCTGTTTTGTGCCTTTCAGCACTTCATTAATTATGCATAAGCTTATATGATGGTATTCAATATATTTCATTTATGTAAGGAATCTGTAAGTACAAAAGTAAAGTTCAAATGACAAAGATTTAATATATATTTGATTTGACATCACTAGTTTGTAAATGCCAGACCACACTGTTTAAAAACTTATTTGGAGCGTTGGAGGGTAGTGCCTCGTCAATATAGTTGAAGATGACTTAATAAAGAAAGACCAGCTATTACAGGTTCTGATGGCACAGGCAGAGCAGGGACTATGACCACTATAGAGATAATCTGTAGGATTTCAGATCTTTCCCATTGGATATAGTTGAAGACTTGCTGTTCTGAAAGGTGACATTTCCAGAAAGAGAATCATTGTGAGTCTGCATTTACCATCTGACCTCTTTCAGCGAAGTAATACTACCAGTGTCACCTGAGAATGCTATATTGTAGCATCATCCAAGACAAATCCTGAAATACTACAATACTACCAGGTGTTCAGCTCATCATCAAGAGCTTTCTTCCTTCATGATACACGGCGATATTCCAAAATATCAGCACATTTGATAAAGAATTCAAGATCCAATTTCTATCACAATTTGTCTTGCTTGCTTCATTGTGCCTATTTAGTTAGCCTCACTGTTGAACAGCTGGGTTTTAGAGTTAACCCTGGACTATCCAGTCCAATGTTTATCAGGGTTCTAGTCACCAATTCCTAATTCACCTCATCCAATTGTGGCCTCATTTAGGAAGTCCGTGAGTGCCAAGCCTTCACTGGTTATGAAACTGTGTCTTAGATCACTTTGTCTGGAAATACAGAGGTAAAAGAATGTATGTGAAATTTTTTGGATTTTTCTGAATTATGTGTTGTGTCTTGGTTAACACATAATCTCCTCTGTTCTGAGAATAATAAACTGGTTCAACTGTTAAAATATATGTATATATATATACACATATATATATACATATTATTGAAACCTCAAAGAGGACCCCACCCAAACCTATACTCCCTGGCCCAAAAACTAGAAATCTGCAAATTGCAGGCTGCTTGGTAGACTGCAATGCAGTTTTCAGTAGGGGTTCACAGAACTTGAGACATTCGCAGTCACTTCTGTCCTTCAAAGCTATTGGCTTCTGTAATATTTGTGGAATAGGTGATTTATCTGCTGTTCTTCATTTTCTTCTCCAGCTATGCATAGAGAGCTATATAAAATATCTGCTTTGCAAAAGATAATCCCCTATCTTGCCTTCTCCCTATATCATGAATAATTATAATAGGTCTGCTGCATATTCTCAGAAGAGAGTTATAATATTGGTGTGCTAATAATAACTTATTAAATACTGTTAAATTAAGAATAAATGCATGTCTATAACACTGGTTTATTTTTAAAACTAACTTTTGCTAATTACGTGCATTTTAAACAGTGTCACATTGTAAAAATTGTGTGATGTTCCAACAGTTCAGATATTTATCACTGAGAATCCCAGTACAGTAGAAGTAATTTGTTTTATAACACTGCATACAGCAATGACCCTAGAATATTTGCTGTTGTTGTTTTTTGTGTGTTCCGTTTTCTGTTTATTTTGAAAATTGTCTCACATTATTATTAATCTATTTGTCTGAAAGAAAAAGTAAACATTATGGATGCATATATCTCATCAGATTTATTAAAGTAGTATCATTTTGATCTTTGAAAATAAAATGCTGACTTTTAACAGAGAAGTATGAAATGTCAACCTCAGTGATAAGCACCATCAAAAATTCTCCATTTAATTTGACAGTATGGGAAAAGCAAACAATATACTCTTATCTGGTTTTTACATCACATCAATCAAGTGCACTTTAAGTGATCTCTGAGTATATTGGGAAGCACAAGAAGTGTGGAAAAAATCTCTTTACAAAAAATTGACAATCATGGGAAACCTGTGGTAATACAAATATTATGTATATGTATGTATATTTAAATTGAGATCGATCTTGCTTTCAGTTCTTTATTCAGATGTAATCCCCATATAGCTCTGTGTCTGGTTTTGAACTCTCTTTGGAAAGGAAGGTCATTCTTTCTTTCAACCTTGTTGCTGTAGTTACTCTTATGCCGCTATGCTTTGCTAATAACTTTTGTTTTTCATGGTAACTAAACTAAGGAACAACCTTGAAGTTGAAGCAAACTAATGTAGATTTTCTACATTTTTTGCGCTAGTTCTAATACTGTGTTAAAGACTTTTTCCCCGGTAGTCAGATGTACAAATCTGTGTGCAATTATGGCAACCATTTAAGATGTGTGTGTACTTCATATGTGCTTAAGTACGTGTACTTCTTTTGTTGAATAGCTCGTGCAGAAGGATTTTTTAAAAGTAACACGCACTTTGATATGAGATGTCATTTTAGAATGACATATAATGCCATTTTCTGTTTCTAAAAATCTCTGTGGATTTGAAAGTCTCACGTAAGCAGAGATGGCTACAGCAGAAATATATGACTGTTTACTTATTGTCAGTGTTTTTACACAAATAGATGCAAGTTTTAAATGGACAGACTTAAAATCATTTTGTATGTATAAATGATTCGGGCAGAGAAGTTAATGTTTAACAATTTTGGAAGTCAGAGGTTTTGAACAGTCAAGTCTGTGAACTCACTTGCCCTTGTTGAGAGTTGAGAACAACTAGAACTTGGTGCAGGCTGAAACTGTAGTTTTCACCACGTACATCATAGTAGGCTAGGGTTAGCCTCATGTATAAGAAATCATGTAATGGAGTGGGTGTGTTCATCATTCATTGTTAGAATTTGCTGATTTAGTTCTGAATTTTTGTTTGTTTGCACTTCTGCAAGTCTTTTCAGTTTCACAAACATTGCTATATTGCTTAAATAATTATATTTTAAAAGAGAAGTGTTTACTGTTTCTGAGTACAGAACTCAAAAATATATATTGTATATAGAGAAAAATTTTCTCTATATTTTTTCCTAGGAATTTTTGGCAAGGATGGAAATAAAAAAAATCCATTACTTGGGGTTTTCTTTGGGAGCTGTTCAAGTTCAACAGTTCATTCTTATCTTTTTTTGTATTCACAATTAGTAATATGTATTAATTATCAAAATATTGAGGTAATCTAATTCTCAGCATTTTAACTTTTTTTTTTTCCTGTCTAGCTGAAAGACACAAAGTCAGCAGATCAAAAAACAACATTGCTCCATTTTCTTGTAGAAGTGTGTGAAGAAAGCTATCAGGATGTTCTGAATTTTACTGAGGATTTTCAACATTTAGATAAAGCTAGTAAAGGTTTGTATAACTCACCTGTAAAGGTTTGTATAAGTAATTTAAATTTTTGATTCTGAGTGCGTTGCAGTGTGTTTTTAATGTGAGATGTTTGTTTTATGCTAACATTTTTAAGTACACATTAATATTCTTCAAATCATAGATCACAATTTTGAGCTGCTACAAGTGTTGTTTAACATAATGTGTATCATTCAGTCCTCTCATTAACTACAGGATTTTCCATTACATTTCTTCTAACGTATCTTTGAGACTTATTGTCCAAAACAGATTTCTTTTAAAAGTCTTTTTCTATTAAAAGATCTTAAACCATTTTCATCTTTCAGTCTTTTATACAGCATTATTACTGAGTGTCTTTTAGTTCAGAAACTCTGAAAGTCTATTATACCGTCATTTAATCTTTTCTAACTGTGAATCTGAACACTTTTGTCTTCCCTGTATGTATATTTCTCATGCAACAGTAGCGTTGGAAGTCTGTAAAATGACTTCCTTTTTTACTGCTTCATCATGCAATGTAGAGTGTAGTGAATCTCAGTATAAGCAGCAGCAGATTTTTTACATTTAATTTAGTAATTAAGAGATCCTTCTGCATATTATGTCACAGACTAAGTAATTTAAACTGACTAAGCATGGAGTTAGAAACTGACACCACCCCAGCACTGTCATACTTTTGCAGAAAGAAGATTGGATGGGCTGTCTCAGTTAATCATTTTCTAGTTTATGTCAGTGTAGAGAATATCACTGTTTATCTGTATTGCGCTGTACACTATTGCTCTTGTGCCTCATTCAGCCTTCCAGATGTAGGCTGCAGCTTTCCAAAAACTGTTCTGGATAGAGAGAACTCGAGATAGTGGTCACTCACACTGAGTTTGCTTTCTGTTATCATGGTTCCTAAAGTTTCCAATTATGGTTAGTGGATTATAACCATTTAGAAGTTCAAGTATGTTTAAATATCCGTCAAATGCTTTAAGACCCTCATCTAACTGTTTGCACTGAAAATAGGATTTCCTTCTTTATATATATTTATTATGTGTTATTTTCATAGAACCTGCTGTTAACTGGCAACTGATTTTTCCTTAATCATATATTATTGGCTTTATTGTGCTTGAATTTATTATATTAGCCAGAATAACTAAAATGGTCCATATTACTGGCCAGTATTTCAGTGTAGGCAACCATCCTCTATGAAGCTGTTGATTGTCTTTTGTAAAGCTTCTGAGATATAAACAATGACCATTCAAAGTCCAGTCAGTAAAATCACCGGTTAGTCCAGGTTTTCTGTTCTTTTTTTAGCTATCTGGTATTGATTTGATGAATCTTTGATCTCACTGAGTATGTTGTAGGATGAAAATCAATGACCTTGTTTTCAAGTTTATACATTGAGTTTACTTCAGTGTATTATATGAGACATATTTTGCATTTCAGTTTCACTGTATGACAGTCTTGCTATATGCTGGGTTCCCTACCTGTAAAAGTCCATTCTGTCTTGAAGACTCCTTCAGCACTACCTTTTTGGAAAATCCAGCAGATCCCAAAGACTACATATGGTTCATGTAATTTTAAAACCTTTTAGTGCTTTTGCAGAAGTATATTTTTATCAAGCAAGTTGATTTAATATGCACTTAGATTTGTACAGTAAATTTTTAATGAAGTTCTTATTTCTTCTTGAGCTTACCAACAGGTCAGTTAAAAAAAAAAAAAAAGTCTTAAGTCTTTGGTTCTGACATAATGGACACACCTGGTTTGATGTAACCTATGGACAGGCTGATGAAGACTAACAAGTTGGCCAAGAATAATGGTGAATAATTCACCTTGTGGCTTCTACAGTGAGACGGAAAACACAGTGGATATTACAAAGAGTCATTATGGCTGCTAGGGAGAGCAATAGAGGAGAAGTCACCAAAATCATTTATCTTCGTGATCATTTAGCCAAATACACTTTTTACAGAAGAAATTATGGTTATATTAGAGTAGAATTTGAATATAGGGCTTATAGTTACTCTTCTATGCCAGGAAACAGTAGTTGGCACTTAACAAGAATAATTCTTCCTGAGTTGTATATTGTGGCTGCAGTTTAGACTTCCAGTAAGTTTGAAGAACTGCTGGATCCAAAGGTTACATTTAAGGTTTATAGGTTGCTGACAGTGCTGAAGGAAAGAAGCCAGCCTGGCTTTTATTCTGTCATCTGCTAGGACTTTTATGTTTACATATATGCTGCTTTGTTAGTGAAACCTGTTGGGTGAAAAAATGCATCATGATTTGCTGGGCTTACTTCATATAATGATCTTTTCTTTTTGTGAACCATTTTGTCCATATTTTCTTTCAGTGTTGTTTTCTAAATCTTGTTCTCTGCCATTTGTCCTAGCAATGGTTAGGGTCTTGTGGAGGTGGTGGAATGCCATTCTCTTCATGGTTTTACTGAACTTTGTGCCCTGGAGTAATTTTTAAAACTGATTCCCAAGCATAAATTAGTGAAATTTCATAAGAATATTTTTTCATATACTTCTCTTTATTGCAAGCATTTTTTTTGTGACCTGTTTTTATTTCCTATCTGCATATTTATTTCCATAAATACATTGATTTCACATTTTATAGGCGGGATAAAGCTATTATTTGCTAGTGTCCTTTAAATTATAAATAAAGATTTTCTGTTAATGTTGTTCAAATGGCACTTGCACCTTAATTTTAAGTTGAACACGCTGTATAAAAATGGAATTATACTGTGCATGTTGGTTCTTTATTGTTTTTAGGTTTGATCTTCAGTTTCTCCCACCATCATGTCATTGTTGACAGTCTTCTACAAATTTCTCCCTTTTAGAATTCTTTAATGATACAACTGTCTTTTTATCAGCCACACCATTTGTAGCCTGCCTTATATCTTTTCATATTTCATAGTAGCTCATTCTTAGAACTTCTCTGTCAAGTTATTTCTGATGTGAACATTAAAACATTAAAATGTTTAGCAATTTTTTTTTATCCTTTTTACAAGATAAATTTTTGCTCATTCCATTTCTTTAAACAGTGTCCACTAAGTGTTGTACATTAAACTGTTAACATCGCTTGCAAGACTTTAAAAGCAGTGAGAAGGTTGTGAAGCCAACATGTAGTTTATGGTACGCTTTAAATTGGAAAACATTCAAAATATGTACATTAATTACTCCTTTAGAAAAATATATTTCAATTTTTTTAATTCAGTTTTGACAGGGAAGCAGCAAAGAACATTTATTTTACCTGTGCAATTGTAGTTTACTTCAGGGTATTTAATTTGCCCTTCTTTTCCCATTACATGCTAAAGTTACAGTTTTTACTTTTGTAATACTAGAAGTAGGCTTAATTCACTGCTACAGTACATGAATTAAAGATACCTTTTTGCTTTGAAGTATAACAAATCCTGTTTTTTAAGTACTTTTAGATCAGCAGGAGGAACTTTCATTGTGGCTAATGAGCTTACTGATATGACAGTTTCTGAAGATTCATATAATTAAAGCTGTCTCTTCTTTTAAATGTAATGACTTTCCTACTTTTCTATTAGTATTCCAGATGAGAAATATTTTGTAATTTAGTGCACTTCACTAATTTCTTATTTTATGGTATTCTAAGGATTTATATTGCATTTACTCAGGCTGCTGTTTTCTTTGATTGACTATAATTTACTCAGGCCTTACAGGTAACCATATATAGTATTCCTTTGACATTTTAGTAACTGTGTAAAACTGCAAGTTTTTCTTCCTCTAAAAGTCATCACTCAATGTTACTTCATAAGTAGATTAGCTGTTTTCTCATTTTTGAGACTTTTTTCATGGATAATTAGATATATATTTTTTAAAGTAGGAACCAAATTGTAATTTTGATATATTTTGGAAGAAAAAATCATATAGTAATAAATTGCAAGTGTTGCTATTAGTTAGCTTTCCAGGTGAGAATTGTAAATGTTTAGTTAAATGTTACTCGATGTTCACTGAACGAAGGAAAAGAAAAATAAATCTTGGGAAAGTACTGGTAAACACGTAAGCATTGAATTTAAATGAAGGAGAGGAAGAATTTGTCTTACCAATTTTGGGGGTTAGATACTTAACGTGTTTGCTGCCTGAACTCTCTTTTGCTAATACATGTACATTTAATATTCACACTTTTGTTAATGCATACATTTGTAGGTGTTTTTTTTTTAGAATTCCCATTATCACATAGTTATTTTTGATATTAGAAGTATTTTAACCTCATCTTTTCTGTAATGTCTTGTTTTGTGCGTTAATGCCAGTAAGCAGCTAAGCACCACTTGATCACATAGCCACTCAGTTGCTCCTCACCAGTGGGATGGGGAAGACAATCTGGAGAGTAAAAGGAGAGAACTCATAGGCTAAGATAGTTTACTAGGGAGAGCAAAAACTGTGCACACAAATAAAGCAATACAAGGAATCCATTCACTGCTTCCCATCAGCAGGCAGGTATTCAGCTATGCCTGTGAAAACAGAGCATCATATGTAACAGTTAGTGGGGAAGATAAATGCCATAACTCCAAATGTCTCCCCTCCTGCTTCTTTCCCCCCAGCTTTTATTGCTGAGCACAACGCTGTACAGTATGGAACAATCAGTTGGGGTCAGCTGGCCTGATTGTGTTCCCTCCCAGTTTCTTGCCCATCCCCAGCATACTCACTGGTGGGGTAAAGGCACAGGTTGCCCAGACACGTGAACTCTCCCTCCACAGAGATCTTGAAAGCTGTCTGGACATGGTCCTGGCCAACCTGCTGTAGGTGTCCCTGCTGAATCAGGAGATTGGACCAGATGACCTCCAGAGGTCACTTCCAACCTCAACCAATCCTTGATTCTGTGAATCACTGCTTCTGTCTAGTATTTGCTTTTTCTGATCCCCATCTATGGCACAAAGAGACCAAGTCTGAGAGTGAAGTTTAATCTAGGTTCATTAAAATGCACAACACTCCCACCTCCAACATTTAAAAACATTAGGACAGCTTGAGAGAGCAATATTAATGTATGTGCTAAGCACAATTTATATGTCAAAAAGAACATTTTTCTTATTACAGAATTTTGAAAAGTTTACGGCAAATTTCTAAGTAGTATGAAAAAAAAAATTCAATTATGTATTGCTTGATTGCTTGGGCTTTTTGTTTTATCTTATTTTCTTATTTTAAGTAGCACATGCACAGGGTAACCAGGATTACTGTTTGTTGGATGGCTTTTTTGTATGTTCAGAAAACAGTACAAACTTCATGAGTTACTCCGTACTCCATTACACTCAATCAGTACCAAAATCAACAGATGATTCCTGTTTTGCAGGTTGCACAATTATGTAAGTTCTCATAGCAGACTCAGATGTGAAATAGTCATCCATTCAGAGCTTTATTTGAACAATATTTGTAACTAATATGCTGAACACCTTATCTTAATTTTTATTTTATTTTATTTTGAGAGAAAGGTGCCCTTTTTAAATGCAAGGTTTATTTTCCAGTTTACTTACAGTTATATTTGGGATGTTCATCTGCCTTAAATGGTAGTTTTCACAAATGATGACCATGCAAAATAACTGGAAGACTTGTTACCGAGAGAGGTCTGTTTTTTTTTTTTTTTTTTTTTTTCCATGTCTGTAATCTGAAAATTATTTTTGTTGGCTTTTCTGGGGGAAAAAAAAAAAAAGAGAGAGAGAGAGACTCGAGTAAAAAGAGTATTAAGCAGTAGTGAGATTTAGACAAATAGAGTATTATTTATGTACTGGAATAATGAAAAGGGTAGATATCTGCTAGAAGACAAATTAAAAACATCAAGTAAGTTATGCAGAAATCGTTTGCAAGAGAAGCATTAAAATGGCAGAAAGAGCAATGTTATAGAAAAGAATTGGATATGAATAAATTGTGAAGATGTTTAGACTCTTGAAGATGAGAAAGTTTAATTTTAATAAGCAAGTATTGTAAGTGCATCTATATGTGTGTGTCTCTCTACTTGTACAGCTATTTTAAGATTAGAGATTGCAGTGTTGGGATTGTTTAGAAGACTGATAAATATGATCAGTTTTAAAGTTTAAAACTTTACTGGACTGATATTTATTAACATTTCATGCTAATGGTTCATTCTTAATTATTATAAATCAATATTACTGCATGGTGAAAGCAGTTACTAACAATGATATCCCAAATTAGCTGAGAATATATATACTCTGCAGTCAGCACAGTACTTCATGGTCTTGGTTCCCAAGGGGTGAGGTGATGAGGCTCAAAAGCTCTTCAGTGAAGGAAACCAAAACTGATGCATGTGTTGTCTTTCTCTCCCTCCTCCAAATTATCCACATGTGTACTGTGCAACACAGGGATATTATTTTCCTGTGCTGTGGCAGGTGTCATATCTTGCTGCTTGGCCATTTTTTCCCCTTGGTTAGCAGCTGCTTCTTCCTTTCAACAGCAATCCAATGATAGACAATTCACTGCTGGTCAATTATTCATCACTTGGGGGAATCAGTTTTCAACTTTTGCCCATATTTTCATGTTTTGAGCTTAAACTGTGCATCATAAAAATAGACGTGGTACCAAGCTTCTTTTTGCACGTAAAGTTCTCAAGACAGCAGACCAGGGATCTTGTGGAGTTACTATAGGGCTCAGCTAGTATAAGGTCTGAGGTCTATTCCTAGAGATAATAGTACCATTGTTACTAGGAACCTGGGTACAAAAGCGTCTATACATTGTTTACCAGTTATGCTACACTACTGTGCTTATATTTGAATTCAAAACAGGAGAAAATTAATTAAATCCTGCTTAGGGAGCTTTTGCTTTCATGTGTGCAGCTGGAGGCTGCTGTGCCTACAGAAGAGAAAGTCCTCAGGTTTGAGAGGCAATGCCATTATCAGAGCTTTGGGAAAAAAAAATCCACAAGAGTAATGTATAGCACCTATTTAAAAAAAGAAAAGTCAAGAAAAGAAGACTATGTCTGTAGAAGGCAAGAGAAGGAGGTCATCTTGGGAACAATAAAGCATACATGCTGTATTTTTAGTCTTCATCTGTGACCTTGAGTGAATATATCCAACTACATTTTATTGCAGTTAATGGATAGCTGAGACTATAGCTGAGCTCTTTCCACTAACTATAGCTGGTGTTTACAGAAACCTCCTAATACTTTGCCTCTGTGTTTACATACTATTTCTGTGTTAGTGCTCTAGACCATCTGACAATGAAGGTTTTTCTTGTTTGCTTTGTTTTGCTTTTTTTTTTTAAAGGCTATATTTTGTCATTCGATGATACTAAACAAATACTACATTAATAGTGTATTGACAATTTTACAGAATCACTCAGTGGGCTTTGTCCATTCTCTGGTATCCGTGAAGTTCAAACATTGTCAGAATCTTTTTTTGCATGGTATAGTTTTCCACATCAGGCCAGAGACCAGCATGTCACTGTCACTCTCTCCACCTCAGAATGTAGTGGCCAGAATAGCACAAAAAAAGCTAAACAGCCGTAGGCGAGAAGATGATTGTATTGGTATGGGGATGGTGACCAAGAAAACTGTCATAGAGGTTGGGCAGCATTTGGGATTTCTAAAACACCAGCTGAAATATATGTTGCAAAATGTAACTGAAGGTTTGCAGCAATATAAATGAAAGAGAACACAAGTAGTACTGCTTTGCTTTAAAGAGTTATTTCTAGGATTAGAGATGAAAGGGGTGTTGTCACAAAACTAGAAGAAATATTGCTTTAGTTTTAAGCAAGAATAATGATCTGGAGGTGGGGGAGAGGAAAGGGTTTCCATAGAAATTTGTTTAAAGAAAATAAGAGTTCCATATACTCGTGTTGTAAATACCATTTTCCATTTCTGCATTCTGAGATAACTGAAATATGGAACTAAAAGTTCAATAAGTACGATTTTTACCAAGTTTTACTGTGGCTACAATAGTGTTGTATGATTACAGAACATCTAAGAAACTGAGCAGAAAGGATTGATTTTAGGCAATTACACATCTCTTTATCTGACCTTAATGATATGAAAGTTTTTGGAGGAAAGAATAATCAAATATGTGGAGGTTAATCAGAATGGCATAAAATGAAAATGAATAGAAAAAGTAATAGACTAATTTGCTAGCTTTGACTTTTTTTTTTTTTTTCTGAACACATGAAATCTATCTTGACTTCAGAAAATCACTTGATATAATGTAAAATGGAAAATCGTTCATTAGAATAAAAAGTGAAAGAAATGTACAATGCTGTCTAAAAGGAACATGGCAACAAAATAAAATTGCGGTATCGAAGCAACAAACATATCTGACATACAGTTAGGCAGTATTGTCAGTGGAGAGGAAGATTAGATTGTCATTACTGAATGGTCCTGAGGATGTAGAGTAAAAGAAATGAAAGTCGATAGTATGAAGTACAAGATCATGCATCTTGATACTGTAATAAGAGCTCTGGTCAAGAAAAAAGGATATTTTACCTGAAGATAATCAGATAAGGTATTTCCAGCAGGAATAGAAATGCAAACATTAAAAGGGCTGGTGAGCCTGAAATGGTACGTAGAGAGGTTTTAATACAGATGCAGGTACAGAGGCTTCTGGAATAGTCATGGTATTAGGAAACCTGAATCAAGAGAGGTAACATTAAGAATAAAGTTGTTTCAACCCTGAAAAGCAGAAAGTGAGGAAGTCTAATTACTGTCTTTAATTTTTTTGACAAGGATAAGAGAGTTCAGAGGGTATAAATGAGATATTCTTCAGCCACGCATGCATTGTATTTCATCAAGCAACTTGCTTTTGTGGGCTCACTAATATTCAAACCCCTCATCTTTCACTTAGTTTCCAAACATATTATATCAGTTGTTCACTTCAGATTTGCTTGGGTTTATATATGAATCCTCTCAGGATTAGGGGTAAAAGTTTGTTCCCCCCAGCCCACATTCCTCTTCTTCCATTCTTCTATGTCACTTCAGATTTTTTACCTTATTTTCTAGAGGGCATGGGTGAATGCCAGTAAGTATTTCATGGGATCTTTTTTCAAGGGCTGATTAGACTTATAGTTTCATTTTTTCAACTATTTTCACTTAATTTAAAGTTGCTAAGACAATAATTCCAAACTCATACCAATATGTTGCAAGCTAGCCTCTATGTGAGACTATCAACAGAAGTATAGTCTTAGAGAAAAATATATTAGTAGATGTGCATTGCTGAAATGACAGGAATGCTGAATGTTTATACTGAGGAACGACTTAAAATCATGACAGAGAGAAAAAGAACAACCAGCTACAGAATGAGGCAGAGATGTAAAATTCTTGATCAAATACATATCTGTTCAAGGTCAAAAGAACTAAAGGAAACAAAATAAAAAATGGCTTTGCTGAAAGCAAGAAGTTGAAAATCTCAGTGCTTTGTCACCGAGTTATAATACAGCCTGTTAATCAGCTCTAGGCACTGAGATCCTTTTTATTAATCTGGCAAAAAGCAAGTGACTCTTTCTCAGCAGCTACCTGCATATTTTTTTTAAACCTGTGTATTTGCTGGGTTTTATCATTCTCATATTATGTATGTTAACTTAATTTTCTGCTATGAACTCATTTTAAGGCAAGACAAGCTATTTTGTGAAGAACTATCATATTAACTATCTGATTTTGGTAGTTAATATTAAGCACAAGATATATATTCTGTGTTTCTTAGGAGCTTTCTAAGTAAATTTGTGTCTTAAAGTTATGTGTGCCCACTCCCAAAGGCTTCTTTTGCCAGCAAAAATATGACTTTATATTAAAAACAGGTTGGTTTCTGAAACCTGTGAAGACCGAAACACATCTGTAGTTAGCATTGGCACCTTCTAATTTTAGCTCTGTTTCTGAAACAGTTTCTTAACTAGCTAAATGACCTATCTGGTGATGATTGGGGTTTGCCAATCACTGAGTGAAAATCTGCCATGTCTGACATACTGTTGGAAAGCAGTGAGTTAGAGTAAACAGCGGATTCTTTAAATTATGATTATAAACTGAATTGAGTTATAAATTATAACGTGAACATACATTTATATTCCCTTATTCTTTTTAAGAATGATGATTGTATAGAAATGGCTTTTTTTAGGCTGCATTAGCATTTTCACAGGTGATCATTGATCATTTTATACTTGTGTTAACCTTTCTGTTATGAATGGAATTGTAGTTGCTATGCAACATTTGAATCCAGTCATTTGGGGACCCTTGTCAGACTTCTCTGAGAGAAAGATGTGTGCAGTGAGTGTATCTCATTTTCTATCACATAATGCTACTCAGGAGGAAATCATGGATCCATTGCAGATCTTACTGCCTTCATAGGGTCAAAAGCTTTATCCAGTGTTTTTGTAGATGAAGGTAACTTTATGTTTATAGGTACAGGGTATTGTGAACGGAACAAATGATGGAAAAAAAAAGTAAGGTGTGCCATTGGACTAAAATTCAAAGTATGTTCTTCTCTAAATATTTTTTTCAATGGAACATGTTGAAGTGTTAATTTTACTTCATAAACAGACAGGAAATAAGTTTTAACTTACTTCAATACTGTAAGTCCAGGCTGGAATACATGCTAACAGGAGTTACTCTGATCTTACCATTATGGTCTTGATATTTTAAACAACTATTTACAGGTCAAGTGTTCAACTTCCATGCATTCCTTCAAGTGTTTGGAAGTTGAATTTCTCTTTTTCTGATAAAGAAAGTTTACAGTTTTTCTGCATCCTGCTATAAATCCCTCATGTTTTCTCTCTGCTCTTTTCATTCTCCTAAGCGCTACGTTGCTCTGGCTCACCTCAGTGTCTGTACTTCCCTCTACCTTGAAAAGCACTTTGGCTCTGGTAGATTTTGTTGTGTTTCTTATTAGGTATTGTGCTATCAAACAAAGAAGTTGAGTTTTCAGTTTCAAACACAGGTGTTTAATGACCCCATTTTCTCTGTTTTTGAGAGTCTTATTTTCTTCATGACCTACCATACAAATGTTGGTGTTTTTTCTGTTTTAACAGAATGAGATTTAGGAAAGCTCTGTGGTACTTGGAGTCATTTCAAAACTTTCCCTCTAGTTAATCAGAAGAGACAGACTGGCATATGTATATCTCAGGTTATTTAAAACAGACTGTTAGTAGCAGTACTATATCTTAAGCATAAGAATAAAACAAAATTCAGCATTCAAACAGCATTCATCTAATCAGAATGAGGCAACTGTGTAAGCGAGGAGAACTGAGCATTGGAAAGTGGCTACCCTCATCTTGTAATTTGGTCAGTCTGCTTTTATTTCAGAATTTAAAATGTATGCTGATTTGGATAAGGGTTTATCTTGCATATTTTACAAACAATGTTTCTCACTTAAGGTGTTAACAGAGTTAATGTACTGTATTTTAGTCTCAGCAGAAAACCTGGAGAAGAGCCTGAAGCATATGGAGAGGCAACTCCAACAGCTTGAGAAGGATTTGCAGACTTTTCCAGTTGCTGAAGATAAGCACGATAAGTTTGTAGCAAAAATGTCTATATCCTTTGGAGTATTCCTTAAAAAAAAAAACACACACAGAAGTAGTTTAACTGCACTACTTTAAATGTCTTTGCCTAGCTTTTATCTAGTCTGTAGCATTTATTTCTGAAAAAATATAACTCTCTTCTCTCAAAAACTAAATACATGAACAGCCTAATTAAACTATTCATCTGTAATGAATAGAATGAGGGGAAAAATGCTGTCAGGTCTTATTCTGTGTATAAGTGTCTTAGTGAAAAGTAGTTAAAATAGGACTGTTAAGCACTTGACTTTAATTGATTTTTCTCATAAGAATATATTAGAGAAGTATGTACATCACCTTGAGTTTGTTTGTTTGGCAGTGTATGCATTACCATTGAGAATGATTTTGTACATGCAACCATGAAAACAAAATTTCTCGTATTGCTGAAATGAGATTCATAGCTTATGAAAACAGGTTTCTGGTTTTATTTTTGTCAAAATTCCTCTTCTCACTATTTATTCCAAACCCTACGGCCAACTTAACTGCCTGTTTCTCTCATAAGAAACCTTGTGACAGGAAGGTCATTCTACAAGAAAATTTATCTTTAACTTAAACCTCCCTACTAGGTGTTGGCCATGTATGCTTGGCACAAAGAACATGCTGGAAGCAAAAATATTGGCAGACATAGAGAGACAAGTTCAGATTTCCTTAGTAGGTATAGTTAGGTTATTACCTAACTGGAAGACTACTTTGCTATGTATAGGAGGACTTGGGAGACAGTTATTCGTTGCTTTTGATTAATCTAATACTCTTAAATAAAAGATGGCAAGAGGCCCTGAGGCCAAGTGGATATACTAGCTTTTGTCATTGCTGCATTAGGGCCAATTCCCTCTTCAGTAGACTAGCTACAACCAAAGTGTATACAACTTGGCTTTAGGCCTTCTCTGGACTCTCTGAGGTATCAGTAACCTTTCAGTGTTATTACTAATTTTTGTAAGGTCATGTATTTTGTTGGTGAAATAGTTCTGTTTTTTGTTGTTGTTGCTGTCAGTGCCTTTCTTTTCCAGCTCAATGTGGTTTTGAGAGATTTGTTGCAACCCACCAGCATGGTGTCTCTGTAGGGTGAAACATAAGTTTTGTATCTGAAGAAGCCAATAGTGTAGAAGAGAACTTGGAGAGTGGTTTTGAAAGCCAAGAGGCAAAGTATTGCTAGGAGGTTAAAGGGAAACATATCCATGACAGCATTCTCAGAAATAAAGCTAGTCTGTCTGTGCTTGGTTAAGAAAATGATGTGTGGTCTATGAAGTTTATTAAGAAATTAAATCTGTGAAAAAGGTTAGACTCCTCTTAATCTAAAAACATTATGATTCTGGCATTTAAAATATCCTATAACCTTTTACATTTTTAAGCTGAGGACTAGGGTTTGAAGTAACAGATAAATTAATATACAGCTGCCTTTAGAGATGTGGTTATAATCATAGAGCCATAGAATCATTTAGGTTGGAAAAGATCAAGTCCAACCATCAACCTAATACGTCCATCGCTAAATCATGTCCCTAAGTGTTACATCCACACATCTCTTAAATACTGCCAGGAATGGTGACTCCACCATCTCCCTGGGCAGCAAAAAAACCTTGTAATTTAAATAAATAAAAAATGTAATAAAGCTAGGAACATAATTATTAATTATTATACATATTTATAAATAACCAATGTAAAATACTGTCCAGAAGGGTAGAACATACGAACGGAAGAGTTTTCTCAGCAAATGATTAAACTGTAGCATTTACTTTCAAGATGTCGTAGACAATGATAATAATTTCATATAAGGCTTAGATAGTTAACTAAAGACAGTATGTCTAGAGCTCTAAAACACACTAGCCCAGAGGTAGCTTTAGCTCAGAAAATGACTAACCTGGAGACTGTCAGAAGCTAAATACTACATCAGTTTAATTACCATGCTATACTTACCCTATTTCCTTCTTGTTTTCCCTAATCATTGGGTATTGATTGCTGTCAGAAACAGGTGAGATGAATATTTTATCTTACTCAAAATAAATCAGTACAAGTAAAACCAGCCATACTATATATTTCATTATATTACACTATTCAAACAGTATTTTGAACAGAAAATGGCATGAACAGGAATAGTTTGCCCTCACCTACTACCTCTCCCAGTAGAACGGCAGTAATTTCAGAACAGTAAAGTTTCATATGGTTTCTAGTAACGTCTATGAACACACTAATTAAAGAAGCTCACTTTTGGAAAAACAGGAGCTTCAATAAATTACGAAGCAAAAAAGGTTTGATGTAAAGGTTAGATAATCCTGCACAGCATGATGAAGCCTGGACCTGTCTTTACTTTTATTCCTATGACAAGGAAAGCTGAATGATGGTGAAGTCTTGAAAGGCATGCAGCTCATAAAAAGAAATCAGCAGGAAATCTGAAAAAGGAAGGATGGTGCTTTGTTGGAAATAATTTTTCATCCTGAGTACAATTAGGCTCCATGGACAAGTAGGCTATTACATCCTGTCACTAAATATCACAACCCAGAGGCCCCTAATGAACTGATTAGCATTCTTGTTTCTTTAGGAAGTCAGATAGATGCACAGTTGATGCACTTTTATTGACCAAGTCTATAATTATGAATGTTTCCCTTATACATTAAATTGTGCTGGTTTGTCAGTCATCTTATGTATACTAGCTGAAAAGAAATGATAGTCATTATTGTAGTTCATTCGTTTTCTTTAATTAGGACAGTCAAAGAATATTGAAATTATATTGATTTAGACTATTAAATCCATTCAATGTAATGTTCAATAAAAATCACAGTGAACAAAATACACTTGGATGTTCAAAGTGAAAATTTAGTGCCTTTATGGAGAGTGCTTAAATTATATATTGAAAGCTTAATTAAGTAGTTTAGTCTACATCTTCTATATCAGTCCAGCTCACATCTCATGATTTTCTAAGTAGCAACTGAGAAATTTGACAAGTTGTAGCCTACCATTGAGTGCATTTGTGATAGCAATTTTCACAAAAGTTTATGGAACTAATACCTGAGAGACAGTAAGTTGGTTGATGCCTTTCTTCTGGTAATACAATCCTTTCTTTCTGATCAGTTCCCTGTTCCTCTTCCCTGTTGCTTATGCTAATTTATTAAGGGAAGAAGTAGTACTTAGCCAAATCAAAGCCTGATTCAAGTGAGGAAGAAGAAAACCATTTCAACTGCCAAGCAGAAACTACACGCTGCCTGTAAACTGCTGCTTATCCAATCAGCCACATAGTTTGAACTGTGCAGTGTCAACAAACCAAAACCTGTAAGATATCCTGGCATCCTAGGGGCTTTGAAAGATTACAGGATCTGGTTAGGTGAAAAAGGATAGCATGTTGCTCTATGGGATGTTGACTGTGTGGACAGGTAATGAGAGAGAGGGTTTTGGCAAACAATTTAAATTTAACTTAAAGTGTATAATTCCTGTGTGTGTGTATATATGTATATGTGTATATATATATATAAAGGAATATATGGCTTTATATATATATATATGTCAATTTCTTTTAGTATTATGTTTACTATAGAGATAAAAAGGATTGAGTAAGTCAAGGAAAAGGTATTATTTGACAAATAACCTTCATAAGGTACTAATTTAAAAATCTAAACATTTGTATTTGCGGTAGAATGGATGCAGGACTTTGAGACTTTTCAGGATGTCCTGAATTAAGAAACATCCTGTCAGTAACCTGACTTGTTCTATGAGTTTAGTGTTGGATGAATTCTACAGTTCATTGAAGGTAAGAATCATCCTTCTTTTTAACTACCTTTCACAAAAGCCTGGAGACGAGAGAGCTCAAGGATATTACCTATGTATATAAATATCTGAAGGGAAGAAGTCAAGATGACAGAGGCAGAATATTTTCAGTGGTGTCCAGTGAGAGAACAAGAAGCAATGGACATAAAAGAAAATTCAGAAATTTTTTTAAACAGAAATGGGAGGAAAATTTTACTGTAAGGGTGATTGAACACTGGGACTCGTCCAGATAAGTTGTAGAGTCTCTACCCTTAGACATACTCAGAGCCTTCTTGGACAAGATCTTAAACAGCCTGTTCTAATTCATCCTGCTTTTTGAGCAGAAGAGGTTGGACTAGATGATATCCAGAGGTATCTTCAGCCTCAACCATTCTGTCCTGTAAAGAACTTTGTGTGCATTTCTTGAACTATTATAATCAGATAAGGAATTTTACTGTTGAACCTTGCTATCTATATTAATTGAAGTCTCTGTGCCATGTATTTTTCAGATAATTGCATATATTTTCCCAAGAACTTCATGTGGGAAATTCTAACTGGAACCCTGCAAAATTCACACCCTTTAGTTTTTAAAAAAGTTGAAATTCTGGGAAGTGACCTCAAAGTCTACTTACACCAGTCTACTTACACCAACCTTTGAAAAGTTTACTTTGTTTTTTATAGAGACTATTGCTGGCCTGGGTAGTGGCAGTCTTAGTTCCATTTTGAAATTCTGATAAAATATAGGCAGCACCTGTTAATCTTTTGTTCTTATGCAGAATCATATTCCTTGTTGGATTTTCTACACCTAATGCATAGGTTAGTTTGTGAAAAAATCACATGTAGCACATATGGGGTCTTATGAGGAAATGTTTGGCAGGCTTAACATCATTCATTATCTGCTGTACAGTAACAGCTACTTTTACGTGTCTTGATACCATACACTATATTAGTATTTTACATAGTACAATATATTAAAATCAGTATAAACTTAAGACAGGCAATCCACCATGAGAAGAGCTGCCGTGAATATGCAAGAACAAACATACAGCAGTTTGAAATTTTGCCACATATATTACTCATTTCATCCCTTCGTTGTTTTCCTGTACTATTAATGAGCAGAATGATGATCTGTAGTCCCATGAGTGAAAAAAGGCAGTCCATGAAGTGAAGCCACTTCAGAAAGTTAACAAATAACTAACTTTTTGATTTCCTTTTCCTCCCACCTGTGTTGCAGCTCTGCTGTACTTCTGTCTTCATTCATGCAAAGCCAATGAATTGTGTAGCTGATAATGCATATATATCAACCTGTTCATAATAATTACAGTTGGGATTGCTGTGCTCAGTAGTATTCCCTGTTGTCTCCAGTTTAGCTAGTGCTGGCTAACAAAAGCTGTATTTAAGGAAAAAAGGAAGAGGGCTTATTAAAAATACCTAAATTGAAGCATAGTCTCTGTAGAATGCGAAGAGCTTAGGGTATCCCGTAACATACCAAATGGAAAATAAAAATCTCAGAATTCATTTTGTCAGGGGTTGAAATACTGCACAGTAGCACATCTTTCTCAAATGCTGTATTTTGAGTTTAAAATTGTGCATCACATATTCAAGGGGAGTCAGTTTTAATAATTTAATAGATTAAGAACTTTATATGGACTGTAGTAGAAGGTGTCCCTGTCCATGGGAGGGGGTTAGAAGTAGATGATCCTTAAGGGTCCCTTCCAACCCAAACCATTCTGTGACTCTGTTAGCACAGCTGTAACTTCAGTCACAAAAATTTCTTCTCAAAGTTTCCTTGTTAGCGTATAGTGACATATCATTCATTTATAACATGAAGTTATGCCTTTTATTGATAATTTTAACTTTTTTTGGGGGGTATGATTTTTTACCTTCCTAGAAGATTAAAGAAACATACTGGCCTGCTTGATGTATGGCATCTATACCTACTGAAAGCAAAACAAAGTTGATATTTATCAGACTACTCTGGCCCTTAGAGACCCAGCTAGTAGCCATCATAGTGACTAATTTGAATATTGTGCCTGAGAACAATATCACGTGATTTTCTGGCATAAATTCTAAATCATGAAAAGAAAGCTATTAGTTGTATACTTTATAGACACGGAATCACAGAACGGTTTCACTTGGAAGGGATCTTAAAGATCACCCAGTTCCAACCCCCTGCCATAGGCAGGGACACCTCCAACCTCCAGGGATGGGGCATCCACAGCTTTTTTGGGCAACCCGTTCTAGTGCCTCACCACCATCTGAGTAAAGAATTTCTTCCTATGTCTTATCTAAATCTACCCTCTTTTAGTTTAAAACCATTGCTCTTTGTCCTTTCACTAATTTCATGGTAAGCAGTCCCTCTCCAGATTTCTTGTAGCTTCCCTTCAGGTACTAGAAGGCTGCAATGAGGTCTCCCCGGAGCCTTCTCTTCTCCAGGCTGAGCAACCCCAACTCTCTCAGCCTGTCCACAAAGAAGAGGTGTTCTAGCCTTCTGATCATCTTCATGGCCCTTCTCTGGACCTCTTTGTTGGCATGCATCACTCCTGAGCTTGGAGGAGGTGATCCTTGAATATTAACCAGCTTCCTTTGGACCCTCCTCCCTCCAGGGATTTGTCCTGTGGTATTCCATGAAGCAGATCCCTGAAGAGGCCAAAGTCTGCTCTCCCAAAGTCCAGAGTGGCAAGCTTGCTGTGCTCCTTCCTGGCTGCCCCCGGTATGCTAAACTGCACCATTACATGGTCACCCATTTCATGATCAATCATGTTAAGGCTGCCCTTTAGCTTCATATCCCCCACCAGCCCTTCCTTGTTGGTGAGAATGAGGTCCACCACAACACCTCTCCTCATTGGCCCCTCTATCACTTGGAGAAGGAAGTTATCATCAATGCATTCCAGGAACCTGCTGGATTGCCTGTGCCTTGCTTTACTGTCCCTGCAACAGATATTGGGGTGGTTGAAGATCCCCATGAGGATCAGGGCCTGTGAATGTGAGGCTGCTTCTATTTATCTATAGAGGACCTCATCCACTTCTTCTTCCTGATCAGGTGGCCTGTAACAGACCCCACTATAATGTCACCTGTCACCTGTCCCTTAATCCTGACCCGTTGGCTCTCTGTCAGCTCCAAATCTATCCCCAGTCTGAGGTCCATGCACTCCAGATGCTCATTGACATAAGAGGGTAATATCCCCTCCTCACCTCCCCTGCCTGTCCTTCCTGAAGAGCCTGTATCCTTCCATACTAACACTCCAGTCATGGGAGCCGTCCTACCACGTCTCCATAATGCCAATGGGGTCACAGCCCTGCAGGCCTGCACACATCTCTAACTCCTCTTGTGTATTCCCCGTACTACATGTGTTAGCATAGAGATGTTTAAGCTGGGCTTACGCATACACAATAAATTCTCTTTTACAATAATTGATAGGGGCAATGGGAGAAAAAGGTAAAATTGTCATTTCTTGTCTTATACATGCTTCCCTGCAGCTTGAAAATAAGGGAACATACATATTTATTTAGCTGACATTCCATTAAACACTTTATGAAATTGTCCTACATAAGGAAATACCTACACACACTATTTCTTCTTTGAGTTTCTACTTTGTCAACTATATAATCACGTCTTGAAGAAATGTGTTTGTTTTTTATTTGATTTCATTTATGTTATACAGTGTTTTGGTGCTTTTTATAAATTGCTTATCTCTTGTAGAAATAGTTCTGTTGTTTTCCACCTAATTTAATTAAATTGTATTGACATTGCAAATAGTCTTGGAAAGCATAAATACCTGCTATACCTAAACACCAGAAATAAAAATGGATGCATTGCTGTTGCTACATTTTAGAAAGCTGTTAGGATGAGGTTTTTATCTTTCATGTTTTTATTTTATTTTATATTTTTAATATTATTGTTTATTAAAATTTCTGGTTTTACTCTATTTTAAGTAAGGATTAGTGTTTCTTGATATGATAAAATATTCAGGTTAGTTATTGATATCTACCTAAATACCATCTTGCTTTTATGTATGAGGCAAAATGGCATATGTTTCAGTGAAGTTAGATACTAGTTCTAATCAAATTAAATAATTTCTTTATTTTAACATGAGTATATTTTAAAAATATGTTCTGAGGCTGTAATTTACCTAAACCAAAATTATGTGTTTGACCTTACGAAAAATCGTACATTTGTTTTTAAATGAAACTTCAGATTAGTTTCTGGAGGACTAGGGAAAGAGAGAGAAAGAGAATTCACTTGAGTAGCTTCTTCCAACAGGCTTGGAAACTGTATTTTTAGATTAATCTAAGGTAGAATTATTATTATTTGTATTATTATTTGGTTGGTTTGGAAGATTTTTTGGAGGGTAAATGTAATAATGTTGTTACTTAGTTATATACCTAAACCTTTACGTTAAGCGAGAAAAAGAAAAAAAAGTGCTTCAAGTTAGACTAGTCCCATACATTTCATATTAAATTACCTGCTAGCAGGATAATCGTTAAATAAAAAGTGGCAGAGAAAAATTGATGAAAACACCCTAATTTATTTAGAGCGCTAATGTAAGCAGAAAATACTAGGAGGTGTATATGACATGGAAGGAATTATCTTGACACTTTATTTATTGCAAATGAAAAATGTATATGAAACACAGATCTCTGTTAAGTGAAAAACTGTGGATTTGACTGGATTTACTGAGAACTCTTGCAGCCTTAACAGCAGTGTACAGCTTTCTAGTTCATGCCAAAGAAGATTTTCAGAAACTCTCACGGATGCATGAGAACATGGAAAAGTTGTATCAGAACGTGATGGGATATTATGCCATCGATCTGAAGAAAGTTTCTGTGGAGGAGTTCTTAACTGACTTAAACAACTTCAGGACGATGTTCATGGTACAGTCTGTTTATTTAATCCCTAACATTTCTTAAAAATTATTTTTGTACAAACATTGAACAAACTAAAAATAGTTTTCTTTCTCTTTGATAGCATATGATGCTTGTAAAAGAAATTTTACTTTGCGCATACTAAACTCTACAAAGTTAGGAGAAGGAGATTTTGAATTATAATTTGTGTATTGTTTCTTTTTGATAGAAATGGAAATTCTTAATAGCAATTAATGTAATTTAATACAGAACCTTGTACATGTAGACGTACATCCAGACGGGGGAAAATCTGGAAGTCCATCTTTCTTAAATACATCTGTGTTTTCTTTTTGAAGGATGCTTGTTATTTATTTAAAAATAAACCTTTTAACAGACATTCTATGCATGCTTCTCCCATATGAAATCCACATCCAAGACTTTATTTATCTTTTTTTCTGCCTGCAGCACTTGATCAGTGTTAAGGTTTACATACGTAATCAGGTTCCCTGCTAAGCAAAATCAAATCTCCTTATCCTGGTTTAAAATATAGCATATTTCCTCAAACTCAGTCTGTTTCTAAGGACACTTAATTTATCTGACAATAGATTATCTAGGGTTTTATTTTTTTATACATTTGAAATGCTTACTTCTTTTGCCTTCTAAAAGTGTGATCTTTTGGGGATAGGTAGCTAAGAATGATTTTATTACTTTTAGTGTTTGTATTACGTTTGAGAAACAGGCATTAGGCTATTGTTAGATGGCTTTTTTCTGTGTAAAGCTCAGAATGCTGTTAAAAGCATAATTCAAAGTCACCGTCAGTTAGGGGACTTTTGCATTAGAGTTATCTGAAATAGTCATAGACACTGAGATTGGTTCAGTCTTCTATCACAGGACATCAATCTGCAAGCATTATATACAAACAGATACGCAAACATTCACAAATACTCATTATAAAAGCGTTAAGTTTTTTGGAAATTGAATTTTTCTTTAGTTATTTTTTGAGTCTAAACACATTTTCATTGTGTTTATAAATATTAATACTAGGTGTTCTTTAATCTTAATGTAGGTTTGTTTTTTATTATTATTTTTGTTCTACCAAAGTATGATTTCAGAGTTTTACCAGAAGTCTTTTCTGAAAAGTGAAGTAGGAATTTCTCACCAGAGTATTTCTTTAAACATTTGAGGCTTATTATATATATATATTTGAGACTATATTATTATATATGGCTATAAGCAGTCTTCTTGGCAAATTTCAAATTTCTAAAAAATATTGGAAGTTCTTGTACTGTAGTCAGTATAGTTGTTCTGGAAGAAGAATGATTAACTTAATGATACGCTTCAGAATACATACTCAAGACTGGTATATCCCTCATTTTAAAATACCCAAACAACTTTAGGAAGGTTTGAAATACTTTTTTTTTTTTTTTTTTAGAGTTCTTGTTTAAGATGAGTGGGGATCACTATCTTGGATATTTATAACTATATTCAGACTGTTAAAGTTGGGGGGCGACAGTAAGAACAGATTGTGTTGATTGGCAGAGAAGAGCAACAAAGCTCTGGTGCAAGGAGTAGAAAGAAAGACATACAAGGGAATGGGGGTTGTTTAGTCTGTAGAGGAGGCAGCTGAGGGGAGACCTTGTCACCCTCTACAATGACCTGAAAGAAGATTAGAATGAAGAAGGGTCACTTTTCTCAGGTGACAAGTGATAGGATACAAGGAGATGGCCTCAAGTTGTGCCGGGGAGATTTAGATTGGATAATAGGAAGAATTTCTTCATGGAGAGGGTGGTCAAGCGTAGGAACAGGCTTCCCAGGGAAGTGGTGGAGTCACCTTCCCTGGAGGTATTTAAGAGATGTGTAGATGTGGCACTGAGGAACAAGGTTTAGCAATGATAATAACCTGGTAGGTTAAGTTGATGGTTGGACTTGATGATCTTAAGGGTCTTTTCCAACCTAAATTATTCTATGATTCTGTGCACCTGATTTTTCAAATATGGACATTGATTATATTTTCCTAACTTGCTCAATTCCTAATTTGAAACACAGGAGTCCGATTTCAAAAACGCTAAATGTTATGAAATTGTTGTGTTAATTTAATTTGTAATGTTTAAGCCACAACTCCCATTTAAATGCTGTGGAATAAAAATGCTAAATGCTCAGGTTCATCTTGAATTGGAGACACAAAGTAATGGTTGTGCTCTATTTCTCTGTATCTCTATTTTCCCATACTTTTCTTTGTCTGTAAAACTAGCACTGATACTGACCTCCTACTTCACAGCAGTGTTATAAAGATAGATTCGTTAATGCTTTGAAACAGTTAGATATTATTGATGAGCATGATAGGAGAAACCTTGAGGAAAATTAATAATTCTGTCTTGCAGAGCACAGTTTGAAGGCTATATGAAAAGGGTGTGTAGATAAGGCATGAAACCACTTATCATTCAGTGACACTAAACAAAATATTGAGTAGCTGCTCAGGTTTGAGTCTTTTTCGAAAAGATTTTTGAGATGCCTAGCGTGAGACACCTGAGGTTTGATTTTCAGAATTGTTTAGCATTGGTTTTGATTACTGACAGAAATGGAAGGTGTTTGGCATCTTGGAAACTTAGCTCAAAAGATGTTTAAACTTAAAGTCCAAAACAAAAAGACTACTTAAGTCACTGGTATGTATGGGAAGGTGAAGTTATGTCATTCTTGTTGTCAAGCGAAGTTGACAATTTAAATACAATTTCATCTACTTAGGATGCTTTTTGAGTTTTCAGTTCATGAAAATATTTAAATCTGGAGACATAGATTTCAGGTTCATAGCCAATGCTGGAGTGTTCTTCACAAAAGCTAACATTTATACTCTGTGACCACCAAATCTAGAGCACATTGAGCTGTCCAGAAACAAAAAACAGGTGAAGAATTTAGGAAGATTTCAGCACATGTGTATACCAGCAATGTTGCACTGATGTAAGCCACAGTAATTCACTGAGAATTTACCAGTGTATGGGGCTGCCATTAAAATCACGAAAAGGTTATCTTAAAAATGCTTTTTTAAAAATTATTGCATTTGGTACTTTTTTTTTTCTTAGTGTCTGAATATGCAAAATAATTAAAGTCTCTGAAACTCTCAGTTCTATTATGGCATTATTAGAACATTTGGAGTGCTTATTCATGATTCAAAATAAACAGCATTGTATGGCTATTAACCAGAAAACAAGAACTTATAAACCCACTGAAATAATGCATATGTAGGTAAGAAAAATACACTGCTAAGTCACAGAAGCAATTTTGTGTTTGTTTGTTTTCTTTTGTTGGTTTTTTTTTTTTTTTTTTTGGTGTAGGAGTAGCATGAGTAAGAATAAATGTTGAAACTGTTTTAGAACTACAAGTAAAACAGGTTGTTTAGATATTTTGACTTCTTCCTGCATTAATGTGTATTCTTAAACTGAATTTGTAATCCCTATTTGGGGCTAATTAGTATGCTTCTAACGTCTTTGTTCTGAATTTGCTTACTTTTCTGAATAAAATGTGCTATATGTGGAATACAAAATATTTGGCTATAAATTAAGGTTAGTTAGATGTGATTTTTAAGCTGTGTTTTTGTTTTTAAGATTCAACTTTCTTTTTGGTAAGACTTCAGTTTTAATGGAACCCTTTTTATTTTTTCCACAGCAAGCAGTAAAGGATAATATGAGAAGGAGAGAAGCAGAAGAAAAACAGAGGCGTGCTAAAATAGCTAAGGAGAAAGCAGAAAAAGAAAAACAAGAGAGGCAACAAAAGAAAAAGCGTTTGTTAGAAATGAAAACAGGTGAGTAATGTAGAAAACAACTCATTTTATCCAGCATTTTACTGGAAGCAAGGCTGCTATTTATTAAATCTAAATGTGCTATGGAGAAAAGACAGAATAAATCATCGCTTTTCAATGGTTAAAGTTTATGTCAAAGAGATTCTTACATTTTGGTTTGTTAACAAGCTTCTCTAGCTTATCTGATTTCCTCAAGGTATTTTAGAACTCATAATGTTGCTTAATATTTTTCCATTAGAACATATTGAATCTTGTGCGACCAAGTATAAATTCAGTTATGCTGAGAATCTCTTATGTTACCTGAGAACAGACACTCTCCAAAGCATAAAGTCATTTTATTTCTTTTAACCAGGGTTACATATTCATTTTTGTTCTTATATGAGAATAAGCCCTTCCTGAAGTACTATGGATTCTTCTTTGAGTATGTCAATTGTTATTTCAACAGGTCCCTGTTGAAACACCTTCAAAGAAACCTCTGTCATGCATTTTTAAAGTTATTCATTTATGCTGTGTTGTTTTTGTACCAAGAGACCACAGACACTGTGAATTCTCTGTTACTAAAGAAGATGTCTGATGAGTCTCTATACTGTAATATTTTACCTTAGACTGAGTTTCTAGAATCATTCAGAATGGTATATGACTTTGTAAATTATCATGAGATACTTTCATTTTTATTTTTTTTTTCTGAGCAGATCTTGTTAACAGTTTCCCGCTCAAACCCTGGTTGGCACCTTTGGCATAAATGATTATCTGTCTCTTTCACGTTTCACTAATATCCAGGGTAGACGTATGGCTTGAGGTGTGAGACTAAAGCTTTATGTTAAGATGGAAACCAAGAGGCTGTCCTCAGAACACAGAAGTTTTAATTCTTTAGAAGTAAAATCAAGACCAGTCAGGAAATTTTCAGTGACAATCTTTGTAAAGCTCACAGAAGATAGTCCAGAAGACTAGAAAAAGGGTAAAACTGATGTCTGTATTCATGTGCAGTTGGAAGTGGTTAGATACTTATCTATCAGACATGCTGTATGAATGACTGGTACTGCTTTGGATGTATAATTGATAGTCCTTTTGGATAAACTAAAGTTCCTCCACAGTCCTGTTCTTCCTATTTTCCTGCTTCTGTAAAACAGATGCTAACGTTACAGACTTCTGAGCCATATGCCCTCGTGTATATATATACATATATACATATATATGTGTGTGTGTATATATATATATACACATAAGTCCATATATATGTATATAAATACATGTACACACACACACACACATATATATATATATCCCTATGGTAGCTAAACCTACTGCTTCAACTAATGTGGCTTTGAACTATCTATTTATCATCCACAAATCAGCTAAGACATTGAGTAAATAGCTGCTTTGTCTGTTAGTAGTTTTTGTTGTTCTTGTTGTTTGGTTTTGTTTTTATTAGAGCATATAAACATACAGAAAGAGATTTCTTGGCCTTGTTAGCAACCGCTTAAGGTCCTTACACTAAACAGCAGAAGATAGTAAAAGATGATATTAAGGTCACCTGAAGCTATAAGTGTATTTGATCTGATAGTCACTAAATTGGCCGTTGCTGTGTTGTTGTTCTGCAGAGTTCTTTGTAAGGTTTCTTTTGCTTTTTACATTGAATTGTTAATTTAGAAGTCTATTAGAAAATCCAAATTCTTGGAGTGGAAAGCACTTTTCGTACATATATTTGTCAGCTAATACAGCAACAATGTGCAAAGTGGGAGCTTGGAGGGGGGAGGTTGTATTTTTGTTTTTACTTTGGTATTCTTATTACAACCATGCTTACTAAGAAAAGTAGCATAGGCTTTCAAAAAAAATTACTTTTTCTTCTCTTTTCCTAGCTATAGATAGTTTGTTGAAAGACTAAGTCTTCTCCGTAAATCATTGACAAAATCTTTACATGTGACCTGCTGGCAAACATATAACCAGGTTCTCCCCCTGTCAAAACACTCAAACATTCTCATCTGGAAGGTGACATGACAATGTTGAGTAACTTATTTTTTGCTTCATATTGTCTCTTTACAGTGATTCTAGATCAGATATTGGATTTATAGGTACATTGTTTCAAACATTGTGCGAATGAAGCCAATCAAAACTTCTTAATGTCACCCTTTCAGAAAATATTTTCTTGGATATAAATAGATGCATAAAGAAAAAATATATATATACATGATATATATAATATACATAATAAACATACTAGATATATATACTATGTACACACTATATATAATTTATACTATATATACACACTATATAGTATGTATATTATAATGTATATATATTATATATTATATTGCTCAATATAATATATATATTCTATAGAGGATAGTATGTATGATGTATTGGCCAATTCTTCAAGGTATCTTTTTCATTGAATGGATCACAGTATACTCTGCATCTCCACTCTTTATTTTTCAATAACATTACTTTTTAACTGAAAATGACAGAAAGGTTAGGGGTACCTGTGTATCATTTAGTTATATGCCAGTTCTGACTTTCTTAACTGTTTCTGTTAAAATTTAAAAAAATAATAATAATAATTAGTCTGACAATCATTAATGGCTCTGGTTATGCTAATAACTTAGACATTATTTTTCATTATCACTACAAATAAGTTATTACTATCAATCACTATCAATACATATTCAAGCAGTCAGTCCTTAACATTTGTGCCCTAAATTTTATGTAAGTATAAAAACCCATGGATTTGATTTTGTATAGATAGTAATGATACCATTGATAGTTGACAAGATTACATGACCAAACTCAAGACCTCTTTAGCAAGGGAAGCTAGAATTGAAGTGGGTATATTTTTCTTCTATTCTATCTTCTCTTCTCTTCCCCTCCCAACTTCCAGTTTGAGATCTTAGCCTCTAATACGATCACTTAGTTTCTAGACAGTTCCCAATCCTTGTTCTCTTATACCTAGATTACATGATGTAAAATCCTTCAGGTGTTATTACTCTCCCAGGCCACAGTACTACCTTCATCTGGATTTTTTTCCTTGCTTTGCTGCTTCTTTTCTCACATGTCAGAGCAGTCTTTCCCCAGCTTGAGGTTATGTTTTTTCCAATGACCATTAATTAGTGACTTGTTTACAGTTCTGGAGCTCCTGCTTTCAAATTGTGCCCATAACTTTCAAGGTCTGCACTGCTATCCAGTGCTTAAACTGGATTTATATCATCATCCTAACCTTGCTCTGTTAACCACTGGTCTTGTTTACAACACAGACATTTAACCTGTTCTAGATTCTCCTTTGTTCCTGAAGTCCCTTCCTTTGGATTTCTTCGGCTTTCATCTGCTTTTAAAAGCAATTTGAAGGGTAGGGTTTTGTTGTCAATGGTGTTACCTTCATGAGGATTAATATCTTGTATAAGTAACCATAAAAAAAATAGGTGTTTGGGGGATATTACTGACTTTTTTGCATTCAGGAAAGAAAAAAAAATATTTTAGAGAGAGAGAGAAATATGAATTTTATCTACCTTATGTTAGTTGAGTCAGTAAGTTGCATATAGCACACTATATGTATGACATCAGGTTTGTCTAGCACTACATAGGTCATATTAACCCAAAAGGAAGATGATCCCAAATTTAAGGTAACTTTTAATTTTTATCTTCAGGAAAATAATATTATTTCCCTTCTGAGTGAATACAATAATTTCACCAGTAGTAATTGACACTTAATGCAAACATGGGAACTGAGGTGGTCCGAAAATATGCTAGCCTTCTCATGAACTCTAATCATCTTCCTTAGCCTTTTTTTTGCCTTTGGTATACGTGTGACAACTTAGGCATCTAGATGATAGCTTATATGCTGTCATCCATACCTCTGCATGAAACTGCCTTTGAAGTACTGTTACGCCAAGTTCAGCACTGATATGGTCATTTTCTAAAATTACATAAATACAGATAGTGTCTGATAAGCTTTCATAAAGATTTCATGTTTTTTATATGTCAATTATAAATATTTATACTAATATATTCTAAATAGTAAAATATATCCAGTATTTTATGAATTTGCTGAAAAAGAAAGGTAGGCTTTATAATACAGATTTGAACCTCTGCTAATAAGACCATATTTTTTTGTTATTTATGTGGAATTGCTTGACTTATTCTCTTAAAAATATTTTTTTTTGAGACTTGAAGCTTAACCTAATGTCAGATCCAAATCCTTGTAAATTATAGTTTATTAAAATTCTGCATCTCTACTTTACATTTTAGATAGCGATGCTTATGTGGCCTAATTATCACAGCTTAAATGGTTCACTGTTATAAGAGGCTAAGTCTGAAGTTCACATAATAAAAATGAGTTCCAGATTTTCCTCTCAGCTCCATCCTAACTTGAAAAGTATATGCAATCCAGTAAAAATTTTGAACATTCAAGCAATGATGATATTTGATATTTTGAAATTTATGGTAATAAAATCTGCCCTCTAAAAACTGCCTGGGATACCAAGTGGTATTCATCATGAGATGCTTTGTCAATAACATTGCTTTACTTCCTTTTGTGAAGCCAGTTCAAACTATCCCATAGTATCATTCCAAAGGTAAATAACCAGTGAAAGGGGGATCTTTATGTAAATGCCACTTGTCTGCATACCATTAAAATTCAGATACATACTTTCTTGTGCTGTTCAGATTCTCAGTAGAAAGCATACCAATCAATTATTTTGATCTTATCACAGTGTAAAGAATCCTATAACTGTGATAACACAAGCTAAATTTATTGTAACGTAATTGAGAACTCCATCATTGTGGCATCCTCATTGTGTCTTACTTTGAATACTATTTAAGTTACAAGCCACTCTAATCAGTGATTATTTACAAAGGATGCCCTTTCCTATGCAAAAGCAATGAAGTGATGCCAAAATGATCTTAACATTCTAGATTGGAAATCTGATGCTTAGTTTGTTTTCAGTGTTGTTACTCAGTTTCACTTCTATCACAGCTAACTGGTTTTAAAACCATGTTTCAGTTATTTAGATAGTTATACTTAATCTGCAGCCAATTTTGCATCATTTCTTTTTGCAGAGCTTTTATACTGTTTATTTGTTTGGGGAAAAAAGAAGTCCACTTTTCACAGACTTGAGAGGAGTGCTTTAGGTTTTGATTCTTTAAACGTTTACTTTATTACTCTGCTAACTAATGAAAACATTCGTATTTCACAACTTATGTACTGTTTGGAAAACAAAAAGGCACCGTGGACAGCACTGACAGTATAAACAACGAAAACCATAAATGTAATAAAGTAATTAAAATTCTGATTCCATCAGGTAAAATGCTTGCTTTTGAAATAAAACAACTGAACTACCTATATTAATAGGTACCCCCAAAGGCCCTATTTCCCCTCTGAAGATCAAGTTCAGAAGGCTTCAATTTTATTAATTTTATCTCATTGAGAAAGGAGAATCAATAGTTCTTAATAGTATTCCTTCCATCGAAGAGGAGTGATGGACTGAAAATGTTGCAGATTATAAAGATCTGCTTCAGTTCCATAACAACTAAAACATCATCAGTGTTTTTTAATGTGTTTGTAATCTGTTTGGTTTTTTAAAAAAATATGTTCGTGGGGCTATTTTCCCCCAAACCACAAGTTCTGGACAACAGTAGGATTATTTCTGGATTTTATAGGTTTACGTAGGTATGTCTTTTGCAATGAAATTTACTGTGAAGTAGGCAAAAGATGTTATAATACTATGTATGAAGAAATCCTAAGAGTATATTAGTATCTAACAATTATTTTGTGTAAGGGCTTTCTAGGGAGTTCCCCCTTTCAGAATTTCATGTGCTCCCTTCATCTCAATTTCTCCCTAGTGATGATAACTTTCTAGTTGTCCCCTGACTGCCTTCACTGGTTCTCAGATGGATCCTCTTCACCAAAAGAATTCCTGAGGTAACGTTTTTGCTATTGAGATTTATTCTCCAGGACCACAGTAGCCATGAAGACAAAGCAGGATAAATATGTTCCGTAACTAAGAACCACAACTTTTTCTCTTAAGTTAAATAACAATGAGTAGAAACAGCTTTGGGACCATATATAGTTGTCTAGTCAGCATTTACTAATAGTTTGTGGACAGTAAACAGTAAGCTCATGACAAGCTTGGATAGTTAGATCTAATTTTGTTTTATACCTCTTAAAAAAAAAAAAAAAAGAAAAAAAAAAAAAAGAAAGAAATTCCATGCATGAGGAACTAGTTGTGACAGAAATTGACCAGAAGTCCACAGGAAAGGAGATGTGAACTGATAATGGAGCTTGGTTTTTAGCTGCGATTGTATTCTGGCAGTAGAACACAAATCTGGGTAAATTATTGAGAGTAAATGTTCCCTCAAGAATATTTGTCTTGAATATTTGTATTGGAAACTGATACAGAGAATTATAAAAATACAGGCATGTTCTGCTGAAAAAAAAAAAAAAATAGCCTGAAAAACAATGTGTGATATATCTGCAGAGGCCACATTAAAAGCTGAGATACAGCAAAACCCCATCAGGTCTCACACTGTAGGATGTTCAGGGAATTAGATGTCTGTAGTGCAAAAAAAAAGTATAACTGATCTGAGTGTATATTAATTAAAAAACAACAACTAGTAGTCACAAGACATATTCTAACAAGATCTCAAAGGTGCTAAATCTTCTGAAGCATGGAGGTGTAGATCATGCACTTGTTGGTAACCCAAGGGCACAGAATGCAGCAGTAACTGTTCATTTGTACGAAGTATTAGTACTAAGCTCCAGAAGAACAAAAAGTTTAGCAGAAGCAATTATTATTTCTGAAAATTTTACTTAGAAGTGCAACCTATGGAGATAGGTGCTGAAAGGCTACTAATTTGGGAAACTGAGGTTTATATAAAGCCCCTGGGGAGAAAAAAAAAAAAAAAAAAAGCAATATTTGAGAGAGAGAAAAGTAGTCAAAATGAACAGAACTCTTGGAACAAAAAATGTACAGACATTATTTACCCTTATTCTCATAATATTTGCCATTTATATTGTAGCAGTAAAATTTCTAAACAAATACATAAAAAATGATTGAAACTTAAAATGACATACCATTAAAAACAACGGCAATCTCTGGAGCCATTTTAGGGATTAAGACTAACATTTAGTAGAAATGCAGATATTAGGTTTTGGATTAAGCAGGCATTTCCTACTCCAATATAGGAGACTCCGTAAGAGGGATACATTAGAGTCCTCTTTAAACTTATACTTGCACTACATGTAAATGCTTTTTGTTCTTTCTTTCTTCCTTTTTTTTTTTCTTCCCCTTTGAATCATCAGAAGTTTCTTCTCTCCAGTGGCAAAGTTGGGGAGGAATCAATATACTTATGAAGGCACTGGAGCCTATGCTTTATTTTTCATTTCCTTAGTCTAGGGCTGTAAAAAAGCCAAGAACCTCTTCTGCCATTGTCGGAAAGCTTGCAGAAGAGAAGGTCACGTTTCTGACTCTTCCTTTAAACTGAGTCTGTTGCTGCTTCTGTTTCTATTCAGTTCATTGTGACACTTATCTTCACTCAGCGATACTTCAGTGGTTCTACAGAAGTACAATTTTGTTGCTGCATACCAAAATATTTGTTTTCTGAAGCCTGCTGCCAGAAGTTACTATTAAATGCAAGTACAAATTCTGAGTCATAAACTGCTGGAGACCAAGACAGCATTCTGTGAAGTCATTGCATATCTATCTTGTCCTCTTTATAGATGTTATATGTATATGTATAGATAGATGATATATATATATATCTTTGCTGTTGACTACCAATAGACAAATGCAGGACTAGGTGGCCCTTTGATCTGATGCTCCTGGCTATTCTTGTGCATTTATAGCAGCTAAATAGAAAGGCTCTTGCCTACAAAAAGCTGCATGGAAGCTTTCCTGTGCCTAAGCTCAGTTCTGTTACCAGTCTGAATGTTCCCACTCTACAAGTGACAAATTATATAACTTTTAAAGTTCCTTCAGGCCCTCATCTCTGTAGCACAGCTGTCAGTGTGAGTGATCATTGTGTATATTTTCTGATTTATTGGTTGTTTATAAATTTGAATGGAAATAGTAATGTCTTTCCCTGTGCTCAATGAACTCCTTCAAAGGCACACAGTAACAAAGAAACAGATGTTCGTACACACCCCCACATATATGAGAATATCTGTAGCTGAATATAATATAAGAAACTAATTTCACATAAAAATGCAAATAGAGTGGTTCTAACTGCTTTCTAAATGAAACTGTAATTGACAAGTCTCTGCTAATAGATTTTTTTTCCTCACTCCCTGAAACAACATCACTGGAAATACTAGTTCTTGGCTGGTCTGAAAAACAGATTGATTGCATTCTTGCCAGTGTCATTGGAGTTGAAGCTGTGTTGTGTAAAGAAAACAGAGAAGTCATATATCAACAGTAAAAATTTATTGACTGACCTCTTTGTATGTAGCTGATTTTGTTCTGTTATGATGGTCTGTTTAATTAGGAGTAATCAAATAGAAGTATCTAAATCTTTTTTATTTTTATGAATTTATCAGTTTTATTTTTTTTTTTCTGTTGAAAAGGCAGAATATCCCTAATAAATAGAAAAGGGGTCATCTTTTTTTTTTTGTTCTTAATATTTCTAAAAATATAGCACACTAGTAAGAATATTGTGCAGTTTTGCACGCTAGAGAACAGGTCTGTATGGAGATAAGCCATTTCATTTTCAGACCTATTTTTAGCGTCTTAGGATTTAGTGGAACAGTAAGCTACTTTTTATTGTAGCCATGTTTAGAGTTTCTGTTGTAGGTGGGCAACCTGTTCTAATGTTTGACTACTATCAATAGAGAAAAAAGATACACAGTTAAATGCAATTTCTTGTATTTCAGTTTGTTCCTATTAACTACTAATCTGTCTCTGGGCACCTCTCTGATGAGCCTGGCTCAGCCTTCTTTACACCGCACCCATGCCCCCATCTTCTCTAGGCTGAACAGTCCCAGATCACAGCATTTCCTCGTAGCAGAGATGCTCCAGGCCCTTATCTTCTTGGCCCTTGACTGAATTTGCTTAATTATGTGCCTCTTTTGTTCTGGGGACCCCAGAGCTGGACCGAACACTCCAGGTTCACCTCACCAGTGCTAGGGAAAGGATCACCTGTCTTGACATGCTGGCAATGTTCTACCTTGGCCTTCTTTGCCTCAAAGGCACACTGCTCATTCATGGTCAATATGTTGGCCACCAGAATTCAACACACACCTTTTTTGGTTTTTGTTTGTTTATTTGTTTGTTTTTCCTGAAAAGCTGCTTTATAACTGGTGGGCCCCTGCCTGCACTGGTATATGCCTCACCAGATGATGCAGGTTTTTCCATTTTCCTTTGCTGAATTTCATTAAGATTCCTCCGTTCCTTCCTATTTCTCAAGGTTCCTCTGAATGGGGACACAGCTATATACTCTGTCAACCTTTCATCTGAATTTCGCACCATATGAAAACTTGCACACCACTTCATTGCTGTGGAATTCTGTTTATTCTTCTGTAAGTCCAATTTCCCTCAGGAAATCTTTTTGTGGATGTCTCTCAGAAGAGCTTGCTGTGGCAAACTCCGTATTGGATCTAGAATCAATATCATTGATTCTGGACAACCTCAGTGGAAAGGAGATTTACAGTTCCTATCTTCTGTTGTCACAGAAAGAAGAATGTAACCTGCATAATCATGATGAACATGATTTTATATACTTGTCACAAAGTTCAAGATTAAGATGATTTCACTCTTGGTCCCATTATTTAAATGGAAATTTGGGATCCAAATGAGATGCAGAAATAGGCATCATACATCACATCATTAAGTATTTATTTTAATCACTTGTACAGAACCACTTCTAAAACCACATTTTACCTTTTGGTTTTCTATGGTCTGAATTGTCTTATGGGAGTTAAAATGATGGTGTTACCAACCTTTATTTCAACAAATGATCTTTAAGGGTTTGTGAAGGATGAAAGCTTTCTTTGCATTTTGCTTGTTGTGAACTCTTTGGAACTTGGGTCAAACTTTCATTCATAGGCTCAGAGTCAAAATCTATTTGTGTACAATAAAAGCACTATATGACAACTAAATGATGAGACAATTTTAGCAAGAGCAAACAAGACAGAATGAAACCCAATCTCTGCAGCGAGAAGGTTTAACAAGAAGAAGTAGGTGCATTAGTCATTAGGTGAATTCGTACTTTCTTATGTGATAATTTCTAGGGCTTTGAAGCACTAGCAAACACTTACTACTTTGTGTTGGGCATCAGTAAGAAACATACCTCTTCTGATTCTGGACTAGGCTGTTTCTGTGATTCCAGTGAGGTATATACTCATGTTTCTTGGGAGGGCTAGGCTTTTGCCTGAAGTCACCTCTGAGGAAAGACAAGTGAATACTGATATTCCTGGCAGAAGCTGGATTTAATACTAGTTAAATATAAAGGGAACGGTCATTTCAGCCAGTCCATCCAAGGCATACTTGGCAGCTATTTCAACTTAGCATCTGTACACCAGATTTTTTTTTTCCTCACTGTAACATTTTTCCTCACTGTAACAAGTGTTCAGTTTTGGGCCCCTCAGTAGGACATTGAGGCCCTGGAATGTGTCCAGAGAAGGGCTATGAAGCTGGTGAAGAGCCTGGAACACAAGTAATGAGGAGTGGTTGAGGGAAGTGGGGTTCTTTAGTCTGGAGAAGAGGAGGCTCAGGGGAGACCTTATTGCTCTCTACAATTGTCTGAAAGAAAGGTATGGGGAGCTGGGGATTGGCCTCTTGCAGATAACTAGTGATAGGACTAGAGAGAATGGCCTCAAATTACTGCAGGGGTGGTTTAGGTCGGAAATGAGGAGACATTTATTAGAAGATGCAGTCAGGCATTGGAACGGGTTGCCCAGGGATGTGGTGGCATCACTGTCCCTGGGGGTGTTCAAGGAAAGGCTGGACGTGGTACTTAGGGATATGGTTTAGTGGGTGATATTAGTGGTGGGGGGATGGTTGGACCAGATGATCTTGAAGGTCTTTTCCAACCTTAATTATTCTATGTTTCTAAGATTCTCACAAGGGTTTATATAAGGGTCAAAGGAACCCCTGTGCTGTGTTATGAATTATTACTCTAGTCTGTGCACCATTACTGAAATACCATCTAATAGCAATATATTCCTTCACTTGCCTATTAATGAAGATTATCTGATTGGTGGCATGGCTTTTGCCAGAAAAAGTTGAAGGCCTTAAGGCAAATGCAAGTTGAAGTCTGTACACATTCTGCATTTTCTGGACAAACCTAACCTTCACATCCACCGCAATTTCTGTACAAGTTTATGTCTGAATTTCACTGGGGCGAGGAGTGTGAGGTTAGGGGGGTCATGTTGACACACGGTTTGAAACCTTCCCTTCTCTGGACATTGATTTCTTTGTATTTTTATATTGACAATATAAAGTCTCCATAAAGTCTTCTGACCCCTGTTCATGTAAAAGGCTGAGAGGTCTAGAAGTTATATGTCAGTAGTACGAATTTTTCACTGAATCTGTTTGTCTGAGAATCTGAGAATGAAAAGATGGAACCACTTCCACACACTGGAGCTCGCTTCTGAATTGAGGACTTCAATTATCTCCCTCTCATGGATCTGCTTCTCTGCTCCCCAGAGCTTAAATCATCAAACTCTATACCATTGCTCAAGTTTTCCTCTTGTGATATTCGGAAAACAGTCCTTCCATTTTTCACTCAGATGGAAACCTTTAATTAGACGGGCATTGCTTTGTACTGTTTGCAATCGATCATTATGCAACAAACATATAGTAGAGCACTTAAAAGAGAAAAAAATATATATATTTTATTATATATACTTTGTTATTTTTTTTTTCCTAAATCTCTCCCTAATATATCTGACCTTAATTATATCCTTAGCTGAAGAGAAAGACAAATTAAGGTGTTGTGGTTTCACACTGACGGACAGTTAAGCTCCACCATGCTGTTTTCTTACTCACCCTCCTCAAAAGAACAGGGGGAGAAAATACGATGAAAAAAGGCTCATGGATAAGGACGTGGAGATCAGAACACAGAGATAAAGACAGAGAAATCACTCACCAATTCCTATCACAGGCAAAACAGACTCAGAATAAGGGAGGTTAATGTAATTTGTTGCCTATTGCTAATAGACTACGGCAGTGATAACTAAAACCATACTAAAATCCCCTGATCCCCAGGCCCCCTGCTCCTGCGTGGGCTCCTCTCCATGGGCTGCAGCTCTGGCCTGGGGCCTGCTCCTGCAGGGGCTCTCCATGGGCCGCAGCCTCCTCCAGGCCACATCCACCTGCTCCACCGGGGGCTCCTCCACCCATGGGGGGGCTGCAGTGTGGAGATCTGCTCCATGTGGGACCCATGGGCTGCAGGGGGACAGCCTGCTCCACCAGGGACCTCTCCACAGGCTGCAGGGGAACTTCTGCTGGGTGCCTGGAGCACCTCCTACCCTCCTGCACTGATCTTGAGGGCTGCTGGTCTTGAGGGCTGTTTCCCTCAGCATTTTCTCTCTCTCCTCTCCCAGCTGCTGTTGCGTAGCAGTTTTTTTCCCTTTCTGAAATCAGCTCTCACAGAGGCATAACCAGTGTTTCTCACTGGCTCGGCTCTGGCCAGCAGCAGATCCCTTTTGGAAATGTCTGGAGCTGGCTCTGATCTGACACCGGACTCTGGGCTCTGCTGGGTTCTTCTCGCAGAGGCCACCCTTGTAGCTCCCTGTCCCGCTACCAAAACCTTGCTGTGTGATTCCAATACATAAGGTCTGGTTTTAATGTATATGTTTATCCAAATCGTAGGGTTTTAATTTCAAATGAGGCTTAGTATTCAGAAGTTGACCTCGGGAGCTTATCCCTTTAGTTACTTACCGTATAAAAGCTGTATTTAATTGCAGTGCCTCAAAATTATATCCTGGGGGAAACTGATAGTCTAAGTTGCTGTAGATGAGTGTTCTAAGTGTGCAGACTGAATAGGTAGTGTCAATAAAAAACATGATACATATATTTTTTTTTTTCTGAAGATTTGTTTGTTTTGTTTTGTTTATTTTGAGTGACTGAATAAAGCTTTGATTCCTTGAAAGAGGAAATAGACATATTATGAGATGTTTTTCTCTTGCTAAAGTGGCCTTCTGGAGCACTAGCATCGAGTATGATGTTTTAGTTTACATTGGACAGTTGCAGGGAAACTGTAAAAAATAAAACATTTTTAATCCACAGTAATCTTGTTGCACCACTCTTACTTTGAAACAATGCTGCTAATGATATTTGTGATTTTTCATGTCATGAACTACTGCTAGTCAAATTACAATATATATCATCTACTGCTTAAAAACTGCATAAAAATGCTGGGCTCGTTACTGCAGTATCTGTTGCTATCATAAGACATTAAAAGTTTTACTGTCAAGCTTATAATAGTGCGCTAAAGGAGAAGCATCTGTAGTATTTTTAAAATTTTTAAAAATATAATTATGAAATTAGGCAGTTTATATCTGACTTGGCACTGAAATGGCAAGGGCACAACTTACCAGCTATTACGGTAAGTTTACTTCTGCTTTAGATAGTATTTAAAAGACAGTTGTATGAGTTTTAATTAGGTATGATATTAAAAAGTATTTAAATCTCCTTTTCCACAACTGAAGGAAAAGAGATTATAAAAGTGTATATTTCTCAAAGGAATTAGTGTGGACTATGCAGCTATCTTCAAGTTGACTGGAATTACTAGTTCTAGAATGTCAAAAGATTGATACACTTGACTAATTAGGAAGCCCTGTGGGACTGGTGACAGCAGTCTGCAGCAGCTTGCGAGAGCTGATTTAAAGGTCCCATAGGAAGTGTTAATATTGAACAATACTTTCCACTCTTACACTATCACAATAGCTGTGTTGTACATTGTTCTCCTAGGGCAATTTAAAAGATTTCTAAAGTACTGCATGGTACACATTCATTTGTTAAAATTTCCATCATATAAACTTGGGCAAGGTTATAGATAGCCAATAACAGAATGGGTATTAACAGCTGCACAACATCACAGAAGGTGTTGAAATCAACTATAGGTTTAGGCATCAAGAAACAGAATTTGGAGCCTAACTGAAAGTGTAGAAGCTTGAAAAACAGGCTTTCTGCATGTTTTGGGTACAGAACATTAAGTATGAATATTTCTATTTGCAATTGTTAAAGGTTCTTCAATATAGCTCTGCACAGTGTAAAATTACTAGAGGTGTGTGGTTTTTTTTTTGTATTTTTTTATTCAAGTTTTATATATGCCATTTATTTTTCTGTGAACTGTTTTGCATGTCAATGAAAACATTAGTCTCTAGTTGAATTTCTGACTACAGTATATTTCAGATAAGTGTGAAAAATAGATGGTACACTTCAATGAATGTGTTCCAGCTATGCAACAAAAAGTTGTTTTTGCAGTATTTTTATTTATTTATTTATTTATTTATTTATTTATTTATTTATTTAATATAGTATAGCCGATTATGCACCAGGTTTTGTACTGAAAACTGTTACGTTTTTGAAATAAGTAGGAATCCATGGTAGTCATGGAAAGGCTTAAAAAGGAAAACGGTAACATGCTGAAATAGGATTGAAAGCAATTTTATTTTTTCTGTTACTCCTACTGCCTAAAACAAAGTTTATGAACTCTTCTTCTATAAACATTGATGGTATTTTGGGGATTGTGATATTACTGAGTCTTTTTTGAATTGCTGTCTCTCAAAATGTTTTTAAACTTTCCTCCAACATTCTTGTACTTTAATGTAACTAACAGTTTCTTCCTCAAGCATCACTTTGGGTTGAAATACTCAGAGTGTTTTCATTTGAGACATGAATATTAGAGGGTTGCATGAGACCAGATGGAAAAAGGAAAGGGGAGGGGGTGGAACACACAACAACAGGAAGCTGAATATATGATCTGAGTAATTTTTAAGGTATGTTCCAATTAGTAGCTGTATGTTCCAATTAGTAGCTGTGCTGGTTGCACTGGTCATGAGAGAACAAACTTCAGTGTAGTAAAGCATATTATACTATATTCAAAGGAAGAGAAAAATCAGTATTTCGGTCTTCACGTTTATTCTATATCTGCCATGTATTGCACAGAAAATAAACGAGCTTAAACATTATACAAAATTGTAAACTATTTGCTAATTTTCCATTATTTCTGCTTGTATATAGAGGTAAGCACTTTAAGTTAACTGGTCCAGTAGTTTGGACTAGAGAAAAGAGTATAACTAAGGATGTTCACAGATTAGAGTTTTGTCATTTTGAGGACCAGTATCTTGGGGTAGTAGGAAGGAAGAGTGTTCTCCTTAGGGGAATACTTTTAGGAAATTCAAAACCTGAAAACAAAATCATTCTCTAAAATACCTTTGTAGAATTAGCAAAAATTAAAAAATGGCTAAAAGCTCAAGTGAAAGGAACAGAAGTACTAATGAAGTGCACTTTGTTATGTGGTAATGCAATTGTACAAAAACAGCTTTAAAAAAATATTTTTAGTCTCTATGGAAGCAATGAAGTAGCTGCTGATGTTATAGAAAAAATGTCAAAATGTTTAAGAAAATCTAATTTAATTTTGAATCAATGTTATAGAACATCTGTTGTGAGCTTTACATATGTTTATATGTGTATTTCTCTGGAGTTTTTGAAAATAGAAACTCTTATTACCTTTAATGAAATAGTTACCACCATTTGGCTCTAAGTCATATCTGAAGATCATTTTTCTTGTGGGCAGGAAAGCTCAAATTTTGAGACAAGGACTGTGTTTGGTTGGTGGTTGTTTTTTTAACTAATGATTTGCATATCTCAGTTCACAAAATCTCGTGCCTCTTTCTGGAATGCTTTCTTCTTTGGCTTGTGAATGATATCCAGGCTTAGATTCTTGGAAGCCAAATTAGATTAAACACTTGACTCTGTAGAGTAATGAAAGTAAATATGTTGTTTCTAGAATGTCATGTTCATAATTTGGCCCATGCTGATTTGACAGTTCTTTGTCAGGCCATCCTGTCTGTAACTTTGAACTTCTTTTGTCTTATTTATTTATTTTGTTGTCCTTGAAACCACATACCTTAGAAAGATGATAGAATTCTTTAAGCCTTAACAAAAGATGGAATTCCTTTAAAGAAGGGAAACAAATAGAAATAGTATTTGGAAGAAACATTTCTCCTAATAGTTTTCCCCATATTCAAATCTAGAAGGTTGTCTTCCTTCCTTACTTGTAGTCCATCACTTTCAGAATTCCTTAAATCGGTAGTATCTCTTCTCTAGCTAGATCAGATTCTGATCTGAATATTACTGTTACCAATAACTGCAGAATCATGTGATGTGTCTGACTGTATCCAAGGTGTATGTTGACCTTGGGAGTTTTGCCTAGTGAGGCATAATGAGTTTTCTGTCATGTAATTCTTTATTGCTCTGTGGAGGTTTTTCATCGTATTAGAAATCTGTGGTGGTGTGTTCTTCGTCCTCACGGATGTGGAGACAAGGGGCTAATAAGGTTCAGAAATCTAAGCTTTTCTGATGTTTTTATTTGAGGAAATAAAAGTAAGGTTTTTAATGCTTGCGATTAATTATAATCTCATGGTAACATTCATAATTCTTTCAGGGGAATATTATACATACACATGTGGTACGATGAGTAGAATTTTCCTGAACTACATCAATTATTTAATATTGGCTACAGGTTATTAAATATAAAAGGAAAATGGCTTTTGATTAAAGCTACCTATGGATAACACTCTGTATCCTACCTAGGCCAATATTGTTCCTTCAGCTTCCTGCTGAGAAACAATTTCAACTTTTTATAACAATAACTGAAATGATCTCTTTTGTCTAATATAGCAAATCATTTAAGGGACAGCTCTCAAAAGCTGACATGAAACTGATTATTTGCAGTTGCAAAAGGGTACTGAAATGAAAATATGAGTGAAATGACATTTCATTTAAAACTACAGTAGAGAAAGAATGAATGTGAAATGAATGGAATAAAATTTGGCCTAAATGTAGAGAGGACCAAATCCATTCTGCTTAGTTGTGAGAGAGCTATTGTTAAATGTTAAAAGCCAGGTTAAGTTTGAAATAAGTAGTTTTAGTTCTACCATCAATATCTTCTATTCTTGTTCATTGTTGTTATTATTTATGCTTTGATGTTGCTGTGGTAATCAAAGAGTGTTCCTTCCCTCTCTCTGCTACAGAAGGTGAGGAGACTGGAGTGATGGATAGCCTGCTGGAGGCCTTGCAATCAGGTGCAGCTTTTCGAGACCGAAGGAAAAGGATACCAAGGGCTAAAGGTGAATATTACATTTTACTTTTTACTTTCCAGAAAAAGTTAAAAGTATTATTGGTCCAGTGCTCCGGAACCTAAATGCTGTCGTGTTTAATTCATTTTTTCTGCAGTGACATCTTTCAGGGATGTTCAGGCTGTTTTGCTGTTGTCCGTAGTGCTTTGGAGATCAGTGTACTGAACTTAGCATAGCCAGATTGTTAACTCTCTTCCATACAGCCTTGTGTACTTTACATTTTGGGGGTTTATACTAACAACAGTTGAATGGGGGAGGTAAAAATCATCTTGCCCTGCCAGTGCATCAGATTACTTCACTTATATTAACTGTAGCTATACAACTAGAAATATCTAACTTTAAAATATTTCTGCTTGCTAATGTTGTTGCAATACTCCAGTAACTTTCAGAGAGGTGTTTTATTTCCATTGTTTTCTTGCTTTTGCAGACATACCACAAAATGTCAGTCCAACCACACAGAGGCCTGTGCTGAAAGCTTGTAACCATGGTAATGAACCATATTCATGAATTGCATGCTCTTCTTAACTTAGCTTATGTAGTCGATCTGTGCTTTCAAAAGATTGCTGTGATATTTTATGTTTTCTACATTAGTGGAATATGAAACAGTATTGGAACCTGGTTCTTAAGGTTCACATGGATATTACACCCTTAAACAGTACTTGCTGATTACTTTGCAAATCTCTTCTATCTATTGTAGATTTTTTGTATTTATTTATAATTTGATTACGGTTTAAAATGTAGTACTTTGATCCTTAAGATCCTTAAGAACGATAATGCAGGGATTTTTTTAATAAAAGATTATGAACTGTGTTAGAAAGCAAAGATTGTGGAACATTTCAAATGTTAAGTATTTTTGATACCAAGTTAGAAAACCTTTTCAATTCATTCTGTTTGTCTTGGTTTTCTTGGTAATACAGGTAGTCAGGATATAAGCTATCATTTACCAGTAATTCAGAAGTGATGTATCAGTAAAGAGGAAATTAATCGGTTATTTTATAGTAAAATATTTCTCCAAATATTGAGCATGAGTCTTATGCATGTGTTTATGCATAAACTCCTGAAAAAATCCCACTGAATCAGTAGGACTGCTCCTGTGGATAAAGTTACAGTGAGGGCATTGGTATTTTGTCACTCTGTTAGATAATAGAACATTATTACATTAGCTGTGTTTTAATAAAGCCTGAGGAGTATGGAGCATGTTTTCAGTGGTTCCTAATATAGTGGTCTCAAGAAAAAGTTTTACATAGTATCTCTGTTAAATAAAAATTCGTATTGAAACTTAAAGAAAAAAAATATCTTAATTCTCAGATTTGTAAGCAGAATGCATTCTCTTGATATTTAAATAAACTTCAGAATTTATAAAGCAGATGCCATCACATTGAGGATATTAATTATACTTCATATTTCCTACATATTTATTTCTTAAGTGACTAGAGTAGAAAAAAGAAGATACAGATTTTGTCATTATTAAACACAAAATCAAATAAAATAGAGCTAGAAGGACAGCTGAAAGATAATTTAATTCACTTCTAGGAATTGGCCCAAGGAAGAATGAAGTATATTTGACAGGTGCTTGTCTGGCACATAATATATGGATATTTAAATAATGACTACAGAGCACATCTGAATTTATCCTATAAGTGTTACCGCTTGTAAGAATAGTTATGTTGAATGTTGCTTCTTTTCGGTCCATTCTATCTTTCTATCTCCTCAAGTTGAGGATTTGCTGGTTGATAATTTATTTTGTTAGCGAATCAGAAATTATGTAGGTTGTAATCTATCTAGAATGTATGCTAGACCCTCAGTAGCAAAGCTTGTTTGTTGCCTCACTAAAGTTAGTAGTGTGGCTGATCAAACCAAGAATAATTATAAGGCTTCTTTAATTTTCTGGTATCAAGGAGTTGAGTATTTTATGTAAGTTTTATTTCAGTTTTGTCCTCTTTGTAATTTTTTTTTGCACTTTATGTCTAATGTTGATAAATATGCAATAACCTATTCTTTCTATGTATATATGCATGTTAGGTAATGTATACTATATATGATGGTTTATTTTCCATAGCTCATTTATATATACACTGTATAAGCAAGAAGTCTCTGATTTCAGCTCACTTAAGAAAAAAATGGAATATGTCATTAGACAGAAAGATTGGCTTGCCCTGTCATTGATTTTTTGTTTTTCCCAATGTGAAATTTCAAATGATTGCTAAATTTTATATCAGAGTGCCTACAAAGCCACTAGCTTAAAATATGTAGAAAGTGATAAAGCACTTTTCTTGTTTGCTTCTTCTGATGAGACTAGCAGATTCACTTACAGTGAGTATGCTTTATTAATACACATTGCAGATTCAAACCTACGGTGTACTTCTTCAACTCATAGTGCGGTCAAAAAGAATTACAAGCCAGGAGTTGAAATATCTACCTACTGAATCATTCAGAGTGTAGCAATCTCTATTGGGCAGATGGCATCAAGTTCTAACTAATATATATGTTTAAAAACCAAACAAAAGCTCTTTCATCTAAATTTTTCTAAAAATGTGGAATAGAAATTGTACACCAATGCAGATGGGAGGTAGAAAGAAGTGGCTTCACGTTTCATAGAGAATAGCAAGGGAGAGAATGCCCACTCTGTCCATAGCTGTAATATAAATGGCAGCAGGACGGAAATTTATTTAACTATTGCCATTGTTATCCTCGGTACGATACTGCTCAAAGTAACAAACTACCACTTACTGGTGAGGCTGAAACAAGTTCTATTAAAAAAAATAGAAAAAGAATACAAAGGAGCAAGCCAACACCATATAGCTGTAGAACTGAGAACAGAAATTTCTTCCTTTAATTAAATGGACTGGGAAAAAAAGGAGGAGGAGGAAATTTTGTGAAATGCTAGCCACTGGTTGGCCATTTTTCTCATGATGATCCTTTGGGCTCCACAGAAACCTCTGATAGTATTCAGTTGTTATTTCTGATTTAAAAGGAGTACCGGTTCTCGTTCTGCTTCCCGGGGTGGCCTCTTGGGTGTATTTTATTTTCAGTCCTACTACACTCTTATTAAATAGATCGCCTTTTTTTCCTAACATGGTGTATGTTTTTGTTTTGGTTTGGTTTTGGTCATTTAGTTCTATTCTTATTTCTGTGATCAGAATTGCCTAAAGAATACAAATCTTCTTCACTTGATCTCTATTGATGTTGATATGATTGGTATATCTATTTCTTTTGTTTCCATTAATGCTGTTTTGTTTTGTTTTATTAACAGTTGTATTACATATACACTCAAAACTGCCTGTTAAGGTTGCAGTTAGCTTTAACTGAAAAGAACCACAAGGTGCAGAACTATTGCACTATATGCTTTTTCTGTAATTCCTGTTCATACTACTGTATGACACAAGTAGCATGTTAGTATAGTTTTAGTGTCTTTGTATTTCTGTAAGGTTTTGATTCAGACTCATCTAGAGGGGAAGCTTTTTTATTTTATTAGGAGAGCAGAAGAAAGCACTTAGTTATCAGTCATCAGGATTTTTCACATTAGAAGATCTTTTCAAGCAGCTAATACCTAAGGTTGATCTGGGTTTATCAGTTATTTACAACAACAGTCAAGACACATTAGCAGCTTGCTTGTTTATTTCAAGCTTGTTATGTTCAAATACACATAGCACCATATCCAAGGCAGCTCAGAGCCCATTGCAGCACAGAAAGCTGCATTATTCACTAAGTTTTCAGTCAGGCTTTGCAGCCTGCATCAAGTTCTCTGCTGCTATGGCTACGCATTTATTTGCAGTAACATTAACCAAGGTAATGTTATCTGAAATGCATAAATACAAATTCTAGATACAGCTTTGATTGCACATATATATATCTCAAATGAAGTGCAAAGTGTTTTTCTTTACAAGTAAGTTGTATTCAAAATGCTGTGAGTAAAGAAAAGCTACAGTAAAATGGAAGTAGAAATGCAGGTTGCTTTTTGTGACTGCAAAGGCTGAAAGAAATCTTTCTTTTGCAGTCAGCTAGGTTGTGGACTACACTTACAAAGGTAACAAGAAAGTCTTGCTTCTATTTTAAAAACAAAATTACATTGTAAGGGTTAGTCTTAATTACTGTAGCTTTTTGTTCAGTAAATATATAAACAATAGAATAATTTTCATGTCATATTTAGTCTGAAGCATTTTAAACACCTCTGTTAAATAAAACTCTTGCCCAGCAGTGTCATTCTGGTCCCAATTAAGCTGAAGAAAACCCTTTTTTCATGTTCTGTGTTTTTTTTTTATCTCTTATTCATAATAGAACTGTCATCTGTGGTTCACATTAGTGTCTCTGCTACCTTATTTTGACAATCATAGCTGGCAATGAGCTCAGGCTCATCTTAATTCTTGAAACCAATACTGCAACCACTTGGAGGTCACTGTTTTATTTCAGCATCGCTGTATTTGACAGCATATGATGATAGACATTTGAACCTATTTTTTCCATATTTTTTCTTAAAGTTATGTATGTCGCTGTCTTTTCCATAACTGTATCTAGTGAACATTAGGGATGTACCTAACACTGGAGAAGCACTGAAGCCTGTTAAGATATTTTTTTTCCAGTGCATGTTGCTTAACCCATAGCACTAAAGATGAATTCTTGAACATCACCAGTTCCTCATGGTAGATGCTGTTTTTAAGGCATTATGCATGTTAGCCTGTTCTTTCCATCTGGCTAAATGTTTTTAACTCACATATGGAAAGAAGGTAGAGATTTTATTTTTTTATAAGGATTTGTAAAGGTTTACTCAACAGACTAGTTTCCTCAATGGGAGACTTGGAATATCTAGGCACTGTTATGAAATGGAAACATTTAATAGGATTTCTATTAAAAAAAAAAATACTTCTCAGTTTTCCCATTTTAAGTCCAAAGCTTAACTTCAATATTGGCTTCATAGGTCAAGTAAAATTGCTGCTTATTCTAACAGAAATAATTCCCCTGAAACCATCTGCACTGTTTATAATAAAGAGTTTTTTCCTGGAGCAGACAGCAGAGTTCAAAGAAATTGTGACCATAAGAATCAATTTTGCATGTGTGAAAAATAACCAGACAAGGAAAGTTAATTTACTCATTTTTATTTGTTTGTTTTGAACTAGTTCTGCACTGGCATAGTTGCACATGAATACAGTCTGACACAGAGGTGGCCCCAAAGAATTTTCATTCCAAAATATATAGAATAAATTTAATTTGGTTGCAAAGTTTTTAGGATCTTTATCTAGGGATCTCCCTCTCTTGTAATTTTATGTTGGAGTGGAGAAAGTGTTTGACTCAAAAGGGATGAAAGGCACTGAGAAGAGTTCTGGATGAAAAATGATAGTTTGATTCTATCAGAATCTTCTCAACAATGTCAGCAACGTCAATGTTGCTGTAACTATGTGGATGTAACTATGAGGATGGACATAAAGAGAAATAGAAAATAGCCATTTACTTATTTTTTTATTTTGAAATATCATGTGGTGGAAAATGGATATGTTAATGCACTTGTTAGTATTGTGAAAAAATTGGTATAGAAAGAAAACATTAATTTGCCCTCTGTATAAGCCAAACCCAAACTGTCAACCTCTTAACACTACCCACTTTTAGATAAGATAATGAGGAATGGTAATCCTACAAAAAAATGTCTCTGTTATTCCTTTAATAAAATCTTCTGAGATTTCTGTTATCAGTTCCCATCAGTAAGGGAGCATGTGCACGTCCTACCATTTTGTGTCTTACCTTGAAGAATTATATGTGAACTTATAGGCATCAAAGAGGATGAAAGCTTTTAAGAGTAAAAATTCTAGGTGCCACCTTGAGACAAGAGGGACCTTATAATGGGACTTATTCTCCAGAGGTTTGATGAGTTCATTCCTAAAGTGAGACCTTTCGAAGACCTCATATTAGACACTCAGAAGAGCTAACTGCTTTTGTAAATACCTTGCTGGCGTTCATCGGTACTAGTTCAATAAGAACGCTTCTTTCAAGGGAAGCAAGGACGTTTTTCTGCAAGATAAGAACTGTGGCAAAGAGGTGACATTTGAAAGCAGTGACACTGTACATCCCATAATTGCACATACAGTAAATGTCAGCTTCATAATCGTCTAGCTGGCTAGCCAGACTTCCAAGAGCTACTACAGGTAACTTATATATTCAAAGCAGTCTTCTGAATATGCATCAGTGGACAATCTTAAATCTGTGAAGGGAGCTGTAAATTACCAACAATTTACCCATATTTGTCTTTTCACTGTTTAGTCACGCAGAACTTTCCATTCAAAGACAATTACTGAGTTGATCTGTATAGTAAAGAGGGTTCTGTCACTTCTCAGACTACTTTTCAAGTCTCTTCCATATTTGTTAAACAAGGCTTTAGGTATAAATTACCATTTTTTTTTCCACTTCTGTTTATTGTTTTCAGAGCATTAAGAACAAGTGGTATCTAAACTTCTTTCTCTTTCCTCAAAGGCTTTAAGAATTCAGATCCAAATAGAATATCTATCAACCGAACAACAGCCATAATCCTCATTATATTATTTTATATATATATAATTTTAAAGGCATTATTTTTTCTTTGGGGAAAAAAATAAAAAAATAAAAAGAAAGGTGAAACACCAGGTAGTGAAATAGTGAAATTTCATCAGCATGACATTAGAATTTAGTTTTGTCTGGTTAAAAGGTGCATGGTGCATTGCGGACACAAGCTTAGATTGGTACAGTGTATCAGTGCTGACTGGAGTCCATTTTGTGACTCAGGCAATGTCTGGTAAATGCAACAGTGAAATCTCAACAGATGTAGAGGAAACACAAAACATTACTCATTAAATTCTTTAAGCGCACTTGATTCATCTTTCATTGCCATGTAAGTGAATGTGTTCCCTTAAATGTGTTCCCTTAATGTTCTGTTTTGTTTTTCTTTCCTCCTTTGGGAGAATTTAGTTTCATTTTTATCCTAAGTGGTTGTTGCAAAAGAGTAAAAAATGTGCAGTGTGAAAGAAATACTGGAGTTATGTTTCTTCCTGATGTTTTTCATTGCAAGTAAACATTCAGGAAATGTGCAAATAAAGGACATTAAATAGATGCAGGGGAAACAAGAGTATCCTATTATTTCTTCCTTTTGTAGGGTAGGAACACTTGGAAGTGGAATACTCTAAAGGGAAATTTGCATTTAAGATGAACCAGAACTGGTGGTTGTGTCTGTAAGTTGCTTGATAAATGTAGTATCATCTTTGTTTCATTCCAAGAACAGATAAGTCTCGTGTATTTCCATCATACATGCCTGAGGCAAAATTGACATCAACCACATAGCAATAAAAAGGCTCAGAAGTTTTTCTTGGTGGCTCAGGCTTAGAGATCATGAGTGGCAAAGGAGGCAAATACAGGGGCAAATGCAGGTTTCACATAAATGACGGAAGGAAAGATGATAGACAGAATAACACTGCATGAGCTGGAGTAGTGCAGGATAACAGCTAGACTACGGTTAGATCATTAGATCCTACGGAAGTGGTAAGTGGTTCTGGAAATTGTTTTGTTTTGTTTTGTTTTTTGAGAATTCATCAGTTTCATAGTGATCTACCTTAAGCTGTTTCTGGCATCATACATATATGAAATATAGCAGCTGCCAAAAAGATTTCACAATTCACTTACACATCTCATCAATGCAAAACACCTTTGTGAATACATTATGCTCGCACTCTTGATATTTTCACTACTTGTGACTTTCTGCTTCCCGTTTACACCGTATGTGCAGCCTTTTAAGTCTCCGTAATGCAGCACCCAAAAATTTTACCCAGTATATTTTCTTATGTACACATACAAGCTTACACATACAAGTCATACAAGTTTTTAAGCCATTTCTGGAAGAGTATTTGGATTTTGAAGGATACTAGGTTAATAACAAATCTACTCACTTTCAATATACATTGTAATGTAGTTTCACCCTTGTTCTTGGCAAAGAATATTAGAGTCAATTGTAGAATCATAGAATGGTTTTGGGTTGGAAGGGACCTTAAGACCACCCAGTTCTAACCCTGTGCCATGGGCAGGGACACCTCCCACCAGACCAGATTGCCCAAAGCCCCATCCAGCCTGGCCTTAAACACTTCTAGGGATGGGGCATCCACAGCTTCTCTGGGCAGCCTGTTCTAGTGCCTCATTACCCTTTGAGTAAAGAATTTCTTCCTAATGTCTAATCTAAATCTACCCTCTTTTAGTTTAAAGCCATTACTCCTTGACCTCTCATTAACTTCATGATAGAAAAGTTCCTCTCCAGCTTTCTTGTAGGCCCCCTTCAAGTACTGTAAAGCCACTATAAGGTCTCCCTGGACGCTTCTCTTCACAAGGCTGAACAATCCCAACTCCCTCAGCCTGTCTTCATAGGAGAGGTGGTCCAGCCGCCCCCTTTCCCCCCCCCCCCCCCCCTTTTTTTTTCTTTGAAAGATTATAGGAATGTCTTGTTAGTAGGTGTAGTCTTTCTATTACAATATTTTTTCATGATAGCTTAAAAAACTTTCAAATTTATGATCATTTTTAATTTTACTGAAAGAAAGAGTTCTCGTGCTTTATTGTCTCGTGACATTCATCTAACTTATAAAAATAATAAAGAAAAACAGTTATCTAAACCTACCATGTTGACTGTATATTTATCTAATGAATATATATATAATACAATGTAGTACAATGTGTACATGGACACTTGAAGTACCTCTAGACAGACTACTTTGTCAGCTTGGTTCTAGATAGCTATTTGGAACAAATTTTGGATATCAGAACATAATTTTTGATTTTCAAAACAAATTTGGATATCTGTGGGATAACACCTAATTGAGCTGTGCAGAGACCATGTCCAAGAATTTTGACAGGTATTAAACCACAGAAACATAGAATGTGCTGTCATATTAAGCAGTCTTTTCATAGGCTTCTGTTCTATATCTAAAATCAGAATTAAATAATTTGATAGGGTAGAGTATGTATTTTCACACCTAGAATCACTTTGTCACTTGGGTTCTTCCCTGCCATTTGAGAACCTGTACTGGCTAGAAACACAGCATTTTGCAATAATCACTGCTTATAAACAGAAAAAGGGAAAACATTTTAGATAATCTCAAAACAGGATATGCCTTTCATTTTTCTTGACTGAGTTAAATTTGAGATGAATTTCTACAACTTCACCAATAAACAGTTGTGGGAAGTGATAAAGTTTGTATTAATATCATAGCTGTTTGTGTCATGGAATGGAATACAATCAGCTGGTTTGGTATAAACATTGTGGATAAAAGAGCTTATTAAAGCCATGGGTAAACTTGTCAGAAAATGCCTGCCTATGGGACACCAATTAACAGGCTGATACTTTCATGGTTGGAGCTTCCATGTCCCCATATGCATTTTACTTCAGTCACTGGATTAAAGACTGAATGTTTTCTGTGGCAGGAATCATAATCTGCTTTCCTCGTTCAATATGAATATTTGAATCACTGGGCTCAGTAACGTTTGTTATTTATAGCAGAACCGTGTAAGTAGAGAAGCTAATGAACAGAGGGAATTTTCCAGGGATATGGAAAATATGGTTTAAATCCATTCTCTAAGGGAATGGTGGAATCTGGATAAACCAGGGTTAAATGCAGCTGAGTGAGGGTTTTCATAATCCAATTGAAATTGGCACCCTTTCTTACTGCAGGCATAATTACATTTGATGATTTTTTTCCATTTTCATAGTTTCAAAAGTAGAGATTCTTCCCCAAATACCATACTTCAATTCCTTGCTAAAATTGCTTTTTCTTCCCATAAGAACTGTGTCTGGAGAAATTTATCTGAGGCCCTATTCTTATTTCAGCGTGTGCATTTTATGCATTACTGTTGTTACCAGAGAAGGGAGAGAGATACTTTTTCTTGCTGTATTCTAAAATAAAAATATTTTTTCTTCTGTCTTTTCCATGAGAAAGTAAAGTTCATGACATCTCTCCTTTCACTCTGCCATCATTAGCTGAAAAACTGGGTGAGTCATCCTAGTTATTCCAAACCTGCTGATAACCCTGATCACGGTGCCAGCTTAGGCTGGTGGAGGAGCTTGGAGAGGACTCCATTAAATTTTGGTCAGTGTTTAAAGAATGAAATGAGATTAAATGAGAACTACACCAAAAGAAACTTTTTGGTGCTTAAAGCTGGTAGAGTGCCCTTTCCTGTCCTCTGGTCCAAAGCAGTTCCAGGGTGTTTTTAGTTGGTGGTAGTGGTGGTTGTTCCATTTTGTTTTGGTTTGGTTTTTATTTTGTTTCAGTTTTCACTGTTTGAATCTTGAGATCCATAAGGTCTGCATTACAGATGTGCCAACTATCCAAAACTAAAAATGAAACCAGTAGGATCAAAGCATTAAGCATGTAAGGTGCTTTTTAATGCTAATTACTCGGGCATATCTCAGGTATCAAACATTTTTAACTGATCTCTCAAAATTAATGTATGTATTTAATTTCTTGAAGAGTATTCATACCTCATTAATATAGATTCCCAATTTATTGAGCTTATGCTCTTTATACTGGATAAAGAGAGGGACATACCCACATTAGACAGGAATTAGCTTCTATAAATTGTTAACAGTCAGTGAGTTTAGGCATCTAATTTAAGTGACCTGAATAGGTTTCTCCATGTTTTAATTCTATATCTATAATAAAGTTAATAGAAATTGGCACAATGCAATGAATACTGAAGATAAAACAATAGCTTGAATGGCTGCTCCTTAAGTTAGTATATTCTGTCCTGGGCAAGGAAAGAGGGGGGAAAGAATAATTCTCTTATAATGCATATATATAAACATTTGCATTAAATTTGGATAGCCAACTTTCTTGTTCTTCCAAATTCTTGTTCTTTGATACTCAACTCTTTCTACTATAGAGTGTTTATGCAATTTATATTATACTGCTAGCTACAATGGTAATAATTTCTAAGTCTGCTAATGTTCCATTAGAATAGCCGGATAAAAAGTAAATGAATCAGTACTGTGGTGTTATGTTACATATATATAAAATCTTATTGATATGCAATATTTAAAGTTAATGTTTCGTCACTGCTGACTTGTATAAAAATGTAAAAGTTGCATCGAATGTAATTCTGGCAGACTCTAGAATACATTAAAATAGTTAAAACCAGCAAGTTTATCAGAATTATAAGAAAACTGACTCAGCTAAATATTTCAATTGGATATATTAAGTTCATAATTTCAGCCTGAAGACTAATATACATATAATAAAGAGTGATGCCTGAGTAGTTGCAAACTCTGTTCTGTCTATTCAGCAGAGGATAAAAAGTAGTAGGTTATCCCTAGTTTTATAATTGTACTGTAGATGGTAGTCTTCCCCTTTCCCTAAGAAATACAAAACCATTTTAATTCTGTGTGATCCATCATCAGGCAACTACTCAAAAAAGTAACGTTCTTAAATGCTCTCAAATGTCCAGTAGCAAAAATAAATGAAGGGCAGAGTGCATTAAGGGATTTCCAGTTGTGTCTCACAGGGCAGAGAAAACTGCTGCGAGAGAGCTCATGGGATAGCTCCTACTCTTGCTGCCTTTAGCAATAGCTTCCTGACTAATCAGTCTCCAGCCTTACCCCACTGCTTTCAGTCTGTTCTTTCTCTGTTTGCCAGTCACCAACTGAAAACAGGACACAGCCAATTACTCTCCATTGAGCTTACGCAGTTGCTGTTTATCCACCTAACAGCAGTTGCCCTGAGATCATTTTATTGAAAACTTGATATGTAGTGAGATCTCCTATTAGAAAATGGTAGTTGTGTTTCAGCATCATCAAAAATATATGAATTTTACAGTTTAAGATGGAATATCTTATTTGGAATAGTTGCTTCCTATGGGACTGAAAACGAAGTATGCTAGAAGTGGATTTTCTTCCTTTTCCATATTCCAATGACAGTCAATTAAAAAAAAATAAAACAAAAAAACACACAACAAAAAGAACTATTAATGACTGTGTATTTAATTGAAGGTACAACTGTCTATATCCTATTTCATATTTTAGGCTCTGAGCACCTTACATGGATCCTTTTTTCTTCCTTTCTGGTTATTTCCGAAGCCTTTTGAGAGACACCTACGTTTTTCTTGTTCCCTACCACATCTTGTCGCTTTCTTATTCAAAGCCCATCTTTCTTACTTATCTATGAGAACATTCAGCAGTACCACTTACTGTAGTGTATAAAACATTTTACTCTACTTCAGTCTGTAACTGCAGACTTAGCCTAATAAAAAGGGTGTTTTTGACTTGCACCGATAAACTGTAAAATACACTGTGGCCTAAGTGAGAATATTACTTGTTACAGGAATCTTCTATATTCACATTAGTCATAAAGCTTTGGGGAGATTGTGCATGTTGAAGGAACTAAGCAACCAGAAAGGTTGCAGAAGAATCTCCAACTAATCTTTTGTGGGAAATCTATGGTAACAGCACATACAGTCTACTTGTGATTGTTGTTGGTGTTTTTTTGTTTGTTTGTTTCCTGTTAACTGCAACGACAAGGGTATGCATTAAAAAAGTACGGTTTAGCTTGTTTAAAAGAAAGATAAGAAAGAAGCAGGTCAGGAGTAACTTACAGTAATATACTGTCCAAACTTAAATACCCATACTGTTTATGTCCTTATAAAGATGTGGGGGGAAGCTGGCCTTTGGGGGAGGTGTTCAGACATAGAATCACAGAATGGTTTGGTTTGGAAGGAACTTTAAAAGATCACCCAGTTCCAACCCCCCTGCCATGGGCAGGGACACCTCCCACTAGACCAGGTTGCTCAAAGCCCCATCCAGCCTGGCTTTGAACCCTTCCAGGGGGAGAATTGCCTTCCTTGACCTGCTGGTCATACTTATTTTGATGCAGTCCAGGATGTGATTATCTTTCTGGGCTGCAAGCACACATTGCCAGCTCTTGCTGAGTTTTTCATCAACCAACACCCTTAAGTCCTTCTCTGCAGGCTGCTGTCTGTCCACTGATTGCCCAGCCTGTATTCATGTTTGAGATTGCCCAGCCTGTATTCATGTTTGAGATTGCCCTGACCCATGGCCCTTGGCCTTGTCAAACCGCTCGTTTTTGCACACAGGTCCTCTCACAAGCCTGTCAATGTCCCTCTGGATGGCATCCCTTCCCTTCAGTAGATCGACAGCACTGCACAGCTTGGTATCATTTGCAGTTTGCAGAGGGTGCACTCAGTTCCACTCGGTCCATGTCACAAAGGTGTTAAGTTGTACCAGTCCCAATACCAACACCCAAAGATCATCACTCATCTCTGGTCTCCACCTGGACATGGAGCCATTGACCACTACTCTCTGAATGCAACCATGCAACCAACGCCTTACACACCAAGTGGTCCATCCATAAAATCATTTTTTAGAGATGTCATATGATCAAATCTCCCATCCAAAGTGTATGCCACTCCGAATCTGTATTTGCTCAGAAATTGCCATAAGATGCACTTTAAGAGCTGATAGCTCCAGTCTCACACCATACAATCCAACAAGGTTTTCTTTATCCCTGCTTCTACAGTGCTAGTACATTGAGTGGTTGCAGGGTATTTCTCTTATACTTAGCACTCCTCTGCTTTTAATTTAGCCCCTCTTCTCCCCTCTCTCCTCCCCACCCCTTTTTAATAGGAATGCTTTTCTTTTTTTTTTAGCTTGCAAATCTTTATTCCTTTAGCCTTCATTGATATAGTGAAATAGTTATTTAAATGTTTGCAGTAAGAAATACATTTCTGCAAGTGATAAGAAAACTTATTTGGTCAAGAACACTTTTTTAACAAGAATGTTAACTGCATTTTTATGTGGAAATAAAGTTTGACTAAAACTAATATTCCTAGGTCTGGTTTTGTCAAAGTCAAACTCAAAAAGTTAGGGAGAACAATATGAAAATATGAGAAATTGGAAAGCTCTTTTTAATCTGTTTGTTAGTAAATGGCACACTCCACTGCCTTATGCTTTTGGCATCAGTTGTCAATTTCAGCCTTAATTTTGTTAGTTATTAACGTGGATTCTCTTATGTCAAATTGTTCACCTTCAAAAATTTAATGGAGTGCAGTGAAATTTTACAGTCTGATAGTTTTCTTGGAATATGCCTATGGACCAGTTCACTTCAAGGTGCTTTATATTCAGAAAGCATTGCAACCTCACTGACCTAAAAAAGATTTTCAGATTTTGGAGATAATCATGCACTTACTATGTTTGTATGAGGTACACTGGCAGCAACTGGGAAAACTCAGAATATAAGTTGCTGTTTAATTGTTTCTTTCTGTTGAAGCCTGGCTGCTTCTCTATAGTACTAACTTATGTTCCTTCTCCTCAGGACAAAAAGTTTGGTGGTTCTCTCACCAAATAATATTTAATTAATTGGTATTTGAAGTCCTATTAATATTTTATTGTTTGGTGCATCAAAGAAATTAAAGCTGGGCTTCAAAACTAGGCCATTTTTCAGTAATATTTTCAACATGTAACGCAAGTAACATATAGTTTAACAGACTATTTACCCATCGCTTCTGTGGAGTTTCTTATCTTTGAGGTGTATGACCTGACTAGTGCAGCAAATTTAATTTTAGCGTAAACTTGTATAGAAGTGCTATGTAGAAGTGAATGAATTCATGCAAAGAAAGTTGAAATAACTTTGAGTTTACTCAGTAAATCAGCTCAGGCTTGTTCAGTCCACCCAAGAATAGAATGTCTATCATTTAAACTTTCCATTGGGATTTGTTGTTGGAAGTGTACATAATATCTCATTACAGATCAATGCTCAAGAGATAGTCTGTTGTAATCTGTATTCATGGAAAGTGGCTATATTAATTTTCATTTCACATTTTTGTAAATAAAATTCCATTAATTATTAACGAAAAATTGAGTGACCGTTGATACTCAGAAAACTTGATCGCAGTGCAGCGTCACACAGAAGCAGTGATTTTTCCAGGATACCTTTTCTAAAACTTGGGTTTCTAATTAATATTACTTGTTTCTTTTTTGTTGATGAATTTCATTTTCAACACTTTAAGGAAACAAGAAATATGATAGTCTAACCAATATTATTTATCAAACTAAATTAAAGTTTAAAGCAAGTTAAATAAGACTATCTTCCAAAGCAGCAACAAGATAAATTATCCAAGCGCTATCACTGGCACTTATGATCAGAAATTTGCATATTTGTTTTTCAAAAAACAGAGCTTACCTAAGAATTTGTTTTCTCGTGCAACAGAAACGATTGTCTTAAAACTAAAATCTTGGGGGAAGGAAGGGCTATTAGTTTAAAGAAAAGTGTTTATAGGTTTTTGTTTGTTTGTTTTTAGAAATTGACTATTTTGTTCCCGTTCCCTTGCTACTTTTGAATATGAAAGGAATTAGGGAAATAAATTATTTCACAGAAGCAGTGATGCCAGAAATGAGATTCTGATTTATTTTTCGATAGTCACTTTTCTTAATCTACTCTGGTAACAGCCATTCTTTATGTGTTGAGAGAGAGAAGAAAGCACTTATTTTGCAGGAAGTCAGAAAAGCATCTTCATTTTTACTCCTTCCCTGCGTATAGGAACCTGCCCCAAAATAATAAATAAATAAATAAAAGGGTGGTAGCTGACATCATAGCCAAACTGACTTGGAGACTTCAAGCGTGGTAGTTTTTTGTGTGGAGTATTTCATTACTGGATAGTTTATTAAAAGGAACCTGCTGAAGGAGTGCATTCATAGCCATTATTCAGAGTGGAGCTTGCATTGATAAAGGCATAAGCATTGTCAAACAAACAAACAAAAAGGACTAATTCTAAGACATTTTGGAAGTTTAAAAAATTCACAGCAGCTTCCTGAGTTAAATGTGTGGCCCAACAGGAAAAAGCAGCATGAAGTTCTCTGTGTTGTTTGGTTTAAAAGTTTTGACCAGCGCTTATGCAACACTTTATTTACACATTTTAGTTTCTGTTACAATATTTTCAGTTAATTCAAATTCAGGCCAAATTAACAGCTCTATGTGCTTTGGGATAATTAAATTACTGTCTCCTCTTATCTTGGCTCACCATGCAGACTATTGCCCACCCATATAGCTGTCTTTACTCCATTGCTGTAGCAGCTCGGTTACTTAGAAATAAATCTTTTCTTCTCCCCATCAGCTGCTGTGAAAAGAATGTAAACCACCTGTGGAAAAAAAAAATAAAAAAAAAAATTAGCATATTTGGACGGACTTCTTGCGTTTACGTGTTTGGCTGTATTCCAAGTGGTGTGTTTTGGGGGTTTTGTTTCGGTTTGTTTTTACGGCTGTGTAAAGGAAGGAATGAGAAAGGTATTTCAGCTGTTCCTACTTATTAAAATTGGCCTGGATGTACTGCTTGGGGGGAAGGGGGGGGGAATAATAATAGTAACAAAAAAAAGGGGGGCGTGAGGCGAGGCCTAGCGAGGACGCTGCAGCCCCGCGTCGTCGGGGCAACCCGGGTTGCCGTGGCAACGCCAGGCGGCTGCGGCCGCGGGGCGCATGCAAATGGCGGCCCCGGGCGGCCCCCCCTGGCCCGGCCCGCTGGAGGGGGTCCCTGATGCTGACTGCGGCTGGTTTTACAACCTGTGGAGCATCCAGCACCGTTTTATTTTGTAGTGTTCACGTGGAAGCACACAGAGCTGCTGAGGGCTCTGATTGCCTTCCATAGAAACTGCAAAAAAAGTGAAATAGCCCCTCATACTTGTGAATGTGTAAGAATGTGCTTTGATAGTAGTAAAGGGCTCAGTTTCCTGCACAAGGGACTGTTTTCTGTTGTTAAAAACGTGCGTTGCTCATCAGCTTTAAATAGGATTTCTAAGCTGTGTGTTTTTAAGCTGTTTGCTGCAAAGAAGGCTAATGACACTCTGTGCAACACATTGCCAGTGGGTCGAGGGAGGTGGTCCTTCCCTCTGCTCAGTCTGGGGAGGTTGCCGCTGCAGTGCTGGGCTGTTTTGGGATCCCCAGTATGAGAGAGACATGGACATATGAGAGAGTCCAGCACAGGGCCATCGAGATGATGAAGGGACTGAGGCACCTCTCCTGTGAGGAGCGGCTGAGAGAGCTGGGACCGCTCAGCCTGGAGAAGAGCTCAGCAATGCATGCACGTACCTGAAGGGAGAGTGCAGAGAGGACAAGACCAGGCTCTTTTTAACGGTGCCCAGTTCTAGGACAAGAAACTATGGGCACAAACTGGAACACGTGATATTCCATCTGAACATCAGGAAGCACTTATTAACTGTACAGGTGACAGAGCACTGCCACAGGTGGCCCACAGACTGTGGAGTCTCCTTGGAGATCTTGAAAAGGTGTTTGGACATGGTCCTTGGTGGTGTGCTCCAGGAGTCCCTGCTTGAGCAGATGACCTCCAGAGGACCCTGCCAACCTCAACCATTCTATAATTCTGTGTCTTTACATACCAGAGAGAATCTGTAAAATAATCAATTACATTCAACCTTAAAAAATCTCATCAAATGAAGACATACTTTTTGTTTATTTCTGAGAGGTGAAAATTGGTTCACTGTTAAAAGTGTGTTTTCAAGTGACTGAGATTTTTATTACCCTTGTACCACATAACTCACTTAAAAGGCAGAATGTTTGTTTTTCTGCTTTTCTTTCCTGTCTGTGCACTTACATCTATTTAAAACATCCAATCCTTTTTTTTTCATCTGCAAGAAAATGATGGGAACTGTCTGTATGGTGAGTGTTTTGTAGTTTTGTTTTGTTATGCTTTTGTCAGGAGGGTGGTGGTGTTAAAAGTTGAAACAACACACTGAGAAAGTACTAGGAGAAATCTTGGGCTGAAGATAAGGATGATTCACTCCTTTATAACTGAATCTGTTGTTGAACAACAGTCTGCCATGAAGTACCTCCACAACTGTAGATGTATTTGGGAAAAGGGTGGAGTTATGGAATGGATTACTCGGTGAGGAGCTTGAGTTTGTGAAGTTATTACCTAAGAAAAATGTCTGCTGCAGAGCTGTGCATATATATTGTTCTTTTCTCTGATGGGGAAACAGAGAAAAAAATAAATTTGACCAAATATGTACATTTTTTCCTTATTGTATTGAAAACTGAAATTTCTTTCCATTTGGTATGAAATATTTGCTGTTCCGAGAGAAAGAAGAAAAGCAATAGAGAAAGAGGGAGATGAATGTTTCTGCCTTTGCTCAACATCCAGGTTACTTCATCATTTAGCCAGGGCATGAGAAACACAGATTCAGTTTCTATTCTGTCCTTGAGAATATTTGTGAATTTGCCAGAAATAAAATAATTCACCAGTCTACTGGGTTAAATATTCAATCAGTACATGAATTAAGTACTCCAAGTACTCTGATTATCTATGGACAGTGGGACAGTCCCGATGGGCTGAGTGTCTAACTTGTCTGAAAGACAAATGGCTTTGACAGAGTTAATCAAGACATCCAGCCACTGCTTTAGATCTTCAACTAACTTCTTAGGTAAAGTTGCAAGGTTTAGGGCCTCGATAATTACAATTTAGACAAGTTTTGGGTCAGAGCATAATGTCTAAGATTTAGATTGATCTGTGGACCTGTTTTGCAAGGTGCTAGATTTTCTTTGCAGATGATGTGATAGTAAAATCAAAAGAAAACATGTCTGCAGCCTTTCTTTAACAACTTTCATACAACCCTTTCTTTTTGTAATAACCCATGAAAACATGCCACAATATATGACAGTTTTTTGTCTTTGAAGAAAAACAGTCCCAAGGCACCTTCCCTGAATTCCGTGGGAATAAAAAGTACTGTTTGGCATAGTTCTGTAGATCATAAGACCAATACAACTTTTATGCTTTTCTTCTTTCTTTTCTTTTGAAGGTTCATGTTTTGCTACAGTATTCAAACAAATATAGTGACTTCTGAAAAAATTTACTGTTCTAATTTCACCTCATATTTTTCCAGATCATCTCCCACATTGCCCTTTTCTGGCTTCTTCATGGGAGAAATTGCTTTAAAAAGATGATGCATCAATTTAGGCAAAAGCAAGATAAATTCTTCTACAGCTTCAGAAAAACGTCTCCCGTATTTTTCTTTCAGATAATCCTCAATATGAATTAAGCTTTGGTGTGTGTTATCCAGTCATTTCCTGGATATCTTATGGTTCTTTTTTTTTTCCCTTTATCCTTTATCTTCCATCTCAGCCATTAGTTACGGTTAAGAGAAGCAATGAAGAAGACAGTATATATTTCTAATGTCTCTCCTGTTTTTCATACGGTAACAGAAGGTTAGAAGGTAACATTTAGGTTACATTTTCATACCAAAGAAAAATATTGTTCTTGTTCTATATATATTAAGAAAAAAATGAATAATTTTTTTTCATGGGTTTTACATTGTTAAGCTAGCATCTTAGAATTGTAGAGTTATTGACTCATAAAGGTTGGAAAAGACCTTCAAGATTGTCAAGTCCAACCATCAAACTGACCTGCCTATCTTCCACTGCTTCATCAGCCCATTTTTTTCTTACGACAAATTCTTAGATTTCGATATATTTGTCACAGTAAAATGTAAGAAGAAAAAAGCTTATTTCCACTGGCTACACTTAAAGATTCAAGTAAGTGATTGGCAGCGGTAAGATGACACTTTGGGTATAAGTGCACATTTGGATAGCAGGTGATGTTTTATGGCTTTCCATAATGTAAGAGAGAAGTCTCTTGTTTAATTGACCTGTGGCATTCAAAATCGGTAAGTCGTTTGTTCCTTTAAAATCTGCAAGTTCTTTGATGTGTTAGTATACCTGTTAAATACCATCTATCTGAGAAGGCTGTTAGTCGATAGCATTTGCCCCAAGTACCCAGGGAAGGAAACTCAGAGAGACAAGTCATTTGGAAACTGCTTATAATCTTAGTCTTGCTATGAATACAAGTGGAAGATCTCGAAAGACATTCAGTTGAGGGGAAAAAAAAAAAAAGTGGCAGCACTCAAGAACATCAGAAAGAGAATTTCAGTCAGCCTGTAAGCATGACTTGTTCATTTATTTATTATTTATTTGTTTCTTTATTTGTACAGTCAGATGAACAAAAAAAAAGGCTAGGAATGAGTTTTGGCTATTTTAACTCATTTTGTGATGTTCTCTTAAATCTTTTAGAGATTAGTGTAAGGAATCCTGTGAATGTCTTTGATGGTGTTATTTTATTTATTTACTTTTTTCAGAAGGGAAAACAAAATTATCTGTTCTTGGTCAATCAGTATTCTCTCCCAGAAGAGTACATATCGTAGTGTTTCCACATAGAAGAGTGAGGTATTAATGGGGCTGTTCTCTGCTGGTTTAACTATCTAATATTATTATGAATTGGACATTTCTACCTGATTTATGTAAGTACTTAATAAGTAATATTTTTTGATACGGGTATTACTAATCCAGATAGTAATGTTACAATGAAGTACTACTACATCATTCTTCCGCATACAAGGATAACACGGCCTGTGTACCAAAATACCCAGATTTCTGTCCCAGTGTATGTCATTAAAACAGCATCCTCCCCCCAGCAACATCTGAACAGTTGTTTGCTAGAAAACCAAGTGTGAAAGACATTATTTCTATGTATAAGCTATAACTTGTTAAATACCATGGCTCAGAGCTTCACACACTGCAATAAAGTTAAAACATTCACCAACTGCTTTAGGCAAATGAGTAATTCCAATTCACTTTGTGATACAATTCTTTTTAGATCAGCCCTGGAAACTTTGGTATGAAGTAGATCCGTGTGTTAATTTATGTAGTTTCTATATTGTCACACAATTCACTGTGCCACTTGGTAGATCAGTGAATTCTGTGAGATAGTACACGTTATATCTGCAACTATTCACAATGTTTTAAAGCATTATAATTAGTTTTTCATGTTTATAGCATATTAAATCGCTACTTTTTTTAAAACATTGACCGCTTAACTCGTCGTGGTAGGAAGAATACAGAACTTACCTATTGCCTCGTGCTTGAAACGTCCGAGTTTCATTTAAACAATTCACTGTTCTGACTTACACGTGTGATTATTATAAGGCCATAATCATTGGTCAGAAAAAGCAATTCTTGTTGGATCAGCGAAGATCAGTATTACCTAATAAAGAGAAAATTCCCAGCAAAGATAGCAGCAGATCTGTTAGGATTACAGATGGGGATTCTTTCGGTTCCTCCTCCCATCTTTAAAAATGATTGATGCTTTATATTTTGTAAGTGTTGCTCTGTTGTCGATGCCTAGGAAGCTCTAAAAGAAACTAGTTTTATACATTAACCTTCCTGAATAGCTTATGCGTTAAAAATTATAATGGTAAAGTGAAACCAGATGGACTGAGTAGAGTTGACAGCACCTTTCTCAGTGATGAAATTGCTATTGATTTATGACAAATGCTAGTAAAAGCAGGCAGGGACTTTTGTTGCTGTCAGATGAGAACTGAAAGTAGGCAGGTTTTGTTATCAATCATTTGTTGTCGGTATAAGACAGTGGCAGGCTGTTATAATTGATTTGATAGCTCTGTCTTGAGCTCTAGTGGCCACGGCAGATTGTGGCAATGCAGCAGTGCAGAGAATTGACATGAAAAGGAAGTGACATGACTCCTCAGAGGCAAAGTTGTATGATATAAAGGGTTATGTTATCAAAACATTTTATAAATCAGAATTTTCAGGCAGAGATACAATTTATTGATAGCATACAGTTTTGAGGTTAATCTGGAAACTGTTTTACCATACATTGTGGCATTAATTTAATAGATGTTTTATGACCTAAAAGGATTTGCATGGATAAAGAGACTTTCTCTTTCCTTTGCCTTGAACAAGCAGCTTACATGATCTCATTCAGCTTGTTCTTTTGATAAAACTTTTGCCATGATAAGGTATCTGTCCCAGTTATGTCTGCTGTGACTGTAGATTATCACTATGACACCTTGATCAGCTGTAATAGGCTGTTTTTTAATGATTAATTTAAAATCAAAACCAAAAAAGAAACAACCCAGTGATGGCTATTGGAGACCTAGTATGACTATTGTATGAAACAAGTAACATGAAATGTTAGTTGTTTCTCTGTCCCTTTTTTGATTCCGAAGAATTCTGAACTTTGAGGTTCCAGCTAAGTTAATTAACAAAGGCACATAATCAGCCTTCCCTACAAGGGTAAGGATTATAGAATTAAAAACTCACATTGCAGAGAATTATCTTAAGAAACATTCAAAACATATTTTGGTATAATTACATGGAAGTCATGGATATATTACCCTCATCCACATTTATAAGTATGAAGTTTACCAATTAGATACAGACTTTATTCCCAAACAGAATTATGTTTCAATAATAATTGTATGTACACGAAAACTTAAGAGATGAGAAAGGATCATATTTTTTTCTATAAACTGGGGATTCGTGGCTAGGAAGGACTCAGACAAGTAAGCAGGTGGAAAGAGCAGACTTATTTTTTTAATTCCACTGCAGTATAACTGTAAGAAAAGTCAGCAATTCTCTTGACTGTAGGAAAGGAAGTATTTTCGCAATAAAGAAAGTGAAGTATTGATGCCATTCACTGGTGTTCAAAAATAATTAATTTAAGTAGGGTAAATGTAGAGCAGAGCTGCTAGAATAATATAGAAAAATGGAGACTATTTAAAATGAATTAAATGATGCAATTGAAACAGCCTGGTCTGTTTAGTCTCACAAAGGCAAGAAGGAGGTTTGTTTATGTGTAGATACATGCATGTGTGTGCATAAAATACACACATACACGTCATATGCAATATAATTATATACAATTACAATATAATATATAGTATATAATGTTGTATATGTATATGGGGGAAATGTGGAAGAAGAAATGTTAACAACATTAGCACAAGAACAAGGGAAAATGAGTTATAAATGAAGTTTTGAAAATAGCATTCTATTAGGATGAGTGATTGATTAAATGCTTTTAAAATATCACCTATTAAACAACAAGTGAAAGTATGTTAACATTATGGTTGAATATAATAGGGAACTGGGTCTCTTAAGACTTGTATTCTGTATTTTTAACTGTGATTTACCCATACTTATTTGTAATTTTTCCTAGTCTATGCCTATGTGCTCATAGGGCTTCTCTCTCTTAGGTAAAAAGCTCTTTCAAACAGAGATGGTCATAAAAAGTTGTCATTTGCAAAGTTTTTTGCATTCCAAATGTCAACCATAACTATATCTTTTAAACATAATGACTTCCCCAAATCCTTTCCACTGCTTATTACTTAAATTCTCTCTTACTTTTCTGAGATTCTTTTCAGGGAATCCATCTCTCCCTTAAAAAATACTTATTTTGTTTTATGCTGAATTCGAAATGGATATTCACTTCATAGCAACATTATAGATAGGACAGAGAAAGAAAAGACAGCTCATAGAGCTAAAGAGGGTTCATATTTCATACTGCTTTTTAAAAAATCCAGTTTAAAGAGGGTGTTAGGTGGATAAGAAGTGGAAATCTGCTTCAATTTCATGGGTGTTTTGATAAAACACTTGAAGCTAAGATCTAAAGAAGACACAAAAGGAATACTGAAGTCTGCAAGGAACCTGGAGAGAGTGAGAAAATTGAAACAACTAGAATTAAAGATGTAGGTAAAAGCAATATTGTGGGTATAATCTTGAAGATTTGAGTTTCTGTAACTGAAAAAACTTGTAATGAGATCGCTGTTCCAGGTCCTAAATGAGTTACTCTGGGAACAAAAATCAAAAAAACTGTTACCTGTGAAAGGAAGCAGTTTTTTGAAGATTTCGGAGTTAAATTATTTGGTCTTTTTACAGTCTGTTCTTCATCTTGCATTCTACATAGGTGCAACCACGGTGAGACCTATGAGCACAGGGTTAATATGCTACTGAGCGGCTGCAATACATGTAGAAATACTGATCCAAAACCCTACATGGTGTACTCATAAAAAATGATGCATTTAGTTCCTCTATTTTTATGCCACTTTTGTACTAAAGAGAACATTGCAGATTGAGTCAATTTAAACTATAAGCAAACACGGGAAGTTCTGTCCCACAAGAAACAGCCCTGGAACATGCAGAAGACAATCTGTTTTAATTAGCTACGACCTTTAAGACACCATTCCAAAGTCTGACGTTCCTGGTTTTCAACATAGGTGGGGTACTGAGACATCAAAACTGCTTGTGTCAAAGGTGACTGTGCTTAAACTAAGCTTTAAGTAGCTTAAACTATTTAAACTACTTTTTGCTTCTGTGTCCTTGTCTCCTTACTTTGTCTGTTGCACTTCATCTTAAATGCTGATCGTTTTATGCTTGTTTCCACAAGCAGTCTATTTTTATATACTGTGATTTGTTTAATAAACTTCCCCAGCTGAGTAGAAGGCTTGCTCATTATGAAGCTGACACTGAGGACTCTTACTGAGACTTAGAGCTAAAACTGGCTGCTCTGTACTGATTGTATGCTCATTATCCCATGGGTTTCTAACCCCTACCCCTGCCTCCCCCCAGAACAAATTCTGAAGATTCACTTCAGTTATTAAACTGGTATTTTTCTCCACCCCATAACACACAATTCCTGTTTTCTACTTGCTGTTTTGGACTCCTATGTCTGCTTAACAAAATTTGAAGCATCTGAAGTCACAGGAATGCAACTTTCATCCTCCAGTCTCTTACCGTAATGGGCTTACGAGTACAAATTCTAGAAATTCCTCACCTTTTCTTAGGTATTACAAATCCTCTTGTAGGGTACAAAACAATTAAAAGGTAAAATCTAAATTTACATATCCTGTAAGCTAAATAAGATGTGGCATTTGAACTTAGTTGTAGCTGGATAAAATTAATAGCTTGTTTTCATTAATGTAATTTCACTTCTTTGGCAACTCGTTATGGAGATAATGTATGTAGCTACCAATTTTTCTTAGTGTACTCATTCAGAGACACTCCTGGTCACCTGCAGTAGACCATTAACATTTCAGAGAGGATTTCATTAACATTTACATAGTATCTCATCAGACCGTCCTTTGACTTGATATAACTTGAGACAAAATCACCTCTGAAATTTCCCAAGGTGCTTCTTGCTTCTGAAGCTAGCATGTCAAAAGCCCTAGAAACTTGCATGTTTTTAGATTAGAATATTATGACGAGACTGTGATTTAGCCAAATCTTTGGAGGAAGTGCACCAGAAAGTTCCTTATTTATCTTTTCAGTTACGAAGAAAGTTTGCTAAAGCTGGGCATGATTATTTCCTCAGGCAGAAAAGAAATGGCCCCACCTCCAGAAGGTTCAAATTCACCTGCTCTGCAAGGGTCAGGAGATGGTAAATAGGAAATGTGTCTCCCTGCTGGTGTGTTTTTTTTCACAAAATGGACATTTTTACATCCACACAGCAAACTGTGAACAAACTTTTCAACCCTTCCCTATATCACGTTGTTACCTAGCTGTGAGTTGAGATGAGTTGAGTCACTTGAAGGTGTTTAAAAGTTATCTAATGCCATGGGGAAAAAATAAAGAAAGCTTTCAGTGTTTGCTTCTGTGATACCGTCCATGAATTTTTAGTTGCTTTATTTCTTTCTTATAAATGATTTTTATTTTTAGCTTACTTTATATTTTTTAATTTTACTCCTCCTTCTCCTGCACTGAAGGGTAAGACTGTGCTATATTGCTATAGATTATATATTTATGGCTTAATATTTTGTGTTAGGAGTTTTCTGGGAACGCATTTTAGCTTGAAATTTTAATTGTATGCATTTATACCTAATCTATGTATTCCATTTTTACTTTCTGTGGCTTTATTATTATATTTTTCATGGTTTTCTGTCCATTATTGCTCTGCAAAAGACCAATGCAAAAGAGGAAATTGGTAAGCCAAGCGAGGTAAATAATGCGGAATGATCCCTTATAAAAGGGAAATTATTTTCTTTATTTTATTTCTTTGAATTGCAGTTGGGCAAATGTGATTTTTAAGTTGGCTGTGGCCTTTTTCTAAAGCACTTGAAAACATTTAACCAGATACTGATGCTTAACTAAATCTTACGGAGGTACTCAACAATCTCCATCATTCTTTATCTTCCTAAAGCCTTAAGATTTTTCCTTTCACCATGTTTCTGTTTTGTTGTGTTTTTTTTTTTTTTTTTTGTTTGTTTGTTTGTTTTGTTTTGTTTTGTTTTTGTTTTTGTTTTTTTTTTTGCTTGTTTTTTTTTTTTTTTTTTGTCTGTTTTTTGGTTTTGTTTTAGCTGCCTCTCCGTTGTTATTAATGATTCTGTGTTATTAAAGATTCTCCGTTATTAAAGTTTCTGTGTTTTGAAACTTCACAAGCATAAAAATTACAAAATTACAGCCACTTATTACAGAAATTTTAAAATGAGACATTTTACTAGGACTGGAAATGGATTTTTACTCATCCACTTACCATTTGTATATATGGACAGATATTAGTGTATACCTATAACATGTTAAGGCCTATAGCATTTCAAAATATGCCCTAAAGCATTATAAACATGCGTGTTTCAAAACCTGCTCTAACAATGCCAAATTTTGTGTACTTGGAGATCTCTCCAAATGAATATTTTAGGTATGGTCTGTAATATTCATCATCTGCTTGTACATCAGATTCAGTAAACAAAATGCCTGATATCTCTGTGTGAATATACCTAGCTTTAGAAAAATATTGGTTGTGCTGCCTAATTTTATGTACTGTGGATTTTTTATTTATTTTTTTTAAAGAGAGAGAGAATGGCTAGTACTTAGTAGCCCTAATTACTTAGCCCTGACTTAGTAGCCTACTACTAGCCTAGGCTAGTAATCAGGCACCTGATCTTGATATTTTAAAAGTCATGTGCCAATTCAGGGGGAAAATGCTAAGGAAAAGCCTAGCTATGAAAGGGAGAATAATTATTCCCAATTATCCTTGTGGAAATTCTGGGGAGTTAAGAAAAGTATCTATTACTTTAATTTGTGACACTTCTTAATTTTAGTTCTAATCTATGTTGGGTAATCCTGGGTTGTGGTTAGGTCATAGTGATTTAAATACTCTTTTGGGAATCAGACAATGAAGTATGGTTAGTTGGGAATGGAAGTGAGTACGTAGCCTGATCTGTAAATCTAAACACCTGGGTATAAATACCATTCTAATATTAAATCCTTCAGTTCTACCATTTGTTTCTTTTTTCTTTCTTTGTATATGTTTGGAAAAAAATGTTACTGAGTGGGGTATATCACAGTAGAAGAAAGACAGTACTGATCTTGTGAACAAGGAAGAGGCTAAGTTGTCCTTTTAATGTATCTTCATCATCCTGTGGCTTTCTTTGGTATTTTGTTGTCTGTAGATTAAAGAGCACCCGTTCTTTATTATGTATTTTCTTTTAGATTACGATTTTTAGATGTTCATGATTTTCATTAGTCTCTTGATAACTAAAAGGAAAACGTCAAACTCTCCCATGTAGTTTCGTGTCTAAAACTGGACAAAGAGTTGATGTTGATGCAGGGAAGGACTAAAGTATAATTTCACATATCTTAAAACATGATGTCCCTGTTCATACCTCTTAGAAGCAGGCTGACATTTTGACTTGGATTGAGCAATTCTCTTACTCGTTATTCTCTTTATTGTTATAGTCACAACATTTGAATTCTTCTAGTCTTCTTAAACCAAATCTCTCCTAAAAAAAATTCCAGTGTAGCTGCAGTTGTCTTTGAGGTTACTTTAATGTTCTGGGTCTGATTTTATCTCACTCTGGTTGGTTGCTTGTTTTTTCTAGTAAACATAGAGCTGGCTGTGCATTCTATGACATATATTTCCTTTGTTCCAACCTGAGTTGTAGTTCTGTCAATGATATTAATTATGTTCAAAATATTATTTTAGTGTACAGTGAAGTAAAAGAAGCCAATAAATATTAGAGCTGATGTGACCTCATCCACTCATAGATTTCTATCCCTTTTGAGTAGTGAAACAAGTCTTTATTTATTTTCTCCTCCTTCTTATCAGCATATTTATAGTGTGTTTTTTGTTTGTTTTGTCTAGTTGTATCTCATTCTGTGCAGTGATGTTTCTATTTTGTCCTTAGACAGTAGCGTTATTCTTATATGTTCATCCTTACTAATTCTCTCCAATTACCATGCTTTGTGCTTTTCCTTTCTGAATTTCAAGTCATAGAAGACCTTGTGAGTTAATCAACTTGATTTCTTTACTACCTTTTCTGTACTTTCTCTGCATTGAAGTAATGGGGTTTTGAGACTTTTATATTGCATTCTTATGAATGTGGCAATAATTTTGAGCCCTCTTTTTTTTCCTACTATTATTTGATATGGGATCTTACTTCTGTGTAAAAAATAATGTGGGCTGTGTTTAGGGTGAAGCTATTAAAAACCATATTAATTTGTCCTTTTCTAAAGCATTTTTGAGAGCTTTAAGACATTTGTAGCATTAATCTAAATTGAGAAATTTGGTATTTCAACCTGTTTTTATTAATAGGTAATAAGTTCCCTCTTATAGATTGAGTAACTTACTATATCTGATAACTTTAAAAGGTCCTCTAATTTAAAAACTGGTCTGAGAAAAATATACTCTTGGAGAAAAACAGTTTTGTTTTATTTCTTTAATTACATTTAAGAATACATGATGTATTGGTTATCTGACACCAGTTAAAAATTTCAGAGTAGTATAAAATCCATATTTCAGTAAGATTTCTGGTCAATAAAATTTCTGATCTCCCACATTAAAGAGGTTAAAATAAGTAGCTGTTCATGCGAATCTGTTTGTTTTTCAGCTATGCCAGCACTGAAGATGAATAGTATGCTTTTTAATTATTTTTGAAAGATATCAAATAGCAAAAGTGGGAAAGAGATATGTTTTTAGTGGCATTTGGAAAATGTGGAACATTTCAGCTGACATGTCTGAGACCACTTGATACGTACTGATCAATATGCACACCGAAAGACACCATGTTCTTTATTTTGACATTTTGAGATGTTTTCTTCAGCATCTCAAATTCAACATATTTATTGAATATAGTGAAAAACTTCCTCATCCATGTGTTTCTACCTTGCTAAGCTTGTATGTATTCCAAAATATATGGAGTATGTTGATATATTGATGGAAGGAGTTTTTTGCCAAAGTACTCTAATTTTTCTTAGCTATGTGATCCTCAAATGCTAGAGAGTAAAGTATAATGATGCCAAGTTGATCTCATTGTTAGTGCAAAGTAGTAGAATCTGATATGCAGTGACTACATGATAATTTCATTAGAAATGAAGACAATATTTTTCCATTAAAGCTACCATAAGGTAGTTTATTAAATGAGCAGTAAAATAGCTTCACGGCCACAGCAGTTGACCAACATTAACACTCTGATGTTCATCTTCTCTGAATGGAAAATTATTCTATCATTCAGAAAAATTCTGTAGAATGTGTTTAGAAGTCCAATGTTGGAATAATGCTTCAAATATTTAAAAGAGTACTAAAATAGTGCTAAGAAAAAATTCCACCATGAAACAAAGTAATTATTTTGCCAAATAGGTTACATAGGTATATTGTGTTGTAGGTACCCCATCTGTGATGTATGGTTCATAATCAGTTATTATGAGGAGCAAGAAGCCCCTTGGGAATTTGGGTTGCCAGACAATATACGAAATATACCTAAAATCATACCCCTCAATTTAAAATTGTTTTGTATTTGCCAACAGTGTATAACCTGGAAGACCACAGTACAAGGTTTGTCTTCAACAGTAGTGTATCTCAGAGCATGTTGAATACAGTCTGAAGATGTAGAGATTATTGTAGAGATGTAGAGACTTAGCTAAACAGGGTTGAACATAGTAAATACCAGAGAATTTGTTTATATGTTTACTTTAAGAGACCTTAATATTTGAACAAAATAAGCTTAGTTCTTTATTTTAGGAAGGCTGAAAATGAGTTTAGAAAATAGCATTGTTCTCCTTTCTAAGAAGTCGATTAGCTTTTCTTTTTTCCCTTTTTGTCGACTAAGACTCTTACATAGACATCTTTTCAAGTCTTTGTATTTTTCCCTACTATATTATGTAAATAGTATTTTGGAATCCTTGTAATGGACTTGATAAATCTTTCTTTGGCAGAATAAGTCTGTTAAAATGTGAAATGCCTTTTTCTGAGTTTGGACTGCCAGCTGAGATTTTGCTAAGAGTCACTGTTTCAAAGCATTTGAGTAGAGCATTAGTAAAACTTGTGTTGGCATTAATAGTTACATTAAAACCCGTTTAATCAATAAAGCTGAAAATAATACGTATGCACGCACAATATATGTGTGTATAAAATGTATATATACATATTTTATTTTATTTTTTACATATGCATATATACATTCATTTGTGTATCAGATATTTAATAGTACCAAAGTCATGGTGTGAAGAATGCTAGTACTAAAAAATATTCTCTAAAATGTATTCAAATGTAGATTACTTTTGTTACTTCTGTTTTTCAGCTGTAGGAAAACAGTTTTCTATTTTGTTTTTAATTTTGAATTTTTTCGCTTTTGTATAAAAAATACTCTGACTTTTGTACCTCAATCACTCCAGAATTCAGAGCAGGTCAATTCTGCCTGAAATTCTTTGACTTAGGTAAAATAGTGTAGTTTATAGAAAAACAAGCAAACAAAAAACTATTACATAAAGAATCTCTGCCATCAAACTCTATTTCAGGTAACAGTTGTTGCCTCACAGTTTTTGACTTGCTGACAGTGTTAGGATGAAAATAAAAGCTTGTAATGAAAATATCTAGAAAATAATTGTGTATTGTGAAAATCATCCTATTGCTAATTAATATTTAATTTATCACTGTTTGTATTTGTGATTCAGATTTTTTCAAAGCTTATTTCTATGTGTATTTACAATGCTAGTTCATTTTCAAACAGCTCGTTTTCATGTTTTAAGCTTTAAATATCAGTTTCCCCTTGTGACAGTTGTACCACAGGAGAAGCCCAGTTTGCAAAGTCTAATTACAGTAAAATTCTGATTCCGTTAGTGGTGTTATTGGCAAGAATTCTGCCCGTGGTGGAATTATGCTGGTGGCAAAGTCAGATCAAAAATAAAAAAATTCTCAAACCTTAAAGATTTGGTTTTGAGGTTCTTTAACGTGAAATCATGTATTAGACATTATCAAACGATTTCCCAGCAAGTGCAGAAATATCTGAATTATTATAATGTGAGGTTCTAGCTATTTGCAATAAGAATGTAAATAAGGTGGCACAAAACCTTATTTACAATGACTAATGAAAGCTGTTACACTGCAATCAGAGTGATGCAGAGCAACAGGGCAATTCATTAGGAGAAACACAGTTAACAAACAGCTGAAGTGTGCCAGTTTGTGCCAGTCTGGACCTTTCCCTTTCAATTTCGAAATATATATATATGCTGGTTTTGGTTTATTATGCTAGACAATTCTTTCTGAGGAAAAGTAGGTAGTAAGTAAGGTTATTGTTGCCTGCTGATTTCTGCTAACTCACAAAAATGCTTAGGGGAGATGTGTCATATTTGGCTTTGTTATAGATAGATAAATATGCTTTTGCCATGTTAAGCTCCTTAAACATGCTGTACTTGTGCTTTGCTGCAATAGGATGTTGATTCAATACAGCATATAAGCACATACATAAGTCCCTCCTGACTTCAAGCACCTCTATTTAAATTCAACTAAGCTAGATCAGGGAATCAGTAATGTAAATCAGGCAAACTGGACTTAAATTATATGCTTCTAAACTACAGCTTCTGTAATATTACAAATGTATATCTAAAAGAAACAGTACTGACGTTTGTGATTGATTTTCTTTCCATTTTCATATCTTTAAGAAATGATTACAAGAAATAGAAATTATAAAAGCTATATTTAATTTCTTTTTCTCTTTTGTACAAGCAAGATACATGGGAAAAAAAAGAAAATTGTCACAGAAACTAAATGATAAGTTTTATATATTTCAAGACAAGCTTCATATGATATTTTATTTTTTTAATGAAACAAAAATAAAGAATACTTTAAGAAACTGAGTTGACTTGTATAAAATATTCTCCTGAGGAGCCCAGATGCTGGTGGAGGCATTCAGAGATACAATTTCTTGCAGAGCATCTTGTATTTCTTTTTGAAACAGCATTTTGTGCAAAGTAGTTTTTCCTGATCTTAGTGCTGAAACTGTAAATATCATTAATTTTAAACATTTAAAATATTACATACTGATATCTCACTTGCCATGTTCTTAATTATATATATCAACATTTCCTTTATATTTTCAGAAAATGCCTTTCATTAAAAGGTGAAACAGATTCAGCTGTTAAAGCTAAGCTATTAAGCTCAGTTTTTCTATTCTGGTTTTCACAGAAATGTGAAAGGTTTTGGCTACAAAACACACCATGGGCATCTTAAGTGGTATGAAAACCAGACAGTACTTGCAGGATATTTGCACTTAGATTGCAGCAACACTGAGATTAGGGTCCAGTCTGATTGACTATATGAGATAATCAGTTTGCTAGAACTGTTAAATGTTCTTACTACATGTAACTTTTTTATGTCAGAATAAAAATAAAAGAATATGCAGCAAAGTAAAAATAGTCCTCTGAAAGAGGGAAGAGAATTGAGTCTCTATAGTGAATTACAGAGGCTCAGTAGGATAGGTGATAGAATTTTGGCTGGTGACTGCAGCTTCAAGATTCAAGCAGTAGTTACCCATGCAATAGAGCAAAGGTGTGGCATCAGAATTTGGCTGTCACTATACAAATGTTTTGTCATTCTCTAGGATGTGGTTAAGCCTTGCAAGAAAAACAATTCCTTGTATTCATAGAATCAGTCCAGCTGGAAAAGACCTTTAAGATCATCTAGTTCAACCTTTAACCTAGTACTGACAAGTCCACCACTAAACCATGCTACTAAGTCCTACATCTACATGTTTTTTTAAAGACCTCCAGGGATGGTGACTCAGCCTCTTCCCTGGGCAACTTATTCCAATGCCACTCAACCCTTTTAGTGAAGAAATTTCTTCTAATATCCAACCTAAACCTCCCCTGGTGCAACTTGAGGCCATTTCCCTATGTCTTACCATGTGGTGCTTGGGAGAATAGCCCAATCCCCACCTCACTACAGCCTCCTTTAAGGTAATTGTGAAGGACTATAAGGTTTCACCTGAGCCTTCTTTTCTCCAGGCTAAACAACCCCAGCTCCCTTAGTTGCTCCTTATAAGACTTGTTCTCTTGACCCTTCACCAACTTCATTACCCTTCTTTGGACACGCTCCAGCACCTCAGTGTAGTGATGGGCCCAAAAACGAAGAGAATATTTGAGGTGTGGCCTCACCAGAGCTGAGTACAGAGGAAAAATCACTTCCCTAGTCCTGCTGGCCATACTATTTCTGATACAAGCCAGGATGCTGTTGGCCTTCTTGGCCTCCTGAGCACACTGCTGGCTCATATTCAGCTGGCTATAAACCAATAACCCCAGGTCCCTTTTCACCAGGCAGCTTTCCAGCTACTCTTCCCCCAATATTGTAATATTTCTCATATAGATGGACCAAAATCAATGTTAAAGTCTTAAAGAAAAGCTTTATGGATCCTTCACTGAGATTTCCTCTGTGTTGCATGGTGATTCCTGTGCGTGAATGTGAATGTTCCATATGTGAATGTGATTCCTCTGCTTAGTGCGGTATAAAGTAGACTTGGTCCCATCTGCTGGTGCTTTCCCAAGTTTGGGATCCAGAAAATGTGCAGTCAATTAAACTTTATTTTAAAATTCCTTAAAGATGTATAAGTTTCAAATTATTTAACTGTTCCAGTCATTCTTTATCATTCCCTGATCATAATTAGGAAGACTTTCCTAAGAGAATGCATCTGTATGGACTTTAGAAGGATGGGAGATGATTATCTACACCCATCTATAGTTTCATATTGTGCCATTAATTCTTATCTGTAACATATCAAAGGGTCAAGTAAGATTTAAGTGTTCATTTCAGTGCAAGCAAATCTCTATATCTATTGCCTGTTACAGGATACCTTGGAAACTTATTTGTTATTAATAGTTAGAGCAACAGACATGCAACTGTCTTAATGCCATTTGGAAGACAAACTTGTTTTTTAACTCTGGTATGTTCATGTTAGTGCCTAAAGAAAAACCCCATTAATATATCAGTTTGATTTCAGTATGGAGAGAAAGAAAATCTGGAGCTTGCTTATGTGGGAGAAAGAATAAAAGGATCAAATGGCCTAACTACTGTATTTCCAGCTCTTCTTCTCCTAAATAAAGTGGGATCTTGCAGTCATAGGAAACTGCTGTTCAAGAAAAGGCCATTTTATTGTCAAGAGGCTAACTGAAAATTCAAAAATGTCTTGGCAACTACAGTTTATTTATAATATTTCCATGATACACAAGTACATGTATTTATTAAATACTTTGTCAAACTTCTCTCTAATTGTATGTGGCTATTTTTATTAATTATGTGCAAATTCTGCTTCAGACAAGTAAATCCCTTGTTGTATACACATTATTCAAAGTACATAGTTTTAATTAATAAATAATTTTGCTTTATACAAATTACAAATCTAGCCTTCCAGAATCATGCTGCAAGTTATGATGCGTTAAATGACCAGCTAATCCTTACATCCCATATAGTTTTCAGTCTTTAGCTTCAGTCATTAGTTGTTACCACCTTTATTATGCGTCCCATCCAAAATGTGTGCCATCTTTAAAGGCATATAGTTATTATCCTTCATCTCTTTTCCTTTAGGTTGTGCAGGATGTTATTATTACTTAATTTCTGCTTTTCTGCCATATGTCTTCCAAAATGTTAGCATATGTTGTAACTGAGACTTGCATGGTCACTGTGCTTACCGGAAAAATGCGAGCTTTAGAATTTACCATGTCTGTAGTCATGTTTGAGTATTTTCAAGTTGTGCTTATAAGCAGAACTGTTCAGAGTTAGAAATCTGATTTCAACTTCAGTTGTAGGGGAAAAAAGCATGATTCTCGAAATAACTGAAGGATGTTATATGCACACTAGCTTGAACTGAATTGCACATCATAAAGCAGTTGGTGCTCCAAAACTGTTCTAGTGCCATACATTTCTGAAAAATAATTCTATAGTATTCCATCTTTTGTTCTTGGCTTTACTAAGTCATCAGATCGGTAATCATACAACTGCATTGCTCAATTATTGAGACCTGTTTGTCTCTTATTTCCTATAGTTATATTAACCTATGTTTCTTGTATGTAAGAATAATACTGTATTGTCCAAAGAAGACTATATATAAAATGTAACATAGTTGTAAAAATTTTGAGCTGATAGAGTGTTTAAAAGTTCTAAAGTGGCTTTCCATATGTGGAGTAATGGTATCTATGATGTATTAATACAAATTCTTTTTCTCTCAAGCCCCTTAAGTTCAGCCTGCCATATGTCTGCAAGTGTAAATATTATGTACGAACGTTTGTTTGTAAGAGATTTAGAGGTGTAGTTGATCCTTACTACTGTATCCTAGAAGTGCACATAATAAAAACATAAAAATGCAGCAGTGCAGAAAGAATTTCAAATTAATAAAGGACTAAGAACAAAGTTTCATGCCTCATGTAGTACCAAGATCTGAGCATACTATTGCTGGTGAAGTACACCCTGGAGTGGAGTCAGACACTCCAGAAATACTGTTTCTTCCATCAAGCAACTGTATGTGAGTGAGATGTGCCACCCGTTTAATTCATATGTAGCTGCTTATACTACAAACAGACACTTAAGGTCCAGAAATGAACCTCAAACAGTTCACAGACACAGAAAAAAGCGTCTTCATCAGAACAGTGAAAGCAGCTTTATCCAGCACAATCCAGATTGGTGTTGGGAATTATCAGACAGAGTAAATAAAATCCCCATGTGCAACACCGTTCTGTCATTTCGTGTTTGTTGTCTGAAGGACTGTGAAAGCTGTATAGCCAGAAGGGCCATGTGGTCAATGTTTTCTAAGTAAAACTGAGATTTAACACTTACAATTTCATATACATAAACTCAAAACAAAAACAAACAACAACAACTCCATTTAAAAAGGTTCTTTATGGAATAATTGCAGTTATCCATTTTGGAGAAGATATTAATAAGAGCCAGCTGCAAGATAGTCTATTGTATACCAGTAAGATGGTTGTTATTAAGCTACTAGATCTGGTTACAATCAGACAATGTTTCTTATTTCCTTTAGAGTAATAAAATGCAATGGAAATCTTTTCTGCTTCATTTATGAAAAATTGCTGTGAATGAATACAACCTAACTTAGATTTTGTAGTCTAAATCCCCAAACATCCTTGTATGGTGTTTAATACATTAGTGGGCATACATGTAGGGTTTCTTAATTGAATTGCTATAGTCTTGTTTAAGAAGAAAAGAAGAAGGAAGCATTGGTGGGGTGAAGGTAGAAAGTTTTTAGTTCATCAAACAAGGATCGCTTACCACCATAAGCATAAAATGCTAAAGCCTGCTTTAGAGACCTCCATGTTTCTGTGGCCATCATAAGTTTTAGAAACTGAAGGATAAAAGGAACAGGAGCCCTGCTCTGTGGCTTCCTGCTGCGAGATAACAAAGACAGATTTAATTCCACTGATGTATATAATAATCTTAGAATGTGAATCTGCTGTGAAATTGGTGATGACAACTGTGTTGTATTGTCCTATTTCCATGATGTAGGGGGAAACAAGGCTTTTGCCCACGGTTGTGCCAGTGGTCTAATCAATGTCAAAATTTTTTTAAAGCTTATAGGTGCAGTTAGGATGATATGGCTTGTTCAGTGTCCAGTGGGGAAGTTTTACTAGAGTTATATGACAATAAAAATGAATGCTATACAGCACACAGAAATTAATATACTGTGTGTTAGGAATGACCGCTTTTTTGTGAAAATGCTTTCTGTTTAGAAAATTCCATTTGGTGCAATAGAAGCTCTTTTTAGAAATACAGTTGTGTACAAAGAACCTTCATCATTGAAATTAAGCTTAATTAAGAAAGCTTAATTAAGATTTTATACTTTGGCTTATAAGAGCATTCTTGTCAGCAATCTGGAGATTCCACTTTGAATCTGTTGTTTTCCAGCTAGTCCTACCATGTGGGAGCAAACCTTCATCATGCTACAGTGCCTAATCACATCTAAGCAGCAAAATCAGCGGGACCTGTTTTTGTGTTCCTTCATCAAGACTTGGTCTGATTTAAATCTGGCAATAGATAGAGCTTAACTGAACAATTCTGACTTTTTTTTTTTTTCTGTGTTTCTGTTCCCTTTCAGGACTGCAAGCTCCAAACTCTTGTCTTGTATCTTAACCATTTAAAGGTGAATAGCTTTCATTGTAGACAGAGAAAGTATATTAAGCAGGACCCTGTGTTCCATTTTTTAAATTGTCTGGAGCTTTTCACTGTAGTTTTCAATTCCTTATGTCTTTGCTAAACTTGTTTGTTTTAGATTAACTTTTCTATGGACTTCTACCTGAGGTTGAGCATTCCCCACCCCTCTGGGCATGCCTTTTCTCCTCTCCCCATACTAAAAGGGAATCCGAACAATATACAGAAAGAGACTGAACTAAAACTTATCTGTAGGAGGAAACTTCTGACTTCTAGGGTTATGGCAGACTGGAACTCTTGATCAGGGAGCAAACAGAACTGGAGAATTTGACCAGAAAGGGGATGGATATGGATAGAGAGTAAGGAGAAGAGACAAAAAGGGATTAGCTGGCTGGTGAAAATGAGCTGACAGCTGGACACTTTAGTAAGGTTGGAGAAATCAGAACTGATAGCTGAAGCACAAAAAGTTTTGGAAAATGGTAGAAAAACTTACTGTATGATAATTAAATTGTTGCATCTAATCAAATACTGAAGATAGTGAGAAAATTACGAACACGATGATAATGGTCTCAAGTTGCACCAGGGGAGGTTTAGGTTGGAGATGAGGAATATTTTCTTCATGAAGAAGGTGATGAAACACTGGAATGGGCTGCCAAGGGAAGCAGTGGAGTCCCCATCCTTGGAGGGTATATAAGAGACGTGTGGACATAGCACTAAGGGACATGTTTTAGTGATGGGATTTGGAGGTTGATTTTTGATCATTGGACTTGGTGATCTTAAAGGTATTTTCCAACCTAAATGATTCTACAATTCTGTGTTCACAGAACAAGAGGAATTTGGCTGTAAATAGTAAGAAAGTATATATGTAAGCAGTTATGAAACATATTTTCTACAGAATAAACAGCTGAGATTCTTCAGTAGAAAAAATGCAAAAACAAATTTTTTCTACCTTCAGTAGAAAAAATGCTAATACAACTTGATTAGATATTTAAAGGCAGTTTTTAGATTGATAATTTAATATATTTAAGCCAATGCCATAGTTATTGCTAGATGTTCAACTTTTCTTACATTTTTTTCTTACTTTTTTTAAAAAGCAAAGACTTGGTATTCATATGGACATAATTTTTGAGTGTTTTCATTTAAGTTTGGTGTTGCATTAATTATTTTTTTTAGCAAAAATAATGAAATATGGCTTCTTAACTGTTTTAATAACATTTTTTCAATATTACCTCAAAGATCGGTCTTTTCCCAGGCATTCAGGCATGTTTAGAAATACCCCTTTCAGCCATATTTTGAAGTGCTGTCTGGTAAATAATAAGCAAATGGGACACTTCTTATACCAACTTTCTCAACTTTGTGACTACACAAAGGAGATGTCACTATCTCTACGCCAACAAAGGCTAAGTTTAATCTGAGTTGCTATCTCAAATAATATGGTTCGTCAGTGATAGCTTATAAGTAATGATGATTCCCACCATATATTGGAGCAGCTCCAGAAGTACCTTCTTACAAATCTGTCATCCTCTAGAACTATTCAGTCGTTGCATACCGAGCTTTCACTTGTTCTTTATTTTTCAGAACCCATAAAACATTTAATAGCACTTTGATAGTTCTCCTTCACTTGAGTCAGTAAAGAGATACAGAATTTAGCTCTTAAGGTTATTTTCTTTTGAAAATGGAGAGGAAAAAAAGGGAGAATTCAGGAAAGAAATACGATGTCATATAGAAAGGGGGGCTGAGAGGGGAGTAAAGAAAAGAAATAAAATGCTCTGTGAACTTTATTGTTCGTGTAGCATGGTTACTACACATTTGTGTTTCTTAGTTGATAGACTGTTTAAGTGAGTTTTACTTACTACTCTCCATAGTCTGATGTTACTGTCCTGTGTGAAATGCACAGGTGTTTTTCCTAGTATATTTGACTCCTGAATTCAGCTGTTGTGATTAAATGTCACCCAAGTTGAATTATGAGGTTTGAATCGTTTTATCTAACTGCCTATTTTTTGAAAAAAAAAATATATGATCTGACTTAACAGCTGTATCACACCTTGAAGTTAGGTTTGAACCAGATGACCTCGAGAGGTGTCCTCCAACCTAAATTACTTTGTTGTCTGAGAGATTTATGCCTCTTTATTAAATCTAGTAGAATTAAAACACATGAGCAAATTTGAAAGTTACTAGACATGCAGATGTCTTGATTATGAAGGATTTATTTTCATCAGAAGCCATCTAAAAATTTTGTTCATTAATTTTTAGTAATATTTTCATATAGAAGATTGGCAACTCTTTGATTAACATAAAAAGATGTTTTTTCATACATTCCTTGGGTTAAGGTTTTAATGAGACACCAAACATTTAAGAGAATTGCATCAGGAATTTTATTAGGGCAGCTGTTCTACAGAGGCAGTACCAGAGTCTTCTGTAATTTCGTATCAGCAACAGCCTTGGTATTTCTTTGCATCTTCTTTATTGGGTAAATCTAAAGTTTAAAAGGCCTGATTGCCTTCTCTTTTTAGGGTGGTAAAGTAAGGTTTGGACTACTTTATGAATGAGATTTCATTGGTCATGCAAATTAAAAAAAAAAAAAAAAAAAAAATAGAAAACAAAGCAACAACCAGCTATCATTCCATGTCACATAAAACTATTTATTGGCAAGTCATCTAATCAGTTCCAAGTTTTGTTTTGTCATGTTTAGGCAGACTGTTTACCTTCATGACAAGCTGTGCAGTTCTTAAAACTGCATACCTACTGAGGATTCACTTGGCTAGCTTCAACAGATCACATATTTGATTGCAGAATTCACTAACTATGGCCCATCCTTTGTCCACTAACAGATTTCTCTAAAATACATATTCTGATATTACAACTTTTGTCTTTGACTTTTTTCTTCTGGCAGTAATAGGCATCTCAATTAATAAAGATGGAAAAAAATATTTTGAATTGATGGAATTAAACTTACCATAAATTGAGTAGCTTACCTTGTCACATTCAAATTGGAAAAACAAAAAACTACTGTCGAAAATTCAATTTAGCATTGCAGAGATTACTGCAGTATAACAGCCCTTTATCTGTAGTAGTGTACAAAAGCACTTCTAACAGTGCATCAATTTTCACAGCCATTTAGTAGATTAGAAAGCAATTGTAAACAGAGTAAAACCCACATTAACTCCTGTCAACAGCCTGCCTTTTTCTCAGTTATGGATTTGTTTGAAATAACAGTGAAGTCTAAAGTGATTGCATCAACATCACAGATTGTATTATAAATATGAATGAATCCATTGTAATGGACTGCATAGTAATATATGGCAGGCATTTGTCCTCCCCATCAAAGTAACAGCTTTTGTAAAGGAAGAATAGCTGTGACATAAGGGAACATGTCACTCTACAAGAAATTATTCCTCCTGTTGTGAAACTGTAATTGCATCAAGCGACAGGTTTTTATACTGCCCTGAATTTTATATTATAGTAATGTACCATTAATGCTGTTTGGTCTTTCTTTTAACTGAAATCTGCTAAAACATAGATATATAGATATATAGAATATCTATATTATATAAAAATATGTTTTAATATATACAGTATTTATTAATGAACATTTATTTATTTATTTATTTATTTCAAGGGGGAAAGAAGGAAAGCAGTTATGAATGGTTTTGCTTACTTTGGGAAATTATTTTTTCTTACCACTGCTTAAAAGCAATAAAAACAGTCGGAATGAAAAGAATACCATTTTTTTTTCCAAATTGGAACTCATTAGTTAGGACAGTGATAATTGCAATAAACTGATTTATGGCCAGTGGTAATAGTTGATCGTTAAAGAATTGAAGATCCTTCATAAACAGTAACATTCACAGCGGGGTGTGTTTTGTATTTCTCTGGAGGGTTATATTCCACAAGAAAGTACCTGATGTCTTTAACTATACTATAACACTGGACACTAGACATTTCCAAATGCCTGTTTGTAGAAGGTGTACTAGTGCATATCTTTTTAATTGCTTCTGTCTATTAGAGTATTCCTTATAGTCTTAGATAAGGACACTTTCTCTCCTACTACGTGATTTCTTTTGTTAGAAAACTGGCTGCTGATGAATCATGATGAGTCCTGCTACAACTGAATGTTTCTCTGTAGGAAAAAAAAAAAAAGGTAATATATGTATATATGTAAAATATGCACTACTGTACATATTTAAGTTCCAAATTATCAAATACGGGATATTAAACACTGAAGACCTAATTTTCAAATGAGGACAAATATGATATTTCCTATTTGTGGGAGTAAAACCTGTTAGTGAAGTAAATAGTTACAAAGATAAAAGTACAATTTCCTTCAAATCGTGAGGATGAAGTATGAGCTTATCTTCAATCAGCTGTTGTATTTCATGGTTATTTTTTGAAATATGATGACAATTGTTCAATGAGAAACATCTTACATGACAGCTTCAGCAACTAATAAAAAATTAAATTTTGTCAAAGAAAGTTAATGGCTTTTTCCACCTAGTGAGTGTATTTTCTTTGATAACCCATTTGTAATTATAGTTTCTAACCTTCAAATATTTACATTTCAGTGAAATCACAGTTTCAGAAATGGTGATTTCACATTAATGAACTTTCTGTTTTACCCTGTAATAGCATTTTCTGACATTTTATTTATGTTGTAATATCAAGAAACTGTACTTATATTTTTGAGAATGAAAAACTGAATTGATGCTATATCTGGATTTATATTATTTCAACCTTATTAAAAAAACTCTCATGCTTTGGTAATGATAAAGGACATTTAATTAGGCTTAATGAGAAGCAATATAAACCATCCATTTTAAAATATACAGCAGCATCATAATCATGTCGTTTCTTCATTACTCTTTTCTACAACGCTTTTTCTAACCTAGGAGATAGAGGTGATTGGGTGCTTTCTTAAACTGGTCCCAGCATCCTTCTGTGTTTTACCTTGCTATTGGATTTCATCTCTGTCAGTCAAGTAAGACTGAACAAAACTTAAAAGCTGTTCTGAGCACTAGATTTCTGTAATCATAAATTTGGATATCTTGCATTTCCCTATCCTTCCTTTCATGATAGGCAATCAGGTGATCTTCCAAAATCCCGTTATCCATGATAACATTTATGATAATTCTTTCCAAAATACTATGCCATCTAATGCCTATTTGTATGTAGACAATGCTCTATATAATTACATTTAATTATTAACTTTATCTCACTTTTTGTTTCCTCGTTTTATTTAACTATCTTAATGATCTGTGTTAAAAAAAAAAAAAAAAAAAAAAAAAAAAGTCTTAAACAGTTTAAAATCAAGTGAAACCACAAATGAAAACAGTCAGTTGAAACTAGCACTGGTGAAGGTCCCAGGGTTCGAATGTAACATGCTCTCATTAACACCCAATAGGATTGCACTTGAAACTAGTCTGTTATTACTGCACTAATGCCAGCACAGTCTTTTCCTAATTGTGTTCACGTCATCCTTAAAGTAGCCAAGAATTAATTTTCCTTTGATAATAGCAGAAATGTCTTCCCCTGGCAGGTGAGGTCATTTCTCTTAGTCCAAGATGTACTGGTCTTGCTGGCTGGGAAGTGCCTCCTCGACAGCCAGCCAGCTATCCATAACTCTAGGCTCAGTGCTGTCTGTCTAGCATCTACTCCATTTAACTTAATCAGCTCACTTCTCTGTCTGACTTGCACCACTTGTGTTAAAAATAAAAAAATAAAAATAATTTAAAAAAAAAAAAAAAAAAAAAAATTTTTTAAGTTTCCAACCCAGGCAGATTTCAAGACCAATAAAGCAGGTAAAAAAATTTCATGGTCTAATGGAGGCATCAAAGTTCATGGAATCTGATTTGCCTGTTGTAACCATCTTTTTAAAACTAATCTAAGCTGGGCTCTCTCTTTAATCACAAGAAGGCAACAGATATCTAAAGTATGTGCTTTTAATTGTAAGGCAATCTGAAGATTGCCTTTTTCCCTTGACTAGTCCCTTGACAGTGCAATCTCTTTGCCATTATTGTCCTGCAGAGTCAGGCATAATGATTCTGCACAGAGGCTACAATATTCTACAACCATTTCATCACAGTGGAGTACAGCACTAGTGGATGCATAGGATCTGTAGACAACATCCCACGCTTTGTGTTGCACTTGAAAATTGCATAGCTTGTACAGCACTAAACAGCCTCAGCCACCTACAAATGGCTTATGTGCTTCCCTATAAAAATATATATCTCAAAAATTTGAAATGTATTTCAGTGGGATCTCTTTTCTGTACCGCAGTCATTCCTACCTTTATGGAATGCTGTGGAGCTGTGTGTAATCTGATAAGGGAAATTACATTTTATTTTAGTTTGATGGACAGAAGTAACTCAGGTTTGTTTCTGAACAGAAAATGGAAGACTTCCAAATATAATATGGATGTCTATTCAACAATAGTGAAAAGTGAGCAAGATGTATGTCCAGAGATGAATAAAAATGGAGGTCTAAGTAACTTTATATATTTATTTCATATGTAAAATAGCTTTCTGTTTTACTACTACTGTTATTATTATTGTTCTTAAAGGTTTTCCCATGTTGGAACTTGAATGCTTTTCTTTGCTAATGCTTTAGCTTTATGTTTTTTTGCAATAATTCAAATTTAATATATTTATTATGTTTACAAGTGAGAGGCAAATGTTCTTTAATATATGCATAAAGTATGATGATAAGATCCAATGAAAGTGTTTTGTTTACTGTGTATTTTGAATGGCAATGAGACTATATGGATTAAAGTAATGTTGAATAACAGGTGCTGCTATAGTTTTTATCACTGCATACTATTTTTAAATTTATTTTTTTAACTTGCTACATACTCTAGTAAGCACTGTTACAGGATTTATTTATTTACTTATTTATTTTTGAGAAGGAGCATTTTAAAAACTCTCATGGGTCTTAATTCATTTTTCTTTTAATTCTTTCATCTACTAATCTAGTAATCTTAGGTAACACAAATTCAAACACATAGGGCTGAGCAATATCTAAAAATCAGAGTTGCCTTGCCATACAAAGCATCATATTTCTATCTCCATCCCTAAAACTAAAATCAAACACTGGCTATGAGGTTCTTAAGTTCCAATGTACAATACTGGAATGTATAAATTTTGCATAGCCAGGACTAAATCTAAGTCAGCTTCAGTTTAAAGCAGTGATGATTTTCATGTGAGGGGTAGGATTCCATATACCAGTACAGAAATAGAAGTCATTTATGTTATAGGCTGATTTTTAAATTCTGAGTTTGTTTCAAGCTTGTCAGAAACTTGTGAAGCTACACAAAAGTATCACAAATCTGTAATGCAGAGGAACCTAAATAACTGTAAGATATAACCTTAATAACTGTAAGATATTCTCTAAATATGCCTATTTAGAGAAAAGGTGGTGAACAGAAAGGATTTTAAGAGAAGGAAAAATATGTGTTAACTAATGGCTGAGTGGCATACTTAATAATGACTACTTTCATATCTGCAGTTCTTGTCAGTGTAATATACACAGAGTTCCTTTGTTCACATCCAAACTATTCTCTGTAGCAAATATAATACAATTTATTTCAGTTCTATTCTGTATGCATCAAGAAGAAACTTTGTGAAATTCTATAGCTTGTGTTAAATAGGTGGTGAGATTGTGCCCGTAATGTTCTATATGGTCCTAAAATCACCGAGAGCAGAACATGGGGTCTCTACAATCTGCTGTCACTGCATAGGCTAGACAGGCCACCTTTTATGCAGACTTTTATGCAATCAAAAGCTGGAACTTTCCAGACACAGAACTTGTAACCCTTAAAAATAGTATCTGGTGACTCTGTTACTATTAGTTGCCTGGAGAGCAGGCATTCACATATGAGTTAGCTGCCATAAACTGTCTTTACCTGTTTCAGACATCTACATTAAGGTGAAATGAAGCGCACTTCAGAAGTGCTTGTTTCTCCTCATTGACTGTGAAGGGAGCCTGAGGCAACTAGCACAAATTTGTTTAGTCCAGTGAGTCTCACATGGAGGTCACCGGCCTTTGATGAGGCACAAGGACACAGAGGACTAAGCATGCTGCATTATTTCAAATAATTTTATACAGTACTGAACAAAGGAGCTGGTTTTGCTTCTGTAATTGCAATGCACTTACACAAATGTAATTGAACTTTTGTTCTAAGGTGTATACTCTTAGACAGTAGAAGATTTAAATTACACATACATTTACACTTAAACAGCTTATTGAAACTGTCCCAAGTTATGGAAAAACTCTATGTGGTTTGCTGCTCAGAAGCAGCAAACATTTTTAAGTGAAGACATCAGACAACTTGTAGCTTATACTAGCTGAATTCTTAGAGGTTGAGGATATTCTCCCCCACCCCCAATAGTATTCCTCAGTTAGGATGTAATATATAAATATCTAGCCAAATTTTTTACAAATGTCTTCAGAGTCTGCTGAATTGTTATTCTTCAATGGTGCTGGCTGATGTTGAGAACATAGATTTGTGCATGGTGCTATCTTACTACCCAAAACTAAAAATTACAATTAAAAATTACAATTAAGAATTTGTTCTATAGTATGTTACTTTGAAATGAGCAAATATGTGCTTGAGCTTTGCATTTTAATAGATTTTACCTAGACAGTTAGCTGCTGAACATTTGGTTATGTTTCAGTAGCATTTGTTTTCCTTCATAGCATTTAAAGCTATTTGGGTATAACATTACCCTATTGAAATGAATGCTAAAATGAGGATTCTAGGAAAGATTTGGAAATATAACTCTAACGTATTTAGCATGACTGAGTAACTTAATTGATGAGCTGGCAATGTGTTTACAGAACATATTAATTCTAGAAAAAAATGTCATTATGACAATTTCAATTATTACATGCAGTGTGTTTCCTAAGAAGAATTTCTAGCTTTCCTTTAGCATACGATGGGAGAAAAAGAATTTTCTCTTTTAGAAATGCAATGGTTATATATGACATGAGGGTAACCTATGGACATCCTGATCTACATGAAAATTTAGTGGGGGAAAAAAAAAAAAAAAAGAATAATGGCAGGGCAGGAGGGGAGTCAGGAAATTTCTGAATTTATTCTCCTGAGCAATCAAGTGGTTTCCATCAACGATGAGCTTGCTGCCAGAGCCAGCTTGTTTTGTAGTTTTTGTCTACGCTAAATAGATGTGTATAATCTCTATAGTTGCAAAGTGGTAACTTTTCAGTGGTTACAGACATTTGTCAAAGCACACCCAAAAAGCAGGATGAAGAGCACAGACAGTGCGAAGATTGTGTAGTTATTAAGACTGCCAATGGCTACTTTAAGGCACTTCAAGTTTCTGCACATTTGCATTTCAGAAGGAAATGTAGGATGCATTGCTGGGGAGTCATGGGTTATGTACTTGGAGCTGAAGTATAAACTTTTCAAGGGTGTATGCCAATATAAACTGATACACCAAACAACCGAACAAAAGCTGAGACATGGAAATGTGTTAAGCAAATATCAGAACTGTGAACATCTATCCTGAAAGTCGTAAAAGTCTTAAAACTGGCATGTGAAAAGCTTTCATCAAATTTAGATATACAATGGCAACCAAGTAAGTACAGATCTGTTACAATATCAACAGTTGTACTGGGTCTGGCTGGGCTTGAATTAACTTTCATCCTGGCAACCCATATGCTGCTTTGCTTTGTGTTCCCAACAGAACGCTGTTGATAACACACCAATGTTTTGGCTGTTGCTGAATAGCCTCAAGGCTTTCTCTCTCCCACCCCCAAAGAAAGCAGGCGAGTAGCCTTGCACACAGCAAGTAGGCAAGAGGTTGGCAGGGGCTGTAGCTGGGGCAGCTGACCCAAGCTGAATGAAGAGATACTCCATACATAAAACATCACGATCAGCAAGAAAAACTCAGGGAAAGGAGGAGGAAGGAGGAAATATTTGTGGTTATGGTGTTTGTCTTCCCAAGCAAGCGTTAGGCATGCTGAGCCCCTGCTTTCCTGGATGTGGCTGGACGTCTGCCTCCAGATGAGAAGTAGTGTGTGAATTTCTTGTTTTGCTTTCGCACGCAGCTTTTGCTACCTGTATTAAGCTCTCGTTAACTTGATCTATACTAGCCTTCTCTCTCCTTCTATTTTCTTCTCATCCCAAGGGAGAGGGGAATAACCAAGAGGCTGGGTTTTTGTTTGGCTGTTGGCCAGGGTCAATGCACCACAACAGTAATTCTTTTTAACACATGATGTTACAATCTTAAACATGTTTTGAAAGGATTACATTTTTTTCCTACTTCCTTCAGAAAGTCAATTCACAGGTTTTATGATTTAATGTGTCATAGCATGAAAAATATTTAGTTAAATGCTCAAAGTAACTGAGGAAAGGAAACCATTAATGCTAATTCAGATAAACTTCAGTGGTCTTTGCTGTAATCTGTTGTCCTCTGAATTTTCACTGTTCAAGCATTTACATTTAACATGAGAAAGCGTTTGACCGTGCACGCTACAGAGAAGTAAGTTAAGCATGTATTTTTCTCTTTCTGACTGAGTGAACTTGTATATTATTATTTTAATTACCCCTCAGGCAATTTTCTGATGTGTGGTTGTGTGCAGGTCAGTGTTCTGCGAGTCCTTCAACATGACAGTTCATAGAATAATTATCCTGTCATCACACCTTGATTCATTGTTACGTAGTTTCTTGGGCTTTTTCTCTTACTCACATTTGCTTAGCAACCAGATCACACGGCTCTGATACTTATTATTCAAGTAATCACCCACCCCAGCACATAGATGCATCAATTAAAGCTTTACAATGAAGTATATTGTTCTGTGTAGAATCCTCAGGTGTCAGGAATTAAAAATTGATTTTAAATGGTACAGACCTTCTTCAAATGGATAATCTGGGTTTATATTAAACAAACAAGCCTACTAACATTCTAAACAAAGAAAGCAAGAGGTCACAATCGATAGGAAATTGATGATAAAATTATATTTTGTTCTTAAAATGCATAGTCTTTTATAGAGATTTATCAATATAAATGCAGCACTGAAATGTCTGAGTGCTGAACATCTATATTAGATAAGTTTTTTCAGATGCAAATCAATTTTGTATCTGCTTTATTGACTCTTACATATATTCTTTGTAAACATTCTCTGGCTAATTTTCAGATTTGGGTAAATTTCACAGCAAATTATTATTAGAATGTGACTTGAGTACGGAGAAGCTGTCAAGATGGTTCACTGATTTAATGTTGGCATCCTGCAGCTTTGACTGTAATCAGCAGATGCTCTGGCATTACCATAAATGTTTTCTTAACCATCTCTGTCAAAAAAGAGATTTTTACTGTTTGGAGTCTGATTAAATTCAGTTTGGCTTCTTTTGCATAATTAATATACCATGATGATCTCTAACCTTTTGTTTTTAATATCACCTTTTGAGCGAGACACAGTTGCAAGGCTGCTTTGTAAGTCAGAACAGACAAAGGAATACCAAGTCTATATGTAAATTTATATTTTTTTTTTCAGTGTCTTAGGAGGTCTTGCAGCTTTCTGCCTTGATTTCTCAATTTCTCAGTGAATGTAAAGGGATTATTTTTTCAGTTTCTCTCTCTCTTTTTTTTTTTTTTTTTTTTCCACTCTATCTACATGAAGATTCTCTAAATGAGAGAGAGGTTTCTGGCAAACCAAAAATGTTTTATGTCTTAAATTTCTTAAAAGTCAAATTTTTACATAGGAAAGTGTAATTGTTACAATATGGGACATTAAGTATGTTCATCAAGTGAAAAATGCATACCATTGATGATGTTAAACACAGCGTTTTGAATTTGCCTGGATTGGATTAATTACCTATGACATTATGTCTAGAACTTGCTTCAGATCATAATTCAGTGATACTGAGACAAGTGAGTAAAAGCCATCTTTAAAGAGTAATTCCTTATTTAGATTCTGTTGAAATCCTAGTTATTTTCAAAGTGATTTCTTGCACTTGCAAAGTACATCAAACACACCTATGGCTGGATCATGTGCAGAGTGGATTTATTTTATATCCCATCTCCCTCCATACATGAGCAAGGCCAAGTTACAGTCCACCCAAGGGAGGAAATTATTAGGTGAAAATACACAGCATTAATTAGCTTCGTACAAAAAGAGAGAGAATTGTGAAGGAGTTTATATACAACCTTGAAGAAGGAGCAAAGGATGAATTACTTTTCTGTGTGTTTATTTCATAATATTTAGTTTTGTGTGAGGCTCTTCTTAAAAATGTACCATTTCTTGCTACATGGTTTCAGTCTCCGTGATAGCATGCTTTCGACTTACATTTTTCTGCAGCATTTTGACAAAGAAGGAACCATAATAATAATTATTATTGAACAGTGACAGTCACATGGACTAAGATGATTCAGCTTCATCCTATCTCCAGTGTGTTCATGAAGGCAGTCTTGGTTGTTAAGTGTACACGGGTCAAACCGCACAATCAGGTCTTTGCTTCTGTCCTGTTAAGTGAAGAGCCTGGGAGCCAAATGCTATTCTTGCAATCTTTGGGATAATAGTGGATGACAGAGAAGTGCAACAGGTGATAAAAGACCTTCTTTCCCAACAGTTTGACCTGACATTACAGAATACTTGTGCTTTACCTTCAGTATTTCAACCTACCAATACTCTGATTGCTGATATAAACCTGGAAATGGAAATTTGGGCTAAAACTGTTACTATCAGAAACAGCATAAAAACTGGCTAAGTGGATGAGCTTAGAGTTCAGTGTGAAATTCTAAAGGCAATTTATGTACTAGACATAGTTACATAGTTTTTGTAGAACATTTATTCTAAAATTGTAAACACTTGACAGAAGCAACGACGTGATTTAGAACTGCAGTGCATGGAATCTCATCAATATCATTCCATTCTTTAGGACTTGCTGCTTTGTTGCTTGGGTTTGTCTAGTTTTTATTTTTCAGAAGAATGAGGCTCCCTACTGTTGTTTTTTTTGTTGTTTATGGTGTGTGTGTTGGGGGGAAGACACAACAATTGGTAAAAGAAAGCCACTATTTGTGTGTTTCTTTTCCATTTTGGTTATTTTCATCAGCATATTATTTATCATTACCCACTGCAGCTGCCTGTAGCTTTCCTTTGATGGCAGCAGTCTTTATGCATATTCCTTAAATTCTTTATCAAAGTGTACCTTGAAAGCAGTATTCATCTATAGGTAGATACTATGCAGAATATTTTGGAGACTAAATGCATCTCCTGCTCAAAGACATCAGTTTAGTATGTGGGATCTACATAAATTAACTTCAGCTGAACAGAGTATAAGTTGAGACTACAGAACTCTATGTATTTTGTCACAAACCACCTATTTATAGTCATGATTTTTTACTCTATTAACTCTAAAAAGGATTTGAAATGGCAAGCTACAATATGCTTGTGTACAAAGTAAAAAGCCAAGTAATAAAACCACATTTCAGAAATGTAAAATAGTCCAAATATGTTAACTGCCATATTTTATCATAGATCATTATAATTTGCCAATCGCTTCCTGTTCTGAAGAAAAGAAAAAGGTGATGTTTATTCTATTTGTACATTGGGAGAAATCCCATAAACACCTAACTTGCATAACATTTCCATCCACCGAAAAGCCCACTGTCATTGGTTGTGCCTCATCCATACAGATAGGATCAAAATTTATCTTTTTACACCCCTAATCTCAACATAGATAAGATTAATTTGTATTTATTAATAGTACAGTCGTGCCAAATTATTTATCCTTTAATTAAGAGACCCATTTAGGTTTTTAAGGATGATTCAAACCATTAGCTGTAGGAATCAATAGCGACCATAAGTAGGTTTCCAATTTGGAAATTTCTGTTTTGCAGTTTCTAAGAACTTCACAATATACCTTGATTTATGGAAAGATGCATATGAGAACAAGACACAGAAGATAAAATGGAATGCAGACTGAAATAGGGAGGAAGCTAAACACATAAGTCTGAATTAGCCATCAGACATCCTCAAAGGTTTCTTCCCTCACATGAAAAGCTTGGATGAATTTTGTCAGTAGTTTGATGCACAGTTTTGTTCTCTTTTCATCTTGACAGGCACTCTAGACTTTCATTTAAATCCCAGTAACTTAAAGTTGCATTTCTTGTAATGAAAGTCTTTGCCATATTAGAGGTGAGAGTGTGTTAAAAAGAGAAAGTGGTCCCATCTCTACACAAATGTAAGGTACATTTGGAAAAACAGGGAAAAGATCTAATGGAGTGATCAACAGGAGCGTAGAGTAGTCTTTGAGAAGATGTAGGTAGGGGATTAAAAGATGTAGGTAGGCAAGGGATTAAAAGAATTTTGAAAGGCTTTGCTGTAGGGCCAGGTAAAAGGGAGCTGGTCCAGCACAGTTCGTTTCTTCACAAATTAGTTTGCTCACAGTTTATAATTGATTAGCTTTGAAATTTAGTTTCTATAAATCCTCTATCCTAGTCTCACTTAGTTCTGACATATTCTCTTCTTGCCTGTGAAATGACAAAAAATATTTGGTGTTTCTGAAAACTTAGCGAATCTCATCTTAAATTAAAGTATTGATTAGTGTTTATTCCTTGCATTTCACGCTTCTTAATAAAACACTTGAACAGCAGTACCAATTAAATGCACGTTTTTATTTTTTATTTAGTCTTCTAAATTTCAGTAACACTTTTCCATGCCTTATCTGCTTTGGATTAGTCAAGTTGTGAGCATGAAATATAAAGGTGTAAGTAATTACTTATCAAACAAAGATCATCTTAGTACAGCTAACACTTTTTAGGTGCTGGGGCTGCAGGGTATAACTGAAATAAGTTGTAAGAACACATAGTGCTCCTTTAATATGTTGGGGACATTCTCCAATCCTACCCTTGTCAGTCACAAACTGTAGAAAAAAATATGAAACTAATAAAAAGTGACAATAAAATATATTTAAAGTATTTTCCATTATACTATCCAGCAAGGAGATATCCCATTTTTTATGAGTCATGTTACGTGATAGGCATGGACCTTCTAGCTATAGCAGTCTTTCTTATTACATCCAGTCCTGCTTCTGGGTGGTAAGGTAGGCTTTTAAGAAAGAGAATTAGGTGTTGTGATGTTCTGTCTTCTAATGCCAATGCCAAGGGCTGGGAATGGGTTTCAGGGGGTAAGCTTTGGGCTGTATAAATTACATTAATGAAAGATAGGTGCCTGAAAAAAAATGGCTCACATGTGTCCTGTACCTTAAGCTCTAACAGAAATGTGAGGGGAGTTCGAGAGAGGGCAATGCGGGAAATGAGACCCTCATTTCCGACTTGAGAAGAAAACAAGAAAACGATTTTTGTGTTGTTCTTTCTAACAGTAAAAAGCCAAGAGTTTGGAGTCCCACTTTGAAAAGTGAAGGGGTCCTTCCTTCCTTCCTTCCTTCCTTCCTTCCTTCCTTCCTTCCTTCCTTCCTTCCTTCCTTCCTTCCTTCCTTCCTTCCTTCCTTCCTTCCTTCCTTCCTTCCTTCCTTCCTTCCTTCCTTCCTTCCTTCCTTCCTTCCCTCCTTCCCTCCTTCCCTCCTTCCCTCCTTCCCTCCTTCCCTCCTTCCCTCCTTCCCTCCTTCCTTCCCTCCTTCCCTCCTTCCCTGTCTCTCTCTTTGTAATTGGGAAATTGAAATAGGTAATGCTAGAAGACAGATAGAGTCCTCTTATCTCCAAGCTATTGTGGGTTGGCCTTGGGTGGCAGCCAAACCCCCAGCCAGCCACTTGTTCGGTGCTCAAGCCCCCAGCAGGACAGGGCTGGAAAATAGGAAGAGCAGGACCAAGAAAGGTCACGGGTCGAGTTAAGGTTCCATGTGGTCCCTTACGGGAGGCAACGAACAGCACAAGGGGCTGCTGGATCCAGCCCTGCCCCACAGCAGGGCCCTTGGAGCCAGCTGGAACCAGCCCTGTCTGCCACGGGGCAGCCCCGGCCTCACCTCACAGAGGAGTCCTGCATCTCCCCAAATACTTTGACCAACATCTGGATGGCAGCACCAGGATGCCAACATCCAATATAGCTGTCCCTGTTAGAGGTGAAGCTAGCTCCATCTTGTCCTGAACTTGAAAACAGAGGTCCTCAAAATGCCTGCCAGCTGTGGTTGTATTCAGCCTTTCAAAATTAAGTCTGTCTCAGTAGTAAATCTTAGCCAGCTGAAACATAAGCCATTATTGCCTAGTTTACCTCAGAAAAAGTAGTTCATATTTGAAAACTGTTTTGCTGTTTTCCTCTACAGCAATGCACCAATGGATCGTTAATACTTTATGGGTGGTTAATACTTTGGTATAGGCAAGGGAATCCATCATGGATACCTCCAGACTAACTTTTCAAGGCTTTGTCTTTATTTAGCTAGAACATACAGGGATGATGGGAGCATACATCAATCTCCTTGCAAAGCCCATTTTATGTGACCATGCTCTAAATACATAAGATTTCATTGGCACATGCATGATGGTGCAGTCAGTATAATTCGTGGAAGATGGATGGGACTTCCAGACTGAGGCTGGACTGCTGAAAATATTCAGGCTTATGGGAGTGCTGTACAGTTGCATCCAAAATCAGCATATCGTGCTACTCTCTGGGGCATGTCCCCAGAATATCTTCTAGCAAAAGCAAGTCATGACTCATAATGTAAGAAATAATTTGCGTTGGTGGTAAGGTTGGTGCGTAAGTGTTGGCTGAAGAAAACCTATCAGCACAGACATAGCTTCAGGAGTACAATGTGGCATGTGGAGCACAAGCCAAACAGATAGGAAGTAAGTCCACTGGGTCTTTGAGCAATTTCCCTGTTAACTTGGTAAAAGATGTAATGAGTCTGTAACGGCAATTGTTCTTTCCTATATTATGATTTCATCATGCCCCACATTGAGACGTATGACTGTAATACAAGCTTATCATGCCATGTAATGTCGTTCTCCTTATTGTATTTACAAATTTATTTTTCAATCAGTGTACAAGTATTTACATAAAAAGCAAGTTTGTCCTTAGCATTAAGACTTTTATTGAGAAACTATGCAATGAAATAAAGCTTTTCAAAGTACTTTTTTATTTTAAATATTTATTAGTGGCTTTAAAAAAATCCATATCTCTACTTCAGTAAGTCTCTTGCAATCATTTTTTTTTTCACTATTAAAGGTAATATACAACAGCATTAGGCTGGATTTTAAAATCTCCAACTGATCATATTTTGTTTCCCCAGGTTCACAGCAGGCAGGTCTCATATTACTGATTTCTTTTGTTCACATTACACAATTTCCTTTTTCTGAATATAAAGTATGCAGCCTTTAATAGATTATAAGCATATTATTGTAAGTCGTTCTATGCTAGGACACCATTTAAACTAAGGAAAGCTATTAAGCACAATTTTCTGTCAACTGAATTTCATGAGCATTGCTGTTAATCAAAGTAATTTTAAAAGACTTGCATCGAGATGATAGTAGTTTTTTGGCTCTAGGTTATGTGAATATGATTTTGAAATGTTTTTGATTAACAGCAATGTTCAGGAAATTCATATCTGAGAAAACTGAATTTTAATAGGTCTGAAGATGTCAAGGACCTACAATAGCATTTAAATGTCATACAATCTGAACACTGAGACTTCAGTAGTGTACAATGCAATCTCTGCCTAACCCATGCCTGGAAGCGTTTAGTAGTGGTAAAGTCAAAACTATTATGGGTAAATGTTTTCTCACTCCAGCCTTTAGAAACCTTAACTCTGAAATCAAAGGTTTTGTTTCTTTTATCTTCATCTGCACAGTGATTGTTACAATACAGGTGAATGACAGTTTTTGATTGCTAAGAGTGACCAAACATTAGAAACAGTCTTAACGGATGCCAACTACGTCCAATGTGTACAGAAAATTAATAAATTCTGTCTTTATCCAGTGATTTTTAATGTCTGCTTTCTTTTTTGTCTTGCTGCTGCATGAAGGTACACCTCGCTACAGTAGGTGGACAAGTAGTGCATCTCCAGCAATGTAAGCTTTCTTATTAACAAGACTTCACCTAGAAGTGCCTCTCCATAAGCAGTTTTCTTTTAACTGTATATAACGTTATTCTTTTCGGTTAACGTTGTATTTGAACCAAGATATATGATGTGTGAATGTATTTATTTTATTCTGTGAGTTGATTCAAATATAGTTTCAAAATATAGTTTCAAATATAGTTTTTGTTCCAAATAAAAGCAAAAGCTAATAAATGTCCATAGTGTAATGGTTCAAAGTAGTTTAGAAAAAGTCTGTTATTTCTGCCTGGTTTATGGATCTTCTGGGGGTACCCTTATTATAGAGAGGAAAGTATTAAAATGGTGGCCCAATGTGACTAAGCCATTTCCTTGCTGTTGCAGACAGACATATAAAAAGTATTCTCTTAAGAAACAGATCGAATTGCTCCTTATAACTGGTTATATTTTTTTGCTCTCACTTTATTATATGTGCATTCCAGAACTTCCTTAGTCTGATGGTTCAAAATATTCAGGTCTCTAACAGAAATATTTTAATAGTTATTTGTTTTTGTGCTCACTTTATCAGTTAAGTTTGTTTTGGGGCCTTTCCTGAAAGTAAATAGCAATATTCTTCCTAGCCTTTATCACACTAAAGTAAACAAGCTCTTCTACTGTCCCGATCCAGGTTACATGTTGAACATGTTACATGCAGATCGTAGCCTTATAGTTTTTAACTCACTGTCATGGTTTCAGTCACACTCTCATGTATGGTGCATTGGCTTTTTTAAACCACCCATCAGTTGTAGGCTGAAAATGCACTTTTGGTTCCTGTAGTAGAGGATTTGAGGGAGCTCTGGTAGTAATCCAAAGAAATGACTTTGGAATGGATGGGATACCAAATCACTAACACATGAAAGCTTTGAGTTAGTGTGCGAAACAGTACAGAGTTTGGGGTTAACACAAATTAATTCCTGTTGTATTAAAATAAACCACTGACAGGGTAGAAAATATTATTTCTTATTAATTAGTGAGAGTTTCTACTTTTCTTCTTCCTAGTATCTAACTAGTTTTAAACTCTGACTTAAATAGCAGTGATCCTTCTTTCTACTACAAAAAATACCACCAGAAACATATGTACCTCAAGTATTGCAGCAGTTCATTTTTTACATGCATATTTAACAAAGTGAAATGTAGGACTGTGAGTATATATGTTTTCTGAGACAGGCCCAGCAAAGTTCAGTGTTTCTGAATAGGAATCATAACAGGCAGTTTAATAAGTTTGGAATTGCCTACAGCCAAATCTGCTACTACGGGACATACAATAGACATAGCAATATGGACAAGCACAGGCATGGCAAAATGGCATACGAAAGACATGCAATAGGCATAGCAAAATGGACATGCATAGACATAGCATGTATATCAGTGCTATATAGAAAAACCCTCCTTGACTGAAATAACATATAGGGAAAAGATGCCACCTGATGTAGGAAGCATCAGAAATAACTTTAAGATGATACAGCTGGAGACAGAGAAAATCTTTTTCTTTTTTTTTCTTTTTTTTTGAATTGACACTAGTCCTGCAATATTTTTGTAACACAGCTTGAAAACAAAATATTCTCATTTCTTAGGAAGTGTGTTAATCACTAGAGTATCATGTATTAAGAAAATGGAAATATGATTGTTTCAATGAATTGTGGCTTCTTCACTGCACAGGAGTTACAACAAGCAACGTGAGGACTACTCACGTAAACTGGCTGGTGTTTAAAGCACTTTCCTAATGCCATTTCCTGTTGTTGCAGGACCCCTCAAACAGAAAGCAAGGACTCTGGTCTTTCAAGTTGACTCTGTTCACTAGTCTATGCCTAGAAAGTCATGATTATCAGTGACATTGTTCCAATTTTTATGGGAAAAAAAAAAATGAAAAAAGAAAAATGTATACTGAACTTTGTTCATTCACTTATCCCCACACAAGAATTCTAGATTGTAAGCAGCAAGTTATGGAAGACATCTTTCTACACGGTTGAATCAGAGTTTCAAAGTGGGATGAGACTGGGGATAAATCCTAATATCTAACCCGAAGCAGTTTCTTGCTTAGACTATCACAGAATCACAGAATTTCTAGGTTGGAAGAGACCTCAAGATCATCAAGTCCAACCTCTGACCTATTTGCTGTTCTAAGTCACTCTAAGGCACAGTATGAGAAACTGGGGAAAATATTGGTGGATTTTACTTTGAAGCCTCCATGCTAAATGTTCGCTTCATCTTTTATTCAGTGTAGTTCATCATACTTAGTTGATCCTTGTGCTTGACTATTTTGTGGTGAAGATTCCTCTGAGCTGCAAAGTAGTCACATCGTGGTACACAGTACACATCTGCACTTGATCTGTGATTATGAGGATTATTTTTTTTCTGCTTTAAAATGTATTGATTTTCAAAACACCAAGAGTTTTTCCCACTGCCCCTAGGTTGTCTTTAGCAGAGTGCAAACTAAAGGGCTACGATGTAGCTAGTATTTTGTATATTGACACAGGTAGCATGCATTTATCAACCTACAAATACGTGTTCAGAATCAATAAATGTAAACATTTAAATGGAATGGGATATTTAAATTATATATGTTGGGTTTATTATGTGTAATTATAAAGATGTATTCATCTCCAATCTTTGGCCTTCTGTGATTCAGAAAAACTGAAATGTATGCTGCTGCATCTTCAGGGTCAAATTATTTTTCATAGTATTAAAAAAAAATAGGTCATTCAGCTAAGTGAAGAAAATCTGTTATTATCGAATTTTAATTAACAATTGTTTATCTGATTTAGAAGATGGTAGAAAGAAGGTATTATTTTCTTCCACTTTCCAAAAGGTGATTGTACTTGTAAAATTTGCTGAGATTGTCCAAGAAAGTGTGTAAAATCCTCATCCATCACCGAGAGCCCCTGGTCAGGGAATGACAGTGCAGTAAATATCTTCAGCAGCTGCCTTTTAATGTACAAGCTGTTTTCAGTAGGAATTTTCAGCTCTCACATAAAACACACTGTCATGAGTGACTGCCTGTGCTCCAAAGTCATTACTATTGGGATGATGGAACATCTTTCAGCGAATAACCAAAAAACTTTAAATGTCATGTCAAGTTTGTTGAAGCCATTTTCAAGCCTTGTTCAAGGTTACATGAATATTGAGTATGCCTGTTTTTAAAGAGTTGGAGATCTATGAGAGAGACCTCTCAGGTGCAGGTACAGCAAACAGCCACTTGATTTGGTGTTGGGTGTGGGGAAGCAATCTGTCTGTTAATGCATGTCAACCCACCAAAGCTCCTAAATCTTAACTGAGTGCATCTCCTTGAGACAGTTAATACCAGAGATGTTTAGCAAAAAGTAGCAAGTTATGCAAATTTTTAAAATTATTTAGCTGCCTAAAATATCACAAAGGAAAGAAAAATTATTACAATGGATAAATAAATTGAAATAGATTTTTTAACCATTTTAAAATTTGATCAATTAAAAATATATAGGAAATGTAATTAACCAGATAAAAATTTGGAAGTCATTGTGAATTGCTGGGTATTCTGTTTTCTGTTTGACTTCAGTGAGAAAGAAGGCTCTTCAGGCTCTGTCCTTAATTTCATGGGGAATATGGATGCTAATCCAACAAAGTCATGTAAAGTCTGTATCATTTCCAGAGGACCAAACCCCCTGCTTTTGAAGTGATTTTTTTTTTTTTCTTGCCTCTTTGGCCATCATTAGTCCCTCTAATGCATCATCTGCATAGATCCAAAATTTTGTCTGGTCAAGAGGTGTTTTTTGTTACAAAGTATTGAAACTGAGTATTTTAATATTGAAATTAAGTTTGTTTGTTCTGTCTTCTACAGAGAACCAGAAAGCACAGCCAGAGAAGTCATGTTCACACCACAGTATCAGTTTAAAATCGACAAAAAGCCCAGTCAACAAAGAAGTTACTTATGACGTGGAAACAGGTTCTTCTATGGCACGGAGCAAGGCTGTTGGGAGAAAGGAAGCCTGTAATGGAGAAGGCAACAAAGAAAAGAAAACAGAGCGTATTGGGTCTCCTTCTAAGGGAGAAGCCATTCCAGAAGTAGAAGCTCTCCTGGCAAGACTGCGAGCACTATAGAGCTCACTTTATATGATTATATAAAGGATTAAATCAAAACTTAAAAACAAGCTATAAAAGTGTATCTCTTCAAGATACACTAATTTTCCATTACTGACATCACATACTTTTGAGTTTCAAACTTCCCTAGGTATTAATACTCTACTTCTAAACTTTTTGCAAGACTCCACAAAATGATACTGTAGTTTTGCTTAACTTCCAAAAGATTTTTGTTATATATTTCACCTACTGAGACCACAAAAAAATGTCAGCAGAAACAAATAATAAATTATTCCAAGACACAATCCTTTTAGTCAACAGGCTGCTGACCACATGTTTTGAGAGCTTCTCAAAATAGAAGTAGAGTATCTTTTAAATATTGTTAGATCATCATGCCTGGGAATAAGGGTCAGTAAATAACAGGAAAGGCAGTCTTATATTTTCCACTACATTTTTTATTCTGAAGAGATTTTATTATCTAAAAAGTATTATTATAGCATCATTTGCAATTATAGTAATGGGAAATGTATATCATATAAATTTCTCAGCCATGTTCTAGTTTGAGTTCATTGAAGAGTACCAAAGCTTGCTTAATTATATATGCATTTACAAAAAGGAAATCCATGGACAGTAAACAAAGAATCTATGCAAATAATATACTTTATGTGTGAATAATATATCACTTCTATTAAGTTTAGTTATAATGATTATATCAAGTTAATATATATGATTTCTATGAATGCAATGTTTTGCGGTTGTGTCCATAGTGGGCAAAAGGTCTTTCTTCACAGTAATTTACGAATGTAATTTTTTATCTTTTCACATGTGAGTGAGGTAACATGTTTCTATAAAAAGAACATATAATGGAAAAGGTTTTTACAAGTGTTTTTTCACAAACTCATTTTCCAGTAGCCCATAAAGTCTTATTTGCTGGCACAATAGGAAACTTGCACATAATTGCTTCTCTTTTATCGCACTGTCATTGTACATTCTTACATGTTCGCTATCATATTTATTAATTGCACATCATAAAGAATTGCTACCTATGTTACCAAGTAGGAAGATACTATTAGTATCTTTGCTCCATTATTTAAAGCTTCCTTATTATAAGACTGTATTAGGTATCTAATATCTTTCTACTAAATTACTCTATTTTTCTTTACAAAATGCTGAAAAATATGTCTTTCAATAAGAGTCAGTTACATGAAACCAGTGTTTCAATGCTTCAGTGCTTTTTATATCCTTGTTTAAGTTGCCTTTTTACTTTCTGCACTAAACATTAATAAAGTTAATTAGAACTCTGAAATTGGGCCTGTTTATACATACTGCATGGAGTGTTTTTCATCCATCATGGGAATCAATCTCATGTTTCTGGGGCTGTTGTAACTACCATTACACACTCTAATTACATTTCCAGCATTTGCTTAAAAAAATAGGAAGTATGAACAGAAGTCAGGGAAAGATGCAGAGAAATCCTACCAGACACTAATTTCTTCAGCTCTACTTGGAAAAAAAAAAAAAAGAAAAAAAAAAAAAGGCAAAGCTGCCATATGAGGCTGCCTTTGGTGCCTTTTAGTGGTTGAGTAGCAACTGCTACTGTCATAATAACTAGAGCATGGGTCACACGTCCAGTCAAATGTAAGCAATCACTGTGTGTAATACAGCTATTACTAAAGTTCAGCTAAGGTCTTCTGCACCTTGTCAACTGTTTAGACTTCCTACCCTTGCTTACAGGGTACCATACAAATTACTATCTACAAAGTACAATATGCTTGACTAAATAAAATTGTTTCTTAAACACAGTGAAAATGTATGTTGAAGAAAGAAAAAAAGACTGCTGGAGGACGCTAAAATGGAAGGGCTGGAAGTGGAGAACTGCCTCTAAAATACGAACATGATGACCTACTAAGTGAAGGTGGAAGTACAGATTCATTTTCCTAAACAGTTTGAGGAAGTTTGTTCATTTGAATTAGTGGCCAGTGGAGTAGAACACAGTAAAAAACTGACGATTCAGGACACTACTGTGTGTATCAAGAAAATAAAATATATGAAACTACCTACTGAAATTTTCAGTAGACAAAGTGTTTCTAGCAGCCTAGCATCTTCTGATTTTAAAATAAATATTTACATTTAAAATTATAGATCTTAAACCACACTTTCGCACAGACTGAGAAGCTGTAAGAAATGTATTCCAGGGCTTTTAGTCCTTCTTAGATATTGTGTTTCTGAATTAATCCTTTCAAGCAGCCATCAAGTTAATTCACAGTTTCTTTTGTATAACCAGGAGAATAAAAAAGGCATACAAGTTTTCACAACCTATGCAAATATAATATGTAATTTTTCTGCTTTAGTATTTCTTTGTAACATCATGATTTGATGTATTCAGAGTTGGAGTACACAGTCCAGTTCAAGTGCACAGCAAGTCTTCTTTCTACATTTCATCTTTCTTTAACTTACCTTATAAGTAAACAAATAGGTCATTTTGAATATGAAAAATGCCTAAATTGCCTAATAAGTTCAGGTAAAAATAACTGAAAATTTTATGTCTGCATTCTATTACTATGCTTTTATGTTTTTATTAAAATATAAAGCTCAGCTTCTAAATTGTATGGGGTAAATTGTTTTAATTCAATTTAAAAATTAATTCATTAATTCAATTTAAAATTTAAATCTAATTAAAATTTAAAAAAATGTGGGTAGACTTTTAATGCTGTGTGCTAGTTATTGTTAGTAAGACATTTTTAGGATGAAATCTATTGCCTGAACTGTAGGACTGGACTATATACCACTTTTCCTAGCTATTGAAGAAGGTTTCACATTCACTGAAAACCCCTCTGTTTCTGTAATTCACACCTGAAAATTAAATTCCTATAAAAAGAGCTTCCTGATATCTTCAAACATGACTGTTCAAATAAAAGCATTTGAAATAATTGTGTGAGGTACTTTCCACTGCTTGTTCTTTACTCGATCGTCACACAGAAGGCACAGAAAGCAATAGCTTTTCTTACCAGTGAAACAGTAAAGGTCTAACATGTTTTTGATACTTCACATTCATTTTGGATGACTTTATTTCACTCAGTAAAAGAATTTTGCTTATTACATCAATTTTCAGTTTATATGCCACATTATTCATGGCAGTTGCCTAAATTCGTATTTACATAATTCTAATGTTTTGACCTTCTCAAGATATTAATGTTTGCTATCAGTCTCTTCAAGCTACTTGCAAGCAAGCTTGACATCTGGCTTATGGACCATAGGTAATATGCTAGTCCATGTGAATGCAGAAGGAAAAAATGATGGTAGCTACTTTATTACAAAATTGCACAATGGCATCAGGAGATGGTGGCTGCCATGAGATGCAACACTGCTCTGAATTAAGCACATCATTAAAGAAGCTTGGCCTGGAACCTGAAATAATTGTAGTTACTTCTGGTTCTCTTACTTACAGCAAGGTTACTGAAAAGACCACATGTTGAAAAATACCTCAGATGCAGCTTTTATAAACAGTTTTCCTCCAACACACAATTTACCTTGCTTTACTCATCTGAAGCCACCTCATGTGACCAATCCTCAGCCTGGCCCAGCCAAAATCAGACTTCCTGGACCTGAATGAGTTAATGCTGAGCAGCTTGAGGCAATACAGCCCTTTAGGCTTTTATCATAAAAGCAGAAAAAGACATTTGCTGCTAACTCTTCTTCCACATCCACTTTTAATGAACAGGAACAAATTATAATTTTCACACTAATCTTTCCAAGTCTTACAACACTTGGTAACTATAAAACAAATGGGCAAGAAGCAAGGGATGGTAAACCCTGAGCTATGGCACCTAAAACATTATAATAAGCAGTCAGGGTCAAGTGAAAGAGATCAGTGACAACATTGTTTTCTCTGGAACAAAATTAAGCGATACTACACCAATTTCTATTTTTTTAATGTGATGTGTGGGTTTTTGCACCTGAACTAAAGCAGAAAAATAACTTCACTTGTAATTCTAAGTCTGAGGAACAGTTTCGGAGTCTAAGAAACAGTTTAGTTTATGGAAAAAAAAAAAAAAAAAAAATGAAAAAGAAAAAGTCTTGTAGCTTTTATAAGTTTTCAGTCTTATATTATGCCAAGATTCCTACATGTAAGAAATTCTGAAATAACCATCTTGCATTAATTATGCAATAAATTAATCAATTTGATTTAAATTATTCTGGCACGTGAAACAAGCACGTTTTCTTCCTTTCCAAATATACTTCCTACATTGCACTATTTTGTGTTTTACCTATAAGATCAGGGCTATACATCTCATTGTAAAAGCATGCCAAAAAAGCATTCTGGCCACTGTAACACCATTGAGGAATAAACAAGAGGTGGTCCAGATACAATTTTTCTCTCCCTTCCAGTTACAGAGATAGCCATTAAGTTTGATACATTAGCTGAGTGCATTCTAAACCTCTCTGTACTTTTATTTCCTTCAGTAATGCAGCTTTTTCTTTTTGTGATCCATGCAATGCCATACACTGAAGAATTATTAAGGGAAATATTTTTTGACAATGCACCAAAAATACACCGAGCAGATGACTTGCATGCAATGTCAGTCTCATATACCATAGAGACATAACTGTTGAAGAAAATCCAAGCAGAAGCAGATAAGGTATTTCACTCCACCAAAAGAAAATAGTTCCTTTCATCTAAATGAGCTTATTCTGCTATGGGTATTGGAATTGTATGTATTTCTGGAGGGTAATATACCTCTGTTTTTAAGGCTGTTCTATTACCCAGAAAAATAAACTATGAAAAGACGGAAGTGAGGAGACCAAGGAGGAGAGTTGATTAATGTGCTGCCTGATTTCACTTTTGGGACCTGAAATTGCATCTAGTGCAGAATGAAGGAACTGGAAAAAAATAGTCTCATCTGACATCTTTAAAGGTCATGAAGGAAATGATGGTGGGTGATCCAGAGTTGGTATGGCCACAGGTGTCTTGTCTATTTGAAGACATATATCAGAATATCCTCAGAACAGCAATGCTGTGGGGCTGCTAGTTCACAAAGCTCGCAAATGAATAAAGGAAAAGTCTGACAGAGATGAATATGAGTCCCCAAAAACCTAGGAATATTTTTGTAAATCCAAGCTTCAGACTGGCTACCATTCACTTCGATAGGTAAAGGGAAAGTGTGATGAGTCAGATGAGTCCAAATAATGGTAATATCTCCACACCATCATTTTGGGCTGGGCTGTTCTTGGTAGCTATGGTGGCTGACATAGAGAAGGCGACACAGAAGGCAGAATGTCCTTGTAGCATTTCAGACTGTGCAGAAAGACACAAGGGCCATGGTCAACAATTTGGGTCTCGTATCATGAAATCATAATAATTAAAAACAAAACAAAACAAAACAAAACAAAAAACAACAGTTCTACAGACACAAATTAAGTACAATAAAAAAAGAATGTCTTCTAAAATCTAAAGATGTCAAAATTCCAATGGAAGGTGTGCAAAGACAACTTAGGAAAAAAAAAAAAAAAAAACACATAGAAAACAGGAGAGAAAATATAGAAAGTATGTCAACCCTAATCATTTCCCTAAGCCTGATGACTCCATGCAAGCTGAGTATTCAGAAGGAGCTTTAATTCTCATTATTTAGGCATCTCTGTTATATACTGTTCAGCCTCTATCTGAAATTTTCTATCCAAAGCAAGCCATAACATTTGCAGTCTATAACTGTTAGAAAAAAAAAAAAAAAGACTTTTGTAAAAGCTCTGCTTAATTTGTTGCATTTTAATATGAAGATTGTTGTACATAGTTGAAAACATGCAGCGCAACAAGACTTTCCATCAAGTAAGACAGAAATGGCAATTATGCTATCTGTTGAAAGGATTTTTTTGCTAATGACTTGTATTTTCTGCTAATGGATGGGAAAGAAAAGCCGTGAAGTCCAACAAGTCACCTTGATAGTATGCAATGTAATGCAAGACCACCAATTTTGCACAGAACTTCTTCAGTAATGAATCCTGAAGCACAACCCATCAACATTTCTCATGAAAGACAGACACTGAGGTAGATGGACCACAGTCAATGATTTGAAATGAAAAATGGGATAAGAACTTTCCACCCCTTTAAAAGTGGAAACAATTATGCGATGTTATCTACAAGGTGACTGAGCAAAAAAAAGGAAAAAAAAAAAGATCCCACTGCATAGTTGGTGGCATCTCACCATTTTGTGCTACAACATCATGGTAAGATACCTGGAGTAATATAGAATCATAGAATCATTAAGGTTGGAAAAGACCTCCAAGGTCATTATGTCCAACCATCTCCTTGCCACCAATGTTACCCATTAAAACATGTCCCTAAGCACTATGTCTAACCTTTTCTTGAACACCCCCAGGGACGGTGATGCCACCACTTCCCTGGGCAACCTGTTCCAATGCCTGGCTACTTTCTGAGAAGAAATGTCTCCTAATTTCCAACCTAAACCTGTCTTCATATCTATCCTTGAATCAACCAACATTGTGGTGAATCAGTTGAAATAGTAACTCAAATAGTAAGATTTTTTTTTTTCACTTGAAGTGCAACAGGTTCTGACCTGCAAACCCACAGCACAGAAACCACACTGCTGAAACCACAGGATGGCAGGGGAGAAGAGACAGCTTTCTCCCTGCCTGCTCTGCAGGGAACATGGGGCACTCTGGTCCACAAAGAACAGAATGAGCTTGCATTAACTTCAGCTCCAAAATACAATTTTCTACTTCTTGATTACCAAATCCCCAAAGAAGGATCAGAAGTTTTTATTTTTCTCAGAAGGACTGCACTACAGTAAATCTTTCCACAAACTAATAAACAGTTTAAATTCAATAGCAGCTAGGTAGAGCATCAAAATCAGCAGGCAAGAACAAATTAAGCCCTTCCTGAGAACGGCTGTGCTGGATCATTGCTTCCCTTTCCCTTACCAATGCCTTTAATACTAAATACACAATTCTATATTAAAATAAATTTAGAATTGCTTTTAATTAGATAAAGCTAAGAAGATTCGGCTGTGCCTTTTACTAGGATGCTTTGATTAACACAGTTTCAGCACCTTGTCTCAAAGAATTAACCTGTCCCATTTTTCAGCTGAGAGCAGAAGTCCAATATATGAACACAGATGGCCAAAGTAAGGGCCTAATCCTATGAGGTCCCCTCATGTACTCAAGTACTTATCATACTCAAACTGCACAAAAACATTCAGAGCACAAGATTACTATAGCCTTTCAGGATCATGCCCTAATGAATAAAATATACAAAGGTGACTTGAGTAAAATCCTCTCCAATGTGCTGACAAAGGTAAAATAAAATATTCCTCTTAGGACATTTTCCTGGCAGAACAACTTGACCCCTGGATGACTGGCCTTGAGAAAGGAATGGGTAATGCTCTAATGAACCAATTCATCCAACTGATTTTGGGGCAGGTTTGTTTGCCAAATGATTGGCGTGTTGCACAGGTCACCAGAAGAAAATAAAAATTGTCCATATATGCAATAGATGAAAATATCAGGTGAGTGTATAATACCTTTTTAACTTCAAGAAAATTTCAGGCAAACTGTAGCATTAATTGTTATATTTTTACTTCTAAATAATGACCATTTTCCAAGCATAGATTATTTTATTTTATTTTATTTTACAAATTTCCCTCATGCTGTACATCAGGCAGTACCCCAGAAATTCAGCTTTGTCCTTGCTTGCTGATGAAATTTTACTATTATGTGGTAATTGCTATGCCCTGAACTCTTATCCCCCCTGCAGATTTAATGTTCCTCCAAAGGGAATGGTTCTTCTTAAAGTGGTATTATTTTATCCTTACAATGTAGCTCTCTAAACTTGCCTTTTGCCCCCTTGTTCTTAGACTTTAAAAGGAGACTATAGCAATCTGATACAGCACCTACTGAGAAGAAATCAAAGGCTCTTGTTGACTTCAGTGGCTGCTAGAGACAGCTCCTAAATGGGATGACTCAAAGTGCTGCTGTAGCCTGGAGGCAGCTATACAGATGGTATTGTGGGGCTTTATTGTCTCATTGCTCCCGGCTCCAATCTGTGCAGTTTGTAAGTATAATTATTATTTTCTAGTTGCCAGCCCAATAAATATGATGCTGAACAGGCGAGTTGAATTCTGCCTGCATGAAATTTTAAGCAGCAAAAATAATCCTACAATCAGTATTCACATAACATCTAAGTGTTGCCATAACACCCTTTTTTCGAGGAAAGGAAAGACAGGCTATCAAGCAAGAGTGAGAATGGGTCTTGGGTACAGTTCCCATTTTCCTTACAAGAGACACAGTCATTAAGTCCACTCAACAGGTGAAGACACATGGTCTACAGGCAGATAGTGGCTGAACCCACTGAGGGAAAAAGAAATGGGCAAACCATTTTGAAAGCCATTGACCCAGAACACATGGTCTCCATATTGCCTGTAGTGTTATCCTACAGACTGTGCAGGACTGGGATGGCATGGGCCAAACTTGTATCAGGGTCAGTTTAACAATTATACAGTGTTGGTGACCAAGGACCAATACCTCTGCCCATGCCATGACCCTCTTTAGGGTATTATTACAGTCAGAGATTTTGTGTACTTGAAATCCCCATTCTGACACATTCTAGCTTTCTTATAAAAACAAAGTACATTAGCACACATCCTCTGGCCATCCAGCACTAGTTTGGACATAGATTACTGACTAAAGTAAGAAATATCTGAGTGAAATTTTCTCAGTGATGCTGAGGTTAGTCGTGCTGAACAGAGCTAACTCCTACCCTTAACATATGCCAAGTTACAAGAGCATGGTGCAGTATGTAACCTTACTAAGAAACCTATCAAGTTTGTTTGCATGAAGTAATCACCACCAGTGTTTTGTGCATATGGTCACCATTAACAAGTGAAAGAAAGTTAATCCTGGTAAAGTTAAATTAACATGAAATGCCTGACTTATCTCATTCACAGTTATTTGACAGTGGCATATGCTCCTGCTTTACACATGAAAGCTTAATTATAATATTTCAGGTGGAAAAGCAGCTAATTATATAAAAATGAGGCCCAGAAGTATGTGGTATGACACATTTCTCTGCTTTCCTAGGAGATGTCATGCATGAAAGAAGATGCTGACAACGTTGGACTAGGGGCTTCGGAAGGGCACTACCACTGAAATCCAGGGGCCCTGCACACAATCCAGCTATGATGGAGTGCAAAATGCATTTTATACAAATTGTTCTTTCTAACAACAAAAGTGAAAGGAAAGCTCTTTTTGCCTTGAACAATACACAGTCTCTTGTGTGGGATTAATCTTACCTAACTTCAGATGATTTTGATAAAGCCTCCAACTGAGATTATCATTCATCCTGGTGTTCCTTTATTACTCATCCTGGCTTTCCTCCTATATGGAACAGGCCAATTTGAACTCTTTCAACTGAGTACATAAGGAAGAGAGAAATGAGTCTGCACCCATGCCTTCTAGCCCTGTGACTAGAAAGCGAGCCTGAGGGGACCAGCTCAGAAAGTGAGTAGATGAATCTGAACATCTACAAATGATCAGAGAGACCAGTGTGCTACCTAAATCTAGAATAAAAGGGACGATGGAGCCCCTGCTCAGCATTTTGTCATGAACTTCATGTGCTTTCTTCTTCCTTGCCAAGCTTAAAACAGCAGCCATATTGACAGCTCTCAAAAGGAAGAGCTGAAGTGAGTCCTCTAGCTAGAAAACTGTATTCTTGAATGGCATTAGCACAACTTTTTTTCCTTCCAGAACCTAAAAAGTACCTGGACAATTTTCTTCCCCAGCACCCTTCTTTCTGCCTTGCAGTTGTCTGTAAACTGGACATACAGTCCAGCTGAAGTCCAAACCACAATCCAACAGAGTGCACATTTTAATCAGGAGTTTAACACTGTGGTGTTGTCTATTGTCTCATGGATTTTCTTCTCAGCTTAGCACTTGAAATTAAATACCCACCTTTGACCCAGCCACCAGCATTCAGTCATTAAGCCTATGGCAAAACAATGATTCACTGAAAAACAATCCATCAACAAAGCAGCAGGCACTGCAGCTTGAGGAAAACAGAAGCACAGATTTTGAAGCAATCACATAGCAAGGAAGTGTGTGGTTTCTGTGCCTTGAATCAACCTTTGTCTTGTACAACAGCTATTCATGGCATGGATTATATTGAAAATAAACAACTTCTGCAAATTTCTCAGCTTTATACCTTCATGCAGTCACCTATAAAACCTGTTTTCCATCTCATATTCTACCACTATGAAAATTCTCTCGAAACATAATATATATAAAATGTACAACACAAAGCTGTATTTTCACATCAGGCTTTTGATGACAAGAACAACTACTCGAACCTCACCTTGAAGGACTGTAGTATGACTTTAAGTTAATTATAAAACTAAAAAGAAGATATTGCTTAAGTGTTACATAGCAGTGGGCTTACTATCTGTTTTTTTTTAGAGACTTTATCTCAGAAAACTCCATAAAAAAAAAAAAAAAAGGAAGAAAAAAAAAAAAAAAAACAGGAAAAATTACTTTAGCTTGCAAAAACAAGGACATTTCAGAATGCTGACCTCCAAGTTTCACCTTTATCTCACCTAATTGTATCTGCATGCAGAACTGCTTAATCCCCTGCCACAGTATTCCAGAATGCTTCATAGATCATAGGTGCAGCAATACGCTGAAAGCCTCTGGCTCTGTGGCAGATTTGCACTGTCTCACAGAAAGCAAAGGGGGATTGTCTAGAGTCATGTTCCAAAAGGCTGAAGAGTGCCACTTTTGCACAGGGGATTTCTACAAAGCATAGCTGTTAGCAGACATCAAAATACCTAATCTAGATATACTTTTTTTTTTTTTTTTTTTTTTTTTTTTTTAATAATAATGCAGAAAGTGAAATGCACAATCCTCCAAGATGCTGCAGACACATGGCATCAGGACAAAAAGCAATGAGGTTTTATTCCAAAGCAAAGAGCTTTGTACTGCTGAAGGCAGACATTTATTCCAGCAGCTCAAAAAAAAACATGAGATTTTCCAGAGATAGCTGGAATACTGTTAAGAGAATACAGCAACAACAAACCATCCCTGATCTCTCAAGGGGAATACAGGGACTTACCTGTGTCTAGCACACTGCTTATCCCACTGTGGGAAGAGCTACAAATGCAAACAATTCAGTTCTGTAAACATGTCTAGCACCCAGCTGATCTCTCTTTATGCTATTTGTCCAGTCATGCAAAAATCTCTTGTACACAATGTCCTTTGGCGAGGAACTCAGACCATTTACTCTCCCACTCCATCTCCTTTTATTTATTTTGAACTTCACTCCTACCAACTCCACGTGCTGGCCTTAATTCTTGTGCTGCAGGTATTGCTCCCACCTCACTGGCAGTTTAAGAAGAGTCACACACTCCAAAGGTTCAGCAATTCATCATCATTTCCAGAGAGAAGCAAAAGAGCAGTGGTGGTGATTGCTGACTCTTTCCTAAGGGCAATGGAGGAACATATCTGTCAACCAGACATGACATCCAGTGAAAGTTAGCACCAACTGCTACCCTATGCTGCTCATCCATATGGCATTAATAATACTGACAGCAATGACCATTGCAGACCAAAAGTCACTACAAGGAACTAGAGCATGGGTGGAAAAACTTGCAAGTGCCAATTCTCCCTAACAAGAATCATATTTCAGGTAAAAAACAGAGCAGGCTTTTGGAGGTGGCACTGGAGTGCTGTTGTTCGTTGTGTGGCTGGGAAAGGATTAAGTCCACACTAACAATGTATTTGCATGTCATAAAGAGGCTAGCAAAAGGAGAAAAAGAAAGAGAATAACACTATAAACAGACTACCCTAAAAAAAGGGGAGATGGGGGTACTTAGATAGGGTCCATAGAAAAGGATATCAGATTAGTCACCAGAACAATTCAGTTATTATAACCTAACACAAATAAAGAGGAGAAGATGGAAGGCTATGATATATGATAACAAATTATGATAACTAACACGATAACTAAATTGGCACACTAGACAACAGAACGAGAGTAAAACAAACTAGGAGAAGAATAATAACAAAAGAAAATAATAGAGTCCTGGAATAGACACACCAATAAATTCAGAGATTTGGATGGTAAAGCCATCTGGGGAACTGATTCAAAGGCAATGGAAGAAAAGGATGACATCCCTCCCCTGCAATGAACCCCCCTCCCCTCCAAATGCCCCATCCAATCAAACAAAAACAACAACAACAACAACATAAAATTAACAAACTATGAGGATAAGTACAAATGTGCAGAGTGAAAGTTAATGTATGTTGACAGATGCAAATATAAGCAAGTTGGATTTGAGAGCCAGAAAGATTTAACAATGAGGCTTCTCTGGACAGAAAGAAAAACAGTTAAAGCACAAGAAAGAAAGAAAGTGATGTAATGTGCGATTCAGCTGGCAGTTAGAAATAAATCAGTTTCTCAGAATACTGGCATTAACACAAATATTAAGAAAAGCATTGGTCTGATTTTCAACAGAAAAAAAATAAAGTTGTTAACAGACAGCTACAAGCAAGCTCTTTAATATTTTTCTTGCATGCCTTCAGTAAAAAGAGAAAGTGTGATCAAATGGCTGTCACAGTTCATATATGCAAGTAAGGGACAAGACTTTATTTTTGAACAGAGGAACATGGACTAGAGAGCCTTAAAGGCACAAAGAAGTTAAAAACATTCTGATCAGCTGGGTCTCTGGAAGTTCATTCCAGTTCATTCAGTGATCATCCTTGGCAGTTTGGCAGTTCTTAAGGGTTTGGAAGGTACAATAAGACTGGACAGCAGTACGTATGGTGCCCCCCTTTCCCCCCCACCACCCCCCCCCAAAAAAAAAAAAAAAAAAAGCCACAGAACAGAAGCTTAAAATGTTATGAACTCTGGCATCAATATCGCTTTTCACTGTATATTCCTTTTCGGAGGAACACATATACCACACAAAAACAGTCCCAAATAGTTACAAAGCTGATTAGAAGAATGTATTCCATAGTAGGCAGAAATGACCTATAGCACAAATAGGAATGAGAAACAATTGTAAGTAACTACACAGAAAAAAAATAATGAGGACTTTTGTAAAACTGAAGCAGTCTCAAAAAAAAAAAAAAAAAAAGTTACCATCATACTGAGGCTTACAGATTATTGTACAGTATGATAAATCCCCAAAATAATCAAGACTTCTTAGTCAGCCTTGGTAGAACAGCCTTGGAGAGCTGTGGCCAGGTTTTGGGCACTGGTAATAAATGATAAATGATAATTTAATTGTAAATGATTCAGACAAACCCTGAGAAAAGCAAGGAGAGTAATCAGACATTTAGAAGACCTGTCTGAGAAGGAAAGACTGACAGATTTGGGGTTGCTTACCTAAACAAAAATGAGGAGAGATACAAAATAAAGTAGAGCACAAAGGAGGAAAGGAGCACAAAGAGAAGGGGAGTAATCTGTTTTTGGTGTATATGATGGTCATTATGAAAGTCACAGACTTAAAGCAAAGTGACCAAGATTTAAGACAGACAACAGAGAAAAGTTCCTGGCTGTACGGAGAAAGGCAACAAATCCACTGTATGCACTGGTACCACCAAATACACCCCTCACTGGTGGAGGATGTGTACTTCCCACGTTGCTTGTCTTTTAACTGCTTAGACAAATATCTATCAGGATTTCCATAATTAGAGTTGAACCTGCCTTATGGCAGGGTGATGGATAAAGTAAGCAATCTCTTAAGAACCCTTCTTGCCCTCTAATTTTTTGTCCATCTGAGAAAACAGGACTTTCATCCTCTTGTTTCATGATGGAGTATTCAGAGTAATCCTCTGATACCTAAGCCGATCTGCCAGTGCTAACACCGAGATGTGTGGCCCACTTGTGATTCTTTTTCTGGAACCAAAACGTGATATTTGACTGCCCTACACTGTGCAGCTGCAGTGTTAATACAGAGCTCTGTCCATTGCCTGTGGATACCAGGAAGGGAAAGAGAATTGAGAGGACTATTTCTGTAAAAGGGACAGAGTACATGCTCCAGCACTCCAGATATGGCAATGGCTTTTACTGAATTCACTTCAAATACCTGAAGGTGAGGGTGGAGATTTCAATTTCTGTACCTAATTTTTGCCTGCTAGAATTCCCTTCTTCTTCTTTACAAAGCTCAGTATGAACAGAAGGCTGCAAGAAAAAGTGTCTGAAACAAAAGAGACAAAGGATAAGACAGCAATAGAGCTCTGAACACCACCTAATCCTGCTCAAACAAATCTGTTATTTTGGATATTTAAAGAAAAGAGCCTGCCCACTTGACAAACCAGAATGGTTCCAAAGAAACGATTACAACCTGTCATATCAGGTCAGCCTGAAAAGAGTTTCCACACAGCCAATGATTCTATAAATTACATTTACAGTCACTTCATTTCCCAGCCTGAAGGAGTACAGACCAGGGTAAAATGAACAGTGACAAAAATGTGCAGGTTTTACACACTGGCATTGTAAAGAATAATATAGAGATGGGAATGAACTTGATTGAATTGCAATGAAAGATTAATTGTATGACGTGTGAGTAATTGGTTAATGGGACTGGGTCAGCACCTGGTGTCTGATGGTTTGAAAAGAGGATGAGAATGCAGCTTCAGCTATTTGGAAAAGGTTTTTCAGGCCAAAATGTTCCCAGCTCTGTAACTTGCAGAGTCTGAAAAATGAAATAAATCTAAATGTAAATTACAGAGTTGTCTGATAGTCAGAGATATTTTTTGCTTTGAGACTAACATTCATATTGTCAGTGTTTGAGGTACAGAGACACAGAGAGGCCAGAATGGGCACCCAGAAAGGAAAAATGTGGCCTGCACAAATGAACCTGAATGAAACGTGATGCATTAACCTGGAAGTAATTAAAAAGAAAGGGCAGAGGGTAGCCTTGTTAGTGACTACTCAGTGTATAACAGAGAGCCATTATGATAATACAGAACTGTAAAAAAATGAGGCCTTGTCTGCTCTGCAAGGACATTAAAGAATGAATGACATTTTTCCCATGAAAAGAAGGATTGCCCCATTGTCCTTCACCAACATTTTCTCTGCCTTGTCAACAGCCTGCCAGGCTATTGCCCTTCACTGCAGAATTGGCTGCATTTCAGTTGTGCTATACTCATATGTTTTAGAAAGAAATGTATAAACTTAGAGCAACTCAAAGAAAATTGTAAAGATTATTCCATTGGAGATTTACTCGGTGACTTTCAAAGATTACTCAGAAAGATGTGTTATATTTTTTGGTACAGCTTGGTAAGTCCACACCATATCTGTAGGAAATCAAAAAATTCCAGGTGATCCAATAAAAGTTTCTGTAACTACTAAAGATGCTTAGAACATTTCATCATGACATTCAGCACTTTCTTAGAACAAACAGGGGCTGAACACTTCCATCTCAGCATCTTGCTGAGATGGGATTTTATGCCAGGACTCCCACATTTGGCTACTGTATCAACAAGTAGTGCTTTAGTTCTAGGCAAGAACCTACCACTTGATTTGATTGCATCAGTATTAAAGAAGCAGCAAGGCATGTAGAGATGTAATCAGAACGTGTAGGTTCCAAAATGAATTAAAAGTAGCAAAGGACATACAAAGAAACTTGAAAAGATTTTAAAAATAAAATAGAGATGCAAAATAGACAAAGGAAAATATAGACTGATTATTCAAATCAGAGGAGGACAAATAAATAAAGGCACAGAGATGTCTGAAATATTTTTTTTTTTTTGTCAGTCTTCATAAAGATGTTTATATGTGATCAGATATGTAGACAAATGGTTTTATAAGGAGATAGAAACATATGACAGGATAAAATAAAGATGTATTCATAAAATAAAGAAATTGTCTGTTTTATAACAGAGGGGCAGCTCAGCATCATCATGCTGCTTTCTTGGTTCCCTTCCTCAAAAGTTCAGGGGGAGAATATATGATGGAAAAACTTATTGACTGAGATAAGGACAGAGAGATCACTCTCCAGTTACTGTCATGGGCAAACCAGACTCAGCATAATGGCGATTAATGTAATTTATTGCCTAGTAATAACAGACTAGAGCAGTGAGAACTAAAAGCAAACTAAAAACACTTTCCTCCCATTCACTCCTTTCCCCCCTGAGTGGCTCAGGGGAACATGAAATGGGAGTTATGGTCAGTCCATAAAACTTCATCTCTTGCTGCTTCTTCATCTACATTCTCTTCTGCGACAGGCTGGGGTCCCTCCCACAGGATGCCATCCTTACCAAACAGCATCTGGGAGAGCAAGGAGTGAGAACCAGCCCTGCAGACCCCAAGGTCAGTGCAAAAGGGGGGCAGGAGGTGCTCCAGGAGCCAGAGCAGAAGTTCCCCTGCAGCCTGTGGAGAGGCCCCTGGTGGAGCAGGCTGTCCCCCTGCAGCCCATGGGTCCCACATGGAGCAGATCTCCACACTGCAGCCCGTGGAGGAGGCCCCAGTGGAGCAGGTGGATGTGGCCTGGAGGAGGCTGCAGCCCATGGAGAGCCCCCACAGGAGCAGGCCCCAGGCCAGAGCTGCAGCCCATGGAGAGGAGCCCATGCAGGAGCAGGGGATCTGGGGGCAGCTGCCGCCCGTGGGGGACCTGTGCTGGAGCAGTTTGCTCCTGGGGGATGGACCCCGTGATATGGAGCCACGTGGGAGCAGTTCTTGAAGAGCAGCCTGTGGGAAGCCCCTGCAGGATCAGTCCAGGAAGGAAGGCATCCCATGGGAGGGACCCTATGTGGAGTAGGGAAAGAGAGTGACCACAAAGGAATGGCAGAGGCGAAACTTTAGGGACTGACTGCAACCCCCATTTCCCCTTCCCCTGTGGTACTCAGGGGAAATATGTGAAAGAGTGTGGATGGAGGGAAAGTATTCTTAGTTCATTTTTAGTTTCTCACTGTTCAAAGTCTGCTAGTGATAGGCAATACATTTTACTAATCTCCTTATGCTGAGTCTGTTTTGCCCATGATGATAATTGTTGAGTGATCTCCCTGTCCTTAACTGAACCCTTGAGCCCTTTCCATTGTATTTTCTCCCCCTTTCCCTTTGAGGAGGGGGAATGAGAGAGTGGTGATAGTTGAGCTCAGCTTCCCAGCTGGGTAAAACCACCACAGTACTTTTTGGCACCTAATACGGGGCTTGATGAATTTGAGATAAGGATGAGAATTGAGAGAAGTAACAGGCAAAACATGGACCAGATATCATCTAAGAATATAATAGTTCTGAAGAATTTATGAAGTAATAATTGTGAAGAATATGTGTTGTAGTAATGTGGTGAAGGGATGAGGGATGGAGTGTGTATAAGCTGCTCCTTTTGTCAGTGTTGTGATGATGTTTATTTTGGTGTGGGAAATTCTTTTTAATTATTATTTTATCTTATTTTATATAAATGAACTTTGTGAAGATTGTGATGATTGCGATGTAAGAGTATATTATGATGGTAATTCTTAAATAAGCTTTTCACAGATGCCAACCACATACCAGCCCCACACAACTTACAACATCCACCTGGACCATGAGCGATTTGACAGACACTGACCTAGATGGTCATGCTGTGATGGAAAGCCGACCTAGATATCTGATTTCTTTCTTTGATGGGATTTGGTGGGTGAGATGGCATAGCAAAACCTTTTGAGGCACCGACTGTGTGCTAGGGCTTCTGACAATCCAGATTTTTTTTTTTTTTTTCTTGAATAAAACCCATGTAATTTTATCAAACTGATAATGCCATATGGTAGCTACATAGTTGTTCAAAAAGGCCTCACGAGGTGAGTAGATGTAATTCATTGAGAAAAATGAGAACATTTTGCACCAGATCCTGATTGATCATGGATCCGATTCTGTGCCAGGTCTATTTTGAACTAGTTGGATTACAGAAAAGATTACATCTGGAAAACACAGAAGGTACCTGACCATGTGAATTTGCAACCATTTGGGATAATAGGATTAAAGTCTTAAATTACTCTGTAAATTGGAGACATAGGATGAAATAAAAATGATGTGAATCAATAAACAGAAAAGGGTAATACTTAAAAGTATTAATGTGACAAAAAAAAATTTGGAGAGCTTGATTAATTCAGCAGTATATTGTCAAGCAATCCTATTTTGAGACAACAGATAACAGATTACCACTGTGATTATGTGATTAGTCTTTTTTTTTTTTTTTTCATTTTGGGATGTATTTACAATAATGAAGCACTACACAAATTGTTGTACCCTACGTGTACATAGACACATATGTGTATTGAGACAACATAGACTCCATCTAGCTTTTCTATGTCCAGTTTCAAGCAGCACACATAAAGAGATGGAAAGAATGCAGTGTTGTCCGTGGCAAATGCGGTTAAAAAAACAGAGAAAACACTTTTGGAAGTACAATATCTATAGGGAATGGTTAAAAGACCATCTAAAAGAAAAGATTGAGGGGAAATAACATATATCTATCTATATATCTATATCTGTATGTATATTCACAGACATGCATACATGCTATGTATGTGTATACTTGATGCTTCCTTATATACAAACACTAACACAAAGAGCCAGTCTGTCTAAACACGAGGTCTGTCCAACAACATAGGTGCCAGTCTGTCCAAATCCACTGGAAGGAAAGGCAGGGTGCAATCATGCAATCTACTCAGTTCACAGCACAGAATAAATAAATAAATAAATAAATAAATAAATAAATAAATAGTATCATGAAATTGTTCATAAGCAGAATTTGTGGAATTCTCCTTGTGCCCCCACACCAGAGTAGGTAAAGGAGCAGCCTGCCTTTAGAGGCAAGTCAAGAGAGGTTCCTGTGGTACCTTCTTAATAATAAAAGCCTGAGAATATGCTGCAGGCCACTGACACAACAGAAGGTGCATATGACAAACACTTTTGGAGTGCACCACACTCAGCCTGCTGTAAAAAAAAAGAGATTTTAAAGACATGTATTACTCTCTTGTGTGGAGAAGAAGCTAAAACTTGAGCATAATGGTCTTTGCTGAAAAAAGGGGAAATGGGGGGCAGACTACATACTACATATATTCTTCTTCTTCTTCTTCTTCTTCTTCTTCTTCTTCTTCGTCTTCGTCTTCTTCTTCTTTTAGCTTTTGATTCTATTTGGCTCCATTTTAGGGCTGGATCTATAATAATATTTCTATAAATGATCTGGATGCAGGACTCAAATACATAATAAGTAAGTTTGCACATGAAACTAAATTAGAAGGATCTGTTTACTCCTTTGAGAGCAGAGAGGCCTTGCAGGGAGATCTTGACAAATTAAAGGGCAATCACCAACTGCATGAAATTTAACAAGAGCAACTGCTGAATTCTGCACTTGCAACCCTGGATATGTGGATGGACTGAGGGACGAGAGGCTGGAGAGCAGCCCCATGGAAAAGGATCTGGGGCTTTTGGTTGATGGCAAGTTGAATATGAGCCAGCAGTGTGCCCTGGCAGCCAAAAGGGCCAACCATACCCTGGGGCACATCAGGCATGGTATTGCTAGCCAGTCAAGGGAAGGAATTGTTCTACTCTGCTCTGCACTGGTGCAGCCTCACCTCAAGTGCTGTGTGCAGTTTTGGATGCCACAATATAAGAAGGACATAAAACTATTAAAGAATGTACAAAGGATGGCTACAAAAATGATGAAAGGTCTATAGAGAAAGATATATGAGAAGCAGCTGAGGTCTCTTAGTTTGTTCAGGCCAGAGCAGAGGAGAACGAGGGGAGGCCTCATGGTGGCCTGCAGCTCCCTCACAAGGGGAGCGAAGGGGCAGGTGCTGAGCTCTGCTCTCTGGGGACAGCGACAGGACCTGAGGGAATGACATAGAGCTGGGACAGGGGAGGGTCAGGCTGGGTGTTAGGAAAAGGTTCTGCACCCAGAGCGTGGTTGGGTACTGGAACGGATTCCCCAGGGAAGTCATGGCACTAATCTGGTCATGGCACCAAGTAGGCCAGGGTTCAAGAGGCATTTGGACAATGCGCTCAGGCATATCATTTGATTTTGGGGCAGTCCTGTGTGGAGTCAGGAGTGGTACTCAATAACTCTTGTGTGTCCTCTCTAACTTGGGATATTCTATGGTTCTATGATTCTAGTTGCCCTGACCACCTGCTTTTATTACGTTTTGTACCCTGGGAAGGTCCTTGCTCATGGAGCTCATGAGCAATTAGCAATATACCCATTTTTATACTAAAGTGAGATCAATCACATGAGGGAAGCAATTTCCTGTTACCCATCCTGTCTAAACTGGTCTTCATGTTGTTTTTACCTTGATGACAAAAGCAATTGGTCAGATTGGACAGATTTCCTCCTGGATGTAAACATTATATTTTACACCTTATGAGATCTGTAACTGTACTTGAATGAATGGATAAGCTGGCACCAGCTGTTTCCAGAATGAGGTTGCAAACAGGATCCCAGTTCAATTTTCTTTCTTGAAGCCAGTCTCTGCATTATCGCTTGTAAAAGCAAGACAGATATGTTTATATATATTTATTATTATTATTATTACATAGGAAAAAGCACAGAACTTTCTGTGCATCACCAGGTCTTCTGATATACATATAGACTTAAGGGTGCCTATTCACTAGAGGTTTCAGTCCTGCTTTGCAATGTTACAGTGCATCTTTGAAGATGAGAACAGCTCACATAATTATAGAAATCATTCCGTACCAATGATACATGGTAATGTGTTACTTATAGCTCCTCTGAGTGCCACAATGTGCATTTTTTTCTCCCCAAAGCTGATTTATTCCTTTTCTATCCTAGCTTCAGAAAGCGTTCAAGAGATTTTTGCATTTTTTCCCCAAAGTGTCCAGTTTTAGGTATTTTGGCCCTACTTCTGTTTTCAAAATCTTCAGTGGATGATCTCCTGAGAAGCGTGAATTCATGCCACTCACATTTTGTCTATTTGCCTCAGTATGATGCACTGTGAACAGACATACTAAAGAGTAGGTCTTCAAATGCCATATCCATTCCGGTGTTGCTACCAAAGTAGAAACACACAGATTACCTTCCCCTCTAGCATCTACTGTGCAAGAATACTCTTATTTCTAAATCTCATAAATGAATCTATTTTACAATATGTCCTGTATGTCAGTGATTTGAATACTGCTTTTCTCTACTGATCAGTGTCAACGGTGAGGTCTGTTCAGCACAACACAATAAACTTCAATGTACAGCTGATACATATGCTGTGCTAGCTTACACGATGGAGAAGGATCCCACATTTCATTTCACAGAAGAAAGGATCTCAGTGAAATTCTCTGAATACTGCCAGTGTAGTGCAAAAACTATTACAACCTAGGATACTACTTTTTCTGTATTTTTGGAGTCCCGCTTAATGTTCCCTTACTGTCACTTGTAGTGCTGCCCCACCTTTCCTTCCCATTAGTCCTCACAGCATTCTCCAGTCCATTAGTTCTGTTGCCTGCTGCAGGGTGTCTGACACAGAAAGTAAAGGACAGGGATAGGAAAAGACAGAATGCTGTCACCACCTGCTCAGTCCACAGCAACTACAGGAAAATATAGAGAAAGGGGTTGGGAGATATAAGAGGTCATGGGGGTGAGAAACTGCATTTATGAGTCTAGTGTAGACCATGTTCTCATAGCCTTCTTGGTCAGAAGAGAAGTACATAAAGGCAATTCTGAGTATTTATATTGCATAGGCCGGCATTTCATGACTCTGGCTATGTACAGGGCTACACAGTTCTGAATCATTTTTGTTAATTTTTTTGTGCTTCAGCTCTAACTTAAGTAGAGAGCAAGTTCACAGTCTCTTGGTGTGAAGACAAGCTTGAGCATGTCCTAAACACATTCCAAAAACAGAAAAAAATATATACAAAAACACAGTCCTAATATTAACTTTAAGGTAATTTTAAAATAAAATGTTATTGTTTCCTATTTATATGAATACCACCACAGAGCACTTCAATACTGCTTCAGTACTGTAGTTGTGCTAACACTTTTCTAAACCAGGTTAGCTCCAGTATAGTGTGAATACCTCCTCCTTCTCCTCCACTGACTGCTTATGTGGCCAGAGAACTACAGCTAGCTTGTGGAGATCAGCTGGGCTATACAATTATTGTTGGCCATTTTGTGATCTGTAATCAATAAATCCAGTTCTTAGATCCTTCACTTTTTTGGACCCATCCTTAATATAGCAACCTGTTAGTAGCAGCACTTCTCTCCCTAGTGTGACCCACCTCCAAAACATTGCCTCTGCAGCCATGATCCACCTACCTTAAAACAGCTGCTCAACATGTATGCTGCAAGATGACTCGTAGAAGAATTATCAACGAAGCTTTAACAACCTTTCAACCACAGCTGATCTATGCTCCCCAATTTGCCGGAGCACCTGTGTTTGGAATCAGAAAGGAGTCTGTAAGTAAAAACAGGCTTACAATTTTAACCAGGTCTACAAAATCTTAGGCAAACAGAGCCTAGGACCAGGTCTCTATATACAACCACAGCTTTGTCATTATCCTGAAATTTGAACTGAGATGGAAGTTACACAATTTTCCAAAGTAGTGAGTACACCCAGCAGCTTGCCAGGACTCCTAATGTAATCCTAACCTTGCTCTCCAAATTTATGTTTGCTCCAAATCTACATTGGTTTCAGAGAGATAAATAGGTATAAAGCATTTTATTTTTTTTTTCCCCTTCAGAATCTTATCAGGTGTTACAAAGCCAAATTTGGAGGCATTTTTGAAGGCAGATTCCATTCTTAGTCGCTGTAATTTGGAAAGTGATTTGTAATTTGAAAACTCAAATTTTGTTCTACTAAATTTCTACTTTTAATTGCAGAAATACAGTTCTTCAAAAGAGCACTATAGACAGAATTGAACTCCACAAGACTCACATTTCTTAAAAGAAGATGTAGAAGAAGTCCAAAACTAAGGTCTAGAAAATGCAGAAACAAACACTTATTTCAGAACTGAGTCAATCACAGTTCACACAAGTACAAATGTTCTCCCCTGTGTGAGTCTAATTAGATACTCAAATTGGAAATTACTATTTGGCACAAAATAAGTCAAGGTAATATTTCAACAAGATTGTCATTTAAGATGAATGAATTCCTACTTTCCTTGTAAACAAAAAAAATGTGAGCTCAATGAAATAACTTGCCATCATTATGGTATACAGAATACTAGCTAGAAGCACCTGCAGGGGTATTATCAACTACATACTTTTAAAATGATGCAAAGAGGTATGTAGCACTGCAGTCAAACCTGCTGGCATTTTCTTATGTACTTGGAAATTGTTGGACAGAACTGGCACAGGGGAGGTAAGTATTGACAATTGTGGAAAGAAAATGAGGAAAACAATGACTACTACCTATGCTGGGGAAGCAAAACAACTGTCAGGACTGAGAGTAAATCAGAGATTTCATCTTCAAACACAACCCAGCACACAACGCCATGCTCTGTACAATGAAGCACTCAGATCTGAATTTGGCAATAAAGAGTAAGCTACAAATGATCTAATTTATCTCAATTCATATCAGCTTAGTGAATTTGGAAGAGGTTATATGAAAATAGGTAACAAGGGAGTCACAAAACCATGGATTTTAAAGTCTTTAAGCAATAATGACTTTTCATGATGTCTGATCTTTTTAATTGATGTCCCTCTGGTAAACAGCAAGGAAATCATGAAGAACAGGAGGGTTTTTTTTTTTTTTTTTTGCTTAGGAAATGTAAGAAATAAAAAATGCAGACAAAGAGGTTTTACTTTTTTTTTTTTTTTTTTTCTTTTCTAGAAAATGGAAAATCACTCTCAATTTCACTTGCAAGGTGAAATACAAAGAGAGATACCTGTATGCATTTTTTACAGCAGAAAACAGTAATCAGTCAATCATCATACATAAATGATTATATACTTTAATATACAACCATTAAGCATAAAGCTAAAATACCATAAAATGATTCTGCTGACACCATTTGCAAAAACAAAGCTCTTGTGGCAACAAGAGTGATTAGTAGAGGAAAAAATATCTCAGAAAATAAGATTTTTCATGTAAAAGCATTTAAATCAGAAGAGATGCAAAAATAATGAAGAGTGTAAATAATGAATAGTGTAAAGAAAGATAGTTGCTATCTTCTTTCTTCTTTTCCTGGGATAAGACTAAAATGACATCCAGAGACACTGAAAGACAGCAAATCCAAATTTGAATAAAGAACAACAAACTGATTGAGTAGGCAAAACAAAATATGCAACCAGCCTGTGGAACGGATTGTCACAGGACACTCTTGAGATTAATAAACCAGCAAGATTATAGGAGGTCTACACATAATCCTATTAATAAAATTGTCCAGCTATAATGTCTAGCAGCCAAACCAAACAAAAATAAAAAGGTGACATTTAAAGTTTCATGGCTGACCCTTAAGGAGAAAACATATTAAGAACCAGATGATATCATCATTTGGAAACCTACATGCATTTGGTATTAGCTGCTATGTAATGCAGACTAACCTTCAAACACAGACATATAGGTGCCCAAAAATCAGTCAGTGTCAATACAGTCAGTATGACAATTCCTAAATTAGCATGCAGTTCACTTTCTACATTCCATTACAATTCACAAGTTATTGTTCCTGATAGTTATCTAAAGTGTAAAAGATCTGTCAACAGAAAGAGTGATTTTTAAGAGTAACAAGGAAAGTAATTTGCAAAATTCCATAAGCCAGCAGTGAAGGCCATCACAGCAAGAAAAATGTTGCCAGCAGGTGGAGGGAGCTGCCCCTTCTCCTGGTGAGACATATCTGGAGTGCTGGGTATGGTGTTGGCCTATCCAGTCCAGGAGAGACATGGACATACTGGAGTGAGTCCAGTGAAGGGCCATAGAAGTGATGAAGGGACTGGAGCATCTGTCATATGAGTACAGGCTGGTAGAACCTGGACAGGAGAAGGCTCAGGGGAAAACTTTAAGCAAAATAAATCTTGCAGAAATAACTGATACAGACTACTGAAATATGAATAAGTCTTTTGATAAATTACTACTGGTTAGATCACACAACTGCCTTAAAATCTTAACACCTGCCACTAGATACAAACCACTGTCTGGAATACTTAAGACATTATTATTGCTACCTCTGTTGGCTTTTGATTTCTTGTTATACGCTGTAATTTTAAGGGAACTACCCCATTTCATTACCTCTAATGGAGACAAGAAGACTGCATGGACTTTTGTTAACCTTCTAGGAAAACAGGAGTTTATAAATGAAAATCCTCACAGACAGAAGTGAAGAAGCAGAGCAGACCAGGGAACAGCTTGTTAAATGGTTCCCTTCATTTCACCTACTTTTCTACTCTATCGTAAGTATTTTCATAGTAGAAATCTCCAAGAGGTCCCTAAAGATATTTCAAAAGTAGAAATCTGGTCCAGTACACAGAAAAAAAGGTTATGTTATTATGTGTTCGACTGTAAATCAGCTGAGGCTGTATCAAAATAGGACTTGAATGAGACATGCTACCTTAAACCTAAACTGAACACCAGACTAGAGTTTTTGTTTTTAATTTTATTTATTTATTTATTTATTTATTTATTTTTATTAATACATGTTGAAATGCAGTGTATGGCCTTGGACTGTCAGTCATTGCTTTTTATTATCTTTGGCTTTATTGCTTGTTTTGCATTTAGACACTTCTCTCATTTTTCTGTCCAAGTATGTTAGTAACATGACTAAAGTTGTATGAAGAAATTCTCATCTTGTCCTTTTTTTTTCTGAACATTTTGTCTCTAAATAGCAACTCATATCCTGCCTTTCACCATTCATTACTGTTAGATAGTAGATAACTGGCCTATGTGAACCGAGTTACTGATCTCCGTCCCATCCTAGCAAAGTGCAGAAATGCTGTCACAGCTGTCATTTGTTGGCACCTTATTTATAGACTCTATAGCATATTAATCAGTATCTCATGGAAAAGTGCACCACAACATTCCCTTTAAAAAATGGCTGTATTTCTCCAGTAATATGGTGGTACCATATAATATATTGTCAAAAAGCCATCTGATATTCCTTCAGTGATTTTATGTTGTACTACCTATAAAACAAAAGGTAGATTCCAGGTCATTCCCCTACCCACTGGTAAGAATAAGAATTTAATCACCTCCATGCTAATTAGCAATCTTACTCTGAGCTTTTCTGTAAATGAAAGTTGGCTCATGTTATGCAAGCAAAAAATCAGGGGTATTATATACTTTTAGAAAAAGAAAACTTCCTTTCTGTTTTGACAGATCTAACCTGTGCCCACATTAAACCTGTGCTCTCTTAGCTGTATTTTCCCAAATCTATGACATATCATCAACCAATATATATTCCAACTTAGAAACATATGCAACAATTTGCAAAATTCAGCCAATCCCAGCACACACTGCTAACGGTGTGAGCATCACAAAGGTGTGTTAACCACACTGGATAAGCAGGCTGAAAAGTGCCCATCCTGTTCTCCATCTGTAGCCATTCCCTCAGAGATTAACACTGCAGTCTGTCTCTTTCTCTGTAATGCCAAAGCACATCCAGGTGGCCATGGTATGGTGGTCAGGAGAATGACCACCTGGGATTTAGAGAAGAACCCAATCCAGGCTTGTGTTTTTTGTTTGTTTGTTTGTTTGTTTGCTTGCTTTTCTTACCTTTTTGTTTTGTTTTGTTTCCAGCCTTGTGGCTTTGCTGCTCCAGGTTACAGTGCAGCGTTAGAAATAGCGTTGACAAAACTGATGGGCTAGTAAGCTGCAGAACAAGTGCCTGGGGACAGAGATTTCTTCAGCTGTCTTTGTCACCAGCTAAAAACAGTCACCAAACAACACTGAACATTACTGTATTTGGGAGAGCTTCCCCGTGAACTGTTTCCATCCTTCTATTGTAGTCAGTGACCAGGTTACTCTCTCAGAAGATGAAACCTGAAATGGATCACTGGGCAGACATTCCCATTTCTCCACTCTGGTAGCATGACAAGTGCATCTGGCATCTGTGAACCCTTCTTCCTTCAGGGATTTGTGACTACTGAGTTGACTGAAGCTTTTTCAGAACAAAGCATTCACTTTTTCAAAGGTGCACACATGCAGAGTAGAGAGTTAAAAATAAAATAACCTTCTTTGGATATTCCATTCCTCCCTCAAAGTAGATTTTCCTTGAAGTTTTGATATATTCCAGTCAGCCCAGTATATGCAATCTGTTTCCTTCAGTTTATGCATCCCTTTCTCTGTCAGAGACTCTTTTCCAGCTGCTGGTAACAACTTATTATTCATCTTCATTCCCAGTAAACCCCACCATCTTTAAGGCTTCATTATCTCCCCTGACAGTAACTCTAGCGTGGCAGACTAAAATTTTGCTGCCCGGCTAAACTACTCCTCAATAACTCCTCCATATAGAAATCCCATAGTGTAATAATGCATCTTTTCTATCTCCCACACCTTTCCTTATTCTCCTAATTTTACCTCTTAAAACATTTAACAAGAAGCATATCTGCCTGAAATGGAGTATTGGGTACTGATAAGCAACCAGATTGGTTACTTTTCATTCTCTGCCAAGTGATATTAACATAAAATGCCATTCAGGCATTTTTTTTTTTTTTTTAAGTAAATGGGAACTCCCATGTTCCAAGAGGGCTCCAGTTACAACTAGCTTATAATCTGTGCTGCATGCAAAGAAATCATAAGAAAGTATCCAGAAGAATGCAATTCTTCTATCATCTATGATCTCATGGTCCTATGACCTCAGGAGTGCTAGACGACATCTTCTGTGAAAAACAAGTACACATATATAATCACCTTCTACTTCAAATCTCCCTGGGGAATGCACTTAGGATGTGGAAGACTGAAATTAAACTTCTTTCTTTCTTTGAATGTGTTTGAAGCCACTGCTGGTATCCTACAAAAATTGTCTAGTGAGGAAAAGTACACAATTACGGTAACAGAGAGTAGGATATCTCAACATGTGAATACTTGGAACTAAGTTTTTGCTCCTGTTCATGTTCAATTAACAGGAAAATCAAAATAGACCTCTTTGGGAAAAGAGAGTTCAGGTCTCATCAAGCAAAGAAGGAACCAAGCCAGGTTTTCTGCATTTACAGAGTGTTCTCTAGCCACTGCATTACTGAGTGAAAGGTTTGTGGTTACTTTCAGCTTTCTGAATATCAGCTGCTGTAAAATCAATTACCAGCACAGCCCTAATTGTAATGTAGAGGTCATTATGGGCCACAACACTTAGATCTGGAATTTATTTTGTCAACTTTCCATGTGCATAAAGAAGGAGATTTCTGAGTAACAGGAATTCATAGTTCAGTTTTCATTCAATAATAATGGATGTTTTCCTGAAAAGGACTCTGGGATTTGGCTTTGTACATAATGATGACTTTTGTCTTGCTATGCCAGTAATAAATCTGCTGCTGATGGTAATTCACAGATTTCATGTGAATTCCATTAAAAAAAAAAATCTTCTAATCTAAAACTAAATGAAAATATTTACCAATCTCACTGATAAATTTTCATTCAGAATCCTCATGTGAGTCACACTTCCTAAACAATGACTTTTTGTAGGTAATATATTAATATATGGGAATTACATTTAGAAAATGTGTATCTTCTAACACGATCAAACACAGAGCTTAGTCACATAAATATAAATGAAAACCTGATTGTATTACTGTTTGCAGTCACAGAGTGCACTGGACTGATAACAGACACGCTAGTGCACACACTATAGGTTATGCAGGACAAAGAAGGATTTTGTGTTGTAAGTCACTGTTGCTGGATTTGTGACAAAAAAAAAAAAAAAAAAAAAAAACAACTTAAACAAAACAAAACCAACAAATAAACGAATAAATGAAACAACAACAAAAGCACAGCAAGAGCAAAGATTTTGGTTTATAATGACTTTTTTTTTTTCAGTTAAAAGTCTAAAAAAATCATGGAAAATATTGAGAAGTATACAGAGAAAATGAAGATACTTATCCCCATATTCCCATTTTTTTTTTTTTTCTTTCCTTGAAAGTCCTCTCTGCAGCAGATGGTTAGTTGTTATTTCCATAGACACTGAGTGGGAATCATTTCAGTGACTTTAGCAAATATATATATATATATAAATATATATATATATACAGCAGAAAAAGTGCTCAGAACTAATTGCTGATAAACATTTTCAGTAACAGATTATTTTTTCCCTTTGAACATTTAAGGGTCCTACATATGAGTTATTATTTGCTTGATGAACACTGGCTTTATGTTCTTCTTCAAAAACCGAAAACATTTCCACAGACAGCTGTTAGAAAAACTAAAATGTTTTTGGATATTTACCAACATATATACGTAATGATCAATACATTTGTCTTGTAATCTTCAAAATCTGATCTTCTGCCAAAAAGTATTCATATTCTATTTTGTCTAATTTAGATTTCCCAAAAGTACCAGATTTAGAAGCTAAAGTCCATTTTCAAATGGAGCTAACATTTAGAATCATAAGTTTCCTTGACAGTTAATGTAGTTTTTGCTCCTAAATTACTTCTGAAAAGAGAATTTACAAGTGCAAATCAATGAGATTCTTACAAGAATTTTTTTGCTATGACCTGCAGGAGCAAACTGAAAGGCTTGAAAAGAAATGTAAACGCTACCTAACATATTCTGCTTGCTTGCAAGAAACTATGGATTTTATCAGATGGCACGCTTGGTTCCAAACTTCACAGTACTGTAGGCAAAACTAAGCTTTGCTACCTGGAGGATCTCAAAAATATATTTTAAGAGGTGTTGCTGGGAAAGGCCACTACCCCAGAGGCTAAAGTCTGAACTTGCCCTTTCTTTCTCCCAGGAGTGGGTATAAAATAACCAGTTAATGGGACTCAAATGAAAATTGAGGAATTAAAAGAGGTCCAAGGAGCAAAGCACTGTAGCAATTCCCTTGTCATCCCAGCCTTGGCTCATACCATGGCTTTGCCTTGCATTTCTTCATCTAGGTCTCACCAAGACAAACCTGTGATGGAAAGGGCTAGTGACCCAATCAGTGAGCATAGTTCACAGAATCACAGAATTTCTAGGTTGGAAGAGACCTCAAGATCATCGAGTCCAACCTCTGACCTAACACTAACAAGTCCTCCACTAAACCATATCACTAAGCTCTACATCTAAACATCTTTTAAAGACCTGCAGGGATGGTGACTCCACCACTTCCCTGGCAGCCCGTTCCAATGCCTAACAACCCTTTCGGGAAAGAAGTTCTTCCTAACATCCAACCTAAAACTCCCCTGGTGCAACTTAAGCCCATTCCCCCTTATCCTGTCACCAAGCACATGGGAGAACAGACCCCCCCCCCCCCTCGCTACAGCCCCCTTTAAGGTACCTGTAGAGAGTGATAAGGTCACCCCTGAGCCTCCTCTTCTCCAGGCTGAACAAGCTCCTAGTTATCCATAGGGTGAGCACAAGGTCCTTAGATACAGAGAGAAAGAGCAAGAAAGTGAGAGCCCGTCTACTTCCTGCACATCTCAGCTTATTTGGCTACACCTTCTTGGTTGCACCTAACTGCTTGCCTTGGGGTTGGAAGGAGGCAATTGGGGAGGTTGGCGCAGGACTGGCTTGGTACAAAAAAGCTTATATAGTCCCACTATGAGGAGAGCAGGCTGATAACACAGCAGCTCCTAGGACCTATATAACCTCCTTAGGCTTCCAGACTGGGCAATGACCTGCATAGCTACAGCCTGGCCTAAAAACTCTATAGGTTGTGCAGACCTGGACAGCAAGTATAGAGCTCAGAACTTTAGATAGGAGTATGAACACCCTACCTGTCACAATAAATCACTGAACAGCAGCTTGAAAAGTGAAGTTCTATGCTCAAATTAAAAACTCTAAGAACAGTTTTTAATTAAAAAATGGAAAATTAAACATTGTTACATAAAAGCTACCTAAATTAATTTGTTCAATAATGCAAATCTCTGAAATCTTTTTTACAAGTAAGCAAGGGTATATTTTCCCACTTTTCTCTCTAGGCAGGTAAACTGGCCATTTCATAGCAGCCATTTTTTCAGTGCAGGTACTGGGTTGAAATAACATTCTATATTAGAAAGTTTTATCAAATGCTCTGGGTATTAGAGTAAATTAAAACTTCTGTTTAGAAATGGAATTGACTAGGAGAAAAAACATTCAAAATATGTAACTTGATGGATTCTTATATTGATGAGAGTATGATATGAGCTACGCTGCTCAGCATTTATCAATAAATGAGAAGTTGTGACTACCTCCACTGCTGTTCCTAAAGATTAGACTGTGATATTTAGCCAAAAGAGGAATCTTTCTTGATTTTTCTTACAGAAAGACTACATTTTTGAGAATTGTGTATCTTAGAACAGTACTGCTATCTGTCTGGAAGAAATGCCTAACAAGAGAGAAAACACTTAAAGAATTATATGTATTACTAATGTGACTTTGAGCCTGTTAGTTGGAAAGTAAATTTGAAGTTTAGCCTTTGCAGCCAGGATGTTTGGTGTGACTTAGGAACAAGAAAGACTAGGGAGGGACTTGATAATATATGGTGGTGTTTGGTATCAGTCACTGAGAGGTTTGGTTGTGCCCTCAGGTTTCAGACTGTCAGAAGAGGCCTTGCTCTAAGCATATCAATGTTTGACACAGGACTATGAATACCATCAGTATTCATATCAGTATACCATCAGATGTCCTGTAAGGACATCTCATGCGATATGGAGCTATGATTCCTTACTGAATCTTTATAAATCCAAATTTTGTCTCTGATTTCACCACCTTCATGTTCAGAAGTGCACGGCATTTTTATTACAGAATATAAAAGCAAAATCAAGTTGTCTATTACAAACAGAGATAAGATCCTGATAACCCTTTGCTGATGTACTAGTCATGTAACAGTGCAGTAAAAATAAAAATCATGCAGTGTTCTTTCTTAACAAATTTGGGGGCTGATAAGGAAACATTGAAGGAGTGTGTTTACTGCCTGAAGATCCTGCAAGGAAGTCCACAAGGAATTCCTTGTAACTTAACAGTATAACTAAACATGAAATCCTATGAATCCCAGAAAGATATCAGAATGCGCTGCTGAAATAAATATCTCACTCACCAAAAATAATAAGAAAAAATCCACCTACTCATTAAGGTTATAAGAATAACTAGGATCATTATAAAACAGAACATAAAAAAAAGACAAATAAATTGTGTGAAAATCAAGGGTGATTTAAAATTAGTATCTGTAAACAACTCATTAACATGGAAAGAAGAAGCAGGTTTTAGTAATCCTGAGACAGCTGGAGATATTTCTTAAAGCTAGACTGAAGATTACATTTTGTATGATTAATCATTATTATCTGCTATGCTTTATCAGATTTATCAGACTGAATTGCCTTTTTAATTCCGAAGACACGTACTTTACAGGCAAATGCAAAATGACAGGAACCCGGCTCCAAAGAACTTGCATCTGCTTTATTTATATATAGTTAGAAACACGAAAGCCCAAGAGAGTGTATCACTGCATTTAAGTTATTCATGGGTGGGGGGTGGGAGAGAAAAATATGTTTTTTCTGTTAAGCCCAAGAGAGCTGTCAGCTGTTAGTACTCTGAGATATGTATTTGCTTTGAAGGTGCAACAAATAGAGAAAGAAATCCAGACAAAGGACAATCTAAATAGCTAGAACAAATGAAACAACTAAAATAAACATCCCCTAGAGGACTCAACAGTTTCCACAGTTACTTCAGACACACTGACACTTGTGATTATAATGAATTTTGCAACTGGGCTGGCTTTTCCTACTAGATTTTTGCAGAAGCAAAATAGAAAACAACCAATACACAGTTTTTGCCTCTGAAGAAGGCCTGCAGAAATCTTCTATTCTGTGGTCTCCTGTGCTTTCAAGACAAGGAAAGACCATGGAACATGGAAGAAAATCCTATCTTTACATCAACTTAAAGCTTGTCACCAAAGATTTCAAGAAACATGTTATGTTGCATTAGAAAACTTTTTTGTTAAGATTTAAATCTTAGTATGAATTCCTTAGGTTATGGAGTGTACATGATGAAAATGTGTGCAAGCTGTATTCAGTGAGACATTGCTACTGACAGTAATTATTAAACAGTGATATTTAATGGACATTTGAAAGCTAATACTGTAAATATAATTACTTACCACTTTTCATATATGACAGTGAAAAGTCAATATGACCTGTGAACTTGGGGGATGGCCTACAGACTTATTCCTACAAGGTGCTGACCTCTAGCTTGAGGCCACATAAAGTCCACATAGTTGAACTAATCTCTGCTGAACACATAAGCCTGTTTGTTTTACAGCTAGAAGCCTATATGGTACACACAAACAGGCACACATATATGCTCATCATTGTGGATTGTTGGAAAAGGTTTTGGTTAATAAATTATAATTGTTTCTTTAAAGTAAAGCACCTAAATCAAAGGTCATTTTTCAAAAATAGACATGGTACAGTGAAAATAATGCAAGATTAATAGCTTCCCCCAATTGCCAACCTCTCCCAACATCATGCAGATAAGATGAAAAAGCCTCTGACAAAACAGACCATGATTAATTTACATATCCTCTGCCCTGATATGAAATCCCTTTTGGTAGATAACGTTGTTTTTTTTTTTTTTTCTTTTCTCCTCTAATGTTGTGCAAAGTCTAAAAATGAAGAGTTCATTTATGAAGTCTAATGAAAATCTTCCTGTTGAAATATTTCCCTTTTCCAGTTTTCTGTGTTACTGTAGATATATTCATTTTCGTTTCAGTTGGGGAAAGTCCAAAGGAGTATACCCATTGAACAGAAGCTACTGTGAGTACAGAGGATAATGTGAAAAGGTCTGACTACCTTGACTCACTTCTGTTATTCTTGCAATAGAGCATACGTGGGGTTTAAAACAGCAAGCTATACTCACAACAGCAGAAATTACCAAACAACTTCACCTCTAAACCTCTGCTGTGAAGGGAAAAAGTGGTTCCCACCCAATAAAAGTGATAGCTGATGATCCGAGTGTGGAGATGGCTTAAGAGGGACAAAGACACCTTAATTGTACATCCTGAGGTCATCTTTGCAAACAGTAACTTTTGACTGAAGCATAGACTTAGCATATTTAGAGCTTTAAGCATTTAAACATTAACTAGTAGATGTTAATCAGCTGAAATTTACCTCCTTGCAGCAAAGTCCTTGCAATAAAGATGAATAGTTTACCCAGACCACTCATATACAATATGAGTCCCACTTATTGACTGTCTTTAAATCTCTATAGAAATAAATAAAGCTTCCTATGGGGGAAAATAAATATATCAATAGCTTACTAGCAAAGCAAGGTTCTCTGTATGAATGAAATGAAAAAATATTAGACGGTGTTGGGAGACAAGTTTCACAAAAAACAAACAAACAACAACAGTTAAAGACCTAACTACCTACAGCAGCTGCTGATACTAAAACAGGAATAGAGTACTTCCACCTCAGCCATGCTTACCTCTGTAATTTGCACTTCAAGAGAACCTTTTATCTAAACACCTCAAAGCACCTGGCAAACATTAAATTTGTCAATCAAAAGCTTTCAACATATTAACTTCCTGGTACCTGAAAGGAAACTGAGGCATTATGTGATTAATTGAAGTCTTCATAGCAATTAAATAATAAAAATAATAATCAATACCACTACAGATATGGAAACATGATCTTGGGTAACTGACTTCCAATCATCAGCCAAAATGTTCCTCTGTACATGCAATATACTTGCCTTCCTAATGAGCTGACAAAGTGCAGCAATTCTGATTATCACAATGCAACAATTACTTTTGAGTTATGGTAGCATTTCTGCATAGTTGCTAACACTAAAAGATACACGGGAAGCCAAGCTGACTCTATAGCAACCTCTCGTGCACCCTGCTATCACACATTCGAGACTAACCACATTGTTGAGCTAATGGGGCCTATGGAGATTAACACTGGCTTCTCCTGCTATTACTTTATTTTCGACTCTGAAATTCCAACTGTGAGAGACATACATATCTGTAAAGGAACAATAGAGGAGGTTGATGCTGTCAAAAGTCTCCCTACCCAGTTTCCTCAGGGAACCTTCCTAGAAAATATCTTCGCAAGAATTTTGTTGTCCTGGACAAGTTTCGCCAGAATAGGAACACTAGCAGATATGAACACCATGTGAGTACTTCTGCACTGTGGGCAAAACTTCTCTTTAACAAGCTTCTGCTGAGAAAAAAGGGCTAGTTAGCATGTTTTTGTGAACCGAGGGCTTGTATTTTCTTGAATCAAGTAAACTGTCTCTGACACACGATTCCTTTTTGGATGTGATCCTTTAACATTAGGTTGAGCTAAAAAGGCTGAAATAATATTTATTTACTTGGGGGAAAAAAAAAAAAAAGCAGCTTGTCACCATGCTGCCCTGATCAGACAGTAGAGAAAGATTCACATGAAGATTTAAAAACACTGATATCCTGCACATTCGCTTTACTCCTATTGGAAAATAATTTTAAAACACAAACATTTCAGAGTTTCTGAAAAATTCTGAGAGTCTGAAAAGAAGTGACTGCTACGAAACGGCATCACTGACATACAGTGTAATTGACTATTACATTTTATCATTTTTAGATTAATTTAATCTCTGTTGAGTCCTGAAATAGTTCAGAAGATATCTTCTTGAGCAGAAGCACAGAAATCAACTTTGTTATCAGGACACTAGATAAATTCTAGATGGTAACATTGCCTTACTGACTTCAAACAGGTGTGCTCAGGATTCATCCCCATTCCAGAAAGGATTATGATAAACATATACTTTACATATGATAATATTGGCAGAGAGTGGTCTGTGAATGTCTCATTTACTTGCTAACTATATGAAAACTGATACTGGAACCACTGAACCACCATCACTATAAAGAGTTTTGATCCATGCTTTTTTTTTTTTTTTTTTTTTTTTTTTTTTTTAGATACTGTCCTGACCCAGCTTTTCGAACTTTTCCTTTAATCTCCTTCCTCCCCGACCAACTCAGATTTTTAGCAAAGCCTTTCAAATATAGGGTATATGAAGTAAGTTTTCATACCCAGACCCTTTTCCTCTTCCCCTTCCTGTGCCAGCATCTCTCCTTGCAGGGCGAAGTCAGGGGGACTCCCTCCTCTCTTACATCTGTGGCCAAGTCAGGGAGAGGTAATGGTTTCATGCCACATTTCCCAGCTGCAGGAGTCTAAAGGGCAGTCTGGCTCTCAGTCACTGTCTTGCCAGAAGAGAAGAACAACCCGTACTTACTGTCTGAACAAGAAAGGAGCTTTGTTTAGCCCTAGACTCAAGTTTGATGATCTCAGGCTGAGATCTCAGGCTGAATCTCACTGAGAGTAAGACTGATCTGGAGGTTTTCCAGGCAAATGCTGTCTTAGGATTATGGCACCTCACTCAGCATCCATCACTCTTTACATCACCACCTGGACAGAACTCCCGATGTGGCACAAAACAGCCCCTCTCTGGCTTAAAATGTCTGGTATAGCTCAACAGAGAGAAAAATTAACTAAATATCAATGAATTTCAACTATTGAGAAACCTTTATTCTCTATCCCTCAGTACTTCAAATGAAAGTGAGGCAATTCCAGTAATAGCAGAGGGTCATTTTGCCAATAATCCTAGTAATATAAAGAAAGCCCTATTTCATCCTAGTCAATAGAGCCATGCTTGTGATAACTGAACACTGGCAGGAAAGGACACTGGAGATTTAGCTGTATCCAAATGTGAATGACATTTTTAATCTAAATAGTATCAGAATGTATTAGGAAAGATTTCAGAAGGGAACATGGAGAACCACAATGTTAAGAAGTCAGGTGAAAACCTGAACTGAACCTTTCTTTTCCTTCATCTTGAAATTCAGAGATGACCTGCCTGCCAGTACACAGTATGTATTTGTCCACCACTGTCCAGGCAGGAACAACTGTAATGCCTACTGATCAAATCAGCTATGTTAACTTTTGCCTGTCTTTGCCCTCATTAGGCTAATGAGACGATTTCAGACTGATGATCAGGGGTATATGAGAGAGCCTTTCTTGGTCAGAATCAGTGTTTGTACAAGCAACAGTAAAAGTCAGACTGGCAGTCTCACAAAGAGAATATTTTCAGCTCAATTTTCAAAGAGTATGTTGGAGTCAGTGATATTATCTCTCTCTCTCTCTCTCTCTCTCTCTTTTTTTTTTTTTTTTTTTTTTTTTTTTAATAAACATGCAGTTATACAGACTGTGAAATGCTAGACTTCAATGATAGGAGAGTAGTCTGCTCAGAAGTAAATAAAAGTGCAAGCATAAAATACAGGTGTGCTAAATGGACCAAGCATTACACCGATGTAGGTCCAGACTAACTGTGTTTGGGTTTCTTTTAAATTTGTGGAACTGGGATGAGAAATTCGCTCTTTGTATGTGTGGCAAGGGTATGCTTTCTGTGTTGTGGATGGAGGAAAATACTGATATGCTTTATAAGCATAAAATCTCTTTAATATTTTCAATGAGTTAATTACATTTTGCTTTTATTATCACAGTTGTCTCAGGATTTTTTTGTCTTTAAAAAAAAAAAATTTTTTTATTTTTTTTATTTTCAGCTGAGCCCCTTTATTACGTTACTATATTTTTCACTGTATTATGATCCAAAAATGGTGTACAAAATGGCAGTTGAGACACTAGAAGAACAGAGTAGGACAAAATGACCTATTTAAAAAGCAACCATTTTACTTCACAGAACAGCTACAATTGATATTGTGGCAGCGCTTTCCTGTTGAAAAATGCTCCACTCTCCCAAGTATTGTACATAATGAAAATAAAGCACAGCCTGTCTCCCAAAGATCTTGCAACAGAGCTTAAACAACACATTAGAAACACGTATTTTAAATTAAACCATTTCAGAAATCAAATGGCAAAAAATTCATGCTATTTTCTATAGCAAAAAATCCAATTTGATTTCTAATTCAACAGTTAAGCTTCCAAAGCCAACAACATTATGTGACTGTACAAAATAGCATGAGATTAGAATTAGAACTTGAAGAACTTCAGACTTTGAAACTTCTTGAACATTACTTGGCTTAGAGTAAGCCATATAACTTAATGCAACACCATGAAAAATTAAAACAAAACAAACAAAAAAAAAAGAAAAAAAAAAAAGAAAATAGTCTTCTGTAAATATCTTATCTGCTTTTCCATCAAGCATGGTGAAGTCTGTTTTAATATACTTGAGCCAGATTAATACCTAAATGAATACAGCTTTCTATTAGCAGGCACAAAATGCAACAGAACAGACACCGGGTTTGCAGAATTTCTGTATAGAAAATGATATAAATCAGAAATTAACTTTAAGAAAAAGCATCATTTTGACAAAAGTACATTACAATTAGCATTAACTGTATTGATTGGTCTATAACACTGCACCATTTACCAATGCAATCTGAAAACATCTGCTGCTCTCTAACTGCTTATTTAGGTGGCAGTTTATGAGTTTTCTATGCTAAGCATCTCTCTTTAAATCACTTTTTCTTGCATGTTATTGAATGAAAGAAGAATACTTCTATCTTGTAATTAGTTCAAGAGTGAGAAAGAGATCAAGAAGATGGCAATAATAAGGCTTTAAAGGAAAGTATATTTCAATAAAAGGAGAAGGAACAACTATTAAAATTGCTAATTGTAACCAAATAATAAAACTATTTTAAGAAAATTAAAAAATGTCTTAGAGACTGTAAATTGGGTTTTGTTAGCTGTTATGTTATATTATGTTATGGCCTGACTAAGAAATTTCAGGCCATATACACTGCTCTGTGTCATTACCTTGAGCTTCATAAGGTGGAGGTCTGTAGTTAAAGGTAGATACATTTTCTCTACTTGATAGTTTCTGCTTGAAAAAAAAAAAAATCAGAGGTAAAAAATATCATTATCTAAACAGAAGATAGCTTTTTTTTTTTTCTTTTTTTTCTTTTTTTTCTTTTTTTTCCTCCTGAAGAGAACAAGCTACAGATAATAGGTGTGAGGAAATGATGGAGACTGCCTTTTGCACAGCTGTATCTGTCAAGACATATTTTCAGTGTAATCACTTGATTTCAGTTCGTGTAAAAGCATAAATTGAGCAATCACCCCCAAGGAAATCAGAGACCCCATCATAAAAAGCAAATGGAATACAACATCCCTACATTCCTCTAATTTCTGTTCTTACCCCTTGCTCTGGAGTAAGCCATTTTTATTTCTTGTTATTGAAGAGGAAATTCACAACAGACCATAAGCAGGAGAGTGGGGCTCTAAACAAAGCTGAAAATTTAAACAAGGTCAAAATGGGAAAGAAAAAGACAGGATAGTTATTTATTTAATGTGGAAACAAATTAAATTCATTTTAAGACTTTTGGCTAACAATCAGTTGCTAAAGTAACAATAGTTAGTGTCCAGCATTGCCCAAGATAATGGCCAATGACTACCTGATGGATATGTGGGTAAAAATAACTAAGAAATAAATAATAAGTAATAATACACTTACATCCAGAAAAAAATTAAATATATTGATGAAGACAGATCTGAATTTAACCATATATATATAAAATACCTATAATATATATAAATATATATAAATATTATATATATATACATATATATATTTATATATATTGTCCAGGAAAACCAGCCACTTCTTAAAGAGCTGTGACCACCCATATGTGAGAAATCAGACATTAAAAGCAAATAAGCAAATGAATCTACTTCAGAAATATGTTCAGAAATGACAAGTGTCAAACTGGTCCCAGTGTATTTTTAAACAGTTAAAAGAATTATATGAAATTATAGAGCTCATTTTGAAACTAGGTTGTCAAATCTACTTCACATCTGACAAAGTTTACCAAACAGTAACTAAGCACAGCTTGAACAACAGGATGATGATACCTAGGATAGCTGAATTAATATTTTAATTTTGAGTTGCTTAACAACTTTGTGCTTTTGATGACATTAGTTTCTAAAAACTAATTTCCTACATATTTCTATATTTTCAATTTTAAATTTAATTTGTGTTTTATTTTTGAAATTTCCTTCATCCTGATTCATCATCTAATATCATGTATCTTTTAAATACATACATAATCTATATAATCTAGTTATAATCTAACCAGTGTAATGATTGTATCTTTCCACTGCATAAATTAGAAACAAAAAATGAATCTGTTCCTGGAAATGAGAAGAAAAAAACTTGCATCTACTTGTTAAGGGCCATGGTTGTGTCCACAGCTCTTCGTATGGCATTTTGCATTTAGATTTGAGTGACAAAGCAATGGCTGCTCCATCAAATCAAAACTTTCACATTAAAAAAAAAAAAATCCTGTAAAAAAAAAATCCTTTTCTCATACTCTAAATGCATTTGCAGTATCTACTGGGCACTGATTTCAGGCCTCAGAGAATATACATTACCTAAGGGGACTTTACAGAAATCTGTACACACCAGTCCATCTAATGGAAGCTGGGCTGTGTACTCAAACTGAACATTGTTGGAGAGCAAGGGGGCAGTGTTACTCCTATTCCATGTGGTACGGTGATATCTTTGTGGTAACGGCTTGTTAGGCAAATGGGTGTTGGCATTAGCTATTACAGTTGAAGCTTAAAGAGGGCTACAGAAGTTGGGAGCTGTCTCATCATGCACATATGTTTTAACAGAAAGATGTCTAATAGGGGAGGACTTTTAATTCAGTCACTAAAAGAAGTGAACCTCTGTGGACTCTGAGGATGGAGAAATTTGGAAAGACTCCACACTTGCAAGTTTGCCAAGGTCTTGGACTTCATTCTTCAAAGCAGATGTCCATGCTTTACCTACTAGATTGCTCAGTAGAAAGAATATAACTGAGGGAAAGACTGAGAGTATACTAACAACTAGGAAAGTGGAGAAAAAGAAATCTTTCTACCTAGTATCTTTATAACATAATATCAGGATATAAAATGGGAGAAGCAGGAAAAAGAAAAGATATATTAAAAATTAAAAAGTATTTTAAATCTACTTAAAACAAACAAATAAACAAAACCCAGATTTGAAATAAAGCATCTGTGATACATTTAGGTGGAAAAACACCTAAAAGAGATGAATTAGCATCATAGGAAATGTGAACTGAATGAAGCCTGCTGGGTCACTGATCCGTGTGGTGTTGCTGGCAATTATATCATATAGCTCCCTCTGTGAAATGATTGTATCATCTCTGTTGGGAGCTTTTGAAATATGACATCATCCTCATAAAATATATCATGCATAACTCTGATTATCAGACCATTATGATGACATTCTATGCAAAAGAAAATATTTTCTCTTTTGTATATATAAAAGCTCCACCTCCTTCACTTCATCTATTCATCTGCTTGAAAAATATACTTGGATGAGAAAAAAAAAATGCTTCAAACTACTGAAAAAAGCAAACCAGAACCACAATAAGCCTCTATGCAAATTGTTCTAAATGACCCCAAAATAATCCACAAGCTTGTCTTTTTTTTTTTTTTCCCCCCGACTTATATCAGTAACTTAAACTTACCACACCTCCATGCAAAAGTTATCTTGTTTGTAACTCTTGAATGATCATAGGTACAACTGCATTTCTACATGTGAACCAGGCATTTTTGCTCCTCCTGGATAAAAGTCAGCAGACAGTTGGTATGTCTTTCCAACTACATATTTAATTTGCTTTGAAGTTCTATTTGATGAAATAAAAAAGCCCAGTTCCTATACTTTAAATTGTTCAATGGGTCTGTGCTCAACTATATTCATGCTAGCAAGAAGTTCTGTGATCTTTATAGAGGCTTAATTAAGACTATACTTAGGTCTGAAGTGGTACCTGTAGAAACTTATTTTTATTGTGGTAAAACTATTATGTAATTATTTATATTTCTTACTTCCTTAAGTGGATGAGAAGTATAGCATGCAGCACAAATGGCATTCACTAAGGTATATTTAAGGGCCAAATTGTCCACTGGTATAAATGTCATTGAGCCATCCAGTCCAAAAGAAGCTTAGCTTAGAACAGCTGAGTAGATGGTATCTGGGATTTTGACCTATTAACTGTAAATTGGAGTGTATCCTTGTGTGCCAGGTAGTTCCAACCCATCTCTCCCTGATTATAAAAAGCTAAAGTGGTTGTCCCTCTGACCCAAGGGACTCATTAATTCATTTGGTTCTGGAAGCATTAGCATGCCAGACTGTAGAGTGAGGGACTGAATAAATGAGTTGGAGAATGCAAAGGGGGAAAGACAGAGAGGAGAAAAGAGTCAAATAGGAAAGAGTCAATAAATACATCAAAATACATTCTTTAAATACAGAGAAGAGGGTAAATAAGGACAAAGGAATTAAACAGAACTAGGAAAATAATTAAATGGTAAGGGAAATAAACAGGTGAAAGATGAAAGAATACACAGCAGTGCATGGGATGGAAATATTCTGGATTTACCAATTCATCCTCACAAAGCAGAGCTCAAAGAAAGGTTTGATAAGCAACTGATTAAATTCACTGAATAGTTATGTTGCAAATTCCACTACTGTGAAGGCTCATAAGAGCACAAAGTTAACTAGTCAGGGGACACAAACAGAATTAGGTATGAGAAGCTGGAGGGCTAACACTCACAAAGTTGATGTTAAGGAATGGAAATCCTTTTCAAACATTAACTGTTCACTCTTAGCATATGTCACATATCTAATGTATGTGTCTCAAGACTCTAAGACAGCAAGAGTGACATGCAGCAACCAACATATGTCTGGCACTTTTCAAGTACTGACATACTGAGTGAAACAGCAAGTACAAGGTGAAGAACAGCATGAATGTATTAGCATCTTCCATTCTCCTGGAAGCTGAAAGTGAGAGACATTCTGTGGTTGCCAAAGGCAATATCAGCTTTACACAGAGACTCTAAGGTACTCAGGATGTTCGCTATGTGTGTTACTGGAGAAAAACGCTACATATGCAAATCTGGGTGTCTAGTCAAGTTCCAAAATATTTGATTGACCCTCCACCAGCATATACTTTATTTATTTAAAGGTGAAATTGTAGAACAGCTGTCTAAGTTGTGAAACCTATTTTTATGAACAGCCATTGTGTCATCATACAGGTGGATGAACAGTGTAACCTTTCCGTCTACGGAATAGCACTGGAGAAGATCCTGGGAGCTACAAACTGGTGATTATGGCATCTATTTCTGGTGAAATGGGCTGCTAGGGAAAAAGTTGGCACAGCTTCTGTAAAGTGAAATCTTACCTAACTAACCTGCTAGTACCTGAGGGGAGTGTCAGGAGTTACCTGGATAAAAGGAATCTGTCTAATATATATATATACACACACATATATATGTATACATATATGTATATACATATATGTGTATATATTTATATACATATATATAAGATTCTATGTCAAAGGTTATTAAAGAAGACATGTTGCCACTGGAATTGGAGGGAAGGCTCTTTCATGAACTGAAGGTTGATTAAAGAGTAGGAGGTATATGGAAAGATGAATAGTCAATCACTTCTTTAAATGAGGAAGAATCAGTGCAGCCTCCTGGAGATCAGCATGGAACTAATTTTGCCAGTGTCTTCAGCAGTATATAGGGAATAAACAGGGACATTTCCTAGTCTGCAGAAAGCAAGGGTACCTAAGGCAAAAATGTGGCATGTGAGCTTCAGTGTACATAAGCATGAAGTAATACATCTAGGGAAAACAATATAAACCCTGTCTACATGGTGCTGACTTCAGAACTGCTACTAAAAGTAATGAAAGAGATTTTAAAGTAACAGAGTTGACAGCTCTTTGAATCACTGGCTTAGTGTGCAGTGGCAGGCAAAAAAAGCCCACAGAATCTTGGGCATCACTGTGAATGGTACTATGGACAATTGCAATATAAATAGTCTGTGGACAGTTGCAATATAAAAAGTCTGCCATGAACACAGTGGGTCCTACGTATCTCTGTTTTCTGCATCTCAAAGAATGGTGCAGTAGAGTTGGATGTAGTACAGAAAAGGCCAACTAAAGTGGTCTAAGGTGAGAAGCAGAGGATGAGAATCTTCCTTTTATGAGGAGGAGAGGATGAGAATCTTCAGTTTGGAGAGCATAAGCAGGACTAAGGTCTGCAAAATAATGAAAGTAATAGATATGCTGCCAGAAGAACAGTTATTTACCATATCTCACATACTAAAAGTGAATTGAACTGTAGGAGTTAAATTTACACCGAATAAAAGAAGTTATCTTTTTATGCAGTAGATATTGTTCCGATAACAGAGGTTGTGGAAGCAGACAGTACCAGCAGGTTTTAAAAGAGGTTAGATAATGGACAGCACATCTGTTAAGGGGTATGCGCTAACAACTCTAATATAACAGTTGCAGATGCCAGGGGAGTATAAGAGAAGGAATAATAGAAAGAAGCCTATTTATGTGCTCTCCCAGAAAACATCCTCTTTTGTCACTATCAGAAGCAGAACACTGGGCACGTAAAATTTAGATACAGCTTAGAGGTACCCTGCCTTGGGAGACACATACCCATCTCCTGCCAAAGTTCCACAGCCCCTGGAAAGATGGTTAGGCTTTACATTCACTTATAGATGCCTAAGCTGAAGAACATCCAAAAGATTTTGACAGAATTGACTTAATTAAAAAAAAAAAATGTGGCCAGTGGTGGTGATGTTGAGTAGTACTAGCACAGACCAGAATTTAACAGCATGGCTGTTATGCTGACATTGGCCCCAGACTACAGGATAAAATACAATGCATCTGTCTACAAATGACCCTGTAAGTTGAAGAGAACTGGTAAGACTAGTGCAATGTACAGAAAAGGATGATACTAATAATTACACAATGATGGTCAAGGTCCAGTGCTCAAGCTGGCCTCTTGGATCACTTACATATAGCAATAGAGATGTGTCCACTGGAGCTGGGCTGTTTTGTCAGACCAACTGAAATGAAGCCTGACCAAGAATGACTTTGTTCTAGCCACTGCATGTGTAACTGCAAAATTATGAGAGTAGCTCATGCTGATATATCAGAGACTGCTTTAACATTAGCCAATTTCAGTCCTGCTAGCAGTGGAGTGCAGTCAGATGGGAACTCAGCATGAGTAGATCCCCTAGTTATATACCTAAGGTCTTCATAGGTTTGTTCTGCAAACTCTAGGGCCAGTGCTGGCTTTGGTACTTTTTGCTGAAGCAGAGCTGGCAGCCTACAGGAGTTGCAAGGCATTTTTGGCTGCAGTGTAGACACATCATAAAAAAAAAAAAAAAAAAGAAACAGAAAAGGAGGTAAAACCACTGAGATCACTCACTATGTCTGTAATTTTTCATGTACAAGTCCTCCTGTCTCCTTCAACTCCGACTCCAAAATGTAGATAGCAAGGTGATACCACTTTGCCATTTCAGCCAGGACAGAAACTTCTCCCTGAAGCTGGTGCTCTTCCTGGCACAATTTTGTGTCATATTTTCAGGCAACAGATTTGCCAACTAGGAGCAGTCACATTTAGAAAAAGTACACTCCATCTCAAGAATAACAGACATTGATTTCCAGCATCATTAAAATTATTCTCATCTTACTGAACTGTAGCAGTGAACAATAATTGGCTTAAGTTCATGCTAGTGCCTAACTATTGGAAAGGAACAACGTTATGTTTCTATATGTTTTAAGTTCCCCCCCCGACATGGCTGCTGCATCCACTTTCAAACTGTGGTGTTCTATGATGTTCAAAGAAAACTTTCTATTTAATAGCAAAGTAAAGAAAACGTGCGTGCTGCTCTATATGGAAGACAAAATAGTATTTTCGGGAGAGAAAAATCTCACTATGTGTAGGGAAATCAAGAGCTTGCAAGACATCCCCATATTAATCAAGTTGCACACAATAAACCCATAGATAGGGGGCTCTGCAGGACAGGAGATAGAAGAGTCTCATTTTCCAGTACAGACTTTCATAAATCTAATACGATCTTTTTGCACTCATGTCACAAGTACAGTAGACCTTGTCCCCCTGTTCAGATGACAAATGGTGATAGATATCCTCTTTAATGTATTTATGGATATTTTTTTCTTTAAAGTCCTGAATCATTTATCTGTAGGTATAGTAAATAAAGTTACAGTTTAACTGATTAACAGAACTACTATGCAGCCAACAATACTGTTGTTACCACAGCTTTTAATAGAAAAGCCCCTCAATCTGTTTATATATATATATTAATCAAAAACTTTGCACTTTTCTACATGCAGTTTTAGTACTCTGCATTTTACAGTGTGATGTCAAGAACCTTAATGATGCTCTGCACTGTTGCTGAGGACAACGACAAATCTAGGACACTAAATGTTTAAAATCACTTCACAGACTGCAGCAAATGCTCTTTAAACCTGTTTAGCTAGGGCTGGTATGGCACAAAAAAGAAAAGAGAAGCAGACACGATCAGCATGTTTGGCTTTTATTAATGAATCTCCTTTTCTAAAATTTGGAGGGCTAACTGTGCTAACAGCGAGCCTTTTAGTGGCTGTAAGGCACTGTGGTATCAAGTCCACCTCAGATGATCTCACACACTACGTGCACTCCACTCAGTACCATCATTTATCTTGCAAGTTACCAGATACATGAACTAAGCTATTCTATAAGCTGTTCTTCACTCATTTCTGTGCCAGCTAACTCCTCACCCCATTTTCCCCAACTTTTAACTACCTGTATCATTTCAATCACCCCCAAAGCATCACCTCATTATCCTTGATCAATATTTGTGCTTCCTACCTCTCTTCTTTTCCTCTCTTATCCAAAATCATTGCATCTGTCTTTCTGTGGCCTTTCTAACATTCTGGCTTCTTCCTGCCCGCTGTCTGAACTACCTTTTTAATTAATTACACCTCTCAATCTCATTTCCCTCACCCAACACTTTCCTTAGCATATTAGTCTTAAATACTCAAATCAGTCTCTTCAGCCAGGGTGGGTGACTTCCCAGCAGATACACTTTCTCACTGATGACTATCCACACATTTCCAACATCTCTTTTTCCTCTATGGCTCCCCACAGTGTCACATCAAATTCTTAAGACCATGCTGTCTTTGTCTCCTTTCATTAATGTTTTCTCTCCAGTCTTCCTTCAAGCTAATGTTTAAGCTACCTGTTAATCTGACTGATGGGCATCTCCTTCCCTCTCTGATCTCAAAACATAACAAATCTCATCAGCTCTGTAGGATCCAGGAAGATTCAAAGTATCCAGCAGGGTTGCTTGAATGGCTCGACAGGTGGGATGATGCCACACACTTACCTGAGCTGCAACCTGATATTCTCCATGGCTGTCAAACTCTCACTCATGCCATGCACAAGCAGGGCTTCTGGGCAACAGACCAAACTTCCCCATCTGGACATCCTTCCCACAGTACTGACTTCTGGTCAAGTGGCAAGAAATTCCTTCATTCCCTAACCCAAACACTTGACTCTGCCTCATTCCTGCCAAAGAAAGAAACTGTGCCAGAAAGGCACAGAAGATGTGAGGAGAAAGAAACACTAGGAAACCCTGGTGATTAAAAAAAAATAAAAAAAAATCAATCCATGGCAAGATTTTTTTGGTAATCAATCTGAAAACAATTTACTAGTGTACTTTTTAATTATATGCATACTTTAAAATGACAAATGACTTGTGTGGCAAATTTATTTAAATATGCATTATCTGGTCTGATATGCTTTTCTCCCTTTGTGTAGTGTGTGTTTCTCATAACATTCCACAGTATTTTTTTTTGTTTGTTTGTTTTTATATCTTGAAATCTGATTACTTTATCATGTATAGATTAATCCATCTTGTTTGCCTTCTGGTAATAGTTTTTCAATCCTTTTATCTTCCAAAAAAAAAAAAAAAAAAAAAGTATTTTGAATAAGAAAAATAAAATGTCAGATTTATAAGACCACAGAGTACCCATTGGAGGAGGTAAAAAGCAAGCAAGGAAGCAAGCAAACAAACAAACCTCAGAGAAAAGGGGTCAAGCAATCAAACACAAAACTAAGCATTTAATATCTGGAATACTGAGAAGAACCATGTCTGCTTTGCTACCTAAAGGTAGGAGATGATTGCTCATATATTACTTTATCCAGCAATTTATTTGTTAAATGCCTGGGTCACAAAGTGAGGAGGCAACTTAGGAAGAATGTAATGAGGTAGAAAGATTGCTTAATACATTTAAATAAATGATTATTCAAACCACAGGAAAAAGATGAGAGAAAATCCATTTCCTGGCTAAGAAGTTACTGGCCACTTAGGGACAGGAAACAGTTTAAGAGGGGATGAATTTTGCTAGCACTTTTCTCACTGAAATGCACAGCAGTTGCAAGGAAATGGTTTGATGATATCATATGTAGAAACTTCCAACTGCAACATTTTCTTTACACACAGATTTCTCCAAACACTGATTAGCACCACTTATTTTTTTGGTCTATCAAGAATTACCTTGAACTATCTCCTTTTTGTTTTGTACAACTTTATATATATATATCTCATGACAGGGATTCTCCTTTTATGGTAGTTGATAAAAAATTCTCTTTCCCACCAATATAAAAGCAGTCCTCATTTGAAACCAATTAACATTTAAACCAGTCCTTACAAGAATGACATAAATAGCCAGTTTCTGTTATTTTTGAAGGGTAGAATGCATATAGGTTTGAGAAAATCCATTCACTTGTTCAACAGACTTTTGAAAACTGTCCTTGATCACAGATTACTGAGCTGACTGCCTACAATGTGAACTATTTTAGAATTTACTATAAGAAATTGTAGTTACAATTGTTTGTGCCATCCAGTGTAACCAAGCACTTACTACTAATAATAGTAACAAAAGTCTTATCTTAGTGACCTGCTGCATTTCTGTCATTGCTGCAAACAGATAGTGCAGGAAGAATTTGTAAGACTTGCACTGTTCCTCATACAAATGTGCCTCATTTCAAAATAAAGAAAGAGGAAAGAGCTTTTCAGATGCACATTAATTAAGCCTTGTTATCAGTCAAGCAGACTATACTACCTGGAAAGAAGAAGCTGATTTGCACCTCATGATACAGTTCAACAGAAATCAAATATCCATTCGGATGAGTTGATACTCACATTCACTGTAGGGGAAAGACCTCTCTCCTCTGGCTTACAAATGGATGTGACTTACATACATACGCTCATGAATCAGCTTTTTTATATCTACTTGCTGTACAACACAGGCAAGCACTGCTATGAAAAACACCATGAAGCTATATTTCTGATTACAGAAATAATCTGTCTTCACTTTCTACAATCTTGGATAATACAAAATTGATCTGAAGAACAGACCAGACAGCAGTGTCTGGATAAGCAGTAGGAAGAGGAGGTGTGTACAATTTTGATTTCTGTTATACATTTTTGACCTCATATAATTAGACTAAGATCAGTTAATTACAGAAATTTTGTAGGAAATACTAATGGTAGAAATAAAAGGGAACTATTCCTTTCTCATTTCTGTCTGTTTGAAATTGGCACATCAGAGCAAATATTGCTGGTATATGTCAGAGATTATACCAGCCTACCTATCACTGACATCTTTCAAACTTTAATTATGCAAGAGCCAAATAAAATCAACTTCTTTTCAAGTCTGTTACAAAAGATGACTTATACGTTAAAAGATGAAATCAGAACAATTGGATTACAAGATAAAACTTCACACATATCAACAGATTTGAGACTTGGACATTCTTTGAGAGACTTGTGCAGTCAGGTACATAATCCATGTTAACATCTCATCTCTGAAACATTGACTGTGGTTTGAATCAAAGTTTCAAGAAAAAGTGTTCACTTTCCCTTATTTTCAATCTGATTATTTGGCTTAGAAAATAACTGCTTTAAACAGGAGACTTTATACTTGTCTGGATAAATTCTGTTCCAATTTTTATTTTGGCCACAAGTCAAAGATAACAGCTGTACACTTGTGGGTTCACTGAACTTTACGTGCTTGTTGGCTGCATTGCCAGCTAGAGGGAATAACCAATAATTAGAACATTTCAGGTCATCTTGAGAAGAACAGAGTTTTCCTGTGTTTGGAAAGGTCACATGACCTCTTTTTCGATGTTCCCAAATGTGGAACTGTCAACCATAGAGAATAGAGCTGCATAAACAAATGAAACAGTTATTATTGTTGTGAGACCAAGGGGAAAACAAAAAACAAGCAAACAAATGAAAAAACAAACCAACAAGAAAAAAACACAAGGGCCTAGATCTGGTGATGAATATTGTGCAGACAATTTTAATTACATATAGTAATTTTAATATTTTACTCTCTATGTCCATAATAGGTCCAACCAACATCAGCTGAACTCATTCACATATTCTTTGCACATAGGCAGCCCTGGTCATGATTTGCAACATAGCATTTAAAGCTTTAGTTATTATTTTTATTTTTTTTAAGTTGAATCAATACCAGTTTACATAAATATATGTTCCTGTTTTCCAATTGTTCCTGCAACAGCGTTTATGTCTATCCACTGACAAGAAAAACAATAATAAATGTAGTAGGATGAAAGCAGAAAGGAGAAGAAACTACAGATGATTCATATTAAATGGCTTTAGGTATGTGTATTTTTTTCCTCACTGTTAGAAGTGTAGATCTTTTGGGGCACTTTGGGATTATTATATAGAAAAATAAAAGGTACCAGTCTTTAGAAAATCAAAGTGATAAGACTATACTTTTCTTGTTACTAACAGCATAGATGCCTCCTAATACAGAAAGGAATGAAAATTGGTTTTATGTTGCATCTTTTAATTCCCAGAGATACTAAAGCTGTTTTAGAAGTTATATCTCAAAGCTCATGCTCTAGCTGGGTAATTAATTTGACAATATTGGACAACTTATGGATATTACAAAGCATACATATGTCTGAAAGACTGAATGATAAGATGTGAATTTTTGCAAGGATGCTACAGTTATTCCTTCATCACCACAAATCTGCCCTGAGAGCTGTCAGTTGCAATTGCTGTAGCATTAGAGAAAGGGATTTGCTTGAACATCACTTGTTACTACCAAATCATGGTCACTGATGTCACTGAAAAGGACCTCCTACCCTACCCCTGCTACTGATCTGTAGTATTATTTTAAATGCCAGAATGATGATTTACAAAATCCACAGTGTGCTGTGGATTCCTAATGGAGACCTTCACGTACCCTTGTTTGTGTGTTCAGCTAAGATAAGAAAGGTTAAAATTCAAGTACTTATTCTATGTGATTCAGTCCAACAATTCAGTCCCTGACATCCCAGAGGAATGTCTAACCCACTATGGTACTAAGCAGCTGAGGAAATTGAAGAGTTTTCTACTCTCTCTTGTCAAAGCTGCTACTTGCTGTATAAATAGATATCCTTCAGAACAGGTATCTGAACTTTCATCTCCTGTACCCAAAAGCAATGCTGAACCTAGTCATTCCCCCTCAATGCATTATTAATTCAAAGTGGAACAACTCCAAAAGGAAAGACACATCCACTGTAGTTGAAATGTGTGATGATCTGGCAACTCATCTAAGAATGGAAAGTCTGCAGATTAAATCCTTCATCTGAATCAGGCAGAACAGTATCTTCATACTGATCACCCACCTCATACTGCAGCTCCCAGTCCTACCATCTGTTCTAGGAGATTAAGGTCTCTCCCATTTTGATGATAAATTCCACCATTATTGAAACTAACACAAGTATTCCTGTGTTTTGTTTTGTTGTGTTTTGTTTTTTCATCAAATAAAATTTCCCATTGGAATAATTCTGGCCAGTTCCGAGTTCTGTTTATGACATCTATAACCTCACTGCTCTCTCTCTCTCTTCTCTCTCTCTCTCTTTTTTTTTTTTTTTTTTTGTGTAGAGACTAAACAAAAACTGTGTTGACAAATTATACATATAATGCCTATGAGTGCAGAATTAAGTCCATTGTTTACAAGATGGTACTAAAATGAACTGCTAAGGCTATTGGGATATGCATTCTACTTTCATGTTATCCCACAAATGCCTTCTATATTTGTTTGTGTTACTACTTGAAATGGCAAAGAAGTATACTCTTGGAGTATACTACAAAATTGCTCTAGTTTTGTAAAAATATGGATAAAAAAAGGCCCTGTAAACATTCTAAAAAATATAAAATTCTGATAACCACAGCCTGAAAGACACACTCCCACACTGCTTTGGGGACAGTTAGTTCTAATATTAACACTTGTCCATCTCCTGATGCTCTTTTGAGGGTTAAGTCTCCAATGCAGTGAAGAACTGAGCTGATTGTCTACAGAAAAGATGAGCAATGCAATTCCTCCTAATGCCTGTGAGGTGAGCTTTCATCTTCTTTGCTGTTTTTTTTTTTTTTTTTTTTTTTTTCTCAACTAAGTGAAAGTGAATAACTATTCATTAAGACTCCAGGGGGAGAGGGGAGGGAGAATGAATCTGGATGGGGATAGTCAAAATAACATATAAATATACCTAAGCCAGCCAATTCCATTTAGAAGCATTAGTCCGCCCTGTCCAGCTTTTAAACAGCAGTTTCTAGGTGCCTGCTTGTCTACAAATCCTTGATAAAAGGATGGGAAAATTAGTTTTGCAGAAGTCTGTCAGTCTTTCAATAATATTTGACTCTTTTGAAAGCCCACTTGAACAGCAAGGAAGGGGGACAATTTTTCACTAACCTCTGCACAGAGCAGAATGAGGAGAGCATGAGATTTATGGGAATTAATTTTATATCCTGAGACAAATCTAAAAAGCTCAACCTATGTAATTAAATTTGATATTGAGGTTACTGAAGAAGAGACATACAACAGGATGCCATCAGGATATAATGCTAATTTTTATCAGATCTTGGAGTCTGAGTCTCAGGACAATTCTTTATTACTCATATCAGTGGCCTGTTAGTAAAACAAGTAAGAGAGAGGTTACCACTGTGCTGGAGAAACAACAGTTCTGTTAAGATGCTATTGACAGGTACTGACAATGCAATGACTTAAAACACTGCAATGGATGCAAAGATGAACTTGAACTTGCTTTACAGCAAATAAGTCACCTCAGTCTAAATCAACATTCCAAGACACTAAATATTACCTGAGGCATAGCTTTAGTCATATACATGTACAGCTTTGCTTTGGACCTTAGTCCAATCTGCATGTTTAGAGGATGCATGTACTGACCAAAGAAACAATTGCTTTTAAACCCAGATAGGTATCCCAGTTGCTGGAGGCAGTGGAAAGGAAGTACTGTAAATATTACTCTTCTACTATTTGCATCAAGAGAGAAATGTTATTCCCCAATTTGAATATATATATATTCATATATATATATATATCATATATATATATTTATATATTTTTTTTTTTCCTGAGCTTTCCCTCATTTCCCAGTTGTGTATTTTCTACAGTGCATTTGTGGATCTTTAACATTTTGTTATAATGAAAGGGATTTTTTTTTTCTCACAAAATGTCGAGATGTGTCCATGACTCCTCCTAACCCTGTGGAAGAGAATAGCTGAAATACAGACCTCACTGAAGTTAGCACCCAAGTTACCTTAAGAGGACCATGATTCCACTAAAAGAATGGTGTACTTTTGCACCCCTGAAAGGGCAGGGCAGCCAGGGGCACCTAGGGAACCTCAGCCCTTGGCATCAGGCACCTACCTGGAGATGGGCATGGTCTAAGGACCAGGGCTGGGACCTGGGTCTTCCAGTGGACCTGGATCAGCAGGGCCCATGGCCGAGCAGGGCAGGGCTGTGAGGATCTGCAGGCTGGCTTTGCTGCTCCCTCTCTGGGTCAGGGCTGACAGCCCAGGGGACTTAAATGTGGTCCTTGCCTGTGGGCAGGTTTGAGTCAGCTTCAGGGGTGGCTAGGCAGGGGCAGTGAGGCCTGTGAGTGCCTGCTGGGCTCTGGCATTGTGTAATTTACAGTACTTTTTCTGCCTGCACACATTTGAATGGATGTGAATGACTCAAATTCTTTTTTGTGCACTGGTGTGAGTAACTGATGCTAAGAAATTATGGGAAGAAGTCTTTTGTCCCCCTTTGCTTTACACACAGCAGCAAATGCCAGTCTGATGTAACACTGGCCCCTTGCAGCCTGTCTGCTTCTAGTCCCATCTCAGTGCTCTGACTGGGAAATGTATTTTTATCAACAACTCTCATGGTCTGGACTGTTAGGTCCCTCTGCATTATATACAATATTTAGATTCTCCTTGTCACCAGAAAAATGATGTTTGCTTAGTTTGGACTGGTCAGATATTTCCTATTTGTTTCTTGGAGAGAAAAAAACTGCACCTGTTCTCTAAGCATAACACCCTCCAATTATGAACTTTTTTTTTTTTTTTTTCCTAAAATTCTCCACCATTTTTTATTCAAAATAGATCTTCAGAAACTGGTGCTGAAAACTTCACCACACTTCAGTGGGGAGTCCCTTATGTGCACTGTTTTATTTACCTGCTTCTCATGTATTGTCAGATTCCCTATCCTGTCCTCGTATCCAAGGCATTAAGCAACAGATCACATTTAATGGATTTTGACAGGCCTCAGTAGCTAGTACCTCCTATAGTGACAGCCCCAGAGACAAACACAGGGCTATGACAAGGTATAACATCTCTGTGTTTAATCACTAGAGCTCACATAATTCCTTTGCCTACTTGACATGAAACCAATTGTGTGATAAATAATATGCTTAGTTAAAAATTGAAAAGAAAAATATAAACTCCTTTCCCATTAATTTTGGAAAATGCTTTCATGTGCTATATCCTTTAGTTTACTTGTTCATCACATATGAAACTTTTTTTCCTCACCTTGCTTGAACTTCGGCATTGTCCATCTCTGGGATCAAAGAAGCCAAGGATTGGCTTCTACACCTTTCAGGCAAAGCTTTGAGAGTCCCACCTCACACTAGCACTGCATAGCAGTGTAAGAGACATACAAGTGAACCTTAGTGATCTGTTTTACACAGAATACTTTGAAAACCAACCTGTAAAATTAAAACTTTAGAATTCGTTTATAATTTTTGAGGAAATTCCCTGGGGAAGAACCAATTTGTCTGCCTTTGGCAAGAGCATTTGCCAACCAGTGGCAGTAGTCAGTAGGTCAAGAACTGGCACATTACAGCATCTCTTAACAGGGAAGAGGCACATGAGTCAAGAGATGGGCAAGAGGATTTGTGGTGCATTGAAGCTTATAACATGGCAACAAAGACTGTGGTCTTTAAAAAACAAACAAAAACAAAACAAAACACAAACTTTAAAAATATATCTTCCACTCATTCAGGATATAATCTCAAAATATGACATTTACTTTTAGGTGTTTAAAGTGTCCTTCAGTGTCAACAGTGAGCACCTCTCCACTATTAAGTCAGCAGTAAAAGATTTGTCTTATGAAAAAGATTAAAAATCCTCCTATTAATATTTATAATATCTAGTTGTTTAAAATGCATTATTTAACATTAACACTCTTCTGAAAGTGCAATGTAGTAGTAAAAAAATCATATGTCTATATATATATGATAGTCAGAGATATCTATTTATACATTTGGCAGTTTTATGAAGCAATAGGCACCTATATAGGCAATTACAATGTCCAGTGAAAAGAAATGCTCATCTTTTATATAACAGAGAACAGAATTAGAGTCCTCCAGATTGGGGACTGCACAGTAAAAGAAATCACTGCAGCTGTTCAAGCAATATCATGATTCTTCAAAGATTTTATTAATGCATTTGTCATTAACATAATGCTTTTTCCACTGCTCAGGTGAAAATTAAATTTCCTAGCAAGTTACAGCACTATTTAAAAAGAGACAGGGAGATATGCAAAGTTTCAGGAGTAAAAAGTCCATCCGAGTTAGCTGCAAATACAAGACTTCTACAGATCATTAATAAAAGTAATAGTTGTTAATACATGATTGCCTCATTATAGTGGTGACATTGCAATTAATTGTTTCAGCACCTTTTGAATTGAACAAATTTCCTTTTGACATTCTTTATTGTGCCCTTCATATTCTCTTGTAAAATAGAAAAGCCACTAATCTGCTTGAAAAGCAAACAAGTAGGAACTTTGCAGGTCTTTTTTTTTTTTTTTTTCCAAGTGAGTTAGTGGATTTTCTCCTTTAAGAAGAAACCATAAGTAGTATAAATCATATTTTCACTCAACTAAGAGAAACCATGTATTTTTCAGCATCTGAATACATTTTGGATTTCTGCATTTCCCTTATCATGCCCAATTCTTTGATAACCATTAAGTATTGTTAACCCAGCTAGAGGAATAACTGTAAAATATGCAGCATTTGTCACAGCCATATCACTGAAGGGTTGTATTTTACACCTATATAATATGATTTGCTGTTCCTTTTCAGTTGGGATTTGAAAATAGATGACAAAGAAAACAATAATTAAGTGTACTAAAATACAAGCAGTAATAATTTATTTGCCTTCCACTTTCAGCTCAGGTGCTTGTGTATACACTTTCCTGTGTGTAGGGCACTAACACAATGACACTTGAAATGGATTGTTTTCAAAGTTCCTTAAATGGAACCTTCTTCACACTATTCACACTTGACAGACAGTATAAGAAAATATTTGATTGAGTGGAGTATCATCAACCCATTTCAACGTTTAGATATTCATGCAATAATCAAAGATATATTTGGAGTCAGTTTCAGTAAGAACTACTAATTAAAGACAGATGTGGGTTTGAATTTTGGTCCAAATGCTAGACAGCAAAAGTGCAAAAGCATGAAAACACTGATGCAACTAGTAGCAACATACACACCTCTCAAGAGAAGGAGACTATATATAAATAAATTTGCAGTAGATTGCTAAATTAGGGTATAGCTAAATTTTTTCCACAAAATATGACAATCAGTATGCCTATCTATCTTCTGCTGCATTATTCCTCTTTCTCTTATTTCTCAGTTTAACCAAATCTCCTCCTCTTCTCCTACTATAGTACTGTAAAAATGATCAACTAAAATGAAGATTGTTCGGAGCAGTAGTTTAATGTAGGATATCAGTAGCAAGTCCTGACCAAGATGCAGGAACACCTATCCCTTTACTGGATCTTTTTGCTGCAGGATACAGAATTTTCTTCCATCCTGAATACCTACTTGCATATCTTTATTAAAATATCATTCTTTCTGATTACAATGATAAGCATACACAAATTAGGAAATATTGGATTCAGTCCCATTATACACATAAGTAAATGATCACTGATTTTTTTTTTTTTTTCATGGTCACATGACCAGTGGTTATTTTTTGCTGAACATCCATCTCTGTCAACACAAAAAAATAGATGATGCTAGAAGAGTGAGCAGATTCTTCTTTTATCCTTAATATTTGATGTGTGGTTTGAGGTCCTATTTGCTGCACACTATTTAAATGTCATTCTGATGATTGAATTATTACTTTCCACATGGGCATTCCCTATGGTGTCAATTATTATCAGAGTATTTCATAAATGAGCGGTTAGCCATCCTCTACTTTACCTCTGAAAGATTTTTATACAGCCAAGATCCTACCTATCTTCTCGATAATGTTTAATGGCATCATCAATGACCTAGGCAATGGTACAGCAAGCATCTTTGTAAGGTACTTAGATGACACTGATCTAGGGCAATTAGTTGATATGTTGGAGTGCGTGGTGGTTTTACCTTGCTAGGCAGCTGAACTCCTCCACAGATGCTCTTTCACTCTATCTCCTCAGAAGAGCAGGGGAAGAAGAAGAGAAAAAAAAACAATGCATGGGTTGAGATAAGGATAATTTAATTAAAGTAAAAGAGTTATTAAGGGAAAAATAGATAATTGAACTAAAGGAATAATAAAAGAGGGAAGAGAAAAGCAAACAAACAAACAAACAAACAAAAAAACAATCAAAAGCCATGTGGAAACACAGAGAGAGGAAAGAAATTACTCCTCTCTACTTCCCACTAACAGGTGATGCTCGACCCTGAAGCAGGGCCTCAATATGCATAGCTGTTGTTTGGGAGGACAGATGTTTTCATAACAAGAGTCCACCCCTTCCTTCCTTCCCTTTTTCCACCTTTTATTGCTGAGTGTGACATCACGTGGTATGGGGTATCCTTTTGGCCAGTTTAGGTGTGCTGTCCTGGTGATGTTCCCTCCCCACCCCTTACCCACCCGGAGCCTGCTGGCTCTTGCGGGGGTTGGAGGGAGTCCTGACGCTATGCCAGTATTGCTCAGCAATAGACAAAACACTGGTGTGATACCAGGGCTGTTCTAGCTACAAGTGCAGAGCACAGCACTGTATGGGCTGCTGCAGGTAAAGTTAATTCCATCCCAGACAGATACAGCACAGAGGGCAGGGCTGCCAGTCAGCAATGCCACCACTGGTCAGAGGAATGAACGATCAGGAACCTCAGGAAACTCAGTGAAGTCAAATTAAAAAGTCCTTCACCTGGGATGAAGGACTAATGAGGTCCATGTAGTATAGGCTGGGCCTAGGTGGACAGACAGCAGTAGAATATCACTGACTGAGGAGATGTAATCATAGAATCATGGAACACTCAGGTTGGAAGGGACCTTAAAGATCATCCAGCTCCAACCCCCTGCCATAGGCAGGGATGCCACCCACTAGATCAGGTTGCCCAGAGCCCCATCCAACCTGGCCTTGAACACTTCAAAGGAGGGGGCATCCACAACTTCTCTTGGCAACCAGTTGCAGTGCCTCACTACCCTTATAATGAAGAATTTCCTCCTAATGTCTAGTCTAAATCTATTGTCGTGGTTTAACCCGGCTGGCAGCTAAACACCACGCAGCCGTTCGCTCACCCTCCCCCCTCCCTCTCTGGGACGGGGGAGAGAAATGGAAAGTGAGTTGAGATAAAGACAGTTTAATAAGACAGGAAAATAATAATAACAATAATAATAATAATACAATGATGATAATAGTACTACTAATAATAATATGTACAAACAAGTGATACACAATGCAATTGCTCACCACCCGCTGACCGATGCCCAGCTTAACCCCAAGCAGTCCATCCCCCTCTCCCCGGCTAGCCACTCCTATATATTGTTTAGCATGACGTCAGATGGTATGGAATACCCCTTTGGCTAGTTTGGGTCACCTGTCCTGGGTCTGTCCCCTGCCAGCTCTTACTGCACCCCCAGCCTGCCTGTTGGCAGGACAGAGCAAAAGTCTGAGGTGTCCTTGGCTTGGTATAAGCACTGCTCTGCAACAATTAAAACATCGGGGTGTTATCAGCACTCTTCTCATCCTAAGCCAAAACACAGCATTCCACCAGCTACTAGGAAGAAAATTAATTCTGTTCTAACTGAAACCAGGACAGAGGTCTCTACAGAGCCTTCTCTTCTCCAGGCTGAACATGCTCAGCTCTCTCAGCCTTTCTTCATAGCAGAGGTGCTCCAGTCTTCTGATCATCTTTGTAGCCCTTCTCTGGACTTGCTTGAACAGGTTGACTTCTTTCTTGTGCTGGGGTCCCCATACCTGCATACAGTACTTGGGGCCTCACAAGGACAGAGTAGAGGGGGACAATCACTTTCCACGACCTGCTCGTCACACTTCTTTTGATGCAGCCCAGGATGTTGTTGGCCTTCTGGGCTGCAGTCACACACTGCTGGTTCATGTTGAGCCTTTTGTCCATGAGAAACCCCAAGTCCTTCTCCATGGGTCTTCTCTCAATGGGTTCTTCTCCCAGTTTGTACTCCTCTCTGGGATTGCCCTCCCCAGGGTGCAGCACCTTGCACTTGGGCTTGTTGAACCTCATGCTGTTTGCATGGGCCCACTTCCCCAGGCTCTCCAGGTCCCTTTGGATGGCATCTCTTCCTCCTTTGGTATCAAGTGCACCACTCAGCTTCGTATCATCTGCAAACTTGCTGAGGGAGCGTTCAATCCCATCACTTATGCCATTGATGAAGATATTGAAAAACACTAATGCCAAGACAGACCCCTGAGGGATGCTCATCACCAGCTTCCACCTGTACATAGAACCATTGACCACTAGTCTCTGGGTGTGGCCATTGAGCCAATTCCTTATCCACCGGATGGTCCATCATTCAAATCCATATTGTTCTAATTTAGAGATTAAGATGTCATATGGGACTGTATTAAAGGCCTCACAGAGACCCAGGTAGATTACATTTGTTGGTCTTCTTTGTCGACTGATGCAGTCACTCCATCACAGAAGGCCACCAGATTGGTCAGGCATGATTTACTTGTGGTGAAGCCATGCTGGCTCTCCTGGATCACCTCCTTGTCCTGCATGCGTCTTAACATTGTCTCCAGGAGGATTTGTTTCATGATCTTCCCAGGCACAGATGTGAGGCTCACTTGTCTGTAGTTCTGCGGGTCTTCCCTTCTACCCTTTTTAAAAATGGGAGTGATGCTTCCCTTTTTCTAGTCACCGGGGACTTGGCTTGACCGCCATGATTCTTCAAATATGATGGAGAGTGGCTTGGTGACTTGTACTTGTTAAGTTGCATCAGGAGGTCCCGAACTTGCTCTTTGCTTACAGTGGGAGGGACTCTGCTCTGCTGGTTCCCACCTAGAGGTTCGGGGACACGAGAAATGTCCCATGCCTGACCACTTGTGAAGACTGAGTGTCATTTGTCAGAGGTGCTACACTCTCCCTAGTCTTTTTTTTTTTGTTTTGTTTTTGTGGCCAATGTACCTGTAGAACCCCTTCTTGTTATTCTTTGCATCCCTTGCCAAATTTTTCCCAGTGAACAAGTTGAATATAGATCAGCAGCATGGCCTACTGGAGATGAATGTTAACCACAAACTAAGATGCGTTAGTAAGAGGATAGCTACCAGGTCAAGGGAAGGGATATCCTTCTGTTCCACCCTTTTGAGGTATGAAACAATATGTGCAGCTTTGAGAGAAATGTTGACTAATCGGAAAGGATCCAGTCAGAGTTACTAAGACGCCTTTCTTATTAGCTAGCTGATAATCACTAGCTAGCTGAATTAGCTAGCTGAATATCACTAGATATTCAGAAAGAGTTGTGGGGATCAGTGGTACTTTAGCTTGAAAAAGTGAAGGTTAATTATGAATGAAATTCTCATTTTCAGTGTCTAAAAGGACATTTACAGAGGAGTCAGAGCTAGACTTTCAGAGGTGCACAGTCAAGGACAAGAGGCAATAGTCATGGGGTGCAGCAAGGGAAATTCTGGCTGAACAAAATTCTTCACAATGAGGTTGGTTGAGTACTGGAAAAGGTGCTCAAAAAAGCAGTAGAAACTCTCTCCTTGAGGATTTTCAAAACTGATCCGGACAAGGCCCCATGCAAACAGACCTTAATTGAAGTTAACTCTGCTTTGAACACGGATGTGGACTAGGTGACATCCTGAGGCACCATTCTATCAGAATTATTCTTTGATTCTGTGATTTCCAAATCATTTTCCATCACTTCTGCATAAAAAGAAATGTCAGCTTGTGCATTAGGGAGAGGACAAAGAAGAAGCTTGACTTTGTAGTATTGTAAAGAAACCACTTCTTTGGAAGGTGAAACATCAGGACTGATGTCTAATGAGGAGTGTTCCAAGGTGACAGTACTGGACATTGTAGAAACCTTAATATCCTTGGATAGAACTTGCAGAAAATGAACAGAGAAGGAATAACAATACATAATAAAGTGTAAATAAAGATCTATGTTAAATGCAGTTCCTTCGAGTGGTTTTAATTTGAAGAACTGCTGCTACCTCTGGTAAGGCAAACAGGTTATTAGCAAAGGCTTCAAAAAGTTCTTTGCTTTCTGTTACAGATAATTTCTCACTAGTTGAATTTTATTCACATCAGTCTCAAGTTCCCAAGTTGTTAAAACATTTATTGGGAAAGATTTTTATTAATGTTAGCAGTATTTAGAGAGCAATCAGTGCAGAACTCTAAACAATAATAAATTATTTTTTAAAGGTGCGGAAGAGATGGTTTCATTAGAGCAAATACAGTTGATCTATGCCAACCTAATATGATCTTTTTAAGTCATGCAACAGTGAAATAAGATCCACTTTTTAAGACAATGCTGAAGTGACCAACATAATTATTTAGAGATAATATAAAGGTTATATACAAATATATAAGGAATGCTGAGAACTAAGCAGGGACTAATTCTGTTACGGGACTAACAGTAGACAAACATATCACAGAATCACAGAATCACAGAATTGGTTGTGATTCTAGGTTGAAAGAGACCTCAAGATCATAGAGTTCAACCTCTGACCTAACACTAACAACTCCTCTACTAAACCAGATCGCTAAGTTCAACATCTAAACATCTTTTAAAGACCTCCAGGGATGGTGACTCCACCACTTCCCTGGGCAGCCCATTCCAATGCCTCACAACCCTCTCAGTAAAGAAGTTCTTCCTAATATCCAACCTAAAACACCCCTGGAACAACTTTAGCCTGTTCCCCCTTGTCCTGTCACCAGGCATGTGGGAGAATAGACCAGCCACCACCTCTCTACAGCCTCCTTTATTGTACTTATAGAGAGCGATAAGGTCACCCCTGAGCCTCCTTTTCTCCAGGCTGAACAAACCCAGCTCCCTCAGCCGCTCCTCGTAGGACTTGTTCTCCAGACACCTCACCAGCTTCGTTGCCCTTCTCTGGACTCTCTCAAGCACCTCGATGTCCTTCTTGTAGTGAGGGGCCCAAAACTGAACACAGTACTTGAGATGCAGCCTCACCAGAGCCGAATACAGGGGGACAATCACTTCCATGGCCCTGCTGGCCACACTGTTTCTTATGCAAGCCAGGATGCTGTTGGCCTTCTTGGCCACCTGAGCACACTGCTGGCTCATATTCAGCCAACTATCCACCAATACTCCCAGGTCCTTCTCTTCCAGGCAGCTTTCCAAACACTTATCTCCCAGCCTGTAGCTCTGCTTGGGGTTGTTGCACCCCAGGTGGAGGACCCAGCACTTGGCCTTGTTGAACTTCATACAGTTGACCTCAGCCCATCGGTGCAACCTATCCAGATCCTCCTGTAGAGCCTTCCTACCCTCGAGCAGATCGACACACACACCTAACTTGGTGTCATCTGTGACATCACATAATAGGCCTCCAGAAAAGACTCCTGTGAAGGAATTCCACTGACAGACTATTGTATCATCACTTCATGGATGTATCATCATCCATAAGATCTTCATAGAGAAGTTAATAAAGTATGAACAAGATGAACAGTGATGTGGATTGAAAACTGGTTGAATAGCTAGGCTGAAAAAGTAGTGCACAGTGGTATGAGTCTATTTGGAGACCAGTAACCAGTGGTTGATACTGACCCCAGTCCTATTCAACATCTTCCTTAATGGTCTGGATGGTGGAGGAGAGACCTACAGTACATTCTGGGGGCCACCCAGCTTGAAAGCAGCTTGGCAGAACAGGACCTGAGTGAGACGGACACCAAGAGGAACATGAGGCAGCATTATGCCCTTGCCATGCAAAAAGCTAGTGGTATCCTTGCCTGCATGAGGCAAATTATTGCCAGCAGGCCAAGGGAAGTGATCCTTCCCCTCAGCACTGGTGAGGCTACATCTAGAGTGCTAGGACCTTCAGTTCAAATGAGACATACATATTGATGAATGTCAAAACCCTGGTATCTGTAGTCAAATCTGTATCAACCTGAAAGGTGGCTACAAATGTGAATGTAGCCGTGGCTATCAGATGAATTCTGCTACAGGAACCTGGAAAGGGCCATACGGGTATAGAAATACAAATAACACCTGTGATTACAATGACGCTGCTAAGCAGGGTTTAGGGGTGGAGCATGATCTGACTCTGCTGGTGTCTGTCGTGCTTTCGACCGTGCTTCCTGCAACACATACACATACCAGAGAGCCCAGTGCAGGGTCACAAAGACTACTAGGGGACTGGAGCATCTGAGGAAAGACTGAGATAAGTGTGACTGTTTAGCCTAGAGGAGGGACGGCTCAAGAGGGATCTCATCAATGTGTGGAAATACCTGAAAGAGACTGTAGAGAAGATGGAGCCAGGCTCTCTTCGGTGGTGTCTAGTGATGGGACAAGAGGCAGTAGGTGCAAACCAAAACTGAGGAGTTTCCATCTGAACATCAGGAAGCACTTTACTGTGGAGATGTGAATGAGCACTGGCACGAGCTGCCCAGAGAGGCTGCAGAGTCTCCATCCTTAGAGATATTCAAGGTGCCACAGTGACTCTGCTTAAATGGGAATTTGGAACAGGTGACCTCCGTAGGTCCCTTCCAATCTCAGCCAACTGTGATTCATTCTGTGATTCTCTGACAGTATTATAATGTTCCTGCCCTATAAGCAAAGTTAGAACTGATCTTGTCATTACTATGCTGTGGAAGTCTTTATACCTTACAGTAATAACTTTCCAGCCCCAGTAAAATAGTTCTGCAGCTTATGTGAAATGCAAGACTATTAATAAGGCACACTCAAGACTTGAGCTTGTATATATGTCTGGATGTGAGCAGTCATACGTAACAACTATTGCTCAGCAAGAGTCAGGGGTTGACACTAGATTGCATTCAGTAGCTTTACAAGTAGATTCTCCAAGTAAAAAATGAAACCCACCTTCAAACTGCGCTCAGCCATGCAATATTCAGATTCTATTCAAATTTCATTCTCCAAATTAACAATTTTTGCCTAATTCACTACATTTACTAAACTTAAAGTATATCTCAATAAACATCTAAGCAGAAACTGAGTTTTTTGTTTTTTTTTTTTTTTTTTTTTTTTTTCCCTTGTGGTTGTAACAATGGGGAATACTTTATTAAACAAACAGAAAAGTGGACCCATAATAACCATAATACCTACATTTTATAATGTGTTCATGAATTATAAGAATGCATAAAACTTGCCTCAATCACAATGGAAAGCTACCTGTTTTACCTTATATATTCTGAAAACATAAAAAGAAAAATCACAGGGGAAGTGGAAAAGCCCTGAAGTTTTTCCTGCTGGCACATTTTTTAAATCACTTTTGAATTTCCTTAGCTTCAAAAGGACAGTCCAACTTGGCCTTTTATTCTGCTGAGTAACTAGACATATTAGCCTTCACAATCTGACCTTTTATCTCCAGAGAACTGCTTCTTGCGAGTATAAAGGTGTTAATAGAAATCTTCAAAGAGTTCACAAATTTCTTTTGTTTTATATTTCATAGCTCCAATACAGTTCCTAATTGCTAAAATAGATCTCTCCTCCCCTCCCCCTTCTTTTCCTGTCTGAGGCTTGTAAGCTAGCATAGTACAAGCTTTATTGCTTTATTTGAGAAAATGTTGCTTTAGCCCTTCGAAGTCTGTCAGGTTATGACCACAGTCTCCTGAGATTAGTATTTAACTGCCCTCAAAAGGTAGCTCAATCTATGATTTTCAAAGTTGTTGTTTAGCCAGAATTTTTCTTATTTTAGATCGCAGAAGTTTATGACCAGCAGCTCCTTTCTGTCTTCCCTTCCCCCAATCCACCCCGAGCTATATTAGTAACTTTCATTATTGCTGTTTCACATGTTTTCCAGGCAATATCTCCACACTCCACACTCTATTGTCTCTGCATTCTCTCTCTGTTTCCTCACTCAGAAAATGTCCTGCCTCATTACGGTGCTGATTATTCTGTGGACAGGCAGGTTTCAGTGCCATCCTGCAAGCTTATCTAGACGGTGAGCAGATTCAAGGGGAGCCTTCAAGTGGAAGAGAAATCCACTGAGAGCCACGAAGCCTTTAGTCACTGCCAGAGATTACATGAACCTTTGGTCTGCTCTAGTACAAGGGCTTTTGGGATCAGATCAAATTTAAGTCCCACATATTAAAAGTGTTTTATGTGGAGTACCATCAAAGGATGAAGAGTTGCAATTCAATTTAGGGAGCTGGGGGGAGTTCTGGTTTCACCTTTGAAGATCGCATAAGGAACTGAACCACAGTGGTATCAGAACAAGTGTTTAATCACACGGAATGTGAAAAGCAGAACTGTCCTTCACATGGGATAAATGGGAAGTAAAGCTTCCATAGTTTCTTTTCCTTGTGGGAAAATAGAAAAATAAAAATATGTTTTGAAGCTTTAGCTGTCAGGTAGTAATATCAGGAACAGAAGTGCAGAAGTTTGAAGGCACACCTACAGCAGGGCTGGGTGTGGCAGCAGCTGCCACCTGTGCTGTGGTGACCTGGGACATCCTACAGGGACTTCCAGACATCTTGTCCTTCCCCACCACAACCTCCCAGTGTTGTAAGTTGTAAGGGAGCATGGCAAGGGTGGGCCTAGGGCTGAGACACCCATGCAGTACTGAGATGGTGTTGCAGGAAAATTAATGACTGATCCTCTTTGTCTTATTTTCACTAGCAACCTCAAGTTCTGAGGGGAGTCTTGCTGAGGGGCACTGAGAGTGGCTTTGGCTGCAATGAGAGAGGTGTGATGTAAAAAGCAGACACATATGTTCTCTGCTTCAGCTCTCACATGCATGTGTACCTAGGTTTGGCCTTGAGGCAAAGTAAGGTGTGCAGTCCAAGGGTAAGAAAATGAGATAGTAAAAATGCTGTCCTTGATGACAATCAGCATTTAGTTGTTGTTGTTGTTGCTGTTTTCTACATTTTGAGAATCTGTTGTACTTTTTTTGGTTGTACATGAACTCTCCTTCCTTTCGCGTGATGTACTCTTGCCTTTATCACAGAAGACTTAAAGGAAGGAAAAGTGCTAGAAAGACCATACAAGCAACTAACAACCTTTTGTCGATATTACCTTGTGAAGGATTAGTTTAAGCTTCCTCATATCACTAAATCTGCTTATATCACATCTTAATTTAGCTGTAATTGATCTTTTCTGTCTCTAAAGGGTATGCTTTAGAGTAATCTATATTACATTCATGCTAAAATATATACCTGTTCTAGCCCTAAAAAACCCTGGTTCTCAAAATGTCTTTATTTTCTTCAGTAGAACAGACATCTGAAATCCTGCATTTCAGTCCTGCTGTGGGACTGCTCCCTTTACCTACCTTTACCTACAAAGGCCCTCAGTCCTGGCATAAAACAAAGCAGTGGTTTGACACATAACAAGTAACAAAGAATATATAATACCTCCCATCATCCTGCTATATTAATTTCATGATTGCCATGGGTCAAAGTCGCAATTTATTTTTTTTCTTTTTTCCTTGTGTAACTCCACTAAAAGCAATAGAGCTATTCCATTCTGGCTACATTTTATATCTCTCAAGTTTTCTCTCTCCATGTAGACACGACAGAATTTATACAACAACAGAGGTAAGAGAGCAAGCATTTTATCCTACAGAGTTATCTTCAACAGTAGTCCCTAATCACGCATACTGTGCCAGCAGAGCTGCAAATTAAGAAGACACATACTCTATAGGAGGAGACATGAGACCTAGAGTTTGTGCAACAAACTCTGTTTTGCTGTACATTTATACACATAACAGCAGTTGTAAATTGTTGGAACTACTAACATAAAATAGAGTTAGAAAGGTAAAGAATATTTCATAAATGTCTTCCGTATTATCCAGCACTGGCCCACAAGACCACCAACAATAAATATAATAGTGGTAAATCATACAACACTTCCTGAAGAGTTATTATAAAGCTGTTGCCGACCTTCAGTTCTCAGCAAAATATAATCCTGCACCTCGTGTTAATGTTTTGTTTGCCATAACAGCCTAACAGCCACTTTCAATGAGTGCCACTCGGCCAGAACTTTTCTCTTATTGCCAAGAACAGCAGCTATGCAAAATTATTGTTAGGAAATAGCATTTCTGTCACTCTGTCACTGAAATGATAACATCATTACTGTAATAACTTTTTTTTTTTTTTTTTTTAAATTCTAAATCTGGATTATATTGCCTGTAAATTCAAGAAGTAAATCATTCATCCTGAAATTTGTAAGGCTGCTTATACTTCTGAAAATGAAGTGGGGCAGAGGGGCAGACATCTAAACTTAAAGAGACAGAGAACAAACATGTTGAACCTACCAAGTTTAATTTATGGATGTGTCAAAAACAAATTTGCTGTTTTAATGGATTCAGTGGAATTTGCCTTTTTTAGGCACATTACATTTTAAAACTCGTAGACTGTTTCATGCTAATACAAGTATGACCAGTACTGCTGCTTAACTCTGCATCTTTAATTACTACACTCTTGTCCCTTAAAAAAAATAAATAAATAAAATAAAAATAAAAGGCTTTCCTCCTTATTTGCTAGAACTGACAAGAGTTCTAGGCAGAATCCTACTGTTTTAGCATAGTTCGTGAAGAGCCTGATAAACTTTGAGATATTCTGAAACTCTCTCTAAACACATTTTAGTCTTATGTCACTTTAAAGTTTATTTCTGTGGTGCAATTGTGAGTTACCATCTTTCATCTTGTTCTGACTTATGCTGGCAGTCGTGTAAATAGACATATCTTGGATTCAGGCAATCTCTCTCACTGTCTTGGAAAGAAACTTTTAATGACAGAATGTTTCCTTTAATCTACTTTATCTCTAATCTTTTATTGTCTTTCTTTCTTGCTTTTTAACTATTCCTCTTCTTTCAGGAAGAAATACAGTCAAAATTACATTAGGCTCTGTCCTAAATGATTTTGAACACCTATCATTTTAGTTTAATCTGGCAGAATCTGACAATGCTTGGCACCATTTATCGTGCCCATCAAAGAAAAGACAGAGAGGTTTGGCAGAGCAGTTGATTGAGTTCCCTTTTGTTAATGAAAACAATGCTGCCGACAATCCATTAAAAACATCCAATTTCTTTTTAATATTCTTAGAGTAGTAAGAACAAAGCCAGAGGGAAAGCTGAAATTGAAAGAATTGTTTTAGACTTCACTTGTCTCATTTGTGTTTAGACCTATAGGGTACTGGGTCCTCCTCAAATTTTTTTTTATTCTGATCTCTGTGGCAGAAGATATAAGTAGGAATGGAAATGCCACATAAACGTACTTTTGACATTCAAAAGCAGCTGCACCAAATCCCTGCTGTCTAAATATGTAACCCCTATTAAAATAGATTTATTTTAGGTTTTTGTCCTTCTGAGAATCAAATCTGGGTGTCCAGGCTTTCCTGTCTTCCTTGTGTGTTTTTTTTTTTTTTTTTTTTTTTTTTTCCCACTGAAAAACTATTACTAGTGTAGCCCGTGTATGTGCATGAAACTTGATAAAATTAGATTTGCATCTGAACTTCTCAGCAAAAACATGTAGCTAGAAATTAGCTTGTTGGTCACATGTGCTTCATTCTGTTATCATTTTAGCAAAAATAGGAGAAGTAGCAATAACCTTGCTCCAGTTACCAATGATATATGTTTCTAAATTTAATCCAAAAGGCATCATGTATGCATTTTGGTTTGCTTCAGTGTTTAGCTTTTAGCAAAAAGAAATCTAATTGAAGGTATAATACATATGCTGCAGAATAGCTTAAATTATGGCAGACCATTTTAAACGAAAATTATATCTACTGATGTAACTGTTCCTATTTCCTTTCAGCACTCCCACCTTTTCAATCCCAGAATTCAGAGATGTTCTTCTGCCCTGTGGCTCTTTGTCTGAGAGCCTTTCTTGGGGGTCATAATGCAGTCTTTCCATCTGTGATGGGTGCCCAAATAAAATCCACAGCTGTACTGTAACATTTACTAAAAAAATAAGTTTGAACTCTGCAGACCTGTCAAACAGAACTCAAAAAAACTGTTCCAGATTATTTTGTTTAGTTTTTATTGTCTTTGAGTCTTTGCAATTGTGTAATAATTGCACAAAATAGAGATAAATGAGAGGTTTTAATTAACATAAATAAAATGTAAATTATTCATGGAGATTTACCATTTTCAATTGCCAAAGCCTCACTTTTCTTTCATTTAAACTTTTTTTTTTTTTTTTTTTTTTTTCCCATAGTAATAAGTTTGGTTAGATCTTAATGCAAATTAAGCTGTTCTAAATTAAGGCTTGCTTCTCAAACACTTACCGCAAACAAGCAGCACATACCCTATCCTCCTACTCTGCAGAATAGTAATTTGAAAACAAAAGTACAGCAGATAAATCAGTTCAGATTTAATTTGATCATTAAATATCACATACATCCACATATGCTTCTTATTAGGGTTGCAAAGCATAAACAAAATAAGACAACATAAAAATGACAAAACAGCAGCATATTACAAGAAATGAAAAGTGAACATATTTGGACTTCCCAAATAAGATAAGGAAAAAACATGTGGATTTCTTAATTTTTATTTATTTATTTATTTATTTATTTATTTTAAGTTAACTTCAAGAAGCAGATTAAAAACTACAGATTTCTTCCTTTTTTTTTTTTTCTTTTCTCCTCCTCAGTGAAAACTGTTAAAATGCAGTGACTCATCATGACTGTTTGATTCAGTTTCCTTTCAGTTTACTTCTGCAGCAAGCAATACTTGTTACACTTTTTTGTTTGTTTATTTGTTTGTTTGTTTTTTTCCTCAGACTTGAATGAATATCTTGACTTGCAGACTGTGACTGTTTTCTCACTGATTTTCAGGCCTGGCATCCATCTTTTTGTGACATTCAGTGAAAATATTTGTGGACACAGAGACCCACACTAGAAGCCAGGATGCATAATACTGACAAAACCCTGGAGTATGGCATCACTTTCAAAACCCTGGAGTATGGCATCAATGTAAATAAACAATGTATCAAACAAAAATGTCATACACAGTTTGTGCAAAAGCTATGCTTTTATTTTTAATATAGAGTCGATTAGTTTATAAGCTGTGATTGATAATATAGGAAATATCATTACAACAGAAAAAAATGATCTGCATTAAAATAAGGAAATATGTTTGTGATTGTGATCAATGTTCACACGGATATTTTGCCATATCAATAGGAGTTGTACAAGATATCAGGAAACATTCAAAATGCAATGTTCAGGAAAAGGAAAACAACAATAACCATACTCTGTTAAAATGCTGACACAAATTATGTACTTATTTTAAGGCTGTTCTTAAAATAATTCCTCAGATCTATTAAGTGGAAACAAAATTAAAGATTTTTCATTTATACTAAATTTTGCTTTGCCTGTTTGTGAACCTAAAGGTTCTCCAGCTATTATGAAGACTCTGTCTTCTCAAGGCTTGCTTACAACTTATACCAAAGTGAATTTCTCTGAAATAAGTATTTTAGGTAGGAAACATATCCTCTGTGAGCACTAGCATTATTCTCTTCACCTCTGTTTCAGCTAAGTGAACCTCTAGCACTTAGCAGTAAAAATTGCTTCTGGTTTTCTTTATATGCTTCATCTTTCAGGAATAATAATAATAAAAATACTGCTTTTATTCTTACATGAAACACTTCTCTTCTCTCTCTCTCTTTCTCTTTTTAAATAGAAGTGTGCACATACATACACATACTATTACAAAAGCTTTGTTGCTTTAAGAAAAATGTCACATAAAGATATGTCAGGTATCAGTCACACTTATTAGTCCCTTACGACCAATATTTCATAAAATAATTTTGGACTATAGCTGGCAAGTCTAGGTGATTTTTTCCTGTATTTCTTTCTTCTGACAATACTGAATTTTCTATCATCTAAGTCAGAACTCCCTTCCCTTCCCTTCCCTTCCCTTCCCTTCCCTTCCCTTCCCTTCCCTTCCCTTCCCTTCCCTTCCCTTCCCTTCCCTTCCCTTCCCTTCCCTTCCCTTCCCTTCCCTTCCCTTCCCTTCCCTTCCCTTCCCTTCCCTTCCCTTCCCTTCCCTTCCCTTCCCTTCCCTTCCCTTCCCTTCCCTTCCCTTCCCTTCCCTTCCCTTCCCTTCCCTTCCCTTCCCTTCCCTTCCCTTCCCTTCCCTTCCCTTCCCTTCCCTTCCCTTCCCTTCCCTTCCCTTCCCTTCCCTTCCCTTCCCTTCCCTTCCCTTCCCTTCCCTTCCCCTCCCCTCCCCTCCCCTCCCCTCCCCTCCCCTCCCCTCCCCTCCCCTCCCCTCCCCTCCCCTCCCCTCCCCTCCCCTCCCCTCCCCTCCCCTCCCCTCCCCTCCCCTCCCCTCCCCTCCCCTCCCCTCCCCTCCCCTCCCCTCCCCTCCCCTCCCCTCCCCTTCTTTTTCCTTCCCTCGATATAAAAATATTTATGCAGTTTTGACACTCATCAACTCCATAAGTCTTAACAATACTTTGAGGATTTTCATTTGCACATATTTACACAATGCTTCTCCTCAAGGAGAATTGTATAGTTTCTTTGGATTCACCTTAAAAAATATTAAAAAAAGGAAATCTACAGCAAAAAATGAATATGATACTGTAAGGATTGTTTCACATATGCTCTGGGAAAGGAGGGTAATGTAGACATATATGTAAAAGTTCACAGAAACTACTTTTTACATGTCAGTATATCAACAAGTCCACTGAAATTATTGGAGACAAATTTGTGAAGATATCAGCCATCTCTAGCAGAAGTGAGTATTATTAGAGTCAGAGCTAACTTTACAGAAAGCTGTTATTAATTGCTATCCAAATTGAATTTGATATGGCAGCGTCTGAAATATTTGCTCAAGAAACTACAGAGCATGTCCGTCTATTAATTCATTAAGAGTGCAGTCTCCCAGATGCTGGCAGAACACTGGTAGAAAAATTGTGGTTAACAGCACACAGCTCACTGGAGCTAGTAAGCATCAGCTTTACAAAACCTCCTTTACGTTAATATAATGCAATGCTTTATGATGCAAATGATAAGCTTTACTGAATTCCGAACAAAATACTTTTAGGGACACCAGTGTAAGGAAATGGATGTTTGCTGATGACTATTTTCCTTATTTCTACCAAAATCAGATACAGAGGGTGTTACTCATCAGAGGCTGACTTCCACACTATCAGTGAACCTGTTACCACAGGCTGACTTGACAATCAGTGGAGTGACGTAGGTACATGTAGTCTCATCTTAATTAGCACAAATCGCTCTGATAGAGACATGTACTTTTCCCTTTACTGACTAAAATGAATCTAAGGTCATTAGAATGGATCACCCAAATAGAAATACTTGGTGTTACCAGATACAATTGCACGACACCTTTTATATACCTTTGCAGATAATGTGCATAATGTTTGTACATGACTAATAACTAACTAATAATAATAATAACTAATTTGTACGTAAAAAACATATGTTTGTACATAATTTTTGTGCTGTTGGAGTGACATCTGCACCTCTATATTACAGTTACAATCTACTCAGTTAAAACTGTTTACTAATTCCATGGGCTCTGGATTATGTTTGATGTTTTATTCTGAGGCTACAGTGTAACACATATTTAGTGATTTAGACTGAGATTACCCAAATTTAATACAATACATGAACAAGATTTTCATTATGTAAGTGACAAATTATTAACAGTTCATTTTTTTATTGCTGTTCAAATGCATTTTTTTATTTAATTTTTCCATTGTACTGCATGTCGCTGACTGAAATGTACTGTTCTTCATAAAAGCTGTTGTGTATGAAGCAAAGCACACAAGGAATTGTGTGTTTCTGTTTTACCAAAACATAAGAAGAGAATATTTCTGATCTAAAGTCCTTGCAATCTATGTATATTTAGAGATTAAATAAGAAGACTTTTACTTGCAACAGAAAAATAATTAAAATTTTTCTTTTGTTATGTACAAGAGAGTGTGTCTTGTATTCTGGAAGGCTAATTTAGGACTACAGTACAGTACAGTACTTTGACTGAATAGAGTAAGATAATAGTGTATCTATTATCTTAGAATAATATAACAATCTGAAATGCTATGTTGATCTGTTAGAACAGGTCCAGAAGAGGGCTACAAAGATGATCAGAGGGCTGGAGCACCTCTCCTCTGAAGAAAGGCTGAGAGAACTGGGGATGTTCAGCCTACAGAAGAGAATTCTTTTTGTGACTTTTTAATACTTAAAGGGGACTTATAAAAAAGATGGAGAATGACTCATTGCTAAATCAGATAGTGACTGGACAAGGGGGAATGGTTTTAAACTAGGTGAGGGGAGATTAAGTTTAGAGGTTAGGCGGAAATTCTTCACTCAGAGAGTGGCAAGGCATTGGAACAGGTTGCCCAGAGTGGTTGTGGATGCCCCATCCCTGGAGGTGTTCAAAACCAGGTTAGAAGAGGCCCTAAGAAACCTGATCTAGTGGGTGGCGTCTCTGCATATGGCAGCGGGGTTGAAACTAAATGATCTCTGGGGTCCCTTCCAACCCAGGCCATTCTATAATTCTATAGTTCTATGATACTAAAGTTCTAGCATAAGGTTATTTTCTACATGTTAGTCCCTTTTCTGAATAAAACAACAACAACAAAAAGACAATCTACATCCAGGGGAAGATGATGGTACTGCTACATAAAAATTGTCAAGTGGGAAGCTATGAAATGGTATAACATTGTATTTTTATGTTAGGAGTGGGAATTTAATCGTTTTGGTTCTCTTGATGGATCCACATCCATGAAAGTGGGCAAATTTCCAAGGTGGTAGAAAAAGCATATCAGTTGAATGAATCTGAAATTACCCATATAGAAAGAGATCTGGGGACTTAAATAGAGAATAATCACCTTCCTTCAGGAACTGTAAACCTCTCCATAGCAAGGATATAATTCTCTATTAAATTCTACAGCTTGGGTTACACCTTGAACAGGTGTAGCTAAGAACCTAATTTTTTGTTAAATTTCTTAACTTTGTAGAGAAATTTCTTTATAATTTCTTTATAACTGTATTTCACTCTACAGAACCTACAGAAATGGATTTTCCACTTCACTGCATCTGCTGCATACTACATATCCTGACTTTAACAGATAGCAAACAAAGGATAATCCTCTGTAAAAAGCCACATTTATGCTTCTGCCCAAACCAGTCTCTATTCTTAGTGTCAAAGGCTGAAATGAGTAAATGTCAAGGACGCTGGGATCTTCTATTGAGAGAGAATAGGGCACAGTGGAACCAAAGCCCATTCCACGTAATGCCCACGACAGAGGGAACATAGTCACAAAGAGGACTAAAGCTTCTATTGTTTTTATGTCTACCTGGGCCACCTGCCTTAGGACCATGGTTGCCACTTACAGGATATATCAGCAGGTATCTCGTGGTACACAAATTTATCCTATAGTAGTTGTCTATGTTTTGTCACCTGGGAGGCTCTCCAGACTCCTCTTACTGTGTTGATCAGAAATGGGATATATATCTCATTACCTGAGGTGTCCAATGGTATCTCAGATATCAACTGGGGCTGGCAGATATAATGTAAAACCTATGGGATAATTGTGTCCTGAAAGAATAGTAAGGAAAGAAGAAGAGAAGCTGAAATGACAGCTTGTGTGTGGACATTTGAATCAAGCCAAAGATTACTGATGAATATAATGGAAACTTTGGCAGCTAGTTCACATCCAGAGGAACCTTGACAGGCTTGAGAGATGGGTCTGTGCAAACCTCATGAAGTTTAACAATGTCAGGTGTAAGGTCCCAAGCACAAATACAGGCTGGGTGGAGAATGGATTGAAAGCAGCCCTGATGAGAAGGATCTGGGGGTGTTGGTTGAGGAGAAGCTCAACATGCGCCAGTAATGTGTGCTTGCAGCCCAGAAATCCATTAACATCCTGGGATGCATCAAAGGAAGAGTGGCCAGCAGGCTGGGGCAGGTGATTCTTCCCCTCTGCTCTGCCCTCATGGGACCCCACCCAGAGTATTACATTCAGCTCTGGGGCCCCCAGCAAAAGAAGGACATGGACCTATTAGAATGAGTCCAGACGAGGGCCCCAAAGATGATCAAGGGGCTGGAGAACCTCTCCTCTGAAGACAGGCTGAAGGATTTATGGTTGTTCAGCCTGGAGAAAAAGCTTGGGGGTGACCTCTTTGCAGCTTTCTAAAGAGGGACTACAGGAAAGCTAGGGAGGGACTCTTTTTCAGGGAGTGTAGTGATAGGAGAAGGAGTAACGGATTTAAGCTAAAAGAGGGTAGTTTTAGGTAAGATATAAAGAAGAAATTATTGTGAGGGTGGTGAGGCACTGGAAGAGGTTGCCAAGAGAAGATGAGGATGCCCCATTCCTGGAAGAGTTCAAGGCCATATTGGATGGTGCTTTGAGCAACCTGATCTAGTAGAAGGTGTCCCTGCCCAGGGCAGGGGGGTTGGAATAAGATGATCTGTAAGGTCTCTTCCAACCAAAACCATTCTATGATTCTGTGATTGTGTGATGTATAGATGGACTTCTAGGCACCTAAATTTGTAATTAACTTGAACTAAATCCCACATACTTTGTCTGTTAGGGTCTGTTCATTTTTCTAAACAAAGTTATTGAGTGTCATTCAAAATTTTCTAGGTTATCTGGGAGATTCCTGGGGCTGGGAGATTGGGACTAGAAGCAATGGGAGACCTGCACCCAGCAGCTAAAAGACAGAGGGAATATTTCATGGCCTGTGTTTAGCTCATTGCCGATGTCAGTTTCACTTCATTTTGACTTCAGTGTTATTTCTAGATATTTTTAGGCATTTTATAGAATAAAGTATAAGAATATATAAAACAGATCTTAAGTATACTCTTGTGGACTAACCATGACTTGCCTGAGAAAAAAAATAAAGTGTTAAGGTGTCTTCTTCAGTTCTATATTCCTAACTAAAGAAACTGTTAATTGTTAGTCTAAATGTTTGTGTTTTAAAAACTGATTATATGGATCAACCATCAGTCCTTAGGATAGCATGTATACATGGCTACATCAACAGTATTACACATTGCAACAAACTAAGTCAGTCATTTTCAATAGCTTTCTCAATATTTTTCCTATCTGATCACTGCCTGCCTTTTGAAGTGTCAATTCTTCATGCCAAAAACCTATACTATAAATGGAAATGAATCCTGTTTCAACTTCCTGTGTGAGCACATATGTTTGTAAATGTTGTGAGGCATCAAGCCAATCCTGCAAAACAGCTTCAGAAAACTCAGAGGAACCATTATAGTAGTAGGGTACTGTTTCAGTCCAGAAGGGCTCTGGCCATGTTTCTTCAAGAAGCCTGAGAAAGATGGACAATGTAAGCAGGAGAATTGCTAAATAACGTATTAAGCCATCTGGTCCAAAGCTCGGTGATACATTTTATTTCAGCACCAAGCATTATATAGACATGATTAAAAATAATGACAGCAAACAGATGGTCACTCTTCATGGAATTACACTGAAGGTATTTGTGGATTTTTTCTTTGAATGTATCGCAACAAAATAATATATTCAACAATCATACAGTGTCTTAAAAAGTGAAGAAATTTTCATGATGTTCTAGTCAGGTTAATTAGTAAGTAGTTTTCACCTAAAAAGATGATGGAACTGAAACATAAATATGCTTCCAAATATTCTGGATACCAGATATTACATTTGCTTGAAATATGTGTAAAACACCAGTGTAATAAGGCACATTAATAGCATTTGCAAAGATTATCTTCCATGTTCAGAAATATAAACATATTGTTTAGCAGGGAGATATGCAGACATAAAAGCTTTAATCTCTAGAAAAGCTTGATCTGGAGAGAGCCCTAAGTTGTTTCCAGGGTGAATAATCTTTATAAATATGATTTTTTAAATAACGATGAAACACATACAACTAACAGTATACTCCCTCCTCCTCATGAGGGGAGCAGAGGGTCAGGTGCTGATCTCTGCTCTCTGGGGACAGTGACAGGATCTGAGGGAATGGCATGGAGCTGGGACAGGGGAGGGTAAGGCTGGGTGTTAGAAAAAGCTTCTTCACTGAGAGGGTGAACAGGCTCCCCAGGGCAGTGGTTACGGCACTGAGCTGCAGGAGTTTAAGAAGCATTTGGAAACTTCTTCCAGAAGTATGTTTTGATTTTTTGTGTGATCCTGTGTGGAACCTAGAACTGGACATGATGATCCTTGTAGGTCCCTTCAGCCCAGGGTACTCTATAATTCTGTGGTTCTGTGATTCTGTGAACAACGGGTTACTGGGAGGGACTCACAGAATCACAGAATTTTCTAGGTTGGAAGAGACCTCAAGGTCATCGAGTCCAACCTCCAACCTAACGCTAACAGCCCTCCACTAAACCATATCCCTAAGCTCTACATCTAAGTGTCTTTTGAAGACTTCCAGGGATGGTGACTCCACCACTTCCCTGGGCAGCCTGTTCCAATGCCTCACAACCCTTTCTGTAAAGAAGTTCTTCCTAACATCTAACCTAAAACTCCCCTGGCTCAACTTAAGCCCATTCCCACTCGTCCTGTCACTAGGCACGTGGGAGAACAGGCCAACCCCCACCTCGCTACAGCCTCCCTTGAGGTACCTAAAAAGAGCGATAAGGTCACCCCTGAGCCTCCTCTTCTCCAGGCTGAACAAGCCCAGCTCCCTCAGCCGCTCCTCGTAGGACTTGTTCTCCAGGCCCCTCACCAGCTTCGTCGCCCTTCTCTGGACCCGCTCAAGCACCTCGATGTCCTTCTTGTAGCGAGGGGCCCAAAACTGAACACAGTACTCCAGGTGCGGCCTCACCAGAGCTGAGTACAGGGGGACGATCACCTCCCTAGCCCTGCTGGTCACGCTGTTCCTAATACAAGCCAGGATGCCGTTGGCCTTCTTGGCCACCTGAGCACACTGCTGGCTCATATTCAGCCGACTGTCCACCATCACTCCCAGGTCCTTCTCTGCCTGGCAGCTTTCCAACCATTCCTCTCCCAGCCTGTAGCTCTGCTTGGGGTTATTGCGCCCCAGGTGCAGGACCCGGCACTTGGCCTTGTTAAACTTCATGCAGTTGACCTCAGCCCATCGGTCCAGCCTATCCAGATCCTCCTGCAGAGCTTTCCTACCCTCAAGCAGATCGACACACGCACCTAACTTGGTGTCATCTGCGAACTTACTGAGGGTGCACTCGATGCCCTCGTCCAGATCATCGATGAAGATATTAAAGAGGACCGGCCCCAGCACCGAGCCCTGGGGGACGCCACTAGTGACTGGCCTCCAACTGGACTTGGCTCCATTCACCACGACTCTTTGGGCCCGGCTATCCAGCCAGTTTCTAACCCAACGAAGCGTGCGCCAGTCCAAGCCAAGAGCAGCCAGTTTCTTGAGGAGAATGCTGTGGGAGACGGTGTCAAAAGCCTTGCTGAAGTCAAGGTAGACCACATCCACAGCCTTTCCCTCATCCACCCAGCGTGTCACTCTGTCATAGAAGGAGATCAGGTTCGTCAAGCATGACCTGCCTTTCATAAAGCCATGCTGACTGGGCCTGATCGCCTGCTTCCCCTTCAAGTGCTGCATGATGACTCTCAGGAGGATCTGCTCCATGAGCTTTCCTGGCACTGAGGTCAAACTGACAGGCCTGTAGTTTCCTGGGTCTGCCCTCCGGCCCTTCTTGTAGATGGGCGTCACGTTTGCTAGCCGCCAGTCGATTGGGACCTCCCCCGATAGCCAGGACTGTTGATAAATGATGGACAGCGGCTTGGCCAGCTCCTCTGCCAGTTCCCTCAGTACCCTTGGGTGGATCCCATCTGGCCCCATCGACTTGTGCACATCTAAGTGCCGTAGTAGGTCACCAACCAGTTCTTCATGGATAATGAGGGCCACATCCTGCTCCCCATCCCCTTCCACCAGCTCAGGGTACTGGGTATCCAGAGAACATCCGGTATTGCCGCTAAAGACTGAGGCAAAGAAGGCATTGAGCACCTCCGCCTTTTCCTCATCTCTTGTAACTAAGTTTCCCCCCGCATCCAGTAAAGGATGGAGATTCTCCTTAGTCCTCCTTTTTGTGTTGATGTATTTATAGAAACGTTTTTTGTTATCTTTAACGGCAGTAGCCAGATTGAGCTCCAGATGAGCTTTGGCCTTCCTAATTTTGTCCCTGCACAGCCTCGCTACTTCTTTAAAGTCCTCCTTAGTGGCCTGCCCACTTTTCCAAAGCTTATAAACCCTCTTTTTCCTCCTAAGATCAAGCCACAATTCTCTGTTGAGCCAGGCCGGTCTTCTTCCCCGCCAGCTCGTCTTTGGGCACGTGGGAACAGACCGTTCCTGCGCCATTAAGACTTCCCTCTTGAAGAGCGCCCAGCCTTCCTGGACCCCTCTGCCCTTCAGAACCGCCTCCCAAGGGACTCCACCAACCAGTGTCCTGAGCAGCTCAAAGTCAGCCCTCCGAAAGTCCAATACAGCGGTTTTACTGGTCCCCTTCCTGGCCTCGCCAAGAATAGTGAACTCCACCATTGCGTGGTCACTCTGCCCTAGACAGCTCCCGACGATCACGTCCTCCACCAGTCCTTCTCTGTTTGTGAAGAGAAGGTCTAGCGGGGCACCTCCCCTGGTAGGCTCACTAACCAGCTGCGTCAGGAAGCTATCTTCCACGCTCTCCAGAAACCTCCTAGACTGCTTTCTCAGGGCTGTGTTGTGCTTCCAGGATATGTCAGGGAAGTTGAAGTCCCCCACGAGTACAAGAGCTGATGATTTTGCAACCTCTGTCAGCTGCCTGTAGAATTCCTCATCCGTCTCCTCATCCTGGTTCGGCGGTCTATAGCAGACCCCGACCAGGACACTAGCCTTGTTGTCCCTGCCGATCCTAACCCAAAGGGACTCGACCTTGTCATTCCCAACCTCGAGTTCTACAACCTCGAAAGACTCTCTAATATAGAGAGCCACACCACCACCCCTTCTATGCTGCCTGTCCCTTCTATAGAGCTTATAGCCAGGCATTGCAGCACTCCAGTCATGAGACTGGTCCCACCACGTCTCCGTGATGGCAACCAAGTCGTAGCCTGCCTGCCGCACGATGGCTTCCAGCTCCTCCTGTTTGTTACCCATGCTGCGTGCATTGGTGTAGATGCACTTCAGCTGGGCCATTGCCTTATCCTCCGGCCTTGCCATTGTTCCCCCTGGAACAGCCCCAACAATCCTAGCCTCAGCCCCATCCCCCTTCCTACCTAGTTTAAAGCCCTCTCAATGAGCCCTGCCAGTTCCTGGCCCAGGATCCTTTTCCCCCTAAAAGATAGGGACCCGTCTGCGGCCATCAGGCCAGGTGCTGAGTAAAGTGCCCCATGATCGAAAAACCCAAGATTTCTGCGTTGGCACCAGTCCCGGAGCCACGTGTTTAACAGGTGGGCTTTCCGTGTCCTCTCTGAACTCCTCCCTGCCACCATAGGGATGGGCGAAAACACCACCTGCACTCCCGCTCCATCCACTAACTGACCCAGCCCCCTAAAGTCCCTTTTGATAGCCTTGAGGCTTCTCTCTTCGATGTTATCACTGCCCGCCTGGACTATCAAAAGGGGGTAATAGTCAGAGGGGCGTACCAGGTTAGGAAGCTTCCTGGCAACGTCCCTGACCCTGGCCCCAGGGAGACAGCAGACTTCCCTACGGGTAGGGTCCGGCCGACAAATAGGGCCCTCTGTTCCCCTAAGAATCGAGTCACCAACAACAATAACCCTCCTGTCTTTTTTGGTGGAGGCAGTCCTGAGGCGCGGAGTCGACCTCCTCGCTCCAGGCATCCTCCTGGGAACATTTGCTACCTCTTCCTCACACACCGGCCTCTCAATCTCTAGGGCCTCAAACCTGTTGTGTAAGGGCACCTGGGAAGGTGGGGCCGGAAGGGGAGAGCATCGCCTGCGATGTCGAGCAGGGACCTGTTTCCATTCCTCCTCAGCTCCCAGATCCCCTCCCTCTGCCCGACGGGGACAGGGCAGGGGGTCCGCCCCCATTTGGGGAGTCTCACCTCGGCACCTCCCCTTGAGGCCCTGCAGGGAGTTACTCCAGAAGTCTATCTCCCGCTCACACTCCCTGATGGCCCTCAACCTCTCCACCTCCTCCTTGAGCTCCGCCACCATGCGGACCAGGTCATCCACCTGCTCGCACCTCACGCACGCAGACTAATGAATAATCACATCACAAACATCAATCATACTCATGCCATGAGTATGTCTCTTCCCTTATTTCTCTACAGTGAGAAACAAGTCCTCATCACAAATTTCTCAGTCATGTTCAATCCTATGGTTTCAATTTCCTCCAATTGAAAAACTTACATTTTGTTTTTACTTCTGTGAACGATTTATAAGTTTTAAAATAAAACCTTCTCTCTGTGTATTTCAGTTGAATATTGTCACTTTTCTGTTAGGTTTGCTTATAGCAGTTTTTGCTGAGTACAAAATTGAGGTATCGTACTGTCAGCCAGTCTCTCTGAAACCCCACTGGGGCTGTGTGCAAGCAAAGAAAATGTGCAGTTTCTCCCCTTCCGATGTGTGTCCAGAGGAAAGATGGCAGTGTATGTGACAGCATCTGTAGTAATTCCATTAGTTCAAGGGACAGAGACCTGCCCTATACAGCTACGGATTCCACTTCTCTTGTTAGGTCCTCTTTGTAACAGAAAATAGACCTAATTTTCAGTTTGATTATGCGTTAAAAAAAAAAAAAAAAAGGTAATTATCAAAAGCCACGATCTCACAGTGTTGTTTTTACACTTTTTATATTCAACAATCAGAATACCAGAGCTGCAAAGTCAATCACTTAAATTATCAAATTTAGGGTACCTAATCAATGTTAAATATGACTCTCATTCAGTGTACCCTTTTGATATTCTATCACATTGTATTTTTCTAGTGGGTCCCTTACTTCATTGTCACAAAACTAGATAATGTCAAGACTAACTGAAGGAAATGTCTGGAAAAGTTCATTAAGCTTTGTCTATAAGACCTGTCCTGGTTTTGAGTGGGATAAGGTTAATTTTCTTTATAGTAGCTGGTATGGTGCTGCATTTTGGATTTAGGCTGAAAATTATGTTGATAATGCACCGATGGTTTAGTTGTTCTGAGCAGTGCTTGTACTGTGTCAGGGACATAGAATCACAGAATCACTAGGTTGGAAAAGACCTCCAAGATCATCTGGTCCAACCATCCCCCTACAACCAGTAAACCATGTCCCTAAGCACCATGTCCAACCTTTCCTTAAACACCCCCAGGGACAGTGACTCCACCACCTTCCTGGGCAACCTATTCCAATGCTTAACTACTCTTTCTGAGAAGAAATGTCTCCTAATTTCCAGCCTCCCCTGACTCAACTTGAGGCAATTCCCTCTAGTTCTATCACTAGTTATCTTTGAGAAGAGGCTGAACCCCAGCTCCCCGCAACTTTCTTTCAGGTAGTTTTAGGGAGCAATAAGGTCTCCTCTGAGCCTCCTCTTCTCCAGACTAAACAACCCCAGTTTCCTCAGTTGCTCCTCATAGGACTTGTGTTCCAGGCCCTTCAGCCTTCAGCTTTGTAGCCTTTCTCTGGACACGCTTCAAGGCCTCCATGTCTTTCCTGCAGTGAGAGGCCCAAAACTGAACTCAGTACTTGAGAAGTGGCCCCACCAGAGCTGACTACAGGGGGACAATCAATTCCCAGGTCCTGCTGGCTGGAAATGTGGTTGCTCTTATTACTCCATTATCACATGCCATATACTCTATCCATGCACACTACACTAGTGTGCATGTTTACATTGTGAATGTAATAATATTAATAAGTTTTAGAAATAGTTTAGCTCATTTTCTTTTATTTTTAATATTTTTCATGCCCTTCTACTTTGAGTCAGGTTGGCTTTTTTTTTTTTTTTTTTTTTTTTTACATGCCCTCCAGAGCATGGCATACAGAGGGAAAGGAAAATGATAGCTAATAAATTTTCGAAGCCTCTAAATTACTTTCTGTAAAATAGCTTTTCTATACATAATAATGTCACTGTTTTATGGCCTGATGTTGCCTGACCTTCCATTATGAGAAGTTGAGGCCCCTTTTCAATGGCATAAAGCTCACTTTTATAGCCTTATGTGATTGTAAGATATTGGCCCTTAAAAAAGTTACTTATGGGATAGAGAGAACTGCCTGTTCTGGGCCTCAGTATTGTTTGATGACATAGGAAGAGAAACAAAGGAAACATGATTTTGATAGTGTCTGAAAACAGATACTTCAGAAATACATTTACAAATAAATATAAAATTTTGACTCTAAAAGCCCTAACATATCACTGATTACCAAGGTTTTGCTCCTCTGTGTTGATTCATTACCATGGTTCTCCATGGGAATACAGTACTAGCTAGAGTAGAAGTCATTTAGAAACAATCTTAATAAATTTATTCCAACATGCATTGAGTTAATAAGGCTTTTAATTAAAAAACAACATAGAGTAAGAGAAGAGAAGACCATAACTGGGTAGTTTTAGAAAGTTATGCATATTCCTATGATTAAAATTACTCACAAATGAAATCATTATCAATAATCCAATCACTGGTGTTCCAAAATCCATGAAGTTAAAATATTGCTGTCCATCAGAAAAATGTCAGGTTCTTCTGCTTGTATTGTAAAGCAAAATTCATACATTTGTTGCATCTGATAGATACATTTCTGTGTAGTCATCAATTTCTTCAAAATATTTTTGTAAAAAAAAGTGGAAATGTTCAATTTTGGATGACTGTTTCTTTGTTGCTTTTGAATGTATTTACCACCTGTGGTTATTAACCCTCAGCATTAATGAATTCAGGACTGCAAACACCTGCCACTGCTTCTAGTTTAGTCCCTTACTAGTCTCAAAGTTTATGGTGTTGGAAAGGGAATTTCATCTTTCACTGCAGAAATTATGTACATATTTTATATGGTCAAAAATATGGGGATCCCATACCCTTATTGGATTTCTTCCTGAAGTTTTTAAACCTTATATTTGTGTTCACAGTTTGGAGCAGATGATGAATAAATATGAAGTGGGTAAGATGCAAAAAAGGACTAGAGACTTTAGCAATTTCTTTTATTGGGTATCTCATTTGCAACTATAAAATTTGTACTGCGCTCCTGAACCATATTAAGATTCAAGGAGTTCACATTTACCATATCTGTGTGGGAAAGAGTTGATATTTGAACACTCTCTGCATTTTGGATTTTTGGAACACAGGTTTCCAAACTCAGTGACATTAGAGTGAATCTTTTCATATGGTTACTTTAGCCTGAAAATCTTTTTCTGCTTACTAAAATCTTTCTGGAGCTGCATTTTATCTGCAGTAAATCATCATGGAAGATCAAAATATAAAATATTGAGTCTCAGAGGTTTTAGATATATTAACATTCCAATAGGATGCTAAAGATCTATTTTTTTTTTTTTTTTTTTAGGTAAGAACTTGATGTAACTTGACCTTATAATAAGAAAATGGGATTTTTCTACTCAGGATTTTCAAATGCAGTATCTGCAGATGTGGGGAGGGAGACATCTTAAAATAACTAGATTTTCAGTTGTGGTAAGGAACATATATTAAAGTTAAGTTTTTATTTTAGGAAATAAAAATTAAGTACTCCTGCTGTCGTCTTCTCTTCTATGCTCACATAAGCATTGCATTAGGCTCTTCGTTGGGAAACATTGCAGAGGAATGAACATTTTGTGAAAGAATGCCAGTTCAGTTAATTTAAGATTAATAGGAATTTCAGCTGAAGTGGTCCAGAAGTCTTGAAACAGTTGTTTATTTGTTTATTTATTTATTTATTATGATTACTATTCTCATGATTACTGTTCTGTTTGCTATTTCTGCATTGCTATTCTGTTTTATTCTGTTTATTTTATTTATTATTATTATTATTATTACTATTATTATTACTATATTTATAACTATTTTTTATCCAGTATGAGTATTTTAATATTTTCTGGATGTTTTCAGATTTAGATCTTAGGTTATTATGCAGATGCAGATTTTGATAAATATATATAAAAAAAAGAATTTTAATAAATACACAACAATGAATTGGGTGGAAATACTACAGACACAGGAGTTGGGAAAACAGCAGGAGCAATAGTGATTCTCTGATTTCAGCCTACCCAGAGAATAATCTTCATGCAGACAGAGAAAAAGAAAAGCAGAGAAAAGTGACAGATACACTAGAAGGTTATTGCTATGGCAGGCATATGATATAAGGCATATGACACAAAATGATATAAGACAATATTGATAAGAATTCAAAAGCTTGTTTTAAATGTTCAACTAGCTCAAAAGCACTCCAAAGCCTTTGGAAAGTAAAAAACGTGTATGTGTTGCCTTATTTTATTTATTTTTTTTTTCAACCACTGTCACAAGGGCAAGCATAGCTGACTCTCAGGGTCATGGTAAATTGATTTTGTGTTGTACACTTAAAAGGAGATTTCTAAAGTTTTGTTTTATTATTATTTGCTCTGAAATATTTAAATTTTTATTATTGATTTTTTTTTTTTTTTTTTTTTTTTTGTGAGATGCTTGAGGAACAAATTGCATAATTTCCATGGGGCAAAAATATATTCCTGAAAATAATAACTGTGAGCATTTTGGTGTTGTATACCAAATTTAAACTAAACCCAACGAAAGAGAAATAATGCACCAGAAAAGAACTGTAGAACTGTAATGACTATTTTTTTTTTTTTTTTTTTTTTAACATTGATCTGCTACTTGAAAGGGCATAACCCTAATAGAGGAGGTGAGCATTGGAGGGCAGAGAGCTAATCATGGGATTAATATAGATTTCATTGATAATCCTTCTTTTGTTTATATGCTTTTATCCACTGTTAGTTTGGAAATGGGACAAATCCCCTTTTAATTCTTGTTATTAATGAAGATTTGTCTGAAGGCTTTATTGTGCCTTGTGTGAAAGCCCTGTGCTTGGGAAATGCATAAATACACCACTGCAGCTGGAGGACTCAGAGGTATTATTCCTCAGGGACTTTCAGTGCCATCTTAAGTTCATGATATGTGCAGTGGAAGCACATCTGTTTATACATCATGTCACATTGCAGTCTGTTCTGCTATGAATATATAGCCATAGCTGGCTGTGGGGAGCTGTTCTGGACACCAGTCTCATGCTGCCATCCATCCTGGCTCCCGGTCAGTGTCACATAGTTATGCTGAGCTTCACTAAACTACTCTGAAGACTGTGTAAATCCTGACCAGGCATACCTACACTCTAGTACTGGAATGATTTCAACCCCTACACAGGACACTTAACATTAGTCCTAGCCCCTTTCTGACCATTTAACTTTTTGGTTTGTAGTTAACATGGTAATGCCTGAACTTAGAAGGATAGCTTTTGTGAATGGCACAGGGAAAGGGTGTATTATGTATGCGTTGATTCCACCAGAGTTGACCATTGCAACTTTGTGCTTTCTTGGCCAGAGCTAAAATGCTAAAGTGCCTTCTTCCAAATGCTAAACCAAACCAAACCTCAGCTGACAAGCACAGAAAGTACTTGACAAGTACAGAAAGCTTAATGACTGGAAGCACCTGATTCAAGGACCTATGCACCACTTCTATATGTAGAACTTCTTAGAAGGCACTTTCAAGCTTGCTTTTTTTTTTTTTTTTTTTTTTTTTTTGGCTAATGGACAACTCTCTAGACTGTACTTTTCGAAAATGCTTTCCTCTCTTTGCTGAGTGTACAGATGCTGAGGTCTTAGCTTGAAGGTCTGTCACCCTTTTGATTTAATGTGCCTTAAATTTTAGTGCTGTGTAAGAAAGACAGCTGATATAAGCAGCATGGCCTTTGTTCTTTGTTCATTATTGACAGTACCAGCATGGGATTGTTTGTCTGAAATTTCTGTCTCTGAATCCTAACCAGTTCATCTTGAAGGCTATGTTATAATCAAATGTTTTATTATCTTTGTTTCTGTTGATGTTATATCAGATAATATGCTGTTGGGAGTTTGTGTCTGACCAATGTACAACACTAATAAATAGACTATCTACCTTTCCCTTTGGTTTGACTGAGCATTGTGGAGTGTGCAGGCTGAGATACAAAAAGAAAGTGGAAGGAAAAAAAATCCAACAAAATATTCACCAGATTATAGCAAGAATGAATCGAATTAGGAGGGAGAGAATCCTTACAAATGTTTTCTTCATGAAATTACTTTATTCACTGCATGAAAATTAAAGAATCCCTGGACCCAAGCCCCTTTAATACCCCAAACAAGGCTCTTGCCACCACAGGAAGACGATTTTCTCCATAGCAACCAAAACAAATGATGAATATTACGTTAGCAGTGACAAAGAATAAAAGGTGCATCTAAAATTAATTTGTCTTGGGATCAGACACTTGAGATGAGAGAACTGGTCTATAAAGTCCCCCAGAGGAGCTAGTAAAAGGAAAACAAAATAAGTCCCTTGTTGAGTTATCAAGGGAGTTGTGTTTGTAGTGTATAAATTTGCTTCTCTTTTTTAAGAAAGAAGAATATTGTCAACATGTCCATATTTACATGGATACTCCCTTAACTCTCCCCTATAAATATAAGCCTTGACAAAGAAGGTTTGGCAATAACTGCCTGAAAAAAGTTACCTCTTAATCTTCCTCATTGTGCAGAATAATCTGTTCTTTATTGTGTTAATTAATTTGGGATGAATGATTTTCATCCTATGAACTCTCCTGACTGAAAAATGAAACCGCAGAATTTTCTTATAGAAACATTACAGTAAAATAAAGAAAAAAAAAAGTATTAGGATGCAGATCTGGAAATATACAGTTTCCATTAACTTTAGAAAATAAGGAAACATACACCCATACTTATAATTATAATAATAATATTATTATAATAATATAAGTATAATAATATAATTATAATAATATAATAATTATAATACTTATAATTACTAGCAAAATACATTAAAATATGGAATAAGTCACAACAATGGTGTGATTTCTGCATAACAGATAATCTATATATTTGTCCATTTGCACCCAACACCAGTATCATATTTTTCCTCAGAATCCTTTTCTGGACAGCTTTTTACTGTTGCAGGATACACTGATGTAAAAAAAAATGCACTGTGTATGTTTTATTTTGTAAGCATGCTTTGGTTTATCCTACAGGATCTATGGAATCCTACCATACTCCTAACAGGAATGCCCTAAATCACTGGTATTTAGGAAGACCTAGCTAAGACATGATCAGACATGAACCCTGTTCCTTATACTACAACCTAAGCATCTGCTATTGGCCACAGAGAGTATTAGGTAAGGCGAACCTTTGATGTGTTAGGGCATTTGCCATGTTTTTACAGTAAACATACATAATGGCCAGATTTTCAAAATAGTTTGAACATGGCAGCTCCTCCTGCAACACCTAAATAGGTAAATTTTCAAAAAGCTTTTTCTCAGGTAGAACTGCTGTGTATTGAAACTCTCAAAAATCTTTTTTTTTTTTTTTTTTTTTTTTTGGTAATAAATTTTACTTTGTGTGTTATGAAAAGTAAAATATATTTTAAAAATATAGTTTTTCTTCTTACTACCAGCCTCTCAAATGTGGCTAATATCAGCAAGGTTGTAAAGAGAAGACTCTGAGCCATTAGTAAAACACAGTAAAGAGTCTGAAAAAATATAGGCAGGGAAGAATTGCCATTATTGAGATTCAATAATACTTTCTATATATTTCAGCATTTACTATGAGCTAACACCTTTCTATATTAGAGTACAAAGGAAAAAAAATGTAGAGAATTTTTATCCATCTGCTTTCCACAGCTGACCACATTCTCTTAAACATTAAAAAATAAGAAAGTTAAAGAGGATTTCTTGCCATTTGATTATTACCAGTTGTTAAATGATGAAAAGATATTACAGCCAGCTTTAAGATGTCCCCAAAGAGAAGAGACTGTGCTTAGTACATTTTTTCCTTTTGTTCAGCTATTAAAAATATTAGAGAAAAATACCATATTAGAAATATTTTGAAATAGTGGCCTGTGGGCTAAAATTGAATGTAGAGTGCTGTCTTCTGAAAGAATTCAGTACAGCTCCTTTGAGCTGTAGATTCTCATCCTCTTTCCTAAATGTCTCAGGTGAATCTGAGATTTAGATGCCAGTACTTTTGTCTTCGTTCATTAAATTTCATCAAAGGAAATACATTTGTTTAAAATAAAGTCCTGCTATCACTTTAGCAATTGTTTTCATGAAGAGGGGACTTTGTAATTGCAGCTGGAATGCATAATTCCATGAGATAATCTTTTTCACATGCAATTTAAAGTTTAGACATCTAGGCTATATTTATCAGAACATTCATCATAATTAAGGAAACAGGGCAGTCTGACTGGTGCATAATACTCTGTGTCTTTTGCTAGTACGCTGTATGGCCCCAAAACCATGTGAACACATGTGAAATGCCTGTTACTAACTCCCTAGTATCCTCTAGTTCCTGAACTTTGCCCAAGAACTGTTTGGGAAAAAGGTAATTGGCATTGCCAAAAACCATGCTGGGCAATGTCTGAGCAGGTTAATAACACAGACAGTTTAATTCCAGTGCCCAGAAGGGTTCCTGAGCATTGTTTTATTAATTAGTGTGTACCTATCTGTGTCTTACAACGGGAAGAATCCTGCCCCCCATGGAAATTCCTGTCTTTCTATACTCGTTATTGAATAAGTGACCAGTTAGGACCAGTTGCCTGTATTTCAGATGTCTGTATTTAAGGAATCTGAATATTATTTCTACAGATATTCATTGTGTTTGAAATGTTTTCTTAGGATGCTATCTTGTCCTTCTTTAACACAGAAGATCCACACAGGATCTCAAAAAGAACAAGAATCCTTTAGATGAACTGATGTAAAAACTTCCATGGACCAACCAGGGAACTTCAAAAGGAAGCAAAGTATATGTAGTAAGAGAAAATAAACGAAGGAAAATTCTTAAACCTATATGTTTATTTACTGAATAAAAACAGAAACTTAAAAAACAATCTGGGATATTATGTTTCATGTTAGTAACTGTAATGTAAATATAATTCAAGTGCTTTAGAAAGCATGACTACTTAAAGAATCAGATCCTGAAGAATTTTAGAAGCCTTAGAAGTTGCTGGTAAGAAATAATCCCCTGCATTATTAACACAGCTAGGTATTTTTATAATGCTACAGCTCTGTTGTTCAATGTGAGCTAATAAATATTGGAAAAAAAATTGAAAATAAAATATAAAACAGTGAAAGCCAAATTCAATATTGTGAATAGAGATGAAAGGAAAGATTCAGAACATGGAGATATTTTTATGCTAAGAAAGGGTTAAAATATGAAGATATAACAAAACATAACAAACAAAAGAGAAAAATTAGAGATCTTGCACAGAATTAATGTATTTCATAAAAAGACAAATGAACAAGTGGAATAAATTATCAGTAAAGTCAATTGAAATAAAGACTATAAATAAAATATGGAATATAAAGTATAAATGAGGTTGGAAGACTTAGATTTATTTCCTGAGATAGAGGAAAGTGAATGATCATAGGGGGAAAAGTAGGAAGGTGAAACCAATATATTAAAAATGGAAGGTTGCACGTGCATTCATAAAGTTATTCTTCAAACTTCATTGAAGTAATTATTAAAGATAATTCATACTATATAATTAATAAACAGTAGTCAAGATGACTTTTTTATTATTATGATTTTATTTGTAATTTTGGAAAACCCTTGACAAAATGGAAAATGGTCAAGGAAGGTAGCAGCACAAATAATGAGTATTATGTATAAGCAAGTACGTAGTACTTTACCCAGAGAAGTTACAATGTAAATATTTAAAGAGAACAGATGAATGTGAGGACTCCCAATGTAAAATAAAATAGGAATAATAAATACCCTGCAAGTTTGAAAGGTCAAAAGTCTCTCAGACACAGATTAAATTTTCATGGGGTTTTCTGTAGAAATATGACTGTGTTCCCCTAGCACAAACATGACCTCAACTAATTTATGTTCTAAATAGAATAAAAGAAATAAAAAATAGGATTTTTATTGTTTTAAAGTAGAAATAAGTAACTAAAAATCTTCAATAAAGAGCAAGGAATTCCTGTAACTTAATGACTGTATTTTTTTTTATTCAATTCCTCTTGCATGCTCAATGGCACAACCATTAAGAGTCAAAAGATTTACTGTGAAACATCTACAAATGTTTGTTAGTTAACCACATTCTTAGTTTTTTATAATTATTTTTGCAGTTAAATAAAGCAACAGGACTATATAAGTATTCATATTCAACATCAACAAAAAAGGAGAAAACAGGGACCCAAACCTGAAATAAGCTGTCTTTAGTGGGACTCTGTTCTGAATCCTGGTAACGTTAATACCTTCAGCTATATGTTACAGAAGACAAAGAATTTCACTTTTGCAGCCAGTGCTACAATACTAAGACATCAAGAACACTAAGCTCAGCCAAACCTTTTAAAGCTGATGTTCTTTAGCTCAGTGTTTTGACAATGGCTTTCTCAAGGCCATTTCCCTTTTAATGTTAATTTATTTGCAGTTTTTATCTCCATAGGAAGAGTCAATGCCATTTAATACTCAAACCTCCTGGAGGGGAAACAGCAGAAGCTGGGTTAGGTAAAGTCCAATATGAACTTTCAATCAAAATAACATGAAAGTATACAGAGACCCTGAATTTGTTTATACCTCCCCACAACCCATAGCCTACAGTGTGATGGATACATTTCTCTGGCCACCTTTTCCTCAAAAAAAAAAAAAAAAAAAGAGATATAACAGTCTAATGTCTTGCTTACTCTTGTGTACTCCTGTATTTTTATTTACCCATGCTACTATTGCTGCCTGCTTCCCTGCCTGCCTGCCTAGGAGGAGCATCAAAGCAGCTGGGAGGCATGTCTATTCTTGTAAATGTGAGTGGCGCAGGAAGGAACACTGGGATAACTCTCCAAGAAGGGACCTCAGCTGGGATTTCTTTGTCTTAGCTGTAACATATCTCTGTGGTTTTGATGGGAGTCCATCATATGCAGGAAGGACCACAGATGTGAAAGGTCTGACTAGAGCTCACAGGAGGCACTCCAGAACTGGGATCTGGTCTAGTGGCATTGAACTGGTAGTGTTTTGGCATCGGTTTTCATTATCACTTAAGTAGAATGCTTCAAATACCTGAGGCAATATAAATGGAAATACTTGCAAAGGATAACTTGAAGTTAAGTGAGATTATAAATTTTGAATTAGGAGCCTAAACACAGGCACCTACTGCCATCCATTCCCCACGTATTCAAGACAGAAGGATATAACATGCAGGACATTTGCTGCTTCATGGAATTAGTCATTGTACTGGGTCTGGCAGGGGTGGAGTTAACAGTAAGAGACCTGCTGCTCCACCTGGACAATCAAAAGTCCATGAGGCCAGATGAGATCCAAACAAGAGTACTGAGGGAGATGGCAGATGTGATTGCTGGGCTGCTTGCCATCATCTATCAGCGGTCATGGCCATTGGGAGAGGTCCTGGATGACTGGAGACTTGCTCATGTGATACCTATCTATAAGAGGGGTTGTAACGAGGACCAGGGAAGTACAGGACTGTCAGCCTGACCTCGGTGCCAGGAAAGGTGATGGAACAGGTCATCTTGAATGTAATCACATGGCATATGAGGGACAACTGGAAGTTCAGGCCCAGTCAGCATGGATTCATGAAAGGCAAGTCCTGCCTGAACAACCTCATCTTCTTCTGTGACCAGGTAACCCACCTGGTGGATGAAGGAAAGGTTGTTGATGTAGTCTACCTAGAGTTCAGCAACGCCTTTGACATGGTCTCCCACAGTAGTCTCCTGGAGAAGCTGGCAGCCTGTGGCTTGGACAAGTACACTCTGTGTACCTGTCTTTGACACTTTGACAGGTACTCTGTGTACACTCTTTTGCTGGGTTAAAAACTGGCTGGATGCCTGGGCCAGAGAATAGTGGTAAATGGAGTGAAATCCAGCTGGTGACCAGTCACTAGTGGTGTTCCCCAGGGTGTGATGTATGGGACAGTGCCATAAAATGTTACAGGGTTGGGGCGGAGTGTCTTGAAAGCTGTACAGAGGAGAAGGATCTGGGGTTGCTGGATGATGATTGCCTGAACACGAGCTGGCGGTGTGCCTAGGTGGCCAAGAAGGCCAGTGGCATCCTGGTTTGTATCAGCAATAGTGTAGCCAGCAGGACCAGGGAGGTGATCATTCTCCTACACTCAGCTCTGGTGAGGCTGCACCTCAAGTACTGTGTCCAGTTTTGGATCCCTCACTATAAGAAGGACATCAAGTCCCTGGAATGTGTCCAGAGAAGGGCTGTGAAGCTGGTGAAGAGCCCAGAACACAAATCCTATGAGGAGCGACTGAGGAAATTGGAGTTGTTTAGTCTGGAGAAGAGGAGGCTCAGGGGAGACCTCCCTCAAACTACCTGAAAGGAAGCTCTGGGGAGCTGGGGGTTAGCCTCTTCTTGCACGTAACTAGCAATAAGACTAAAAGAAATGGCCTCGAGTTACATCAGGGAAGATTTAGGTTGGAAATTAGGAGACATTTCTTCTCAGAAGGAGCATTCAATCATTGGAATGGGTTGCCCAGGAAGGTGGTGGAGTCACTGGGCCTGGGGGTGTTTAAGGAAATGTTAGACTTGATGCTTAGGGACATGGTTTAGTGGGTGATATTGGTGGTAGGGGGATGGTTGCATCAGATGATCTTGGAGGTCTTTTACAAACTTAATGATTCTATAATGCTATGAAATTTCCCTGCAGTGGCATGTAAAGTGCTGTGTTTTGTACTTGTAGCCAGAATAGCATTGGTATTGCACCAGCGTTTTGTCTATTGCTTAGCAATACTGACACAGCATCAAGACTCTCCAACTACCCCACTAAGCCTGGTGGGCAAGAGGTGGGGAGGGGACATCACCAGTGCAGCTGACCTAAACCAATGGATATTCTATGCCATATAATGTCACACTCAGCAATTGAAGGTGGGAAACAGGAAGGAGAAGGTGGCTCTCATTATGATGTCTGTCCCCCAAAACAACCACTACACATATTGCGGCCCCGCTTCCCAGAACGTTGGTCACTGATGGGAAGTAGAGAATATTTTTTTTTCTCTCTCTTTGCTTCCATGTAGTCTTAGCTAGTTTTTCCCTTTCTTTTCCCTTTAATTAAATTATCCTTATCTCAACCCAAGAGTCTTTCTTTCCCATCATAGGTGGAGAGAAATATGCAATTATAGCAGGAGGCAATTCTGATTCATGTTTCCATACAATGTCTATAACAGGAAATCTAGCAGATCTAGCAGATCTAGCTAAAATGTAAATATTTACTTTTTACCACTTCAATGTAATGCAAAAGTCCATATGAGTTTGGTGTAAGGAGGGCCCGTTTACAGATCTTTATCTCTGCTCAGAGGCTCATCCAGTGTTTACCTCCTTAACACTGCTGCAACTGAGGCAAAACCTTTGTTTGTTCCTGGACAGGAAACCCACGAAGATCTATATATTCATGATGAATATATTTACATTGCTTGAAGGGTGTGTTGTAGAAGAATCTGTATTCTCTATGCTAATCGCACTCTTGTCATGCTCACTAATCCTTTGTTTCAGTGCCCCAGAAGTCTTTCCTATGCAAATCAATTCACAGGGGCACTTTAACATGTAAATCGCAATCTGCCTCACATGTGAAGAATTGATGGATTTTAAATTCCTTGTCTGGGGGAAGTAATGAATTGTACTTATTTAATATATACTACCACACTAGGTGCATCTCCAGTACTTAGTGGCATTACTATACTAAGACTAGTACTGCATTCACAGTTTTAAGCATATAAAAATAAAGAAGCAAAAATCTATGATAAATATAATTATTTTCTTCTTTTGTGTGCCAAAGGTAGTAATCCTGATAACACACTCAGTGGTCTAGTATCTTGGCTGAGAATATGATATTGTTCTTTCATTATGGAGTGGATGTTAGCTCCTGTGGGAAAAGGTTGCTGAATATTTGTAAGCAGATACAAGACATTTTATACCAAAAAAGAAAGAATAAAAAATTTGTCTAGTAAAAAAAAAAAAAAAAAAAAAAAAAAAAGAGCCAAATGAAAATGTGATATCTGTGGAAACAAACATACAAGAAGAGTTGGACAAGCTAAGTGGGACAAAATTAGGTACAGGAATACATGTGAAGTTTAAACACAGAGATTACAGATTCTGAATAATACACATCTTATTTTGTAAAAGGAATTAGTAAAATGATATTACCCAACATTTATTTTGAAAATTCAGGCAGACTGTAGTATAAGGTAGGGGGTTGCAAGGGATTTGGAAAAAGCAATTGTTATTCAAACTGATAAAAAGAAATTATAAAGTCCTGATGACTGTATTTACCAGAGAAATGTCACAGACAAGTAATCTGATGCATGTAGTTGTATCAATATGGAAGAATTCATATACTATTCCAGAAAGAATAGGCTGTGTTTTTTACCATGTAAATTGAGGGTTTGGTTTGGTTTGGTTTAAGAAGAAAACTGTGAAAAATGACCTCAAGAAACACATAATCAAATAGTATAATTCTGCAAACATTTTTCTAACCATGTAATTTTCAGCATAGTGTACTGACTTCTCCATGCTGCACCAATGAATGAAAATCATACAAATGGTTGAGTGGATTATTTACATGTGCATCATGCAGATTTACATGCATAGAGAAAGTCTCTATGCGTCTTTTAATAAAAAAGTTAAGTTTGATACATTCATTTCCTCCTAAATTTGGTCTTTATTCTATTCACAGCATCTGTTTACACAAAAGAATGACATATGACAAAGAGATTTTTTAAAAATGTGACAGGTTTAGGTGTTTTTAGTTGGTAGTAAAGGACATATTATGTAGACTTATTTTTAGTTATTGCAATACAATGCAGCTATGTAGGCACATTTAACAGTGCAAAATTGCAAGATAACTTCATTCAGCACTCCAGCTAAACTCCCTTTTAAAATGGGCCTATAAAAATCAACAACTTGTCTTTTCAGAAGTCTTTCTTAAAGGTAAATACAATAAAAAAAAATAAAATAAAATTGTGCACAGCTGTTTAGGAGATCAGAAAACAACTTATGAGTAAAAAGAATGTGACCTGGTGTGCTTGGCAAGCCAAAAGAATGAAAAATATATGTACCAATTTCTGAGAATCTCTATTTTCAAACCAGCTTAATGGAAATTAATTTCAGCTAAAACTAAAATGCAAAACAGCTTTGGAATTACATAAGTACACATATATGCCCTTCTCCTCTTCCCCCACCCTCCACCCTGATCCCAAACATACACTGTAATATGGATATAGTCCCCTCCATCTGTTACTGATACAGAAGCAAAAATGACATATTTAATTTTCAGTCTCATCAGGTTAAGAAAACCACACAAAGTTATGCAGAAACATTTTAAAGGACAAACATTTCCTTCATGATCAGTTGTAAGAAATAATTATTTCAAGACATGATTAAGATCAAATATTAATGGTCTATTGGATGAATCTTTCCTGAGAAGTACCTTTTTTTTTCATTTTTTTGAAAGAAACTCCAGTATGCCAGCCACAGTCTCAATCATAATGAAGGTCTACATTGCTTACTAAAAGTAAGTGAAGAAGCAAATGTTTGAGTAGCCACACCAATTAGTTGTTATTTCACTCCTTGTCTTTGTTTTAGACTCTTCCAGCTGGCTCTGTCTTACAAGGGAAAAAGTAATATCTGCATAGCTGGGTAGGCAGTGTAAATAAGTCTTGCAGGCCAGGTCATGGTTTCTTGCCCTGACATACCCATAAATATTTACATTCTAGATGTCTGCATTTGTTCAAAATAATCCCACCTAAGGTCTTTCTTTGTGTGTATAGTATCTTGGGTAACAGAATAGTATTAAAGTTGCTTAGCTTCCCAAAGCAGGAAAAACAAACAAACAAACAACAACAGCAAACAGCAACAACAACAACAAAAACAAAACAGTTCACTCAGTTCAGTCTTTAGGGAAAGAAAAAAAAAAAAAGAAAAAAAAAAAAGTGATATCCTTAACTCTTATAGCACAGAACACAGTTGGCAACACTTACTTTCTGGATGGAGCCTAGCTTAAAATATGACATTCATTACAAAGTAGACCTATCTTCATGTCAGTAATTGCAGGCATGGGGAAAAACAACAACAACAAAAACAACAAAATAGAGAAAGATTGAGAGATTGTATTAAAGCAGATGTTTAGTGGTGTAGAGTGGTTGTTGTCAGTGTAACGTGTGATAAGAAAATAACCTGGAAAAATGACTGTTAGAGTACAAATAAATTCACGTTTGCTGAATTTTGGCTGCTTCTGCTCTTTTGACTGCTTCATAACATTTTACCCCCTCTTTCATGTAGCAGTTTGTATATAGATGTAATTAGAGAACAAAATGCATAGAATTTTTCAAATAAACAGCTTTAAGATAAGTACAGCATCCAGCAGAAATGTAAGCTTTGGTGATGCCATAGTTTGAAATGTTTGAGAACCACTAGCTACAGGTAATAATCTTAATTACATACCATTTAATGTGCCACCCAATTTTTGTGATGTATTTTATTTTTAAAAATTTATTTGCACAGCATTGTTCCTGTGATGATCAATTTAATTTTTCTAGATGTTGCTTAAGAGCACAATAAGAAGATATTTTGTCACCTTTTCCCTGATACTCATGCCAAAGTCATAATGTTAGTTTTAGTAAACCAATGTTTTTCTACAGTTTAGTGATTTCACTTCTGCTGTAAGACAAAGCTGCACAAGATTTGTTAATCCATCTAAGAATATTTTTTTTTGCCTTCCATTGAAGTTATTCAGAGTTTAATTTGATTAAGGTACCAGTTTTGTGTTAAATCCATCATGACTTCTCTGAAAATATGTCTATTTTCAATTTTCTTTCAGAAGTGCTCACACTCCTAAGTCTCCAAAATGAGAGTGAAAAATACAAAAACAATAGTGAATTATTGTTCCACCAACTTTTTGCCTAAAGAAAAACCTGAAAGAAATGCTATGGCTTTTAAGTGTTTAAAGGATCGTTTGTGGGTCAATCGTAGCATATGAAGAAGTGGTGATAGTAAGAAGAAGTGACCTTTATTCATGGTCTTTAAATGTTTTTGATATATTTTTTAAGATAAGTCTAACTATTTCAGTGATCTAGTGGGAATTTTTTGTTTTATTTTTGTTTTCTAGTGTTTGAAGGTTTAGATGAGATAAGGTCAATAAGAGACTTGTTCTGACTCTTTACTCCTTCGTTTCTGCTGATACTAGCAGTATTGAGACTTCTTCCCTTCATAGAAAATAGTCTATTTTTTTTTTATTTTTTTTTTAAGATGACAATATAACGTGCACAAAATTTTTGAGTCAGTTTCTCATGTTTACACCTTGAAAAGAATATGCTGCATACTATAAATATATGAGATATAAATGCTGCTAATATAAATATATCAGCAGCATCTTACCAAGGGATAGTCCAGTTACTTTTTTCTACTCTTCAGATTCATTCTGTTTGTGTTTGCTTGTATATATAACCTGGGAGTTATTAAACGGAAGCAGAGTGTAAGAAGAAAAGTTTGGTTTTATTGTCACAACTTTGATACTTATTCATCAGTCAACAGAGTTTGCCTGCCTTTGGTTTTATTTTGTTGTGCATCTACAAATCTTTGAACAATAGTATACATTTGTGCACATTTACTTATATTATGTATATTTTAGTAAGGGGATTATTTTGTCTGGGCAGGCCTGAGGACACCTGCTTGCTAACATGAAAATGTCTCTGAACCTCTTTGCTGCCAGCATGGAGTTAGAGTGTATTTCTATGGAAATGAGCTCCTTACTATTTATATTTGCCAGTTCTCAAATGATTCATTAATAGTATCACCTTATGTAGCTTGGCACAACTATACCTTCATGTGTGAGCAAAGTGCTATTGCATCAATAAAAACAGCAAAAATGTTGTTCATTATACTTTAACAAATGAGGAATTTAAAATCCATCAGATTGTCATGTGTGAGACAATAACGTGATTTACATATTAAAATGCCCCTGTGGGTGGATTACCATAGAAAAAATCATTACATAGTAGAGCTGTTTTTCCCCTTCATCAAAATCTCTTTTTAAATGCTCTTAGAGAAACAAGTGAAGTGAAAACTGTCTTGATTATATATCTCATTTCATTTCTCTTGTCTTTAAAAATCAGAGAAGTTGAAGAGCCCAATAAAAAACAGCTTAAGAAATAAGACCCCCAAAAATACCCTCCCCTCAAAAACAAACAAACAAACAAAAAAACCCCACCCAACAACAACAACAAAAATGACAGTTTTGGAAAGAGGAAGGAAAAAGTGGAGCAGAGGGTGAGAAAAGCACTGAGTAGCAGAATGTGAGGTGAGCTTGCACTTGCACAAGCAGAATAGGACTTAAGAAAATGTCAGATACAAAAGAGGAATGATTATTCCATGATCTACTCCTGTCACACAGACAATAGCCAGGAACCAATTTATCCTAAAAACTAGTTAATTCTACAAAAACATTTTTCTTTTTCACAAATATATTAACAGTACAATAATGGCATGCTTGTATGGTTAGAGAAAAGAATATAGCATACGCAAGTAAAGAGCATGACTGAAGGAAGATATGAGTGTAGCATTCATTCACACACCTGGAATTTTTTGCTCCTGTTTCCACAGAGTATTTTTGCATGATGGATAAATCCTAACAATGAGAGTTGCTGGAGTCAGAATCTGTATGTGTAAAACATAATCACATAGAAGAGCATATGTATGCAAATTTACACTGTTGTGAAAAAGCATTCATAAGGGGGTTCTTACACACAAAGTTTCTTGTCTCTTTGACACGAAGGGTGTGAAAAGGATGGAGATGGTCTATTTTCAGTTGTGCCCAGTGACAAGATGAGAAGCAAAGGACACAAACTGAAGCACAGGAAGTTCTGGTTGAATATGAGGGGACACTTCGCTGTGAGGGTGACAGAGCACTGGAACAGGTTGCCCAGAGAGGCTGTGGAGTCTCTTTCTCCAGAGATATTCAAAACCTGACTGGATGCCACCCTGCACAATGTGCCCTATGTGATCCTGCTCGGCAGGACTAGATGATCCCTTCCAAACTCAGCCATTCTGTGATTCTGTGATTATATACAAGTATTGCTTTTTCCATGATTTAAGTCTGCTTCCTCTAATGGAACAATGCAATGAGGCTTTGTAGCACAGGATCAGCTTGAACAATTCCCTAATCTGTAGCTTGTGGACTGCCTATGATTTTCAAAAAACTGTTTTATCTATATAGATTGTTACAGATCACATACCTCAGCCCTCTTATTTTTCTCCTCTCCTTATAAGTGATACAAAAAAAAAAAAAAAAAAAGAAAAAGAAAAAGATAAAGATAAAAGAAACAGATCATCAGATAATTTCCTAACATTATGTTTTCATGCAAATGATTGCTACATGTGAAATCTTTACTTAGAAGTTAGAGGTCAATGGGAACAGAGGGTGGTCCATAAGAAAGATTTTGTGTTTAAATGTATCCCATGAAGAAGTTTCTGGAAGCCTTATCTTTTCTAAATGAAATTGGAGCTGACAAAATGTCTCACTACAAACTGCCACAAATTCCTAAAGCTTCAAGCTGCTGATTTAGAGATTTTTGTGACATTCTATATTCTTGATTTTAATAAAAGTTTAATAAAAGCATTATTTTTTTGTATAATCGATCTTTTTGTCTGTGTATTTGCTCTGATTCAAAGCCTATTAAAGTCAATTAGAGTGACTGTGTAAATGAAGTGATGTAATGATAATGTAAGTCATTGTGCTGTGACTTGCATTAAGCTCCACTCCAACTCCTTGTAACTCAGCTCTTTCCATATACATCAGCAGATTTGGACTGACCAAGTGATCATTCAATTAATGAAAATGTCATACTCTATCTGTTGATAAACCTCTGTGTAAAATGGTTTCTAATATTACAGAGGTTATTCCTTGTCTGGAGTTCCTTTTGATTGTGGTTTACCATGGTCCATAACAAATATTGTTGACATTCTCTGACATGTTATTATGCAAATATTATACTGAACTTATAAAATGATTATTAATACTGTATTGAAGACATAAGAGATGAGAAAGTCTTTTTTTTTTTTTTTTTTTTTTTTTTAATTTGTTTTAGCACATTTAATTTCTTTCTGCCTAGTAGATGTTTAGAGGGAAATTTTTGCTCTTGACCAACTATTTTGAAGAGAATAATATAATTAATTTAAATTGGTTGTTTCTATGCTTTTTGCTTTGTTTTACTTTGAAGTCTGGTATCTTCTCTTAGGAGAAAACAATTTAAATATATGGATGGAGAGAGAATAAAATAGAAGATAAGAAGAAAGTGGAATCTGAAGATGTATGCCAATTAATTTGTTAAAAGGCCACAAGAAAATGACACAAAACCACCATTACTATGACAGGGTCCCTGTTTCAAAATGTTTTTTTTTTTTTTTTTTTCCTGTCAATCTATCAGATAAATGTCTTTTTCTGTAAGGTGGATTCAGCATCTATTTATCTATTTTAGCATGAAATAAAAGACAATGAAGATAGAAGAGTAAGTGGCACAACTGGAATATATAAGATTTGTACAGTAAATAAAGAAATGTAGGCAGCAGTGGAAAGAAAGCTAGAATTCTGTTTTGTTACAGAGGACATACTGAAAGGAATTTTGTTATTTGGTTCCTCTTCTTAGTTTATTCTATGCAAAGCATCTTTAGAAATTAGTGAAGTGGAAAAAAGGCAGACAATAACATCATTATATTGGGGTGGTAATATTGACTAAATTTCCCTACATGATAAGAGTTAGAAGTAAGTTAATAAAAGTTTTTATTTTAGAAATGCTTTATTAAATTGGCAACCAAACTTATATTTTCAGAACTATCCATCAGATCAATAATATGGTAATGTCAATGTATATACTTGCCCCATGGTAATAACACTGTCATCTTGTTGTCTTGTTGCTTTAGCAGTCCTGTAACTTCACACAGGAATGTGAGCATGTAGCCAACAGTTCTTATTAGGTCAATCCTTGCTCTTCTGAATTCTTCATCCAATTTCTATATTTTCTTTCAACACCTGTTTTAAGCCAATGAGGTAATTTTCAAAAGTGGTCATTGTTGTCATGTTCATACTTTTGCTGAAGACAAAGGGGTTTTTATTGAATCCCATGACAGCAAAGTTAGGCCCAGATTTCATATATGCAAACTGCAAAACATTACATCACATCTTTCTGCACTGTTTCAACCTCACTAAACAGTGTAGTTAGACAGGGAAATGTTAAATATTTGCTGTGAACTAGATGTTGCCCACTCTCTGTAGCCAAAACAATTTATCACCAGAATGTCTTCTACCATCCCAGCCTTTTTAGACTAGGCATTCTGAACTTCAATGTTAATGATGAAATTGACCTCTTTAATAATGTTAATACCTTTTCTTTATAATCAAACTTCAATTTTATGCATAATTACTATATAGTTGCAACTAGGTGACAAAGTCTGTACCTTGGGAAGAATTTGACTCCTCTTTGAGCATGTATCCACCATAAAGTATCAATATTGCAGAAGCAAAGATTTCTCATAATTTCCCATTTGGGAGCTTTTCTCCCAGTGCTATAATTTGTGCAGGAAAAACTTCCTCAGATTTATCAGCCAGAGGTAGAATGCTAAGGAGCACCTCACAGCACCTTAGAGTCCTGTTACTTTTCAATGGAAATTGCAGGCCTCAGTCTCTAGATGTGAAAAATTGGAAAAAACAAAACAAAACAAAACAAAACAAAACAGAAAGATGAATATTATATTCAGTAAGCAACCCCACATCAAATTGGGTAAGATAGAGTCTGCTAACAGAATTTGTGCCATCCTGATGAATGACCAGTACTGCTTGCCTAGTACTACTGGTGTGCTGGTACTAAGGCATTATCCATTCACTGTTCCAATGAATATTCTGTGGGAGCATGAACAACAGGGATACGATACACATTATAAATGTAACAGACCATTTAAATATTTTTCTGTTATTAAGGAAAATACATGAAAATAAAGGCATAAGGAAAGTACGCCAAAGCTTCAGAAGTTGTCAGAGCTTTTTTTAGGTAGCATAGTAAATTAGAGCTAATTACTGTAAAGTGCCAAAGTCATTCTCTTCATGAACATGATAAAATTATTTTGTCCTACTCTCTCATTAGTTCACTCTTACCTCTGTGTAGTTTCTGCTAAAGTCACCGTGACTCAGGTTTAACCGATTTTCAAAAAACTGTGACCCACACCACCTCGGGAGGAATGCTTAAAGTTCTTTACTACATTCTTCAAAATTTTCTGTGCCTGTGATAATATATGTAGGTGCTATTACAACATCTTTGACACTACTTTTAGTCAGGTAGGTAAAGCTTCATTTTGTGGGAGGAGTTAATTATATCACCATCTTCCTGTTTCTTCCAGTAGGAGCACTGAGGCTCCTGGAGGAGTAAAGAAGGAAGAGTCCATACACCTAACAAATCTGATTGGTCTTTATGTGGGATAATATAGATGAAAGTATAGTTTTGTCTTTTCCCTTCTTTAGCATGAAAACCAAAAAGAGTTTGCCCCTATATAATATATGTCACGTTTAGAAGATGAATAACTATTAAGTTTGAATGCTTTACTACCAGATGAGAAAAGCAAGGAAAAAAAAAGAAAATATACGTACCTGAAAATATCTCCCTAGAGTTGAGTAAACATCACACTTAGTAATAAAACAAGGATTTTAATTTTACTTGTCTCCTAATCAGCTATCAGAAGCAATTCCCAGCAGCTTTTGCGTTGACATTCAAAGCTTCATAGGCTGCTAAAGCCTCACATACTTCTATAGAAGACAGGAATTATATGCCTTACAAATCAAGACTTTGCTGGTACCAACTGGGGCTAGCTGTACAGTTGCAGTGTAAGATATCTGTAATAAAATTTTACTCATCTATGGGGACAATTGAATCACAGGTTTCCATCCTTCTTCTGTTCCTTTTGCTGTGTGTGATCTCTAGCGCATGTTTTTTGTTGACATGAGCATTGCTTACCAAAGTACCTTCAGAAAGTATTTTAGAGCAGAATAATAATGACGCTTTTATTTCAGTATTTCTTTAAAATTGAATTCTAAGCTTGTAAGTGACACCAAAGAAAACAAATCAATTTTTTTTCAATGAGTCAAATACTTATATATTCCATGTCTGAGATACTATAGATATCTTTGATTGAAAGTGAGATCAAGAAAACTCTTACTGAATGTGAAATGAAGGCTGTTGAAAAATATGTAATGGTCATATGCTCTGGAAATTTCTTTGAACTTTACCAGGGGACCAGAAGCAACTTTATGCAAAAGTATTGTCTTCCAGAGTAGGACTTCTGGTCTTTTATTTTTTTCCCTCTCTGTTTTTAAGCATTGTTCCCTTATTTATAGTAACATAGGAGTTTCACTGTTCAATAATGCAATAAACTTCACTGGTATTTACTACATAGAAATATATGAACTATGGATAATCACAGGGGTTAGTAGAATTCAGTAATGCTATCAATTCTTCAGAAAAACATAATAATAAAAAAGAACAAAATGACTATATTGCTATATTTCTTATTTTTATGTTCATGTTATTATGTCTATCACATATCTAAGACTTTTTGGAGAGACTTCAATACTCAACCACACTGAGATCCACTGCTTTTATGAGTAACTAAAAAAACATATTACTGTTATAGAATGCTTTATTGCAAGAATTTCTTTTGTGTATGTGGGCAGAAGATTTTTTTTTACTTCTTCATCTTCAATTCATATTTAGATATTTGTAACTTCAGAATCTATCAGGAAATGTGATCATAATTATTACCTTTTCTCTCATAACACAGTAATTTGAGAAGCTGTTGAGGAAGAAGTGGAAAAGAAAATGAGAAACTGGAGAGGTGTTCGGGGGGAAACAAAGAAATATCAGACATATCTTGAAAGTAAGTCTCAAGAAATAGATTTTATGAGACAAACAGAGTAACAAGAGAAGAAGATGACCTCATTAATCTCTCATGTTTTTCTCTCACTACAGATTGAGCACTAAAACAGAAATAATGCAGCTGGTTTGAGATCAGCAGTTTTGTTGTGAATGGAAGTCTGAGAAAACAGATCACTGAGCACCAGACTGTTAAAGAGAAAAAGATGCAGATTCTTCCTTAGCTCAGCCTTTCAAACCATTTCAACCTAGCATGATTGTTCTTGAAAGGATAAGAGAGGAAGGATTTCCAACCACATAAATCATTTAGGAGTCAGTTATGTTCAATTTAAAAAGGAGAAAAAAAGAAAACACTTGATGTCTTGCAGTACTTCCAGTCAAGTGCTGATTTACTTTATTCTGACTTTAGGATGAGGGTCTGATGATTGTTCTGTATTTGACCACTTGATGGAATAAACCACAGAGAGGATTTTTTTTTCTCCTTTTATTAAAAAAATAAAAGAAAAATAAGAAAAAAAAGAACTTTTTTGTTTCTTTTTTTCTAATAAAATAGCAGAAAATGTAAACTTAAACAATATAATTTATTTTACGATTACATTTGAAATTTACAAATTTATTTATAGGTTTGTTTCTTCAACAGCAATTCAAGAGCAAGCAGAAACTAAAGATAGTTTCATTCATTCTGATCCTATTATCTAAAACATAGAAATCTATTCCATTATTATCTTGTAAAGAATATTGTGATGAAATGGTCACCCCTCACCTTCTCCTCTGATCTGCAGTGACCCTGGGAATTATCCAGACTTGAAGATTCTTCAAAAGGTCAAGGCTAATCACAAAAACACCTTATTCCTCTTCACTGCTTCATTATCTATACTACCTGTTCAAGGCATCTGTGCTATATTACACTTCTGTAACAGAAATTCACACTGGCTGCTGTGGTCTGAACCCAAGCACCATGATGCTGTTGACATGTTGTTTAATATGGTTGTTTAATATGGTACACTCTGAATTGGCTTTAGAAAGCCAAGTGAAAGATATGAGTTGCTCCTTGAACTCTCTCACTGTCTGTACCTGCATTATCCCTGGAACAACTGTACCTGAATTATCCCTGGCATGTTGGTTTTGAACAACAAGCCTTCACTTTTTTATTATTATTATTATTTTTTCTTTTATTATTATTTGTCTTTTGACAGTCTACTTCCAGGTTTCTCAAATGAAGACTTGAGATTTTGTGCTGGTGCTGCAGTCAGTCTCAGTGACCTTCAAGACTCTTTGTCCTTTTAACATGCAAGTAAGTCCAACACTTTATGCTAGTGAGATGTGTAGGTCAGTATATTTTCCTTTTTATCTTCCTCAAAATTTTATTGCATCCATTTCTAAGTGAAGATAAACATCTACGGTTTGTGAGTGTACATTGGGTTTGAATGTAAATTGCAGCATGAACCTAGCATATGGATAGATATTGCAAAATGGTTATCAGACCCCATAGAAGGAGGGCAAGAAACAGAACAATGCCATGTAGAAAACGTGTTAAGAATGTGCAAAAATGTCCAAAAGCCAATAAATTATTGAAATTGTATCAGATGTGAAGAAGTTTTGTATTGATACAGACTTTCAGCAAACAATACAAGGTTTCTCTAATAATCAAATCATGCTAATATTTCAAATGAAGTTATTTCATGGAAAAGTGAGCTGAATTTCTTGTTTCATAGAGAGATTTCCTAAAAAGAGGTGTAGCAACTAAAATACACTGAACTGAATCAGGATCCAAGACTAAGTGAGCAGTGCATTCAGCCTGTGGCAGCCCCGTTGTATCAAATTTAATTCAGAGCATTTAATTAATTTATTTTTTTTTTCTTTACTTGTCTTCAGTTTTGTGTTCTTCTCCATAGACATTTGTGTTCTTCTCCATAGACATTTGAATGAATATAAAACGTGTCATTCATTTCACTCTGAGAGACACAAGAAACAGTTGTTTAAGTAATGTTCTGTTTTATTCTTAAATAGAACAAATATCTGATGCAGATTTTCATCTGGCATGTATATTGTCATTCTTAACTGGGTAGAGATGCGTTATCACCCTCCTTCTTTCCTGTCCCCTCCGTATTGATCTTTAAAATAGACAGAAAGTCTTAACCTTTGGAATTTATCACAACAGCTTTTCATGCCTTATCAATTTTAGTGGGTTGAGCTCTCTGTATCTGTATTGAGATCTTTCCTATCTTCTTGCTTTCCTCACATTTCAAGAAATCTGTCTGTTGCAAAACTCTCATTAGAAAAGACTATGATTGTCTTTGGGATTCTAATCTCTTTGAAAAAGAAGTGTCTACTCTCCAGGAATTAAAATTATGTCTTGAAAGGAAACAGCTCTTCAGAAAACCTAATGTCTAAAGAAAAAATATCTTCAACCTGATCCCTTCACTCCTATTCCATTTAATGTTTTTCTTCTCTCTTCAGATTTGATCACATTGCTGCCAGAACATTTAGTTTTATTTAAATTAAACAACATAAATATTGCTAGACTGGTTTCCTTTCTTTCATTTGAGCACTCACTGTCAACAATGGTTTTATCAGCCATCAAAATCCAATTGGAATGTCAGTGCTGCGTGTAGTTATCCAATAACAATGAAATAGACTGAAAATTCAAGTGCTTTTGAAAAACAACTGCTCCTAAAATAACATAAATGGAAAAAAGGTAATTAAAGAGTCTTTCTATGATTTTTTATTTTCTAAAATACATATTTAACTAAAGACATTATTTCTAAGCTCCAGATTACTATGCATAGTTGCTGTAATACAAAAAGAAAGCTGACTGGATGGAGTCAATAAGGAAAATTTTTCTTGTAAATAGCACAAAAAAGCACTTCATCACTGCACCACCTAAACATGCTTTGCTTTCTCTTCAGAGAACTCCTGCAGTAATACACACACAACAGTTAATAATAGATTATAAAAAGCAGTGCCCTTTATCATCTAAACACCAAATCTTTAGAGGCTTACAAATAGAACAGTCTGTTCAGTGATTGTAGAAATGTGACGTCAAAAGGCTGTTCTGCTCCTTGTTTGAAATCTGATCATGTTATTCCATATACCCCACTCCTTACCACAAGAAAATGAGGGCTGCAAATTGTCCAGACTACAGAGTTTTACCTTAATGGATACAATATAGCAGTAGAGTATTTAAACTTCTGAAAGAAAGGGTAACAGAGCTCTCAAAATAAGCCCTGGTCATGAATGTATATATATAGTCCTGTGATGGGTTGGCATAGCAACTATTTCTTAGAACTCTGTTGCTGCCTAAGTAAACAGCTAAAGCACAGAGCATGTCTCTGCTAAGCTGTGTCTTTCTGTAGTATAAGCGTGTATAAGAACTGAATGTTTTCTTTCAGACATGGGGATATTATAGTGATGCTCACTTATACTGCCATTGTTGTCAGTGTTTTTATTGTAAAACTTATTTTCTCACAGTTTTAGTGATGTAATTGAATAGATAATTCTAATTTAAGTTTTTTTGTTTGTTCCTTTTTGTGTTGTTTTTTGTTTGTTTGTTTTTGGTTTCATTTTTCAATTCAGATTGAAGCTTGGCATAAACAATCTCAGAGTAGACACTTTTTTATACCATTGGTTTGTGTAATTTTTAATAGCATATTTTTGAGAGAGCCAACAAAAGCTAAATGTGAACATAAATTAGTCATGGCAATCACTTAAATGAGCAGCACACCAGATTGCACATATCATGAAAGGCTACTTCATAATTCAGTCTTTTCATGTGTACTTGTGGCAATTTTTATTCAATGTGCTGCCCTAATATATATTTTAAATGGCTGTAGTTTAACCTGGCAGCCTTTCTTTACTGAAAAACATGTATTTAGATGTATATCATCTGATCTCAAAAAACAAATGAAGCTTGTAATACTTTAAATAAAAATTCATTTATGAATAGTTTATAATGAGTTTACAAAATTATCCTTTAAAATAGTTAATCATTTATAATAAAGTCTAATTGAGTCATATGCAGCTTACATTCAGTTCTAACACCTATCAACATGATTATAACTATCTGCAACAGATGGTACTAATGCCTATTATCTGCTGGTAAACTGTTAATAAATACTTCATAGATGGTTATAATCTCATAACTGGAAGTTATTATTGACAGATACAAGCTATCTGCTATTCTGTTATATCCTTCAAAAAAAGATTAACCATTTTACTTAATAAACTTGTGCAAACTATTTATGTAATTTTAATGAATGAAAGAATGTAGCAATTAGTAAATTTTAAGTGCCTTATTCCCAGAGTAGAATCTTAGTTTCTCTTTGATGTGGCTTCTATGAATGTTTTGTTCTGCACCTTTATCATGTCATCATGTAAGCATGTCATCAAAACTCAATAGCACACTCTCCTCTCTGTCTTCTACCTTCATTTGTTTCTTTCCTGGGAAACTTTTATAGGTCCTCTGCTCCTTCTGCTCCTTAGAAAAATGTAATGCAGGGGAGAAAACCCTCATTTCCCATCTGAGAACATGGCTAAGGGAAGGCACAGAAAATGGCAGGTAAACAAAATTGCTCTGCTCCTGATCTGATCTGTTTGGATATGATATAGGATGCAATGAGTATTTAAATACTTCCTACTGTGTTAATAGCAACTGTGGTAGTGACTTGTGGTGGGATTTGTCTCACTTCACATTAGTTCTCCCTAGTCTCCTTCAGTACACTGCTTCTACAGCCAGTGGAGAGAAATAGGCATCTTTTAATAGGCATATCTTATCTTAAGAGCCCTAGGAGGTGTGATGAAACAACCTCTGTAAGTGCTTACCTCTCGGGCATCTGCTAGCTACTGAAAGAAGCTGACAACATGCTTTGGCTAGATAGTAAATTTCAGATGACTGAAGTTAAGTGACATGAATGACATCATTACTGTGGGATTCAGTTCAAGGCTAAAATTTGAATTTAGTTGTATGTAATATATCTACACAGCTATATGTGCACCAGGTGTGCAGACTTCTATCATAATTGGTAGTGGCCTATCTGTACATCAGCCTGGAGACTGGAGAGTAGTTAATCCGCTGCAAAGTAGGCATATATATTTAGTCAAGTGAACAGTCCTCAAGACTTCATTAGCTGTATTGACTATACTTCGATGTCCTGTAATAGGATCTTACTAATCTAACTCTCGTATAGGCACTTGCGTCTGCAGAAAACAAAATTTAGACAATGTGAATTTTACCAGTGATGCCTGAATAAAATACTTCAATGAAGAAACAATCTGCGTGGCTTGCAAAGAAAATTTCCAGTTATAATTATGACTGAGGGCTGTTGCCAAGCCTGTTGGGATTTTGTGTAATTTCATTGCTCTTTATGCTCTTTATCAACTACTGTCATTAGAATAAAACATTTTGGCAGGCATAGTTACCTCTGAGCTCAGATATCTTAGCTTAGAGCAGCACTGCTGCAGAGTATGCAAAGTAACTGCATTCTGGATGAACAGGGCACTAATCCTGTATGGGCTTCAGTGTATACCTGAAAGAATTTATTTTTACTGCCCTTGGTTTTATGATTCAATTTTTACTTTATATATGATGGTTGTTTGTATTCTCAGCTCATCTGGGCAGTTCCTGTACTCCTGAGAAGCAGACAAAGCTTCTCCCACAGCATTTGGCTGTCCTGACACAGTGTGAGAAAATGATAGATGCAAGTACTTGTGAATCTATTTCTTGTATCATTTGTTCCTAGATATATTGTAGCCCCTACCTTAAATGTGGCACATAACAGACTGAGCTTATACTTCTGTTTCTCTGCATTTTCTATATTAATATTAAACTAGAGATTTCGCGTTCTTGTTAAGTTGCCGTAGAAGTGCACTGCAAGGCTGCTCTGGATGAGAAATCAGCAATGTATTTGTCATCTCTTTCATGCTTACACTTTGTGGTTTCAGTAGCGTACAATACAGGCTTTCTGTGACTGACAGTCTTTTTTAAACAGTATTCCTAAGTGATTTATAGGTATTTCTTACTGGAATAGCTTTCTCATCTTTGACTTTTTTTTTTTTTCCCAAACTTTTTATATGCTGTTATAAGACTTATATACAGACTTATATACTTTTTATATGCAAATACTGTTATAAGACAGTTTTTATCAATTTATCAATTTTGACTTATTTGTATTTGGGCAATGATAGTAATTCTGGACATAGAAACTTCATGCTGTCTTTTCCATAAGTGTGCTGCCTTGTGTACCCTCAGACCAGAACCTGCTGCTGATAGCAGCTTCTTTATTTACATCCCTGTGACACATCTAATAACTGTGTCTCTTTGAACTATCATATGACATCTTGTTCAGCAGTAGCTTGAAACATTTACACATACATTGTTTTACTTGCTTTTTTATTTGTTTCCATAAATGTATTTTGTAATTATTAATAGCCTCTGAGCATCTCTATTATGGACATTTCCCATTTTGTGTTTACTTTCTTAGGTTTACCATGTTGGGAATAAAGAAGACTGGCAGTGAGGATTGCTCCTTGCAAGTCATCCTTGCACTTAAGCAGATTGTGACTGACTTTGCTGATTCCTTTTTCACATAAAGGAAGTTATGATTGTGGCCTGAGATGCTGTCTACCAAAGTGTTGCTGTCCAAGATTAGTGGGACTAATCTTCAATCCAGGGAACATCCTCAGATGGTTGGGATTGACTTTTGTTTTGCAGAATGTGGTGAGGTTGCCACTTTTGTTATTCAGCAGTACTTGTCAATATCTATATTTTGCATTTTGGAATTTGGCACTATATCTTTTTCCTGTAATTTTTTTAGTTTGCTTTTGCCATGTCAGGTAATATTTTATGACATTTGGCAGTGAGCACTTTCTCTGTTTTACTAAATATCTCGAGTCTATACAAATGTGCTTCTTGCTTGACATTTCAATAACTACCACAATACTTAGCCAACTTGTATACTCTATGACTTTCACAAAGATGTCTTCATTTGTTATGTGCTTTTTTTGCTCTTTTCTTTGTTTAAGCAATGCTGAGGAAATCTTCATATGAACTTTCTATTTATCCTTAAGTTTCCGATATGTTCTATCTTGTCTTCGCAATTGATGCCAGATAACACTTTGCAATTATTATTATTATTATTTTGCTGATTTCTATTGCATTAGTGTGAAGTATATGCCAAAAAGTGATTCTTAGAATCAATACTTGCTTTTTGATTTAGCTTACCAATTTCTTTTTCCTGCAACAGTAACGTGTCCTTATACACAAAGATTTTCTACCACCCAGCTTTCAAGTCTTCCTTTCAGCCTTAGTATTTCTTTAAGCATTTTTATTATTATTATTTGGGGAAATATTTATGTGTTTCTTCCCTTTCTGTTTTCATACTTTCTCAATCTTTAAAAATGATATATCTGTATGCTCCACTAAAACTCTGCACTTGGTTGTGTCAAGTTTTGGTTTTGCATGGACCTGTTTCTACCTGTAGGTCTTTGGGATCCCTGAGCATTTTAATTTAAGCTGCTCTATTTTTCATCTCTAATACTAATTTATCACAAATAAGATTGTCTCCTTGTGTAGAGTTGACCCCGACTAGCAGCTAAGTTCCCACCCAGTTGCTTGCTAGTCCCTCTACTCCCTTCACCCAGCAGGTTGGAGGAGAGAAGCAGAAGGGCAACTGTGAGAAAAACTCATGGATTGGGATAAATGTGGTTTAATAAATGAAGGAAAAAACAAATGATGCAAAAGTAACTACTCACTACCTCCCACCAGCAGACAGATGCCCACTCAGTATCTCAGCAGTGGCTCCTTTAGAAAAACTCCCTCCCCTCAGTTTTATTGCTGAGCTTGACGTTATAGGAAATGCATATCTCCTTGGTCAATTCAGGTTAGCTGTGTCAGCTCTGTCCCCTCCCAACCTCTTGTCCACCCTTAGCCTGCTCACTGCAGGGACAGAGTGGGAAACAGAGAAGGCCTCGACACTGTGCAAGCAGTGCTCAGCAGTAGCTAAAACATTACTATGTTATCAACTCTGTTTTGGTCACAAATATAAAACACAGCACCATATGGGCCATTATGAAGCAAATTAGCCAACCTAACCAGACTCAGTAAAGTCCTAAAATTTCTGAATCACACACCAGCCATCCTGTGAAGTTTGGCAATATACTTGATTATTTCATCAGTCTTCATTCTCAATTATTGAGAAAATGCATATAACATCATTGTGTGTACATAAAGCTTTTGGAGAGGTCTAAGATTTTCTCTGAAATACATAAATTTCATTAGTGCTTAAGGCATGCATTGCAATTTATACAATATTGGGCTTGTCTGTGCCAAGGTTTATGACAGTGTTTCTCAGGTCTGATCCCTGCTGATCCAGCCTGCTGCACTGTCATCCCCTTTGTGGGTGGTGTCATCTCCTTCCCTTTTTCAAACCCTTGTTCCCATATGAAAGAAGTATGCATTTGCAGGAGAATCATGGTAAGCTTAAGTTTTGACTTTCACTTTGAGCACTTACTGGTCTTGTTACTCATGGTCCCTCTCTATGCAATTACAACAATTTCTTTTACTGTCTTTTAGATCTGTTGAAAATTCTCACTAATTCTTGCAAATAGTGTTAATATCCTTATCTGAAAAGTTTATAGAAGTGTACAGAAATAATAATAGTTAAAAATGTATTTACAACTCAGAATTTTGTCTTAAGTCAAAGTATTCTCTGTATTAGACAATATGATGAAGGTTTGAATATTTTTATTGGAAAAATAAATGCATTGAACACTGAGACTTATCAAGTAGTTGCCTTGAATACAATGTGACTGCATCAACAAAGGCTTTTTAATATGCCGGTTTCTTGCCTGTGCATGGTGTATGATACTGATCGTAGATTATTTTATAATGATAGAGTCCAACTGCTCTGAAGGAAGTAGTTTGATGTATGATATTGATATGCTGTAGATTGACTCCCATAGTTTCTCTTTAATAGTGACACATAAGAATTATTATCATCTATTGCTATCAACAATATGAAAGTTCATTTGTTTGTTTTCTTTTAACAACATTCAGAACACAGAAACAGAGGCAAAAGAAAACATAAAATCTGGGGAAAATTACAAACTAAGAAAATCACATTTAAAGTTTAGTACTATTGCTTCTGAAAGAATGTATTGATTTCACACTCCTGGAAAACAACACCAAGGAAGAGCTTCAGTAATGATGTACCTACATTAGAGTGCAAGTAAGAGCAAGTTCAGAAGGTAAAGTTGAAATTCTATCCCATTGCTATTGAAAGGTTCAGAGGGAAAAAATGTCTGACAGACCTTAATTTTGTGGCTAATCACATGTGATCTTTTCTCTTTCAATAGCATAAGAAGCAAATCAAATGAGTGTTGCAGAGTAAGGTGCAAGAGTCCTGTCAAATTCTTGCTGGCTGCGGTCAGGCAGTTTTCTGTGTATGGCTACATGATGGGGTTACAGAATAGGGATGTTGCAGGTGAGTAATAAAATGGGTGAAGGGGAAATGCTATAAGGGTCTTGCTTGAGATGCTACAGTGGTTTACAGCTTAAGTGTTGATGCAGACTGAACATGCCAGGGGAAAGAAAAAAAAAAAAAAGGGAAAAAGAATTAAAAAAAAGGAAGGAATAAGGTTGAACTTTACAATAACTAACTTTTATGCTCCAGACCCTTGGATTACAAACAATCCAGGCCCTTTGTGCATTGTGTATGGAGAGACAGATACCTGAAGAATATATTCACATGAAGTAGAATAATGTGTAGATGATATCTAGAGGTAATCCATAATGAAACATGGAAGAGAAAGGCGTTTCTGAATGTGTTCACATTGCTTAAATGTAGGTATGTAGATAGTGTGTTTTTCCCAACTAGAGCTACTCTTGGGCTGAAAGTTCATAAAACCAGCGAGAGAAAACCTGAGCATATATTTTAATCATATCTGTTAAAGATAGCCTTCCACTATATCAAGTGTTTAGATTACAAGAAAAGTAGGTTAGGACTCATTTGTATGGTTGTCTCATGGAACAACCACAATGAAATTATTGTACAGTATAGGAAGAGACTACACTCCAGATTTCTCATAGAATCATGTATAAAAACAGCAAACATTTCCATATGTTGACTTTGGAGCTCATATCACAGAATCACAGAATTTTCTAGGTTGGAAGAGACCTCAAGGTCATCGAGTCCAACCTCCAACCTAACGCTAACAGCCCTCCACTAAACCATATCCCTAAGCTCTACATCTAAGCGTCTTTTGAAGACTTCCAGGGATGGTGACTCCACCACTTCCCTGGGCAGCCTGTTCCAGTGCCTCATTACCCTTTCAGTGAAGAAGTTCTTCCTAACATCTAACCTAAAACTCCCCTGGCTCAACTTAAACCCATTCCCCCTCGTCCTGTCACCAGGCACGTGGGAGAACAGGCCAACCCCCACCTCGCTACAGCCTCCCTTGAGGTACCTAAAAAGAGCGATAAGGTCACCCCTGAGCCTCCTCTTCTCCAGGCTGAACAAGCCCAGCTCCCTCAGCCGCTCCTCGTAGGACTTGTTCTCCAGGCCCCTCACCAGCTTCGTCGCCCTTCATTTTGGTATGTCACATCCTGCAGAGTGGAGTTGTGCAAAAGAACAAACTCAGTTACCAAAGTGTCATAAGTGACATCTCTGACTGAACTTGTGATCCCAGCCTTTCAGAAGAGATAGCTGGTCTGAAAATGCACTCTGCTGATAGCTTTATACCCCTTCTAGCTCAGGAGATAACAGTGATGAGGTTGTTCCAGGGTTTTCATACCACACTCCATTGCTTGTTGGAGACATGCCTGAAATGTCCTGATTCCTTATTGACTGCTCCATTAGACTAATCTGTATTTTCATACTGATGTTATTGGAAACTGTTCAGTGCTTTTGGAAAAGATACTGTCTGGTTCTTTTTGTTTGTTTGTTTGTTTTTTTTTGTTTGTTTTGTTTTGTTTTGTTTTTCTTTTGACATTAGATGGGCTAACTGGCACTTTGAGAGTCCCACAATATATATATATATATACACACATATATACATGTGTCGTGGTTCCGCTCGAGTGGGCAGCCGAGCTCCACCACAGCCGCTCTCTCACTCCCCCTCCTCAAAGAGGAATGGGGAGAAAATATGAGAAAAGGGCTCAAGGGTTGAGATAAGGACGAGAAAATCATGTAATAATTATTGTAACGGGCAAAACAGACTCAGCGTAAGAAGATAGTAAGATTTATTGCTCATTACTAACAAGCTAGAGAAGTGAGAAACAAAGGAAAGAAACCAAAAGCACCTTCCCCCCCCATCCACCCTCTTCCACCTCCTCCCCCCGAGCGGTGCAGGGGAACGGGGGAATGGGGGCTATGGTCGTTCTACAGCGCTTCTTCTCTGACGCTCCTTCTCGGTCACTCTCGTCCCCTGTGCTGTGGGGTCCCACCCACAGGATGCAGTCCTTGATGAACTGATCCAGCGTGGGCTTCCCACAGGCAGCAGCTCTTCCAGAACTGCTCCAGATATGGGTCCGTACCACGGGGTCCATCCCTCAGGAGAAAACTGCTCCAACCTGGCTCCCCTACGGGCAGCAGCTCCTGCCAGGTCACCTGCTCCTGTGTGGTCTCCTCTCCACAGGCTACAGGTCCGGCCCGGAATCTGCTCCGGCAGGGGTCTTCCACAGGCGGCAGCCTCCGTTGGTGCAGGGCCACCTGCTCCACCGTGGTCTCCTCCACGGGCTGCAGCATGGAACCCTGCTCCACCGTGGTACTCCATGGGCTGCAGGGGGACATCCTGCTTCACCATGGTCCTCACCACAGGCCGCAGGGGACTTCTGCTCCGGTGCCTGAAGCACCTCTCCCCCTCCTTCTACACTGACCTTGGCACCTGCAAGGCTGTTTCTCACTCCCTTGACTCTCCCAGCTGCTGTGTGGTGCAGCATTTTTTTTCCCTGTCTTAAATATGCTCTCACAGAGGCGCAAAACAACATTGCTTATTGTCTCAGCTCTGGAAAACAACGGGGCCCTTCCCAAACATGGGGCAGCTTCTAGATCTTTCTCATAGAAACCACCCCTATGGCCCCCTGCTGCCAAAACCTTGCCACGTAAACCCACTACAACATGTTGTATCTATTCAGACAGATGTGTGCATTTCTGGCATTTCTGTGACTATGTGTGAAATTTGTGTGAGCTATAGATTTACAGTATGAAAGTATACAGATGCATACCTGTTATAGGAATATTACCCTTCTTGCCCCCAAACTGTTAAATATATTGTTTACAGTTTAACAAAATTGGAAAATAAAGTTCATTGGGTGTATGAATGCAGGCTTTCATTAAGGTTTCAGTTGTACCTAATAAATAAAATCTAATGGATGCTTCGGGATTAGTGTTTGTAGCACTGATGGAGAGATGCAAATACTGTTTTTTGTATAGGGACCTTGGCTTTCCTGGTATTTTTGAAAGAGAGACTCTCGATCAGACTGGCAGAGATCTATTGATTTATACCTCTGTGTTGAACTCCAGATTGAGACAGGCTACATTCTCTAGTCTGTACCGGGGGGGGGGGGAGGGGGGGAAGGGATGGGAATGTTGTTAAAGTGTCAAGTAGTAATAAATTCTGTGAAGAATGATGTGTATTATTAAAAGAACTTGACATTACATTACTTTTAATAATTCAGCATGTAGGGTGGGAATGACTTGTGTAATACATATACCAATGATCCTACAGTTAATACCCATGTTTTCACTTAATTATCCAATAATACTGCTTTTCACACATGCACATACTGCCTTAGTCTATCATTCTCTTCTATATGTTTGCAAAGCTATGAAACTCTCTGTGAAAAATCCTGTACAAAGTCAGCATGTTTATTTTAGTATACTTGAAAGGGATTTAGAGGGAGCTTCTTTCATTTGTGCACTTACATGTATAATCACATTGTTGACAATTAGTAACTTATAATCACACTGTTGACAATGGCTTCTAACTTTTCCCTCAAAGATAAAACAGTTACTATTCTAATAATATTTATAGTGAAATGCTGGAATAATTGGAAGTGTTATCCACCGAGTGCTCGTGCTGAGGTATTCCTGAAGTGTATACAGGTTGTCCTAAAACAAGGTGTTAGCAGAGTTTTGCTTCACTCACATTTTAGTTAAAATTGTGTCTGTGGTATTTCAGCTTTACATTACATTACATTATGTGAGCATTTGACAAGTATAATGCCTACTTGTTCCTTTCCCACATAAATAAAAGAAAGATTACTATGAAAAACAGAGAATCCTTTTTTTTCCCTTTAGTTATGTGAAAAATTCACAACATTGGAAAAAATTGTTTGGGGTTTTATTCTAAGGAGAAATGTTTAAGCTTTTGCCTGAGCGAAATGAAAAACTCTACAAATGTCTAATCAACACCAAAAATAATTTATGTCATGAAAATTAAGGTTCTTGTCCTTCTCCAGATATCTAGGTTTTATACAATCAAAATTTTTTAGTGCAGTTTTCACTTCAAAATAGAAAAATACATTCAAGTATCTTTTTTTATTTTTTCTAAAATCAAGATATTCACTCAAGCAATATAAATGTGTAATGTAAGTTAATTCAAAATGAAGTTTCTTGTTAATTAATTTATTTATTTTTTCCTTAAAAGAGTTCCCCAGTCATAATTTGTACTTGCAGGTTCCTCCAGAGATATTAAGTTATAAAACTTTTGACAGGAATGGATATAATATACATAGCCATCTAGTCAGCTGTAGTATCCATTTGCAAAGCTGCCTCATGGAAATGAGACTAAGAGTGTAGAAGCAATAAATTCTTCAGTTAACATAAACAAATCTGTGCCTGATTTGTGTTCCATGTGCAGTTCCTCCTGAGTCACAAACATGAGTTCATTTCCTATCTTGGCTTTTGCTTTCAGTATGTGAGGTAAACACTAATATCTACCTCTCAGATGTTGTTTCCAAACATTGTCTTATATTTTGGTACCCTTGCATGATCTTTCTTGATGTTTTTCAACAGTTTGCATATTTTACCCATGTCTAGTATTTTTAAGGGAGTTTCATATGAACTTGTGAGCTGTCCAGATGAGGCTAGTGACTGGGGATAACCACTCTTGTTTGCAGAGAGGTGACCACTCTCTGCAGCTTCCTCACCCAAGCAATAGTTCTGAGAATCATTGTCTCCCTAATTTTCTAGGCTATCTTTTTTAAAAATCAGTTTCATTTTTATCAATTATCTTTTTACCAATATCTTGTACTTGAATGTGCTCCATCTCACTTCTGTCAAATGTTCAGTAAAGATAGTCCACAACCTTTAATACTTTCTTAAATTGGTGTTTGCATTGCAAATTGATTATCTGTAATCAATCCTTTTATTTATTTATTTATTTGGAGAATGGGACTCACTTGTTCCACTTTGGTTACCTAACTGGCAACTACATTTTATCAGCTAATGAATCATTTTTTTTTTTTTTTAAAGGCATGCTTCACTTTCTTATACAGTCAATAAAAATCAGTGAATGCCTGTGAATGCCTCCAGAGGGAGATCCTGTCTGCTTAAGTTTCACATGCCTAAGTTTTAACAAAACATGTCAAAATAAACAGTTTGTTTTTAACTAATGCTGGCTTCCTGCAATTAAAGTTATGAGCCATACTATACTCAGGCTACAGTCTCCTGTGTTTGACTGCACTGACATACAGGTTTCATTAACTCTTATGACTCATCAGCCAATTTTGACCAGACTACCCTTCCTAGAGAGGATATTTGTCTGGAGACAACTTAATTTCCTTTTCTCTGCTAAAGCACCTTTGGACTAGGGAATCTTCTCTTAAGGTCTTTGAAAGTGTTTATGAAGATTTAAAAATGACTGGCTTTGTCTTTCTTTCCACAGTAACGTTCTTGTTTTCATTATAAACGTTCTTTGATGCTTTACTACTCTACAGACTCCTTGTCATTTTGAGTTGGCATGATAACAACAGTCTTAACCAGATCAAGAGCAAAATTACAACCTTTTCTGATTTACCGTGTTTCCCAGGTTTATTAGTCCCAAGGATTTAAATGTTTCATTGTTTAATTTGAAATCAATTACTCTGTGTTTGTCCTTCCCCCACCCCTCTTTTTTTTTTCTTCTTTTTTTTTTTTTTCTTTTTTTTTCCCTCCAGAACAAATCATCAGCCTTTTTAGTATTACAACTTTCTGTGCTGTCAGAATCAAAAGACATAGTAAATATATTAGGTAGATTTTTTTACTTAAAAATATATTCTAGAAATCTTTTGATATCTATAATATAAAATATTATTTGGATCAGTATTTCCAGTGATGAGGTAACTGTTCCTCTCCCCTCTCTGGTTTAAGCAGAGCATCCAGCCCAAGTAAGTAATCATTAATGCTTGTCATGATGTATGTGTCTGGTAATGATGGCTGTAGCCTGGATTTGAGGGAGACAAAAGAGAAATAGACAAAGATAATTTGAAGAATGCTTCCTACCACCCCAGCCTTTGTGGAAGCAAGAAATTACTGTGGACCATATGCTGGCACCTCCCCTTGGGCAGGGACATCTCCCAAATTTATTTCTGCAGATTAAGAGGCTTAGTGAATTGGAAAAGTAACAGCATGCTAGTGCACTCTAATGGTGTTTTTTGAACACTTTAACAATCTTAGGTAAGTTGCATAAATGAATTGTGTAATACTAATAATCCTTTATACATAAAATGTTGACCACATCTGGGACTAGGTGTGGATTCAGCTGCACCGAGGTTCCTTTTCTCATCAGTTCAAGGGGAAATAGAAAGCAAGTTGGGTCCACTCTAAACCCTGTGACTAAACAGGACAGTTTCCTAGATACAATGTCGCCTAACTGAGATCATTATGCAGATCTAGTATATAATGTCTTTCACGTAGTGTATTTGAGTAGTACACAGTGTCTTTTACATGGTGTGTAATTAAGTGTATCTTGCAACTATAATCAGGTGTACCTTAAGTTACATAAAATCACATTAGACAAATCGGGCAAAGAACGTGATACAAGTACACATTTATTCAAAAGTTAGAGAAATTAGACATCCAGTCTTTAGCTTAAAAAGCAATGGAATAAAGGACAGAATGTAGATCTTATAACATTTTGGAGAAAGTAAAAAGAACAGCTGCATTAACTATATTTCAATTAACTTGACCATAAATTATTTTTTAAAAAGACATCCTTGTGTAAATCATATATATATGGCCATATCTAACCATGTATCTTGGTGTGGAAAACATGTACTTTCATATTTCCTTCTCGAAATAACATATAATTTTTATTCTTAATTAAGCACTGTTTTTCAGTTGTCATTTGCATTGCTGTTTCATTCATGTTTCTAATGGCAAGAAGACTTGGAAGGCACCAGAAGCACAGTTTGCTTCATGTAGATGCAGTAAAGAGTTGAATAGAAATTTCCTTTGAAATTGTTTTCAAAGGATGTGATGGTGTTATAATTTTTTGCTTATTTTCTAGCTGCAGTTTCTTAATCCTGTTATCAAAAAATCATACTGCTACTTCTCCCTTCTGAGTGAAGTGCACATCATTCTACACCCATGGCAGGGGTTTGTATTGGAACTGACACTGTTTAACATCCTTGTCAGCAACAAGGACTGTGGGATTGAGCGCACGCTTGGCAAGTTTGCTGATGACACCAAGGTGAGTGGTGCAGTTATCGTACTGGAGGAAGGGATACCATCCAGAGGGACCTTGACAGGCTTGAGAGGTGGGCCCATGCAAACAACTTGCAGTTCAGCAAGGCCAAGTGCAAGGCCCTGCACCTGGGTCAGGGCAATCTCAGACATGAACACAGACTGGGAGATTGAGTGGATTGAGAACAGTCCAAGGAGGACTTGAGGGTGTTGGTGGATGAGAAAGAAAACATGAGCTGGCAAAGTGCACTTGCAGCCCAGACAGCCAATCACATCCTGGACTGCATCACAAGAAGTCTGGCCAGCAGGTTGAGGTAGGTGATTCTTCCTCTCTACTCTGCTCTCATGAGACCTCACCTGGAGTATAGCATTCAGATCAGGGCCCAGAAACATAAAAAAGACATGGACCTGCTGGAGTGAGTCCAGAGCAGGGCCACGAAGATGATCATAGGGCCAGAGTACCTCACTTATGAAGACAGGCAGAGGGAGTTGTGTTTGTTCAACCTGGAGAAAAGAGGTCTCTGAAGAGACCTTACAGTGGCCTTCTAGTATTTAAAGGAAGCCTACAAGAAAGATGGGGAAAGACTATTAAGGAGTGTATCATTAGGACAAGGAATAATGGTTTTAAACTAAAAGAGGGTAAATTTAGATTAGACATTAGGAAGAAATGTTTTACTTTGAGCGTGGTAAAACACTAGAACAGGTTGCCCAGATAAGCTGTGGATGCCCCATTCCTGGAAGAGGTCAAGGCCAGGTTGGATAAGGCTTTGAGCAACCTGGTGTAGTGGGAGATGTCCCTGACCATGGCAGGGTGGTTGGAACTAGATGATCTTTAAGGTCCCTTCCAACCCAAATAATTTTTTAATTCTATGAACTTTTTTTTTTTTTTTCCTTCAATGTCTGGCAAGTATGCTCACTTGGTGGTTGATCTAGTCACCCTATGATCTTAGAGCAATGAATTTAATTTATTCTTGACTGGTCTTTATCCATTTGGAACTGTTCTTTGTTCCTTGAAAGAGAATCTCAAACTTCTCAAATTGTTTAGGTCTCTTATACCTCTAATAAATGTAGTACTGTAGTAACATTAGGGTTCTGCATTAATTGTATTAAATATTGCTTTTAAATACATGTATGTGCACACACAAACACATTTCTTTCATTTACTGGACAAAAAAAAAACCATAATTTAATAATAATAATAATAGCTATAATCCTTTATGGAACCAAACAGTTGAAATGATAGCAGACTCCACACAAAAATTCGGACATCTGTTAGTTTCCAAAGCACTGAGGGCAAGCATAAGGATGGAAGAGTTTTGAAGGCTATTGTTTTTGAAGATGTATTCATCTGTGAAAAAGAGATGCAAGTCCAGAGAAATGGGCAAGCAAAGTTGTAAGAATCAGATGTATTTTTGAACAAATACTGAGAATGAAGCCTGAAGAAAATGTGAGAGTAAAAGCTTTTGAGAAACGTTCTGATTGAAAACAGCACTGGTGACTGTGACAGAAGGTTAATATATTTTTTATTTCTTTGAATATTCCCTCCTTTCTTATGAAAAGTAGGATTCTGAGAATTTTTATAAATAAACAGGATTACAGCAAAGAAATTTCTGACTCTATTTCCAGCTTTTCTTTGAGAGAGAAACTATACTTACAAGTATGTCCCCTTATTTAATTAGAAAAGAAACAGATGTATGCGGACATATGTATTTATCTATGTATGTACGTATAGCCTTCTAATTCATACATTATCTGAAAAATGTCAGAAAACTTACTTTGAATGAAGTGAATTGTTTCTTAAGTTTCTGTGTTTATTTACAGAGTACACATTATTAATTTGACATTTATTTCTTACCCCATTATAAAATCAGTGTGTCAAAACATTGCTTATTGTTCTGTAGCATTCTAGATTTCATCAGCTATAAGATGTAGGCTCAAGCATGTGAATTACAGAGAATTTTTTTCCCTGTACAACCCCTTTCAATAATAAACATAAGTAGACATAGTATTTGATCTTAATTTTGAGGCCTTTTGTGTCTCTCTTTTTTGTTAATAGGGAGTTTTGGATTTTGAATAGGTTTTCATATTCACGTCTCTGTAAAAGTTTGTATAAATACATTTTTTATGAGGTTGAAATATAATTGCTGTTTTAGTAAATGTCTGAATGTATGTTTACAATCCGTTTATGTAAATATTTATTAGGCCTTTTATAAAATATATATTACTTACTGGAATGATAGATCATAACATAAATCTTAACTAAAATTCTGCATTTGGCTCCATCTGAGCCATTATATGGTATTGAGAAAATTAGTGCTGTGCAGATATTTTAATGTATCCCTCAGAATAATGCTTCCATATTGTATAAGTTGTATTGAGCCATTGCGATATTAATATAGATACTGGTATAAAAACATTTAAAAAAGTTCTTTGTAACTTCAGTAATATTTTTTACCTACCACTGCCATTTGGGAGTTTTTGTATTAAGACAATGTCTACCTTAATGTAATTAAATTCCTAATTAAGAGTGAAGTGAGGCAGGTTTTTTATTAATGAAGGAACAAAAATTCATTGCCTTTGTTTCTCTGTTTGCTGCTGAAAATTTAAAAGTCAGATTTTATTGAAAAATATATTTTTCAGTTTTACACATGGGAACACGTTTTTCTGTATTAAGACCTCACACTGAAAAACACCTACTAAGCAGGTCCTTTTCATCCCACTTTGTTTTAGAATCTGTTCTGGGATTCTTCACTTAGGAAGGCAGGAAGGGTAAAATGTGTCTTCCTCTTCACAAACTCCCAGTAGACTGTGCTCGTAAAACTGGGAAGCCATCTAAATGTCTGTTAAAAAACAAAAATAAAAACAAAAAAACAACAAGGCTCATACTACAGTATAAAATTCAACCTCTACTTTGTCCACCCTCTACAACTTGCCTTATATATACTGAGTATATGCTGTTTCCTTCTTCTCTCTTTGAGGTTATACAGAAGGTCTGGCTTTGGGCTGTTGAAAGTTAACCTAGTGCTTTGGATACTAACAACTTGACCCTGTGCTAGTCAGAGTTTTCTTGATTTATTTTAAGAATAAAAAAGTTTTACCTGTATGTTGGGGTTTCATATCTCCACCTTCAACCTACAGAGAACCAATGACATATTGCTTATGCCTATACAAATTTGGGGCACATTACTGTGACACATACTGTGACACAAAGCTCTATAAGACTTATCAGGGAGTCAGATGAATAAAAAAGAGAATGTGCAACAAGGAGATCTTCAAGTTGAAATGTGATTTCACTATAGACTCTACTAATCTTTGGTAGTAGCATCCTGGTCTCCAAATTGGAGAGGGATGGATTTGATGGGTGGACCATTCAGTGGATAAGAAATTGAAGGTCTCACCCAGAGAGTGGTGGTCAATGGATCTTCAAGTGGAAGCTGATGACAAGTGGTGTACCTCTCGGGTCTGTCCTGGGACCAGTACAGTTTAATATCTCCATCAACATAGACAGTGGGATTGAGTACACCCTCAGCAAATTTGCAGATGACACCAAGCTGACTGGTGAGGTTTATGTGATAGAAGGAAGGGCTGCATCCAAAGAGAGCTGGACAGGCTTGAGAAGTGGGACCATGTTAACCACATGTGGCACATGAGGTTCAACAAGTCTAAAAGCTGGGTGCTGCACCTGAGCCGAGGTAATCCCTGACATGAGTACAGGTTGGGAGAAGAACTAATTGAGGCCAGCCCTGCAGAGAAGGACTAGGGGGTTCTGATGGATAAAAAGCACTGATGGATGATCTAGCACTGTACCAGTCTTTTGGTATGATGCTTCATCTACCATGAAAAACAGGTGAATTAGTTTTACTGCACAGAATTTCTGGGAAGAAATATTAAGAGATATAATTTGCTTAAAAATACTTTTTATTAACTGGCTGAACTCAGATTATAACGTTTCACATACCATTGGGATTTTTTTTTTTATTTTTTTTTTGAAAAAGACACTTTAAATTATCTTTTATACCAAGGAAGGGTGTAAAAAACGGAAATTTGTGGAATTATAGTCTACACAGATCTTTACATTCTAGCTTCAAAATACGATGTTAGGCATTTTCAAACATCAAATAATACTTGCTGGCTTATGGATAATATGGACATTATTGCTTCTGTTGGGAGAATATTATAGACAGTTGTCTGAGGTTGATCTGCAAAGGCTGAAATTAGTAACAGCAAATTTTTCTCATTCCAAAATTTGTTAACAAACTTTTTGCTTATGGAATTTAAGACATTAATTGTGCTGGCTTGTGAGGGACAGAGCCAGCAATTTTTGCATACACAATTCCCTACTTGTCTCTGCCAATACACCATAATCTTGATTAGTGATACTGCCTGATATTCCACTCTTTCATGTCTCATGAGTCCAGACTTTCAGCCATGCAGAACTGTGCCATATTTGGAGGTTCAGTGGGGTGTGACAAATAACTCATTTGAGACTAAAAGCAGTATTTGAATTCATGTCTCCAGAGGTAAAAGGCTAGTTCACTTAGAATTTATGTTATCTAGCTCACTCATGACAAAGATTTTCTGCACCAGAAATACCTTGACAGGTGTTAGTACAAGGCATCATAGTTGCAAATAATGCAACAGCTTTATTAAATTTGACTTTGACATATGTATTAATAATCCTTGGACTGGCATAAAAAAATCACTCAGCTATATTTCAAAGGTTTAATTATATATGTGCATATTTGTGTTTGGTGTCTCTCACACCCACAGTCAATTTTCCTTGCCTAATGCCTTCTGTCACATTGGTATTATAAAGCAGATGTTTACTATAGATTATACCTCTTTAATATATGAGTATGCAAAGATGCAAAGTGAGTTTATGACTTTTCAAGATTGTGTCTAACAAATTAAACTCCATATGAACATCAATTGTACAGATTCATTTACAAATAAGATTACCTGAAATGCAATATTGTATAATTGACTACTTAAACTTTGGTAGAGAAAGAAAACATTTAAGAATGTTTGAAGTAGTGAGATGCATTAAGTCTAAAAGAGACAAAAGATTCTAAAAACTTCTCTGTCATACTCAGTTCTTTTTACCATTAATACTCTTATTATTACCATTAATACTCTTATCTTGTCTGGTGTTAAAAAGCTTTAAAAACTTTAAAAAGTATTGCTCATAAACTGTGGCCTTTTCAACTACTTACAAAATATTCCACAGTCCTATTTTTTGTAAAGTGAAAAGAGTGTAATACAAATAAAGAGACTGTTTTCTTATATATATCTCTCCCTATTACTGCTAGAAAAATATACTTTCTCATCCATTGATGGAGTGAAATATTTCTGCATTGCTTTTTGTTTTTTATTGTTCTTTTCCATTCTTGGTTGCTTAAATTCTATATCATTCTGAAAAAAAAAAAAAAAAAAAAAAAAGGAAAGTTTTCAATAGTTTAAATTATATGCCATGGTAATTTGAAAATTAAAAAATCCCTGAAGTTTATCGTAATTCATTTTTATGAGGTAATTTCATCTATAAATCTGTTAATTACACTTTGACCCCCTTGCTAAGTTGATGATATTCAGTCCAACTATAAGCATAATACAACAGAGTTTAGCCCCCCCTTTTTTTTTCATAATTAGTACTTATAAGTAGATTAACATGAGTAAAAATAGTATGAATTATTTAACAGGCAGGAGAAGGAAATGGATCCAAAATAGGATAAAATATTCACAGTTAATTGGGGAAAAAAATAATTCTCAAAAGGTGCTTTTTAAAAAACATTTTCTTCTTTCTTAGGGTAAGAGTAATGTTCCTTGAGTTCATATATTTTGAGGCCTACAAGGATAGTAACAAATGTACAAAACAGAACAAACTTGGAGTGGGTGATGGACTAGATGACCTTTTAATAAATATTTTTTGGCTAGATGACATTTTAATGTTTCATTTGGGGAAAAGCTCACATGCTATCTTCATCTTATCATGTGATGAAAAACTGAGATCTCCAAGTACTTTCTGAGATACCTTTTTAATTTTACTTTTTTTTTTTTTTTTTTTTTTTTTTCAACTTTACATTTGTGCTTTCCTAGCTATTGAATCTTTGAATGCATTACATACTATGGACTCTGGTTTTCTGATGTCTTCTTAAATCTTTCTCCTTTTCCCTTGGTCATGTTTTCTTTTTGACTGAGATTTTTATGATCTGCTATGAATGCACATCCAATATGGATGTCTAGATATCCAAATTTCTGTGACTTCCCCCAGAGAAAGTAAGATACCAATGAGTACAATTGATCTTATCCCAATGAAAACATTTAAAAGAGGTCAGATGAAACTGACCTGATGAAACCCAAGCCGCTTTTCATCATTTATCAACAGTCCTGGCTATCAGGGGAGGTTCCAGTCGACTGGCAGCTAGCAAATGTGACGCCAATCTACAAGAAGGGCCAGAGGGTAGACCCGGGGAACTATAGGTCTGTCAGTTTGACCTCAGTGCCAGGGAAGCTCATGGAGCAGATTATCTTGAGTGTCATCACGTGGCACTTACAGGGCAACCAGGTGATCAGGCCCAGTCAGCATGGGTTTATGAAAGGCAGGTCCTGCTTGACAAACCTGATCTTCTGTGACAAAGTGACATGCTGGGTGGATGAGGGAAAGGCTGTGGATGTGGTCTACCTTGACTTCAGTAAGGCTTTGGACACTGTTTCCCACAGCATTCTCCTCAAGAAACTGGCTGCTCATGGCTTGGACTGGCGTATGCTTCGTTGGGTTAAAAACTGGCTCGATAGCAGGGCCAAAAGAGTCGTGGTGAATGGAGTCAAATTCAATTGGAGGCCGGTCACTAGTGGTGTTCCCCAGGGCTTGGTACTGGAGCCAGTCCCCTTTAATATCTTTATCAGTGATCTGGATGAGGGGATCGAGTGCACCCTCAGTAAGTTTGCAGATGACACCAAGTCAGGTGTGTGTGTCAGTCTGCTTGAGGGCAGGAAGGCTCTGCAGGAGGATCTGGATAGGCTGAACCGATGGGCTGGAGTTCAACAAGGCCTAGTACTGGGTCCCGCACCTCGGGTGCAATAACCCTAAGCAAAGCTACAGGCTGGGAGATGAGTGGTTGGAAATCTGCCTGGAAGAGAAGGACCTGGGAGTATTGGTGGATAGTAATCTGAATATCAGCCAGCAGTGTGCCCAGGTGGCCAAGAAGGCCAACAGCATCCTGGCTTGTATAAGAAACAGTGTGGCCAGAAGGGCCAGGGAAGTGATTGTCCCCCTGTACTCAGCTCTGGTGAGGCTGCACCTCAAGTACTGTGTTCAGTTTTGGGCCCCTCACTACAAGAAGGACATCGAGGTGCTTGAGCGAGTGAGACCAGAGAAGGGTGATGAAGCTGGTGAGGGGTTTGGAAACAGGTCTTATGAGGAGCGGCTGAAGGAGCTGGGTTTGTTCAGCCTGGAGAAAATGAGGCTCAGGGGCAATCTTATCGCTCTCTATAAGTACATTAAAGGAGGCTGTAGTGAGGTGTTGGTTGGTCTATTCTCCCATGTGCCAGGTGACAGGATGATGGGGAACAGGCTTGTTGTGTCAGGGGTGTTTTAGGTTGGATATTAGGAAGAACTTCTTTACTGAGAGGGTTGTGAGGCATTGGAATGGGCTGCCCAGGGAAGTGGTGGAGTCACCATCCCTGGAGGTCTTTAAAAGATGTTTAGATGTTGAACTTAGTGATGTGGTTTAGTGGAGGACTTGGTAATGTTAGGTCAGAGGTTGGACTCGAAGATCTTGAGGTCTCTTCCAACCTAGACAATTCTGTGTTTCTGTGAAACTTTTAAATATCTGTTCCCCTTTACTGACTGTTAAAAGTGTCTGGGGTGAATAATAAAAAGGAAGGTGTCAACATTTTGGGCATCTAAAAGTAAGTGACACAAATCCCACCTTGTTATCTACTCTAGTATTAACTTCCGTCAGTGCTGCTGATGTAAGCTCAGTCTCAGCTATACGGAATGTTGCTCCTGCCAAGCCTCATTCTGCTTTACATTGTCCTGATTTTTTAAAGGAGCTGACGTGTCTCCTATTTACTGGAGTGAAGAGAGGTATATCAATGTTATCTAATGATGAAGGAAGAGAACAAGAGAACAAAAGAAGCTCATTAAATTATTATTTTTTTTATTTTTTTTATTTTTTTTTTTTGAGTAAATAAGTTTAGATTAGATTTTTTCATTTTAGTTTTGTCTGTCTCTTCATTTGAAAAGGAGTAACTTTTACACCTTGACAGTTTTTTTACTAAAAAAAATATAAGAATGGAGTGAAATATTAGGGAAAGTAAAGGAGAGGTGGGATTTCTTTTTTATTTTTGTATCCTTACACTCCTTTTTCTTTTTCTTGACAGAAAAAAAAAAAAAAAAAAGAAAAGTATTATAAGTCAACATTCTGAAAAAGATTTTCCTACCTTCTTCATCCAATGACACAGATAGAAGGTCTGAGGCTTAAGCAATGTTCTTTCTGGCAGTATCTTTCCATGTCTCCGTATGCCAGATTTCTTCTCCAGTTCCAGCAAAGATGATCTGATCTATTATTTAAACTTGTGTTTCTAAACAGACCTTTTCTGGCATAGCTTTCGGGTCGGCTTATTTCCATCAGGATCCCTACTGCACTGCAATTGTTCATGAAATGATACTGTTAGAAGTTGGTTATGCCTTCTAGTTTCATTAATGAATGTAAACAGCATTGTTTCTGTTTGTGATAAAGGTGAAACTGTGAAATTTCTCAATGGAACCAGACAACTGAAACAGTAGCTGTCACCAACAGGATGTTTGAAATGCATATCAGAGTGGAGGGATTCTCTTAGATAAAGTGATTTTAGGGTTCTGAAAGCTAGTGACAGAGAAGTAAAAGCACAGAAGAAAGAAAGAAACAAGACAGCAAGGAAGAAACAGACCTGGTTTCAGTAGCTAGGTAATTTGAAATAGGTAAAACACTGAAAGGGTTATTTTTGAAGCCAAACATTACCTAACAAGAGCTTGAAGCAGTCAGTAAGCAAACTGCCTCATCTGATTCTTGCTGTGTTCAAGGAAACAGTGCTATATACATTTTGTTGTACACAGACAAGATTGAATCAAACATATATGATGACATAATCAATATACCCCTCTAAATGGTTTTCCCTTCCCCCAAGCAGTCCAAAATTAAGTTAATTGATCAAGTCAAAATAATCTAATAATACACAGGGGAGTAGAAGATCTGGCATTGTCCCAAGTAACCAGAAGAAAACAGTCATTTCCAGTTAAATACTGGTTCTTGCCTCTTCTCTTATCTGAAGAGGCCCGTGGGCTCTTCTGCCATTCCACTGTCTATCCACTCACTAGCTGCACCAGTGGCAATATACTGTTTTCAGGTCAAAGTGACCCTCCAGATAAGTTTTGTTTCACCAAACCTGAAGGATTATTTTTGTTCATATATACATTTAAATACATATATATATTTTTCCATAGCTATTTTTGTCTTTGCTATATTACTCCTGTATTTCTTATTAGTTCAAAATTTAGGGCTTCTTTCTTCATGGCATACCCTGCTGAGGGCAATAGCTGCAAACACTTTGAATGTCAAACTCTTCATTACTGAAATACTTGAAAAGCCTCATTAGTATGAAACAAAACAGAAACACCCACATCCATTTTACTTATCTGTGTCATCAGTGACAGTTAGGAAAGACAAACATGCTTCCCCTCTATTACTGGCATCATTCAAGCCATAAAGCTTGAAGGAAAGCAAATGCAAATAAATACATGAAACTTATTGAAATGTTTAACAATGGCTCTATACTAATATGCTTTGCAACATGATTCAGTTCTAAGTACAAGGAAATACTTTGCAACATCTTATTTTTTCCATGACATAGAATACTTCTTGAGGTCTGAAATAAAATATCTGTATTTTTTCTAAAGGAACAAGGAGAAATAACCTTATAAAACAATTTCAAAGAGAGAGAGATGGAATTATGTATTTCCTTTTTGATCTAAAACCTGAAAGTAACATGACTAAAGATGAATCACTGAGGAGCACACATATGAAACCATCACAGACTGTTTTCTTGTGTAATATATAAACAAGATCTGCTTGTATGTTATTAACCCCATTAGTTATTATTTCTGTATTAACAAGCACTACTTTTTTTTTTTTTTTAATTATTATTATTATTAGAAAAGCACTATCTGCAAGCTATTGGTGAAACAGTCATCTGCAACATGAAAAAAATATTACTGATAAATGTATCAACAGCACAAATATATGTACTACAAGATGAAAGTGCTATGAGTGCAGAACTGTTATCACACTCCCCCCAGTCTCATTCTCACTTGTTTCTCTGGTATACATGTGTGGTTGGCTGGCAAGTCACTTGATTACAATGTGGGAAGTGTCTAAGTTCAAAGTTGGGCTTGCATATTTGTTTTCTTTTTGTAGATTTTTTCTTCTCAAATTGTCTTTTTCTCATTTCTATTTTTTTTTTTTCTGAAACAAAGCATTCTGTCTTTTTATTTCAAGCAAACTTATTCATTTCAAATTCTGCTGTATATTTTTCCCCCAGAGGATTAGAAAATGACTGAAATAACTTGAAAACAAAGCCAAATATTAAGCTGAATTTTTTTTGTTGGTTTCTCAACTGAATATTTAAAGAAACATATAAATCCATTGTTCACAGCATTCTACTTGAAAGGTCTTTGCCTTTCAAGTGTAGAGATACATATGACTAAGTATATAGTACATAACTCCATGCAGTGTGTTTATGTAACTTCTCAAATAAAGTACCTATAGAATTTGGGTTAGTGGTAGTTAGTTGTGCCTGTGTGCTGTCAAGGTATTCTGAGATCTTGTTTCATGCTTTTCATTTGCTCCACCTGTGTTCATGATTTACTTTCCAGTTATCCCATCATTTACACATTCTTTTTTCTGCATAGCTGCTAGTCAGTAAAACCACTTGTGCCTATGCCTATGGGGGGACACACTCTTTCCTTGAAAAGTGTTCCATTTTATGCTTCAGCACTTGAAATCTGACATGGTTTCTGTTTATTTTTATATCAGTGTTTGAGGTTCCAGTGGTTGTTACATATTTTGATGTCTCTGGTGTGTCTCATGCTAATCACTGATCAGTTTTTTTTTTTTTTTTTTTTTTTTTTTTGACATTTATTCAGGGTTTTCTATTACAATGCAGGAATTAGAAGATACTAAATCTTTTTTTTACACTGCATTTTTTAAGTATGTGGAATTTAGAACTCTTCAAAGTGATAGTTTCTACTACAGCAGCAAAGCCTAGATTTGTGAGATATGTTTGGAAAAGTATTTGTTTCTGCAACTGAATGTACTAATTTAGTAACTTTAGTCTGATACCTTAGCTGAGCTGTAGGGGGGGAATGAGCAGGGAATAGTTGGGCACACTTTGAGAAGTGTGCCCTTCTCTTTTGAAAAGAAGGTACAAGAGAAATGGCCTAGGAAATACAATATGATATGATTCTCACTGTACCCAAAGCCAGGGAGATTGTATTTTATCTATCTGGAAAGCTAAACAAATAAGATGAAAATGTATTAATGTTATAGAGAATTTTATTTATTTATTTTTTATTTTTTTAAAGAATGTTATTAAACTTTTCTCAGATTCCTGGGTAAAATACAGTAAGTTGGAGAAAAGATAGACTGGCTACATTTACTTGTAACAGCATTTTGTCTTTCACAGTTTTAACTATATTTAGTACCACAAAATTCTAATTCTATAGAAGGGATGTTGTTTTTGACCCTTTATTTTTGAGCTTTACATAGAATTTATTATTGGTTATTACTTTTTCAAAGGAAAATCAGCTTCTTTGTAATCATGAAAACAAATTGCATGAAATTAAGGAACACATAATTAATGTTTTCCATTAAAAAAACTCTCTCTCCCTCCTTCCCCCCCCCCCCCCCCAAATATATATATTCCTTAGATATTTATTGTTTACATTCAACATTCTGCACTGCTGCGGTAGAACATTTGTAGAGAGCTAGGGCAAAAGTCTTGATACCTACCTCCTTTTCACTATGGCCTGGTTTTGACTAGGATAATTTTCATCCTAGTAGTTGGTATGGGGCTGTGTTTTGGATGTAGGATGAGAATAATGTTGATAACACACTGATGTTTTAATTCTTGCAGAACCGTGCTTACACTAAGCCAAGGACTTTTCAGTTTCTCACGAGTTTGTCCTGCCAGTAGGAAGGCTGGGGGTGCAGCAGGAGCTGGGAGGGAACAGACCCAGGACAGCTGACCTAAGCTGGCCAAAGGGGTATTCCATACCTTCTGACATCATGCTGAACAGTTAATATGGGGTGGCTGGCTTGGGTGAGGGGACTGGATGCTTGTGGATAGTCTGGGCATCAGTCAGCAGGTGGTGAGCAATTGCATTGTGCATCACTTGTTTTGTACACATTATTAATAATACTATTATCATTATTATTGTTTTCCCTTCTTTTCTATCCTAATAAAATGTCACTATTTCAACCTACAAGATTTTGTTTTAACATTTTTTTCAATTCTCTCCCTATCGCAGAGAGGGAGGGGGAAGGGTGAGTGAATGTCTGTGTGGTGTTTAGCTGCCAGCCAGGTTAAACCACTACACACTCTTAATAACTAGTATGTGGTCTTGATATATCTTCTACATAGACAACAGTAGTCCTCACCAAACAACCAGTGCAACTAAGAGAAGGCTATACGTGATAGTAGTAGTAGTCCCTCTTCTGAGAGGTATGGATGTGCCCATTTGCAGACCTGATCCACTCTTGAGGGAAGTCTGCTGTTTACGAGGGACTTGTATCAAAGATGTCACCAAGAGATGACCAAGCCTTGTACAGCTTAATGACTATTATACACTGTTGTTGTTTCATGTAGGTGCCAGTGATGCAGCCAGGAACAGCCTGAGGAGTATTGTCCTGGTTTCAGTTAGGACAGAATTAATTTTCTTCCTAGTAGCTGGTAGAATGCTATGTTTTGGCTTAGGATGAGAAGAGTGCTGATAACACCCCGATGTTTTAATTGTTGCAGAGCAGTGCTTACACCAAGCCAAGAACATCTCAGCTTCTTGTTCTGTCCTGCCAATGGGCGGGCTGGGGGTGCAGCAAGAGCGGGGAGGGGACAGACTCAGGACAGGTGACCCAAACTAGCCAAACAGGTATTCCAGACCATCTGACATCATGCTAAACAATATAGAGGGATGGCTAGCCAGGGGAGGGGGGCCGGACTGCTCAGGGTTAGGCTGGGCATCGGTCAGCGGGTGGTGAGCAATTGAATTGTGCATCACTTGTTTGTACACATTATTAGTAGTAGTACTATTATCATCATTGTTATTATTATTATTATTGTTATTATTATTTTCGTGTCTTAATAAACTGTCTTTATCTCAACTCATGGGCTTCACTTTCTCGTTTCTCTCCCCCATCCTAGAGAGGGAGGGGGAGGAGGGGGAGGGGGAGTGAATGGCTGTGTGGTGTTTAGCTGCCGGCCAGGTTAAACCACGACAAGTATCAAGAAGGATTACAGAGCCCTGGGAGCAGCAGTAAAGGACCAAGGAGTGTAGTGTTTTTTTGTTTTTTGTTTTTTTTTTTTTTTGTTTTTTGGTTGTGCCAAGGGGATTGAAAAAAATGGCCAGTAAAATCTGGCAAATCAGATGGACTGATGGTTTTAGGACTGGTGCCACAAACAAGAGTTCTTCTAGTTAGAGTAAGGGACATCCTTTAAGAAACCTGGTCTGTTGGGGGCTAATGGGGTACACCTGCCAGAAAAGAGAAAAAGTATGTCAAGTCATAGTTTTACAGAGGAGGTATCTCCCCCTATGTCAATGATGAGTGCATGGAGATCTGCCTGAAGATGTATGAGGAGCTGACAGAGAGCTTATGGGTCAGGCTTAAGAGGAGGGCAGGGAAAGGTGACATTATAGTGGGGTCTGTTACAGGCTACCTGATCAGGAAGACGAAGCAGATGAGGCCCTCTATAGATAAATAGCAACAGCTTCATGTTCGCAAACCCTGGTCCTCAGGGGGAAATTCAGCCACCCCAATATCTGTTGGAGGGACAGCACAACAGGGCACAGGCAATCCATGAGGTTCCTGGAATGCATTATGATAACTTCCTTCTCCAAGTGATAGGGGGGCCAATGAGGAGAAATGCCATGATGGATCTCATTCTCATCAGAAGGAGGGGCTCATGGGGAATGTGAAGCTCAAGAGCAGCCTTGGCCACAATGACCATGAAAAGCTGAAAGGTTTAGCATACTGAGGGCAGCCAGGAGGGAGCACAGCAAACTCACTACCCTGGACTTTGGGATATCAGACATTGGCCTCTTCAGGGATCTGCTTTGTAGTGTACCGTGGGACAAAGCCCTGGAGGTAGGAGGGGCCCAAGGAAGCTAGTTAATATTCAAGGATTACCTCCTCCAAGCTCAGGAGCAATGCATGCTAACAAAGAGGAATTCAGGCAAAAATGCCGGGAGGCTGGCACGGATGAACGAGGAAGTCCTGGCCAAACTCAGACACAAAAAGGAAGCCTGCAAAGGGCTGGCTAGGAACAAGGGCAACAAGAAAGGCTTCTATAAGTACATACATGATAAAAGGAAGACTAGGAAAATTGTGGGCCCTCTCTGGAAGGAAATGGGAGACTTGGTCGCTCAGGATATGGAGAAGGTTGAGGTACTAATTGACTTTTTTGCCTCAGTCTTCACTGGCAAGAGCTCCAGTTCCCACAAGGCAAAGGCCTTGCTGGAGGATGGAGATAATGGGAGAATGAAGAATCAACTACTGTAGGAGAAGATCCAGGTTCAATACCAGCTAAATGTGCACAGGTCCATGGAACCTGATGTGATGCATTCATGTGTCCTGAGGGAACTGGTGGATAAAGTGGCTAAACCACTATCCATCATAATCGAGAAGTTGTGGTTGTCTGTTGAAGTTCCTATTGACTGGAAGAGGAGAAATATTACCCCCAGTTTAAAAAAAAAAAAAAAAGGAAGACCCATGCAACTGCAGGCTAGTCAGTCTCACCTCTGTGCCCCACAAGATCATGGAAGAGATCCTCCTGGAAACTAAGCTAAGGAACATGGAAATTACGGAGAAGATTGGTGACAGCCAACATGGCTTCACTAAGTGCAGATCATGCCTGACAAATCTGGTGGCCTTCTATGGTGGGGTTACAGCATTGGTGGATAAGGTAAGAGCAACTGACATTAAATATCTGGACTTGTGCAAAGCATTTGACACTGTCCTTCATGGTATCATTGTCTCTAAATTGGAGAGACATGGATTTGACAGATAGACCTCTCAGTGGGCAAGAATTAGCTGGATGGTTGCACTCAAGGAGTTGCAGTAAACGACTCAATGTCCAAGTGAAGATCAGTAATGAGTAATGTTCCTCTGGGGTCAGTATTGCAACAGCCACTGTTTAACATCTTTGTCAGTGAAATGGAGAGTGGGGCTGAGTGCACCCTCAGCAAGTTTGGGATAGCACCAAGCTGTGTGGTGCAGTTGACATGCTGGAGGGAAGGAATGCCATCCAGAGGGACCTGGACAGGCTTGATAAGTGGGTCTGTGTGAACCTCATGAAGTTCAAAAAAGCCAAGTTCAAGGTCCTGAACTTGGATCAGGGCAGTCCCAAGAAAAAATACCATCTGGATGGAGAATGAATTGAGAGAAGCCCTCCAAAACCATTCTATGATGATTCTATAATGATTCTATGACAATAAAGTCTACTGATTTCAGTGGATTGTTGGGACAGACTGCTAATGAACTGTCATATTAGCCACATTACTGCTTTTTTGTTATATTTTAGCCTTTTCTCTCACATACAGCTTGTTTTTTTTTTTTTTTTTTTTTTTTTTTTTTTTTTTTTTTTTCAGATATTGGATCATCCTAGTGTATCCTAGACTAGATATATTAACTAAGGCACATTGCAGCAGTCACAGAAGTCATTTGAGTTGGGAGGGACCTGCAGGTATGCCCATGAGTTGGTGGCTCTGCATTGTGGCAAGTTCAAATGTTTAATTTGTATACTTAGCTGTTAGTCACCTAGATGGCTCATAGGGTGTCTCAGAATCCTTAACTATTTGCCCTTATAGCATCTATGGGACTGTGGGAATTGCTTTTGTCACTGTTTTACAGCTAGGGAGCTGATATGCAGTGTTAACAGGCTTGCTTGGGGTCATGTAAGAAATCTGCAGTGCAGTAAGAAACTGGCTAGAGTCCTAACTGCTGTGCAATTCTCCCTCTACCAGATTTAAAGCAGGAATAAGCTAAAACCCGAATCTCAGAGTTTTTTCAGGTTCCTTTGGCAACATATTGTGTTTCTAGCTGTTCTATTAGTTAAAGTTTTTCCTTTACACTTAACCTAGATGTTCTCTACTGCAGTATAAGCCCATTAGTTCTTGTTCTGTCCTCACTGACTAATGAGAATAATTTGTCCCTATCCTCTTTATAGCAACTCTTTATGTATTTGTAGAAAGATCATTTCTCCCTTCAGTCTTCTTTTCCTTAGTCTGAACATACCCAGTTCACTTAACCTTTTTCCATAGATTTTACTTTTCAAACCTTTTATCATTTTTGTTGCTCTCCTCTGAACTCTTTCCAATTCGTCCGTCTTTTAAAAAACATTGTGCCAAAACCTGAACACAATAACACAACAGAGACCTAATCAGTGTTGACGAAAACACAATAATTATCTTACTTGTTTTACACTTGATGTCTATTAACACTATTTAATATAGTATCTGTAACACTATTTAATATAATATCTCTTAGAGACAACGTACTGTTGTGAACTTGTAATTAGCTTTTTGTCTAAAGCAAGGCCATTTTTTCCATGTAGCATTATTCCTGCTAACATGCATGAATTTTATTTACCCACTGAGCCTCTAGATCCCTTTCCTTTATTCTTCTTATCCATGTTATCATTTGTTCTCTCTTACTAATCTGAATCAGAAGAAACATGTTGAGTCACCATCCCCGGAGGTCTTCAAGAAATAAGAACATTTAGAACTTAGTAGCATGGTATAGTGGTGGACTGTAGTACTAGGTTAAAGGTTGGACTTGATGGTCTTAGAGTCTGAATGATTCTATGATTTTAAGCCTTGTCACCTGCGGATAGGGTCTATTGCTGTTCTGGGGGACTGAAGAACTTATGAGAGAGGATGGAGAGACACTTGATGGAATTAGTCAAACTACTACTGCTCACCAGCACACTACTGGCTTTTGCTTTCAAACTCCTTATCATATTCTGTCAAATGTTTCTGCCAAGGTGCTAGTTACTCCATGACTTATCTATTTATTTATTTTTATTTATTTTATTTTTAGCAAAACACATGTCTCTGAATAACCTTGACAAACATATTTCTTGTCCTTTTCTGCATGGCTAGGAGCATTCCTCCCACCAAGAGAGATATGAATGATGCCAAAGAAACATGTAAACACTTGTTTTAGATGGAGGGATTTTTGGTGGAAAGCTATCATGGGTAACTGATGAGTACATTTGATTATGCCATCATATAGTAGCCACTGTGGAATTGTCTGTTGAATCATATTCTACTTATTTCAGCAAAAAATATGTTTTTAACAGATCAACGTCATGCTGTATTGTAATTATGGCATTCAAAATACATAAAATATTCTGAAGGGTTTACTCTTTGACTGTTTAAAATTGTTTTGTTAGTTCAAGTTTTGTCTTATATGTTTCTTTGAGATATTAACCTTTGGTTAGTCATTATATATCTGCCAGTCTTAAGTTTGGTAAACATTTGAGTTCTTTTATGGTGTAATCCATATAATTTCAGCCTCAGAAATTGCTGCAAGAATTAATAGTTCCCCCTGGTGACAGATGGCAGACAATGATTTACATTTTTCAGTGTGTAGCCAGATTTTCATTATATGGGCACGTTACTTCATTTACTCAAAATATGGAACATAGAATCATAGAATCATAGAAGTATTAAGGTTGAAAAAGACCTCCAACATCGTATAGTCCAATCATCCCCCTATCATCAATGTCACCCACTAAACCATGTTAAGTATCATGTCCAAATTTTCCTTAAACACCCCCAAGGACAGTGACTCCACATTTCAATGCTTAGTCTGAATATGAAAGGTTAGCCTGCCAAATGCTAAATGTAAGTATTTTGGTTCCTGTGTTCTATTGGTTCCTATTTTATAAAAATCCTTGCTAGGTAATAGAAAACTAAGCACCAAAAGAGCTGCTGAGGAGATTTAAACTAAACCCATTTGAGTGACATATTTGCTTCCATTGTTCATAAAAGGCCACAGGCTGAGTCAGTTTCTAATCACCCCACACTTCAATGTGATGCACCATAAGTCAGTGTGAAGGGAGAAAGCAGTTTAAGAACTTTAAATTAAAACCATCCATACCTCACTTCAGTTGAATTAACATCCTTTTGTTCTTAACTGTTACCTGTCTTGTTTCTAGCTGGGCAGTCATCAGAAGAGAGTATGTAACTCTGTTAATTACTTTCTGGTAATTGCATACTCGCCTTAAACATTTGAGAGGAAATAGAGAAATAATGTTTCCTTTGTCTTAAGTTAAAGTTTGTGTTGTCATCATCTTCCACTGTCTACAGTAATTACGTTGTGTTTTATTTTTTTTGTTAACCTTGCAAGCAGTGTGACTTATTTGTAAAGCTGAATCTGGTGTTAAGGAAGAACAACTAGAGCATCTGAAGTGATCAAGACAATGGGGACCACACAGATCTCTTTTATATAGAATTTTGAGTAATTTATGATGTAAGAAAGGAAAACCCGTAAAAGACCATTTGCTCAGGGCCCCTTCACTGGCATCACATCAGCTTGGTTTTCAGTCCATTTTATTCTGTTTTACCATTATCATTGGAATCAGTAAAAAGTGTGGTAGCCTTCATTTGCCTGAACTGATCATGATTGTTCAAACCAGTGCATCCCTGTTCATACTGGAGCCTGGGAACAAAAATATACTCTCAGAGTCTCTGTGTGCTGCAATGCAGCCAGTACAGAGCTTAAAGGGAGAGGGTACAAGGCAAGATTCTTTGACTGTTTCTTCTCTATAATTTACTGTGAGACTTAAACTCTGGACCTGTTTAATGGTCCTAACAGCAGAGTTTCTAGGCCAACAACTAAATCAGCCACAGTGCTCTGCATTTGCAGACAAGCTTTAAGATTTACAAAATTTAATAAGCTGCCCTCTTACAACTTTTTTCTTTCAAAGACACAGCTTTTATAATAGTTGCCAGGAAGGTTGTCAAAGGTACAAATACCCATTGGTACATTGGTATAGTGAAGCTTTAGTGTTCCCCCCCCCCTTTCTTTTTTTTTTTTTTTTTTTTTTTTTTTTTTTTTTTTTTTTTTTTCCAAAAGCATATAAACAGTCTCCAAGTATTGCTAGCTCATTAACAATGAATACATTCTGGAGAGGTCTGCTGGCAGGCCATGGTAATATATTAATGTTTTTTCATAGAATCATAGACTCACAAAATCCCGGAATCATAGAATGGCTTGGGTTGGAAGAGACCTTAAAGACCATCTAGTTCCAGTGCTCCTGTCATGGGCAGGAATACCACCCATGAGATTGGGTTGCCCAGAGCCCCATCCAGCCTGGCCTTGAACACCTCCAGGGATGGGGCATCCACTGTTCCAGACCATAGTCACAGTAAAGAATTTTCTAACATCTAACGTCTAATCTAAATCTTCTTTAGTTTAAAACATTTTCCCTTGTCCCATCACTATCTGCTTGAGTAAAAAGTCAGTGTCTTCCTTTTTAATAAGCCCTCTTTAGCTACTTTAAGGCTGCAGTGAGGTCTCTCTGGGCCATTCTCTTCTCCAGGCTGAACATCCCCAGCTCTCTCAGCTTTCCTTCATCGGAGAGGTGCTCCAGACCTCTGATCATCTATGTGGCCCTACTCTGGATTTGCTCTAACAGGTCAGTTTTCTTGTTCTGGGAGCCCCAGATTCAATGTTCCAGGTGAGGCCTCACAAGGGCAGAGTAGAGGGGGACAATTCCCTCCCTTGATCTGCTGGTCACACCTCTTTTGATGCAGCCCAGGATGCAGCTGGCCTTTTGGGCTGCATGCACACACTGCTGGCTAATGTCAAGTTTTTTTTTCCCACTAGAAATGCCAAGCCCATCTCCTCAGGGCTGCTCTTAATGAGTTCTTCCAGCCTGTACCCTTCTCTGGGATTGCTCCTACTCAGGTGCAGCATCTTGCACTTGGACTTGTTGAACTTCATGCTGTTCACATGGGCTCACTTCTCCAGGCTGTCCAGGTCCCTTTGGATGGCATCTCTTCCTTCTTTGGTATCAACAGCACCACTCAGCTTGGTGGTATGTGCAGACTTGCTGAGGGTGCACTCAATCCCATTTTCTATGTCATTGATAAAGATATTAAACAGCTCTGATCCCAAGATGATCCCCTGAGGGACACTACTTGTCACCAGCCTCTACTTGGTCATAGAACCATTGACCACCACTCTGGCTGTGGCCATCCAGCCAATTCCTTATAGATTGAATAGTCCATCTTTTATATCCATATCTTTCCAGTTTAGAGATGGGTTAGCAGTGCAGTGAGCTGCTGGTAGTTGGAGGGCAGGCACAGAGAGGAAATACAGACTATGTCATGTGTTGCTTACTTCTCTTTAAATTAGGGTCAGAAGAAGCCAAAGTTCCATTCTTCACCCAGACATGCTTTTTTATTACATGTCCTTTAATTAAAAAGACTGATAAACATCAAACACCCAGGATAACTTTTAAAGTTGATGGGTCTTATTTATTTATGCCAGTTAACCATAGCTATCTATTAAGCATTACTGTTTGAAAGAAGGTAAGAACACAAATGTTCATTTTTCACTGAAATTTTGAATTTGTGAAGACAGTCATAGAAAATTCTTTAAGAATGGCAACATTGCATGCAGGCATGAAAACCTTTAAATACTTAGTCTCCTGAATGTGCCATCAAAGTTCATTAAACTTAACCTGTCATATTTACAAATTCAGTGCCCAGCTTCAGAACTCTTTGACTTCTCATTATACATTTCTTCATTTATGTTTCTTTCTGTCCATTCTTGCCTAACCTTTAGGGTATTATTTACCCAAATTTACAGTCACTACCTACAGGCATAAACACTTTCTTTGTCAAAAGGAGAACTTCTCAGTGTAATACTTTAGTAAGTACTCCATATCAAAACTAATGCTTTGATGCAAGACAATTAGATTATTTATGAAGACTCTAGTCTAATAAAGCACTATATTCCTTCTCAGATTAAGAAACTTTGAAAGTCACTCCTAATAAAGATGTGAATATAGGCAAAATAAGGAAAACATTTGTTCTTTTTAATTTAAATTTAAACAATGAAAACAAAAAGTTTATATATGTTTGTAGTGGAAGTAATTTCTACTTCAACAAAACCCACATGTTCAATAGCCCTACATTTCCTGAATTATTTTCTAATTTTTATGTTTGTGCTGTTCAATACAGTTATTGGACTAGCCTGTGTTGCCTGTGTATCATGTAGAGAGAAATGTGAAAAAAGTCATGTTTCTCTGATTTTCTTTTAATATGTAGGATATTATGATTGTCCACCTGGACTTGAAAAAATACAGGTAAATACCATTTGATTCTCTAACAACTCTGAGACATAAAACTCCTCATGGAGTTAACCCAGAGGCACTTGTCTTCCGTTGCAGGGTACTGTTCCTGTTGAGGTTACTGTTCTTTTTGTGTTCTGTCATTGTTTAAAACTTAATCACTCTTCCTTTTTAAGACAGTTTTCCTATAGCAAAAATAACTAGTCATTCCAAATCTTTAAATCAGTTTGTCTTCTGTGTCCTGTTTCCTGTCTTCCATTGTTCCATCCCTGTTCTTCCCCACACCCAGCTCCTCCAGCTTTCTTTATTACAGGATTCCCATTCATGTGAATTATCCCTACTGTTTTTCACTCAACCTAACCCTGAGGGGATATTACCCCTATTACAAATGCATACATTTTACAAAGCTGTTTGGGAAGAATGGCTTAAATGTGGTGATAAATACAAGAAAACAGATATGTTTTTATCACATCCTGCCTGCAGTATTTTCTTTCCATTGTAGGTAATTTTCATGGATGTATGGCAAAACAAATTGCAATCACTGGCATTTTTTTCCACTCTAGTTATGTATTGCAAATGATAAGTGGTGTTATTATTGTTGTTGTTGTTGTTATTAATATTATTGGGAGAAAGAACTTTTTATATTTTTCTATGTAATTTGAGTTACACAGCAAAAATGTTTTGTTTCTGTCCCAGAAGAATTCCCCTTTTTAATTTACTGTTTTACTGTTTAGCATTGTAAATATAAAAGATCTGTGTGGGACAGCTTTTAAGGTCAAGCAGAAAGGAAGATTTTCTTTTCCAAACATCTGTCAACAAACACATGGAAGAGAAGACAGTACTAGCATAATTTAATGTGCTTTCACTCAGTGAAAAATGTTCTTTGGACACTATGTCATGACTTGTACTTCAAGTAAAGCTTTTCTTGGGTGGTTTATCTTCACTGTATTGCTTTGCTTCTCTAATACTAATATTTTTTTTAGTTTCCTCTTTGTTCGAGGCTACAAACATGTCAGAAAAGACCCATAAGCATTATTTATTCTTTTGGCATTCAGTGTTCACTGTGATAAGAATAAGCAGTTGCCATTCTGCAGATGGCAGGAGAACTAGTTCCAGGTTTCAGTGAACCTAGAGGTCACTGATGACTGTGGTGGAACACAACTAGCTGGTGATTAAATGGCAGGTTTTACAGACATAGCTGTGGCGAGACCTATGCATTTGACATGTGTCCTTTTCCAGCAGGGGCTGCTGCAGAGCAGTAATAACCACACATCCCTAAGGGACTTGAAAATTATTTTCAATTCCCTCCTCCCTGACCCCCAGTATGTATTTAACATAAATATATCATGGAGATGTTTCTTCTTTTGAGTCAAGAGATACTGAAAAAGGAGAAAGCCACTGAAGAATATTAAATTTGAACTGAGATAAAATAAATGCTTTTGGATTCTTGATTAAAATATGTCTAAACTGTGTTGGAGTCATCTTCTTTGACAGGAAAGACATAAAAATATATGATGTAAGTATACAGAGTCACAGCAGAACAGCATATCTGAAAGGAAACAATATGCTGTAAAGAAGGCAAACTTTAAGCTCAGTATGAAAAATCACACAGTAAACAATAACATGCTGTGTAGGGTTCAAAACCCTAGCCACATCACCTGACCAGAACAATCAGGAACCCAGGGATTCAGTGGAAAACAAAAGTATTCTGAAGCTGAAAGAAACTGTACGATAATGTAAGAGGCTTCAGAGGCACAAAGCTTGTAAGGAGAGATCACATTTCAGACCAGATTGTACAGTCAAAAAACAGATAAACTTCCAAGCACAGAATCCATTCAGCAGGTTAGAAAAATACTTTTTCTAACTTTATAAGAAGATATAGATATATGTCTTTTCTCTGTTAGATTTGATTAACATTTGTATCCTCAGATTTTCTGTTACATCACAATATCTGAGTTAGACTCTGAATTGTCTTTACAGAAACAAGTACCTCCAGAGAGGAATTCACCTCATCCTAAAGGTGGCATTTAGGGTAGGTTATGTGAATTACCTCTGGAGGCCATTATCACCTTTAACTATAAAGAAAGCTAAGATTTAAGTGTTTATATTCTGTATGTTATGATGATATGAATCCTAATCCATGTGTTTCTTACATGCTTAAACCATCACAACTAAAACATTGTTATCCAGTATTTTGTTATAAATGACATGTTTGAAAGGATTTGATAGTTTCTCAAAAAGCTGCTTCTGCTGTCTGTTTATACTGCAGATTGGTATAACAGTTTGGTTACATTGCCAATGTTTCACTTATTGAAAAAAATTATGTGAGTATATTGCTCCATACTGTTACTTATCTTCTGAAGGAATATAACAGATTGTGGTGCCAAAGAAACTTACCTGCTGATATATAAAATTGTGACATATTACCACCATATAAATAAATGGTTGTACAAGTACAAACTTAAATTAATAAATAAAAAAATAGCTAGTGGGGTAGAAAAAACTTGTATGATTTTGTTGAGACATGGTGTTATACTAGCTGTCTGTAAGAAATAAGCCTTTCCTTGAATTGACCATAACAAGCACATTTACCCCTGAACTTAAAAAAAAAAAAAAAAAAAAAAAAAAAAGTGGTGAGAAAACTTTTTATTTTCAGAGCACTGTAAGAACTCAGTGCAGACAAACTTGCAATAAAACATATATATTATATGGAACAATTGAGGAACAACGCAATGGCTTAAAAATAATGACAAATATAAGAAAGTGAATTGAAGAAATTGTTGCTTTTTTTTTTTTTTTTTTTTTATATGACTGCTTGGTCGACGCCCAGGTGAACACATCCTCACTTGGCTGCTCCGATGCTGGGATGCTGGGGCCAATAGCATACAATTAGAAGGCAATGAAGCCAACCAGCTGGGATCCCTCTCTAGAGAAAGGGTAATCGACAAAGTAATTGGGAGAGGAGCACAGGCCCTCAGCCTCTGGAGACGACTCCTGGCAGCTATCAAAGAAAGATATCCCCATAAGGAAGATATTGTATATCACATAGGCAAGTGGACCACTGTGGATAAAGGTCTCCAGCATCTGCGGGAATTAGCTGTGCGGGAGATGATTTATAGTGATTTGGACAATGCCCAGACACCTCAAGACCCCGATGAAGTCCAGTGCACAACATCCATGTGGCGTAAATTTGTGCGGAGTGCACCATCAGCACATGCCAGTACCCTGGCAGCAATTCGCTGGGACGAGGGGATGGGACCAACAATGTATGATGTGTCCTGCCAGCTTCAACAATATGAAGACAATCTCTCTGCTCCGCTACAGTCCTGTGTCTCAGCTGTGGAGAAACTGTCTAAAGGACTTGACAAGCTCGTGGAGAAAGTATATTCCCCCTCATCTAGACAGAGTGATACTTCAGCCACTAAGAATCAGCATTCGCCTGCTCAAGAGAGAGAGTACCCAAGACGTACACCACGTGGCACCTTGTGGTTTTATCTGCGTGACCATGGGGAAGATATGAGGAAATGGGATGGTGTACCTACTTCAACCCTAGCTTCTCGGGTATGTGAACTGAAAGGAAATACAGCAGGAAGAAGAGGGGCTCCTAAGAGAAATGCTGCTCCAGTTTCTATTGGGCAGTACCCCAGAGGCAGTAGAAGAGCTGATGTTATTCTTGACCCTGATGAAGGGACCTCTGTCTCTCATTTGCAAGAATTAAGTGGCAGACACTCCAGCCAGGACTAGAGGGGCCCTGCCTCTGGCCAGGTAGAGGAGAGGGATAACCGGATTTATTGGACTGTGTGGATCCGATGGCCTGGCACATCAGAACCACAAGAATACAAAGCTTTAGTGGACACTGGTGTACAATGCACCTTAATGCCATCAGGCTACCAAGGGACAGAACTCACCTGTATCTCTGGAGTGACAGGGGGATCCCAACAACTATCTGTACTGGAAGCTGAAGTGAGTCTAACTGGGAATGAGTGGCAAAAGCATCCCATTGTGACTGGCCCAGAGGCTCCGTGTATCCTTGGCATAGACTATCTCAAGAGCGGGTACTACAAGGATCCAAAAGGATACCGGTGGGCTTTTGGCATAGCTGCTTTGAGCACAGAGAAGATTAGGCAGCTGTCTACCCTGCCTGGCCTTTCAGAAGACCCTTCTGTTGTAGGATTGCTGAAGGTTGAAGAACAACAGGTACCAATTGCTACTACAACGGTGCACCGACGGCAATATCGCACCAACCGAGACTCCCTGATTCCCATCCATGAGTTGGTTCACCGACTGGAGAGTCAGGGAGTAATCAGCAAGACTCGCTCACCCTTTAATAGTCCTATATGGCCAGTACGAAAGTCTAATGGCGAGTGGAGGCTAACAGTGGACTATCGAGGCCTGAATGAAGTCACGCCACCACTGAGTGCTGCAGTGCCGGACATGCTAGAACTTCAGTACGAACTAGAGTCAAAGGCAGCCAAGTGGTACGCCACAATTGATATTGCTAATGCATTTTTCTCCATCCCTTTGGCAGCAGCATGCAGGCCGCAGTTTGCCTTCACTTGGAGGGGCATCCAATACACCTGGAATCGGCTGCCCCAGGGGTGGAAACACAGCCCTACCATTTGCCATGGACTGATCCAGTCTGCACTGGAGCAAGGGGGAGCTCCTGAGCACCTTCAGTACATTGACGACATCCTCGTGTGGGGCAACACAGCAGAAGAAGTTTTTGAGAAAGGGAAGAAAGTAATCCAAATTCTCCTGAAAGCTGGTTTTGCCATTAAAAAGAGCAAGGTCAAGGGGCCTACACAGGAAATCCAGTTCTTGGGGGTAAAATGGCAGGATGGACGTCGCCATATTCCAATGGATGTGATCAATAAAATAACAGCAATGTCTCCGCCAACTAGCAAAAAGGAAACGCAAGCTTTCCTAGGCCTCGTGGGATTCTGGAGAATGCATGTGCCAGGCTATAGTCAACTTGTGAGTCCTCTATATCGAGTGACTCGAAAGAGAAACTATTTTGAGTGGGGCCCTGAGCAACAACAGGCATTTGAACAAATCAAACAAGAAATAGCTCGTGCAGTAGCCCTTGGGCCTGTCCGTACTGGACCAGCTGTGCAAAATATACTGTACACTGCAGCTGGGGAGCATGGGCTCACCTGGAGCCTTTGGGAGAAAACCCCAGAAGAAACTCGAGGTCGACCTCTGGGCTTCTGGAGTCGGGGCTATCGAGGATCAGAAGCCAATTACACCCCAACTGAAAAAGAAATACTCACAGAATATGAGGGTGTTCGAGCTGCTTCAGAAGTTGTGGGTACAGAGGCACAGCTCCTCTTGGCACCGCGGCTACCTGTGTTACACTGGATGTTCAAAGAGAAAATTCCCACTACACACCATGCAACTGATGCTACATGGAGTAAGTGGATAGCGTTAATTACACAGCGGGCTCGAATGGGAAAACCCAATCACCCAGGAATCCTGGAAGAGATTATGGACTGGCCGGAAGGCAGAGATTTCGGAGTGCCAACAGAAGAGGTAACCTGTGCTGAAGAGGCACCACCATACAATGAGTTGCCAGAAGACAGAAAGCAGTATGTGTTGTTTACTGACGGATCCTGCCGTGTGATAGGGAGCCATCGGAAATGGAAAGCTGCTGTGTGGAATCCCATACGACGAGTTGTGGAAGCCATGGAAGGGGAAGGTGAGTCGAGTCAGTATGCAGAAGTAAAAGCCATACAACTAGCCCTAGATATCGCCGAAAGAGAAAATTGGCCAGTATTGTATCTTTATACTGACTCATGGATGGTGGCAAATGCTCTGTGGGGGTGGCTGCAGCAATGGAAAGAGAGCAACTGGCAGCACAGAGGTAAGCCTATCTGGGCTGCTACCCTGTGGCAAGATATAGCTGCCCGGGTAGAAAACCTGGATGTTAAAGTACGTCATGTAGATGCCCACATGCCCAAGAGTCGCACTACTGAAGAACATCAGAACAACAAAGAAGTGGATCGAGCTTCGAAAATTGAAGTGGCTCAGGTGGACCTAGACTGGGAACGTAAGGGTGAGCTGTTTGTAGCTCGATGGGCCCATGAAACATCAGGACATCTGGGGAGAGATGCCACTTACAGATGGGCTCGTGATCGAGGGGTGGACTTGACCATTGAGGCCATCACACAGGTTACCCATGAGTGTGAGACCTGTGCTGCAATCAAGAAAGCCATGAAGGTAAAATCTCCCTGGAACAGGGGGAGATGGTTAGGGTTTCAATATGGTGAGGCCTGGCAAATTGACTATATCGGACCACTCCCAAAAACTCGCCAAGGCAAACGTTACATACTCACCATGGTAGAAGCAACTACTGGGTGGCTGGAAACATACCCTGTAAACTATGCCACAGCCCGAAACACTATCTTGGGCCTGGAAAGACAAGTATTGTGGCGTCACGGTACACCAGAGAGAATTGAGTCTGACAATGGGAGTCATTTCCGAAACAATCTTGTTACCTCCTGGGCAAAGAGGCATGGTATTGAGTGGGTGTACCACATCCCTTACCACCCACAAGCCTCTGGGAAGATTGAGAGGTACAATGGACTGTTAAAGACTATGTTACGAGCATTAGGTGCTGGGACGTGGAAACAATGGGACACAAATCTACCAGAAGCCACTTGGCTAGTTAACAATAGGGGGTCTGACAACCGTGCTGGTCCTGCCGAAACAAAACCCCTACACACTGTGAAAGGAGCTAAGGTTCCCGTAGTGCATATAGGAAGGTGGATGGGGAAGGCAGTGTGGGTTGCTCCTGCCTCGGGAAAAGGCAAACCCACTCGTGGGATTGTCTTCGCCCAAGGACCAGGGTATACCTGGTGGGTCATGCAAAAGAATGGGGATATCAAGTGTGTGCCTCAAGGAGATTTGACATTGAGAGAAAACTAATCTATAATCTAAGTTATATGTTGTAGGAAGATGCTGTAGGATCAACGACAGGTCAACTTTGCAAGGAGCCGGGCAGTGCAACAAGGACTTGAGCTAAGCTGGTGCTGGTGTCCAGACATCCAACTCTGCCTGCCTTGAGTGGCCACTTTGGCAGATGAAGACCTAATCATCAACAGTTCTTATGAACATTTTCCAAGAAAGACCTATGGAATGAAAAGATACACCTGCCTATTAATCCTGTCCTGTTAAATCCTTGTCCTGTTAAAGGACAAGGGATAATGATGAGAATGCTTGTATGCTAAAGTATGGGGATCTGAGTGTGACACAAATGTTATGGAATAAGGGGTGGAGGTTGTACTGGGTCTGGCTGGAATGTTAACTTTCCCGGCAGCAGCCCATATAGTGCCGTACTCTGTACTTGTAGCTGGAACAGCAGTGTTATCACACCAGTGTTGTGTCTACTGCTGAGCAGCAGTGGCACAGCATTGGGCCTTTCTCTAACCCTCCTAGGGGGTGGGCAAAAAAGTGAGGAGAGAAACATCACTAGGGCAGCTGACCTAAACCAATCAAAGGGATATTCCATACCATGTGATGTCACACTCAGCAATAAAAGGTGAAAACAGGAAGAAGAGGGGAGGGGTGGGCTCTCGTTGAGAAGACGTCGGTCCTCCTCTCAAACACCGGCTGCGTGCGTTGAGGCCTTGCTTCAAGGACGTGGTCAATCATTGCTCATTTGTGGGAAGTAGAGAGTAATTTCTTTCCTCTGCACTTCCATATAGCTTTCATTTATTTTGTTTGTTTGTTTTCCTCCCTTTTTCCCCTTTCCCTTTTATTTCCCCTTAGTTAAATTGTTTAGTTCATGGTAGTCTTTATTTAATTATTATAATTATTTCCCTTTAATTAAATTATCCTTATCTCAACCCGTGAGTTGTTCTTTGCTTTATTTCTCCCCCTCCTCATCTAAAGGAGGGGGAGTGAGAGAGCGGTTGTGGGGTTTAGCTGCCCAGCACGGTAAAACCACCACACCCAGTTCATTATTGGTTGGGGTTAGGACATCTGGATTTATCCGTCAACTACTTCACTAACTTTAATTTTCTCACTAACTCATTCACAAATATTGCTAGACACTGCTAATGAATATAATATCTCTCTTCCAGTTCAGTCTGGGCAAAATAGTGTTTTTATACTACTAATAATATTTCCCAATTTTTTATGGTTTTCCTGACTGCTATGTTTTGATGGGTCATGATTTTATTAAAATGGCAAGAAGTTCTTTCTTTAATCATAGTGTAATTTATACACATATATACATATATTTCAGGCTGAATGAGTTCCACAAATACTACACAATTGTCTTTGGAAACCAAAAGGACTCAGTTCTGATATTTAACTGACTTTTTCCCTCCTAGAGACTGTCAGATTTATTTCCGTTTTCCAGTCATGAGGCTTTTGGCTACAGCTTGCAAAGCAAGGTCTGATTCTCTATACTCCATACTTAATCAAGAAAGGAAGTGTCAGAATATATATATATGTATGTATCAAACATAACTTCTTACTGTCAACATTTCTTGACTAATTGTAAACAAAATCTCATGTGGATGTATATAATTTACTTTTGGATATTTTGGGTAGATGGAATTTTTACTTAGGAAAACAGAGAATTTCCTGAATGGCCTGTAGTTAGGTGCTGTCATTTGAACTGTGGAAGAATCAGCCGCAGATCTCTGATTTACATCTGTTTTCTGACTTGGTTGCACAATACCACCTGTAAAGATTGTTTGAGTGTATAATAAACCAGACTGTGCCATACTTCATTATTCTTTGTTTTAGGCACTTAACCAAAATATATAAACTAACAGTCTACTTGTGTCTTATTTTATGCTCCACCCCCCCCCCCCCCATCTTTCCATGTGAAGTAAAGACTTCCCAGCAGAATATTCAGCTCTTCTGAAATCCAAATTTCTCTCTGGAGATCATCTGTTCTTTATAAAGTGGATAGGTAAGTGAATCTGTATTTGCATACAAAAAGTTGAACACATCACTTAAGTGTACAATCTGAAACCAGCAGATTGACTTTTTTTTTTTTTTTATGTCCTTTTTCCTTTCCTAAAGCACAATGGAAAATAATAATTGAACCTCAGAATTTTTCATAAAACAAAATACTTTTTTTTTTTTTTTTTTTTTTTTTTTTCCCCTACAGTTTATATAAAGTTTTGCACTGTTATTTAGTATCTTAGCTATCTACTTGATTCTGTTCTCTCAGAAGGTGGTGATGCACTGGTACAGGTTGCCTAGAGAAGCTGTGGATGCCCCATCCCTAAAGGTGTTTAATGACAGATTGGATTGTGCATTGAACAAGCTGGTGTAGTGGGAGGTGTCCCAGCCCACTGCAGGGATGTTGGAACTATATAATATTTAAGATTCTATGATTCTATGAATCTCCTGGAAACACTGAAAAGCATAATCTCTGATACATTTTAGTATGGCGTGCAAGAAGCTCATCTTATATTCATGTCAACAAAACAGTAGCCAGATTTCAGAATTCATCAGTGGATGTGCTGAGCTTTAGGAAAAAATCCCTACCTAATGCACATATGGACAAAAAAGTTACAATGAGACACCTACTCCATAGTATGTTACAGTAGACACTTAACAAGTCTAAATGAAATCTGCACTATTTAGATCAATGTTTGTTTTGATATGTTAGTTTTGTTACTGACTTAACATATTGTCTTTTGTTATATTTTATTTGAAATAATTTGTCTTTCATACTTGATGACACAGAAATATTCAGGCAACAGGATACAGAGATCTTTCTTCCAGCACACCACTTTAGTAGAGGGGGTGGGTAAACTTCCTGTATTCTCACAGACAGTAGGCACACATGCTTGTAACTTGTTCAGATGTCATCTTCCTTGAAGGGGGTTCCTGAAAAAAACTGATGCAAAAGAGATGCTAAAAAAGATCAATGACAAAATGTCACTGAGAATCAAACTCATGTAAAGATCCTTAGAGTGGCAGAATATAAAGGGAAAGAAATGCAGTCACTGTGCTTTTATCTCTTTGATCCCGTGTTCAAGACTAGCACAGGCCTGCAGCAGTGCTTAAACTGTAACACTGTTACAAGAGCAGCTATTGACTTTGGCATTATTGAGAAACTAATAGCATTTATTGGAGTCAGCTCTTACTGATTTTTAACACTGACAAGATTTCTGTAAGAGCAGATCTAGCAATGGTTTCCCAGGAACTTTCCTTAATTTAAAAAAAAACAAAAACAAAAACAAAAACAAAAATAACAAACAATAATAACAACAAAAAAAAAGAAATAACAACAACAAAACACCCCAGGACTGTGCAAAGAGTATATAAGATTTCCTAACAGACGTAATAGAGAAGTGGAAAATATATTTACATTTTCTAATTTATTTCCATATAATGACTGAAAAAAGCCCAGATGAAAAATAGTAATTCACCTTTTGATGCATGGAGGTTTTCTTAAAATTGCAGTGTTGGCAAATGTTTTATTTAAAATATTTAGAGGTATTTATTATTACTATAATTATTATTGTTGCAAAAATCATAAAAAAAAAAAAAAGGATCAATTCTTAAATCTGTAGGTATACCATTTCAAAGAGCTACTTGGTCTCCATTCTGTTGTTATGTTTATGATTTGGTTGCTAGGTCAGCTTCAAGTCATGTTAATACTTTTGTATTAACATGAATTCCTATGCTAAATTCAGTAGAAACAAACCGCCAACTTGTGAATTGCAGAATTTATCCCTTAACTGAAATTAACCTTAAGATATCAGATCATAGATAAGTAATTCTGTCAAGAAAATATGAAGAATCACATAACACAAGTTGAAGTCAAGTTTTGCCTCATACAGGCCTGGATTCCCAAACCGTGTGGAGAAACCTAGAAAAATTTGGGCTTTTCACCTAACATTACACTAGTTTGAAACAAAATCTTCTGCTACTTATTTGTGAGCTGAAAAGAGAGAAAAAATAAGAGGTACTTTTCTACCATATTTTTCTGTGAATGATCAGATTCCTGTTCTGTGCACCTCAAGTATCCCTGCTTAAGAAGTAGCTCAGCAGAAGTTACCTATTCAGAGGTAGAGTTTTCCAAATTGTGATTACATCTGCTTCTAATGCATTGGAGTGGGAAGCCAGTGGTTCATTTTTATGTGTAAGAAACACCACATACAAACAGAATGACATCTGCATGTGGTAGCTATGACATAGCCTGTGAGAGATGAGAGATCCTTTAAAAATGTGTGTTTGACTAATTTTCTGCTCAATATCACATTTACAATTTCTATTTATTTCTTACACTTCATATCATTGTATTATGAAATAAAGCAATGAGGATAATGTTACACTCAGCGATAAAAGGTGAGAAAGGAGAAAGGGGGAAGGGGAACTCTCGTTGTGGAAGTGTCTGTGAACAATGTGTATTGAAGCCCTGCTTCCCAGGATGTGGCTGAACATTGCTCATTGATGGGAAGTACAGAGTAACTGCTTTTTCCTCTGTCTGTTTCTAAGTGGCCTTTGCTTTTTTTTTTTTTTTTTTTTTTTTTTTCTTTTTTTTAAATCTTTTTTTAATCTTTCTTTCTTTCTTTTTTTTTTTTTTTTCTTTTTTTTTTTTTCCCGTCTTCCTTTTTCCTTTAAATAAATCATCCTTATCTTAAACCTTGAGTCCTTTGTGTCACATTTTCTCCCCCTTCCTCCTTGAGGATGGGGAGTGAGAGAACAGCCATGGTGGCCGCCCACCCAAGTAAAACCACCACAGATAAATGCTGGAATAGCAGGGTCTTGACTGAAACAATGAAAACTTATGAAATTTTATTATGTATCTGAAGTATTTTCCCTTTTTTATTAAAGTTAGTGTGGGAAAACACATATATTTCAAGGATGATGTATGTTTTTTATATATGTTCCTATATATCAGCAGAAGAAAAAACACAAAAGCTTTTGTGTACACACAGATGCAAATATTCCACTCTGTAGTTCATATATGCATACACTAGAAAGCACAACTGAAAATCACTAGTCATTTAAAATGTCATAGTCTGGAGTATGCCTGAGTTGTGCTGTCAGTATGGGAAATGAATTCGAATAATAGGTGCCATTACTGTAGCATGAAACTATTAGTTAAAGTTCACAGTGCTTGACTAGATCATTTAAACCTTTATTAGGAAAAAAAAAAAAAAAAGAATTTTTATGTTTGAATGTTCTTATTTTCTTCCTTAATTTGAGTAAGGGCTCAAAGTTTAACCAAAAGCATCTGGAAATAAGTTCCACTGCTGTATTCCTGGTTCAAGAACAGAACAGAAGGCAGAATTCCCTGTGCGTGGTGCTAACAAGTATCACGGGGGTGTCAAGCTTGGCTTAAGGTGGATTGACATGTCATTATTCCTCTCATTCTTGCTTCTTTTTTAATGATCTGCACCTGAGCTCCGGTGTGTATTTTGTGACACTTATTAACAATCTACAGGTTTGAGAAAATGGTTGTTTATCCGTCTCTCACCTGTGAAAATGTTAACAAGACAAGACGTGCAGCAGTGTCTGGTGCCAGCTGAAGGTCATAGATAGACTGAAGAAGCATCCGACATCTGTTTCTTGCAGTGGGCATTTAAGTGCATTTCACTGAAAGGAGCAGGCTGAGTGATCTCACACCATTAATATCAATGGGACTTGAGTGCATTGCTACCTACATTCGTTCCTCAGTTCCAGGAGTGGAAGTGTGGAGCTATTAGCACACCTCGCTCACATCCTAGATAAGAATGTTGAAATAGTTCCACATGGCAGATGAACAAAAGAAGTCATTAGGCTTATTCTTGTCCACATGCACTCAAGTGCTTGACGGCAACTGCCCCTGCTATTTTAAATCAAGACTGAGAGACTCAAGGCTACTGATTTACTGAATTTCAATCAACTCAAATTCATCTTTCCTTCCCCTTATTTTTCTTTTGTGAATGGCTGCTTCAGAACAACTAAATCTCATTGACTAAAATGGTTACTTTGATTTCCAACTCTGCAGTATTTTCACAATAGGCTAGTATTAATGACATTTGCATATTGGAAAATTATTTTATTTTTATTTTTATTTATATATATATATATATATCTATATTTGAAGTTTTTAGGATAAGATAGATGCCTTGCCTGCAATATGGTTTTAAATTAGTATCCTCCTTCTTTGTGTCTATGAGAGCATGTATGAGTGAATGATTGTGAGTGAAAATATGGGTTTATCTGTCAGTGAACACATTTATGTGAATACCTATGGAGAAAGTCAGAAAACAATGTATGTGAGTGACTATGATTTATTTTTTTTTCTTACTGAAATAGAAAAGTATTTTTCAGAAGTACAAGCATTATCTTCCCTTTCCCTTTCCCTTTCCCTTTCCCTTTCCCTTTCCCTTTCCCTTTCCCTTTCCCTTTCCCTTTCCCTTTCCCTTTCCCTTTCCCTTTCCCTTTCCCTTTCCCTTTCCCTTTCCCTTTCCCTTTCCCTTTCCCTTTCCCTTTCCCTTTCCCTTTCTCTTCTCCTTCCCCTTCCCCTTCCCCTTTCCTCCCCCTCCTCCTCCCCCTCCCCCTCCCTTTTCCCTTTCCCCTTCCCATTCAGGAACTTAAGTCCATGCTGGGCTGGCACAACAACTAACAACTTCACACAAAAAAAAAATCATTTTCTTGTACATCACACAAAATGATGCCGTTAAGCAGACAGAGAGTGGAAGCAAGATGTTCAGACCTTTACATTTTTATTAATGGCAATGAGGAGCATATTGCTGGAGATACATAAAAACAGGTTTACTTTCTGAAGGAGCCAAATCTTTCTCAGTTGTCTCTGGGTAGCAACCTATCTATCCCAATAGTCATTGTAAATGGTTCTTCTGATCACCCTCATCTTACTCCGAATTTTAAGTATGTTTTTATGAATGGTTATACACCTCTACTCTTCATCTCATTAGTATAAATGTCTCATCCAAGACCCTTAAAAAGTGGCAAAGTGGCAAATGTGGAAAGTGGCAAAGTGACAAAAAGGCATTCACCAATTTAAGTAGCCTTCCATTCTGGCACTAAAAAATGTCCTATTGGCTTTGCCTTTCTAAGTCAGACAAGTGAAAAATAATTGTATGCTGTTCTATCAAAAATAAATAGCAATTGTTTTCTCAGTTCTTTTTCTCAGCAGTTCCCATTGATGCAAACTATACCAACCTTTGGAATGTGACATTCTTTTATTGTCTTGTTCCTGTGGAAGAAAACTCCAAATCATTGTTTTGTTTTGTTTTGGGGGCTCACTGGTATTTAAAATGAACTCCCAATGTCTTGCAAGGTACAATTGTACTCATAAATGTAGTACTGGGCAATAAATTAGAAAGATTAAGCATTCTGTAGTGAGGTTGTAGTGGAACAACAAAAGAGAGCCTGCTGCATTCTTTCTAAGCAAACAAAAAGCATAATTGGAAAAAATCATTTTTATGTTCTCTTACGTTAGATGGGACCACTGAGTGAAACATCCACTGATGAATTACTCCTCTAATCTGTAGAGGAAAAACAGCTACTGGCAAATTAAAGAGTCCTGGAACAGAGCCATGAGAACTAAATGGCTAAAAATGAAAACAGGCAAACATTTGAAGAGTATTCTACAGAACACAGATCTTTCAACACCTCCCCCTTTTCCATGGCTAATTCATTGTCATGGAAACTGAATTTATCAAAATGTTCTTGTTCACTCCTAGTGACCCAGTGAGTCGACTTACAGTGCTGGTGAAAGGTAACGCAGGCTGAAGCAATTTTTACAAATGATATGCAGCAGTTCATAAATCGGTAAATTTTGAATGGTACCATTGTGTTTCCCGGATAGTTTCCTCTAGTCTCAAAAGACTCTTTATCTGCAAGCTAGAGGTGTCTGAAACCCTTACTAATAAGTTAGAATGGGAGGCATGTCTGAGTTTAGCCCTTTTCTTACCCTCTGCTCTCCTTTAATTTGTTTTTCTTCCTACCCCGTGACTTTATGTTAAAATCCTATTATTTGTGTCTTTTATTTACTTCATGCATTCTCTACAGCATTTTCCTTTGCTGATCTGTAGCCCAAGCATGCAAAAATCCTTCATCACCTCATCGCAAACATCTTTCCTTATCTGTTGCTGAAGGTAGGTGTTGACTATCAATACACAATGACTAGTGTATACGGCCAGCTTTGCCAAATCTGAAATAACCCTGGAACTCCAGGTGCTTTCATTCTTTCTCAGAATATGGAGTTGCTTGTATTTCTTCATCACACGGGAAAATTGTCCTATAATTATTTTGAAGTGTTTATTTATTTATTTATTTATTTATTTATTTTTCTTCCCAGCTTCTATGTCACTGCCAAATTCCGTCAAGGTTGATTTTTACTTTATGTTAGCAATTAGTGACTTGTTGTCATGGAAACCACACTTCACATGATTCTTGAACTTAAATGGCTGAATGTGATCTTACAGCAGCTCTTCCTTCTTTAGCCTTAGTGGTTAAAGTCTTGCTTTTTGTCTGTCTGTGTCATCTTGATTATAGAATCACATAGAATATCTATAAACACACAAAATAATAGCAGAGAGCTACATCAATTAAAATTGGTAATTCATTCTTTAATTAAAGCTCTTTCTTTTCCTATTGCTGTAACCTTTCAAGTGCTAAAGCAGAATAAGAGCTAATCATTTCTGTGAAATATATTTTCTAATTTGAAGGTTTTGAGATAATAATAAACAAACAAAAAAAAATATGGATTTCAAATACTTATGCTTTTCATGTTTAATGCAAAAAATGAAAACAAGAACCGTTTAGAGATTTTTTTTTTTCAGGATAAGTCCATGTTTAAGGTTATATATGGGCTATATTTAAATGTATTTATATACAAAGAAAGAGAGGCAGTCAGTTCAAATTTTTGTTGGTAAACAGATGAAGTGACTCAGGACATAAAAGTCAAAGGATATGTATATTGTGAATAATAGGCATGTTTGAATTTAGTCATCCAGTAAATATGTTTGTATCTGTGAATAATAATTTTAAAACTTTACTCCAGAGGCTACATTTTTCAATTGGAAACACACTGAAGGATTACTTGATTATTGTTTTGTTTGTTTGTTTGTTTTTGTTTTTGTTGTTGCTTTTTTTTTTTTTCATGAATGTTATCTCAACCATTTAGAAATATTCCAGTTAAAGCTGCATCATTAGGATCCGTTTCCATAGATTTTTTTGGTGTTGTGTTGGTAAAATGGTAGTGGCAGACTAAACTGAAGTAGACTAGTATAAAAATAGAGTTTCCTGTTCCAAAATAAGAATAATTCTTTGGATTTGGTTAATCCACTTCCAACATACCTGGAAAGTTATACACATACATATGTATGCATATAAATATATATGCAAATCTGCATATATATGTGCACACATATATACATGCCTATACTCTTATATGTTTATATATATACATAAATACGTAATATATACACATCATTTAGAAAAAGTTAAATAAGCCAGAGTCATGCAAATGTAACCACAGTGTTTTAAATTCACACTTTGAATTTAATTGTCTAGATAAATAGTCCATGTAGTTGTATGTTTATGTTTCTCTCTCTGACTCTTGAAAAAAATTTAAAGTCCTGAAAACAATGAGAGTTCAAGGTATTTACAATCATAGGAAATGACAAGAATCAACCCTGGGCATGTGGAATTATACAAGTCACTCTAAAGAATACTAACAAGTAGAGACAGTGATTTTTGTAGACTTTTTTTTATACATGGAACACAAGAAGACTCAGTCTTGAAAGGACACTGAACTTTTAATTAAACTTTTCAGAAGTCTGTTTAGCATATTAGAACTAAACTGATATATGGGCTAATGTATTTATCAGAGAGAACTGGAGTTTAAAGGCATGATAAGATAATTCTTCCCTGAGGTAACACAACTGAATTCATTGTTATTTTCTCCTGTCTCTCCTCCCATGTATTGGAGACTCATTAATTGGACTTATTAACTTTACACAGTAAAGAAGGCTGTTTGCTTTCAATGATACAAAGGCAAATACAGTGTGATTTCAGCAAGCAGTACTTGTTGGCTACAAAGAAGCAATTTAGAAGTGTTTTAAAGGAAAAAAATCCACCTATTTATCCAGTATGCTATATTAATATCAAACTTTTGACTGACAATATTTGTCTTATGTTTCTGTGCTAACTTTAGTCCTAGGAAATAAAAAAAAAAATATTCTAAAAACCATATAGAAAGCAGTGTGAGACCAGAACTTGCCTTGTGTTGTGATAGTCTAAATTCTAGTTTATTAACTAAGAATGATACTTCAAGTGACACTTCAAATGTATGTTTTCAGTGATAATTTATCCTAAAGTTTCTTAAGTGTACAGTCTAAAACTGCAAATGTAGCATAAATAACTGCCCTAACCATGTAGTAGATACAGCACAAACAAAATATTTCTTGAACATTTCCAGTGCAAGTTGATATACTTTTTATCATTGTAGAAAGTTGCATTAAAATAACATTTCTTATCCATTGTACTCTGGATTTGTTTTCACAAATATGTGAAACTTAATATTTTACTTCATTAAAAATTCAGGGAGGGAAGAGGATCAACTCACTAATTAAAGTTTATGATGGAGTGAAAAATTTGATCTTGCATAAATATTCCCCATAGCTACTGCCATTATTACAGCAATTTTAAGGAAAATATTATGAAAATGAAAACTAGTATTCTCCAATATACACATTTAAGCAAACAAATGCTCCTTAGAATCAGATGTAAGTGTAATTTCAAAATAAGAAGCTATAAACCAACTGATTTTCTTCACTGCATGTGATTTCTTTAGGGTATTATTTCACTCTTGTAATCTGTTTAACATTTTTGTACTTCGAAAGACAATAGAATATGACAGGTTCTTTGACAATTTGTTAACACAGATTAACCTCATTTATGAGAAAACTGGCTGTGTGTGAACATCTAGTTTTGCAGTGCTTTCTAAGACAATCTTTACATTGTTGTCTTTCTGGGAAGCATGCTTCCTAAAATTTCAGCTTTCTGCTCAGTAATAACACTTATGACATAGCATATATTTTATGAGGGACTTGTATATGGAAGATCTTATAATATATGCAAAAGAAAAGAAGGAAAAGAGATTTACTTGATACATTTTTCAAGCTAATTGGTATTCTTAGCCTTGTACCTGTAAAACATCTTTGCTTGCATTGGGGTAACAAAGAGGGGTATTTGGCAATGGTTTGCTCTTTAATTCATAAAGAAACCACTTGAAGCTTTATAACAAATGTTTCATGATAGGAGTTAATCACTTTAAAATAATGTTAGCTTAAGGGAAATCCATAAGGTTATATTTGTTTCTTTATTTCTATCAAGTGTGACAAATGTATAAATGATTGTCCTACAAAAACAAGGAGAAGAATAAAGAAGAATCTGATGTTAGTGTATTTCCCTTACAAATTGTTGATAACCAGAAGTGTGAGACTTTTCTTATTTTCTTATTTTTCATCTTGATTATGACTTTAGATTCTTTCATAACTAGTTGATGGGTAGGATATAAGTAGAGTGAGGATGATGAGAAATATTTGTTAAATAAAATCAAGCTCCAGTGGAATTTATAAATACATTTATAAATGAAAGGATACAATAGCAGCATTTACATTATGAAAACATTTATATTCCTCTTTTAAGTTTAATACATATTCTTGAATACATTTTTAAGAAATCTAAATAACAGAAGAAAGTAAGAAAAGTTATATAATAAATGTGTTACCTCATGAAACTGTAAATCAGAAAACCTTGGCTTTGTTTGTCTTTAAATAACAATTATTTTGTTCTGTAGAACTCCTAATGATGAAGAAAGGACTGAAGAATTTTCATTTGGGGTGCAAATGGCTTTTTCTAATATGAGCTTTTGAATAAAAAAAGCAATATCTTCAATAAGAAATATTTCTTTTCTGGAGTTACTAAATAAATACATAAAAAGCTGACTTTTTGCCTCTCTCAGCCTGGATTGAAATTTTCACTTTAGGCTACCTTTCCCAAAAGTCTGTGCCATCAGTTGTATTTGTTCTGGATGACCTACATTTATGGTAGTAAAACCTTTAATGTATAATCACATCATCATATTTTCTGTAAGTGCCACACATTAGAAATTATTTTAGGTGCATTTCAAAGCATTAAAGCATGTTTATGGATTATCTCTTGAACTGTTGATATGAATTTAGATCCCTTGGTTACTGTAGGTCCAATTGTGTGCAGGTTTCAGAGGAAGCCTTTGAAACTTCTAAATATAGCTTTAAAGAGTTTCTCTATATCTGAAATGTCATGACATTAACATCTAGTATCTTGGGATACTCCAAAGTTAGAAATTGGGAACCTGATCCTTTCCAGTAGCATAAAACTCTAATTTCTAGCCTTACATGTCACCTAAGAAATGGACTTAACTTCTGACATTTTAGATATAAAAAGAGTTTTGTGAGTCCTGCTCATCCTGTATACTAGGAATTCATTTTTTTCTGAGAAAAAAAATGTATGGATTTGAAAAGAGAAAGAAGTAATGCCTCCCTGTTACTTTTAATTTAAAATAAGTAAATAAAGAAATCCCTAGTGGTTCTCTACAAGTGTTCTGTAGTTCAGATTTTTATAGAAAGGTGGAGTATGTCATAAAGCTGAGATAATTTATCACAAAGATATACAATTTATCATATAATCAACTATACTTATGAAAAGTGGACATACTTATGTAGTTCTGTGTGAAACTAAAGTTTGAAGATGAAAACATATATGAGCAGAGAAAGGAGATTTTACTTGCTGCTATTAAGGAGAAAGTTCAATTAAAGGGAAAAATACAGATGTAGTGTGTGCTTAGCTTTTCTTTGACCCAGTGCTCATCAGTGGTGATTGTCTATTCTGGGCTTTTTTGGTTGTGAGGCTGAATCTGTAATTAAATGTAGATATGAATATGAAAAGAAATTTTCTATCTTGGTTCTCTTTAGAAAAGCATTTTTGTTGAGCTGGATGACAAATCAGTGTCTGAAGTTGTATGTCACGGTCAGACTACTTTTCCTTTTAGGGCCTATTGCACAGTGACTGAAAAATGGTAGAGTGGTTCAGCTCCATTTGCTGAATAACCTGGAGGTCCTTAGGGGAAAAAGGGAAAAATCTACTGTGTCTCAAAGACTGCTGGATTTAACTTGAATTCTAGGCATGCAAGAAGAATATTCCTCTTACCTGCAATACCTTGTCTTAAGCCTGGTTTGACTAGTGTGATGGGAATATCAGATGTCTCCCCAGAATAACATTTTGCAATAGAACAAAAATAATATATTTTTTATTTGTGTTTGTATGAGAAATTACATATATGTTTGCGAGCTGGAACAGTAATGCTCTTTCATATCTTTATAGAAGAGAATTTGTTTTCTTAACCTTAAAGTCAAGAATTTTGCCAAATTCCTTTTTTTTTTTTTTTTTTTTTCTTTTTCTTTTTTCTGTCTAGATACATTGGAAAGGCCTTGTTTTTAAAATGTGAAAAATTCACCACATTCTGAAAATCATATATTGTATGATATAGAAAGAACTTAGACAACTAAATTCTCTAGTTTATGTTAAAACATGCAGTACAAAATAACTTCAGAAATTTATCCACTACATTGCATTTTTGTTTATACCAATTTTATTTTTTCTTACATACTATCTCCCAGAAATATATATTATGTGTATATATATTTATTTAAGAAATAATGCACTGAAGGTGTAGATACAGATACATTATTGATTCCTGTAATGTACAATATTTTCAATAAAATTTATAATCTAATATAGGTCTAATTGTATGTATAGGAAAACTGGACTTTTAATCATCTCATGGCCTAAATGCTGTGTTTGAATTACTGATAGTAAAAATGGTTAGTACTAACATTGATGACTGAGGAAAGACTAACAGTTACATAGTGGAAAGACTGGAACAGTTAGAGACTGAAAATTCAAAACAAATTTGAATTTATGTAACTGACAAGTGCTTTCTAAATAGTGAAAGCATGCCTGGTTCAATATAATTTAGATGTCAGTAGTTTTATTTTCTTTTTCACATTTTCTCTCTCTTTTTTTTTTTTTTTTCTTCTGTACTTTCTAATTTCGTATTGTGTACTTTCTAAATGTGAGGTTCTAAACCAGTTATTCTTAGCCATCTGGCTATCAAAGAAGACTTTTAGAAAGATAAGAATGGATAAAATTGGATAGATTTTTTTCCTCCAGCTTTTCCTTCTCTCTAACAGATGTTGACCATGATGTGAAGTGAATTTTATCCCTAAAGTAGCTTTATACAGAAATTCTGAAGTAACCTTTAGATATTGAGTTCATTGGTAACAATTATAAACTGTATTTTCACATTGTCTATCATGGCTCATCATGAAGAATCCGCATTATTCTCTCTAGCCAATTCAATAGCCCTGACAGTGCTGTAGTAGTGGTTATGTGTGTTTGCATGTAACTGGGGCATTGCAACATCCTTCATTGATATTTTCTGTTCCTGGGAGGCTATACATAGAGAGAAGATTGATCAAATGGATTCCTACAGGGGCGGCATTGCTGCAGGCTTGTCATTTAGGGTGGCCAACCAAAAACAAAATTGAGACAAAAAAAAAAAAAAAAAAAAAAAGAGAGAGCACTGAGTGGTAGCCAGAGGCAGGAAAAAAAAAAAAAAAAAAAAAAAAGTCCATTCTTTTGTTATAGCTGTGCTTCAAGCATCAATGCTTATAAGAAGCTCAAAAGTGGCCCTAGGATGAAGCTCTGTAATTGGAGGCAAGCAAGGCACAGATGCTAGCTTTTATTAAATATCAACAGAATTTAACAGTGCCAACAGTCCAGTGCTGAAGAAGGAAGGATGGGAAGGAAATTCCTTCCCTGGGCTAATTTCATGCTTACTGTCCTTTGGACCTACTTATAAGATCTGTCATTATACTCTGCATCCTTGACAAAGTCAGGCTATCTAAAATACTTCAAGTGCTTTATGTGCTGGAGTCATGTATAAATAACCTCTTGCTCATGAGATACTATAGGCTATCTTGCCTAGCTCCCAGCTGTTGTTACTGAAGGCTGCAATTCCCTTGCATTCCTGTATATCTGTCAACACTGAATATACAACTTTACTTCCCTGGAGTATCTCAAAAGTCACTAGACACTGATGTTCAGGCAACTGAATATTTCCCAAAATATTAAGTGGACTCCTTAAGTGGAGGAAGGCATATACCAGAGACACTGCTAACACCATGCAGTAAAACATTCCTTGCTACTATCTTTTTCTCAATTTTAAATTATGAAATCTTATAGAAAGAGACAAAAATATTGGATCAGACTTCTCTGCTCATTAGCACCTTGTTGCCTTGTTTTTTGTTTGTTTGTTTTGTTTTATTTTGTTCATTTGTTTGCTTTTAATGAAAAGGAGGTAGTTAATATGATATAAAGAGGAACATTCTTAGTAGTTGGTACGGCATTTCTTCATCCAGCTGGAGAATGGACTCATTAAGGCTATTAACATTGGGAGATTTACTGCAGCTCTTTGGACTTCTCTGAGTTTGAGAATATCTACAATATGACATTTCAGGTGCCCTTCACAGCATTCCCCCAGAATGGAAAAAAAACAGGGTCATTTAGAAGTTCCTTGAAGCTCTAGAAGAAGCCTTCATTCTAGAGAAAGCCTTGTTTGTTTAGGTTATATCTCTCTCCAGATTATTTGAACAATGTTGTGTTGTGCAGATCTTTGTTTAAGATTATACAGGAAAGAATGTTATATAAAGGCTGTTTACTTTATCTACTACAGCAAATTATGATACTGAATTGAAAATTTAGCTGATTTCAACTTGTGTTTTGTTGTGTCTTGTTTGTTGCTGCACCCACAGAGTACTCTGTTTCCTCAGATTGGTCATGTACAAATTGTCGTTATGATCTGGAATGCCACCCTGAAATGGCTTCCAGGAGTTGCTACCAAAGGTAACTGCCAAACTGAAAGACATTCAGAGCTAACAGTACCCTCTTTCCCTCCTTTACCTCCCCTGCGATCCCCTATACTACTACAGGAAATGTTAACTGTATAGTTGATCTCAGGAGAGTTGCTTTGCTTTGCAATACTTATGCCAAAAGGCAGCACTATTTTTGCCAGAAGTTCTTTTTTATGACATCTACAGATCAGCATAAAGTATCTTGCAAAATTAATTGAATTCTTCAATAATTGTTTTAAAGCCAAATGCCATGCAGAGCCTTAAGATATATATGCATTTTCAAATGTCTTTGTAGTCTGATTTGGGCCATTTACCTCTTGGAATCTCAAATTAAAGCTGAGTGCATTAACGTAACTGTGAGTCAAGGTACAGTCCTTCTCTTTCTTCTTTCTTTTCTTTTCTTTTCTTTTCTTTTCTTTTCTTTTCTTTTCTTTTCTTTTCTTTTCTTTTCTTTTCTTTTCTTTTCTTTTCTTTTCTTTTCTTTTCTTTTCTTTTCTTTTCTTTTCTTTTCTTTTCTTTTCTTTTCTTTTCTTTTCTTTTCTTTTCTTTTCTTTTCTTTTCTCATGTCTTGTCTCCCTTCCCTTCCCTTCCCTTCCCTTCCCTTCCCTTCCCTTCCCTTCCCTTCCCTTCCCTTCCCTTCCCTTCCCTTCCCTTCCCTTCCCTTCCCTTCCCTTCCCTTCCCTTCCCTTCCCTTCCCTTCCCTTCCCTTCCCTTCCCTTCCCTTCCCTTCCCTTCCCTTCCCTTCCCTTCCCTTCCCTTCCCTTCCCTTCCCTTCCCTTCCCTTCCCTTCCCTTCCCTTCCCTTCTCTTCCCTTCCCTTCCCTTCCCTTCCCTTCCCTTCCCTTCCCTTCCCTTCCCTTCCCTTCCCTTCCCTTCCCTTCCCTTCCCTTCCCTTCCCTTCCCTTCCCTTCCCTTCCCTTCCCTTCCCTTCCCTTCCCTTCCCTTCCCTTCCCTTCCCTTCCCTTCCCTTCCCTTCCCTTCCCTTCCCTTCCCTTCCCTTCCCTTCCCTTCCCTTCCCTTCCCTTCCCTTCCCTTCCCTTCCCTTCCCTTCCCTTCCCTTCCCTTCCCTTCCCTTCCCTTCCCTTCCCTTCCCTTCCCTATTGTAGGGCCAAGCTTTGACTGCCACGCAAAATCAACAGGTGTTTTCCTTCAATGGTAAAGTTTAAAGTAGATCTAAGATGTTAAAGTTGATTAAAAAATAAAAATAATATTTTGTGGATGGGAAGTTTTTCTTTGTGTTTTGTTTTTAGTGTGGAATAGTCCCTATTATGACTATATAACACCCACAAAGAATTCAGATGTAAAGTATCAGTAGTTATTGGCTACATTTACATGGATAAGTAATTGAACATGTTGACATTTACATCTGTTATAAATGAAGTCTGGAGTTTTAGCTTCGGACTGCTTTAAGCATGATTCCCTAGGCAGAACATCCCTGCTATGATTATGATAGGTCACTGATTCACACCTTTATGTTCCTGTCAAGACATGAGTGCATACATGAAGTGACACTTTATGTTCAGATTCTGGTTAAAGAAATCAATTTTGCAATGGCTGAAACTACTAAGTGCTGATTCCTATGTGATTTCCTGTAGACAAAAGCAAATAATACAACTATTGTTTAATGCCAAATAAATGCATAAAAAATCTCAAATTTGATGTCAATAGCAATAGAGTTTATTCTTCATAAATCAAAAGGTACGTCTAATTGTAACTCCAGCTTCAGTGAATTTATTCCTAATTATACTTGAACAAATGAAAAGCCAATATATCTGCATTTGAAGACATTGATCACCAAGGCTAAGAATTACACCATCTATTCAGTTGTCCCCCACATGCCTATTGTACTTGAAGCAGTAAAATACATACATACAAGCTTTAACTGGTGTAAGCATTTTTTTTTAAGTTTTCATGCATTCATCAACTTGTATGTATGCATACTTAAAAAATATATTATTAGTTAATTAAATTATTAATCTAATACAAAAACTGTGATTTTTGATGTTAGTACTGTTAAGTCATACGTGTTGAACAGTAAGTGGCAATATATTTTTATTCTTTCTATTTATTAATTTAACAATTTTTATTTTTGAATGTAGTATATTTCTCATAGTTTGTATATTAGATCCTCTTTTATTATGCAATTTCCCCCTCCTATTTAAAGCACCACTAATTCACCTCAGTGCAGCAATAATGAGTAACTGGGAAGGAGTTTGGAAGGAGAGAGAGGGAGAGAAAGCTATTGAAGTAAATGAAGCATTACCCATGACTGCTGCACACACCAGTGTCTGTTCCTGTACTAGCATCATTTTCCCTCTTCTGCGTATTAGAAAGATAACTCATTTCCCAGAGCATTCCATGCTCAAGGGCAATAGCTACCTTCACTATAGAGAGAATTAGCACTGGCTGGTATAATTTTGGAAATATGTAGCAATTACTTGCAGCAGAAACTCAACTCTCAGAATCCCTTAATGAAGAATGACAAAAAGCTGGGTTCAGAGATGGTGGCCCAGAGCTGCTAGGTTCACTGTTCTACACTGTTAGTTCACAGAATCCCCATGCAGATCATATTCCCTTTTCTGTTTTGCCTCCTCCTTTCCACCTGTCTTTATGATCTGATCAAATTAACATTTCAACTGTATTACCCTATTTGTCCTTTGCACTGTGTTTAGTTATGATTGCATTCGGCTCATTTTTTTTGACTTATAACAACAATAAAATGTTTAAATGAACTATGTTATATTGTTCCCTTAGATAAGATCACCGTCTTTCTTGTTTATCTTGGAAGTTCCTAGGATACTTGCCTTTGGTTTATTTTATTGGTTTCTCTGTAATCCACAATTAACATCTGTTTTAATTTGAAAGTCAAAGATGTATAAGAGAGATGTGTAAGTTTTAACTGCTGCAACTAACCATGTATTTATTCACGTATTTATTCATGTTGTTGAGGGTAGTGGTATTAGATAGATCACATTTGAGATCGTGTTGTTTGTGATAAACTCAATCAAAAAGATAAGGTTAACCTCCTAAATACATGAATAATAATGGCATTCATTTCCAAACTGACTCCCAGCAAATCTTAACACTAAGGATGATGCCTCAGCCTCTGTATAAGTTTCACTTTTACATTTACAAAAATAATTTTGACAGAAAAAGAGCGTTCAAAGCAATGTCTGAAAAATACTGAGGATAAATATCTACACTGTTTTAAATATATTTTTGTTTGATACTAAAGCTTTTCTTTCTGAAGGGATCTTGGAGACTCTTGTGTTTGAAACACTCATGATTAGAAATGATATCATAAGCACACTGGTGTCTCAGGAATAAAAATTTATTGAGAATGGAAAGATTATGGGAGATGGGAATTTTCACAGAACCCATCAGCAAGATGTTAGTTCTTGAACTGATTAAACTGAGGCTGGAATAACATTAGAACGTTTGTTAATAAGTAACTTAGCATACCTTGGTCATGATGTTTAGAAGCTGTATTTTCTAACTGAACATTTTTAAAGGTATGATGATCTTCTCATTAGAATGAGAAGATGGGTCCATCTTCTTTGCACCCACACTTCAGGTATTTATGCATATTGATAAGATCCCCCTGTTCCTTCTCTTCAAGCAAGCCACCTTCTAAGGAGGAGTCTCTGAAATTAATGAAACCATCCTGAATAGCAACAAAAGTCACATAGTTTTAGACCATAACAGACTAATATAAATATGAAAGAGAGAACAAGAATTTAGAACTGTTACTGCTTTAAGAAGGCCAGTAACATTTCTTTAGCATTGCTAATCAAAATTGGTTGGGCCATTAGTGTTAGCACTAATAATACTTGTGATGTTTTTAACTTTTGTTTTAATTTTGAAAGCTTACTGTCTTTTCATTTTCTATCACTTATTGTCTTACATAAGTGTAACCTTCCAAAAAACATTTATAAAAACTAGGCTGATTTTGAATCCTGTTAAATAATGATAATTTGGTGTTCTCTCTTACACTAATGCTTTGCCAGCATTTTAATGTTTGTGGAGCAAATGAAGAATTTCTAAACAGTGCCAGAGGGGCATCATGTTAATTCTTTGAGAAAGAAAAGCCTTACAATTTTAGTATGCCTCAAGCACCACTGGTTTATGATAAGGTCTTTGTAAAAATGCAATAAAGATGATGGCTTAGTTAAAATACTATCAATATACTTGGTTAGGAAATGAAAACCTCATCCTTCCATGCATTGTATTCAAACAAGTGAATCTTCCTATTCTCCTTTTAAGAATTTCAATGTATACCTGCCAAATCTGTTATGATTTTATTTTCATTATCAGTATGTTTTAATATAGAAATATTGCTGGAATTAAGAGCCAGCCCTCTCTGAAAGAGTCCTGTTCTGAGAGGAAGATGAATATATATTGGGATGAAGAAATACCATTGCAGATATGTTTTCAAATTGAAGTGCAAATACAAATGCCCATATTCATAAAAATAATGCAAAATAATGTTCTACTAAATGTCTTCATGCTTTATGAAGGGAATCAATAACATGCAAACCCGAACAGATTATTAAATAAATAACTACATAAGAGTAAATTAAAATACTTTTTGCAGATTTTGTGATCCATCACATGTTATTTTCTTATTAGTTTCAGCAAAAGGTGTTAAAGGTATGTGGCACTAATATAAAGCAGGCAGTGCATAGTTTCTTTCCAGTGTCTTTCCAGTGTTTGCTTTTGACTGCAATAGGCCACCTGAAGCATATGCAGGTAGTAGGTGCATAGGGAAAACAAGGATTTATATGACTGTTCAGGAAAGAGGAGTTCAATTGTCTTTTTCTGGATCTGTCATCATATGTTTAATATATGGTTGTAAAGTAATTTGATCAAAGTTACAGGAGCTTTAGATTTAGCAGTATGTTATGCATCATATTTTTTTCTTCCCACTAAAACCTAATGGAATGGCTTAGCTTTGTATCCCTGATGATAAGGCCTTGTATGCATTCTGTATGACAGTGTGTATTTTAAGTGTGCTAACCATTCAAGGCTGGACATTATATATATATACTACTTCTTGCTGCAAGACACTCGCTACTAGAAGGACATCGAGGTGCTCGAGAGAGTCCAGAGAAGGGTGATGAAGCTGGTGAGGGGTCTGGAGAACAAGTCCTATGAGGAGCGGCTGAAGGAGCTGAGTTTGTTCAGCCTGGAGAAAAGGAGGCTCAGGGGCGACCTCAAATGGGGGCGGACCCCCTGCCCTGTCCCCGTCGGGCAGAGGGAGGGGATCTGGGAGCTGAGGAGGAATGGAAACAGGTCCCTGCTCGACATCGCAGGCGATGCCCTCCCCTTCCGGGCCCACCTTCCCAGGTGCCCTTACGCAACAGGTTTGAGGCCCTAGAGATTGAGAGGCCGGTGTGTGAGGAAGAGGTAGCAAATATTCCCAGGAGGATGCCTGGGGCGAGGAGGTCAACTCCGCGCCTCAGGACTGCCTCCACCAAGAAAGAAAGGAGGGTTATTGTTGTTGGTGACTCGATTCTTAGGGGAACAGAGGGCCCTATTTGTTGGCCGGACCCTACCCGTAGGGAAGTCTGATGTCTCCCTGGGGCCAGGGTCAGGGACGTTGCCAGGAAGCTTCCTAACCTGGTACGCCCCTCTGACTATTACCCCCTTTTGATAGTCCAGGCGGGCAGTGATAACATCGAAGAGAGAAGCCTCAAGGCTATCAAAAGGGACTTTAGGGGACTGGGTCGGTTAGTGAATGGAGCGGGAGTGCAGGTGGTGTTTTCGTCCATCCCTATGGTGGCAGGGAGGGGTTCAGAGAGGACACGGAAAGCCCACCTGTTAAACACGTGGCTCCGGGACTGGTGCCAATGCAGAAATCTTGGGTTTTTTGATCATGGGGCACTTTACTCAGCACCTGGCCTGATGGCCGCAGACGGGTCCCTATCTTTTAGGGGAAAAAGGATCCTGGGCCAGGAGCTGGCAGGGCTCATTGAGAGGGCTTTAAACTAGGTAGGAAGGGGGATGGGGCTGAGGCTAGGATTGTTGGGGCTGTTCCAGGGGGAACAATGGCAAGGCCGGAGGATAAGGCAATGGCCCAGCTGAAGTGCATCTACACCAATGCACGCAGCATGGGTAACAAACAGGAGGAGCTGGAAGCCATCGTGCGGCAGGCAGGCTACGACTTGGTTGCCATCACGGAGACGTGGTGGGACCAGTCTCATGACTGGAGTGCTGCAATGCCTGGCTATAAGCTCTATAGAAGGGACAGGCAGCATAGAAGGGGTGGTGGTGTGGCTCTCTATATTAGAGAGTCTTTCGAGGTTGTAGAACTCGAGGTTGGGAATGACAAGGTCGAGTCCCTTTGGGTTAGGATCGGCAGGGACAACAAGGCTAGTGTCCTGGTTGGGGTCTGCTATAGACCGCCGAACCAGGATGAGGAGACGGATGAGGAATTCTACAGGCAGCTGACAGAGGTTGCAAAATCATCAGCTCTTGTACTCGTGGGGGACTTCAACTTCCCTGACATATCCTGGAAGCACAACACAGCCCTGAGAAAGCAGTCTAGGAGGTTTCTGCAGAGCGTGGAAGATAGCTTCCTGACGCAGCTGGTTAGTGAACCTACCAGGGGTGGTGCCCCGCTAGACCTTCTCTTCACAAACAGAGAAGGACTGGTGGAGGACGTGATCGTCGGGAGCTGTCTTGGGCAGAGTGACCACGCAATGGTGGAGTTCACTATTCTTGGCGAGGCCAGGAAGGGGACCAGTAAAACCGCTGTATTGGACTTTCGGAGGGCTGACTTTGAGCTGCTCAGGACACTGGTTGGTGGAGTCCCTTGGGAGGTGGTTCTGAAGGGCAGAGGGGTCCAGGAAGGCTGGGCACTCTTCAAGAGGGAAGTCTTAATGGCGCAGGAACGGTCTGTCCCCACGTGCCCAAAGATGAGCTGGCAGGGAAGAAGACCGGCCTGGCTCAACAGAGAATTGTGGCTTGATCTTAGGAGGAAAAAGAGGGTTTATAAGCTTTGGAAAAGTGGGCAGGCCACTAAGGAGGACTTTAAAGAAGTAGCGAGGCTGTGCAGGGACAAAATTAGGAAGGCCAAAGCTCATCTGGAGCTCAATCTGGCTACTGCCGTTAAAGATAACAAAAAACGTTTCTATAAATACATCAACACAAAAAGGAGGACTAAGGAGAATCTCCATCCTTTACTGGATGCGGGGGGAAACTTAGTTACAAGAGATGAGGAAAAGGCGGAGGTGCTCAATGCCTTCTTTGCCTCAGTCTTTAGCAGCAATACCGGATGTTCTCTGGATACTCAGTACCCTGAGCTGGTGGAAGGGGATGGGGAGCAGGATGTGGCCCTCACTATCCATGAAGAACTGGTTGGTGACCTGCTACGGCACTTAGATGTGCACAAGTCGATGGGGCCGGATGGGATCCACCCAAGGGTACTGAGAGAACTGGCAGAGGAGCTGGCCAAGCCACTTTCCATCATTTATCAGCAGTCCTGGCGATCGGGGGAGGTCCCAATCGACTGGCGGCTAGCAAACGTGACGCCCATCTACAAGAAGGGCCGGAGGGCAGACCCAGGAAACTACAGGCCTGTCAGTTTGACCTCAGTGCCAGGAAAGCTCATGGAGCAGATCCTCCTGAGAGTCATCATGCAGCACTTGCAGGGGAAGCAGGCGATCAGGCCCAGTCAGCATGGCTTTATGAAAGGCAGGTCATGCCTGACGAACCTGATCTCCTTCTATGACAGAGTGACGCGCTGGGTAGATGAGGGAAAGGCTGTGGATGTGGTCTACCTTGACTTCAGCAAGGCTTTTGACACCGTCTCCCACAGCATTCTCCTCAAGAAACTGGCTGCTCTTGGCTTGGACTGGCGCACGCTTCGTTGGGTTAGAAACTGGCTGGATAGCAGGGCCCAAAGAGTCGTGGTGAATGGAGCCAAGTCCAGTTGGAGGCCAGTCACTAGTGGCGTCCCCCAGGGCTCGGTGCTGGGGCTGGTCCTCTTTAATATCTTCATCGATGATCTGGACAAGGGCATCGAGTGCACCCTCAGTAAGTTCACAGATGACACCAAGTTAGGTGCGTGTGTTGATCTGCTTGAGGGTAGGAAAGCTCTGCAGAAGGATCTGGATAGGCTGCACCGATGGGCTGAGGTCAACTGCATGAAGTTCAACAAGGCCAAGTGCCGGGTCCTGCACCTGGGGCGCAATAACCCCAAGCAGAGCTACAGGCTGGGAGAGGAATGGTTGGAGAGCTGCCAGGCAGAGAAGGACCTGGGAGTGATGATGGATAGTCGGCTGAATATGAGCCAGCAGTGCGCTCAGGTGGCCAAGAAGGCCAACGGCATCCTGGCTTGTATCAGGAACAGCGTGACCAGCAGGGCTAGGGAGGTGATCGTCCCCCTGTACTCAGCTCTGGTGAGGCCGCACCTCGAGTACTGTGTTCAGTTTTGGGCCCCTCGCTACAAGAAGGACATGGAGGTGCTTGAGCGGGTGCAGAGAAGGGCGACGAAGCTGGTGAGGGGCCTGGAGAACAAGTCCTACGAGGAGCGGCTGAGGGAGCTGGGCTTGTTCAGCCTGGAGAAGAGGAGGCTCAGGGGCGACCTTATCGCTCTTTTTAGGTACCTCAAGGGAGGCTGTAGCGAGGTGGGGGTTGGCCTGTTCTCCCACGTGCCTGGTGACAGGACGAGGGGGAATGGGCTTAAGTTGAGCCAGGGGAGTTTTAGGTTAGATGTTAGGAAGAACTTCTTCACTGAAAGGGTTGTGAGGCACTGGAACAGGCTGCCCAGGGAAGTGGTGGAGTCACCATCCCTGGAAGTCTTCAAAAGACGTTTAGATGTAGAGCTTAGGGAAATGGTTTAGTGGGGACTGTTAGCGTTAGGTCAGAGGTTGGACTCGATGACCTTGAGGTCTCTTCCAACCTAGAAAATTCTGTGATTCTGTGATTCTGTGATTATCACTCTCTATAAATACATTAAAGGAGGCTTTAGCGAGGTGGGGATTGGTCTATTCTCCCACGTGCCTTGTGACAGGATGACGGGGAACAGGCTAAAGTTGCACCAGGGGTGTTTTAGGTTGTATATTAGGAAGAACTTCTTTACTGAGAGGGTTGTGAGGCATTGGAATGGGTTGCCCAGGGAAGTGGTGGAGTTACCATTCCTGGAGGTCTTTAAAAGACGTTTAGATGTTAAACCTAGTGATGTGGTTTAGTGGAGGACTTGTTAGTGTTAGGTCAGAGGTTGGACTCGATGATCTTGAGGTCTCTTCCAACCTAGAAATTCTGTGATTCTGTGATCTTGAAGTCTCTTCCAACTTAGACAATTCTGTGATTCTGTGATTCTATGATACATTTATATATAAGTAAAGAATATTCTCAGGGCAGACATGAGTGTCCTCATTTTAAAAGTTAGTTTGTTTTGTCAACATTTTCTTTTTTTTTTTTTTTCCAATAAGTGGGGTACGGTGTTTCAGACAGATATGACACAGCGAACGGTGATGTTTTTCTTTCCTCTGATCACCTCAGTGCAGTAAATTTTAGCTAAATTGATTTTGATTTGTTACCCTGAGCCAACAACCTGTCATGTTTTTGACAAAATGCTGTACTTTAGTGAACTTTGCTCATTATAATATCATTATAATACCAAAACATATCTCCATTCCAAAAGTTACCTGCCTCCAAGATGCGACCACCTCTTACTGAGAATGTGCTCTGAATTTCTGTGAGCCTATACCTTTAAATGAAAGTGAGAAAACTTTGCACCGATTGTAACAAAGATGTGCATGAGTAGAGTCACTCAAGCTCCACCTAAAAGATAGAAAATAACATAAATTGGCTTAAGAGAGAGGGGATGCTAGGGAAGATACCACTGTGACTTCTGGGATCAGTCAACAGGCTGTCTCTCCTCCCTCCCCATCGGGAGGCCTCTGGGTAAGATTTGAACACTTGGTTATGCCAGGTATCTTCACGGGAAACTTAGAAATCTCTACAGAGTCTTTATACCTTTTAAGGTGTTTATAACCAGGCTGTGTTACTCATACTTTTAGTATTTGAATGTGCTTTGCAGACAGTGAATTTATCGTCGGCAATTCAAAGAACCTGTGTACCTGTTGCTTTAATAAATTGCACTGCTCATTAAATCTAGCCATGATAGTTCTCATTTAATGCAACCAAACTCTTTAAGTGTGGCTGTGGTAGTTCATAGAATGTGACTAGATTGAGGGTGTACTACATTATTTTTGAATCTGTAATCCTGATAGTTCAGTACCTGCAACGCGACCAGATTTATAATGGTTAATTTTGTATACCCTTAATGCAACAGCCTCCCTATAATATTTTTTAAAGTCACTTAAGCTGTCAGTTACAATATGAGTTGCCAGTATCCTGATGTTTTCCACGATGATGTTGGCTTACTGTCATTTATAGGAGTATTAAGTCTTCAGTCAGCTATTGAACCTATATATTATGTTACTAACTGTTCCACTGGCTCCTACAAATATTGCTGTTATCTTCGTGACTTCTCTGGTGCCATACCTTTGACCTTCTATTTATTTGGTATATTATAATGATTCTGCTACTGTGAGGTAACCACTACCCCAAGTTTCCAGATATTGTCAGGTATAATGTTTTTCCAGATGACAATGGGGACAGTATTTTTCTGTGACAAGATAACAATTTTATTTTTTCTCCTTTTATTCAAGGACTTTCTGTAAACCAGAATGACAAAATTAACATCTGAAGAGCTGGCTGAAGACAGTACGTTAAAATAGAGATGGTTATAATATTAAAATAAAATCTATTCAAAATGTATTGCTCTTTGAAAATATATGTGCAAACATATATGAAGCAAGTACCATTAGGTCCATTTTATATACAGTGGAACAGATTACAGGATGGGACCTGAAAATTTGTGCATAAAATTAAGTAAAAAGTTTAAGATCATAAATTCATAGAATAATTAGGTCAGAAAAGACCCTTAAGATCATGAAGTCCAACCATCCACCTAACTACAAGTCTACCACTAAACCATGTCCCTAAATGCCACATCTCTTAAATACTTCCAGAGATGGTGATTCCACCACTTTCTTGGGCAGCCTGTTCCAAATGCCTAACCACTCTCTCCATGAAGAAATTCTTCCTGATATCCAATCTAAACCTCCCATGGTGCAACTTGAGGCCATTGACTCATGTCCTATCTTTTTTTCACCCAAGAAAAGAGAGCAATACCCTCCTTGCTGCAACCTCTTTTCAGGTAGTAGTACAGATCGATGAGGTTACCCCTCAGCCCCCTTTTCTCCAGACTAAACAGCCCCAATTCCCTCAGCCACTCCTCATGTCTTATTTTCTATTCCCTTAATCAGCTTTGCTGCTCTCTTCTGCACATTCTTGAGCAACTTTCTACCTTTTTCTACTTAGAATTCAGTACTTCAAAGGATTAGACTCTACTCTTAGCAATAATTTGTTCTATGCCACCCCTTCCTGTTGTAGCTAGATACGGCTAGTTTTAATATTTCTTCTCTGTTTGTCATCTAGGAAAGCTCAATGAGCACAAAGTAGCAATCAATTAAAAGTAAATAGGTATCTTTGACAGCTTAAAAGAGTCCCAGAGAGGATGACAGGAAAATGGTACAAGACAATAAATAATTTATAGCTGGAGAAAATTAATCAAGAACCCCCAATTCCCTCCATCCCCACACACAGGTGCTCAATTAGAGTACCTCTAAAAAGAGGCAGGAGACCAATAACCAAACATCTGTGACATAAATGAATTTAACTATTAGGGAAGAAAGTACTGAAACATATAAACACACTGAAGTAACCAAACCAAATTACAATACAGTGTACATTTACTTCGTATAATGCCTTTCATTATATCATTTCCCAGAACTCTTCATGTAATTAAATACAAACGCTATAGAGTATAAGTGAGATACAGCAGTAGTAGAGAGATTTTCTAATGGAGGCAGAGTATTGAATCATAAGCTAATTCATAGAAGTGAAAAAAAAAAATAGAAAAGCTGAGATAAAGTTAGTAAGTTAGGCCTTAGCACTGGAGTATTAAAATGAATGGAAGTTACTGCATTGTCCTCAGTGGAAGAAGTATAACTCTGTAGGGTAATGAGTTGTTTGCCAAAGGTACTGGAAGCATTGATGGAGAAGGGTAAAGACAAAGATAATGACAGTGTCTGGTCAGAAGACAGAACAGAAAGAGGAGAAAAGAGATACATGAGGTCCCAAAAGTATTTTGGAAACACTTGCCTGTCTCATTATTGATCTTCTTCATTTTGATGCCTGCATAATGCAGATGAAATAAGTCAACTGAATTAGCAGACCAGTTTAAAGAACAGAAGGGACACAACAAGACAGCTTAAAATAATTCCTAAAATGACTGTTGATTCATATACATGTAGGGCTAGTCCTTTCTATTCCAATTGTATTTCCACTGTTTTATAACGAAGTAGCGTGTGAATCCATCTGGAACATTTCTTGTGACTTTTGAGACTCCCAGGGCTAATTCAGTGCATTGCTCACCTGGTTGCTTCACTGTTGAAACATAGCGTGGCAACTACTCCTGCTATTGAAGACCATTTCTGTTTGACTCCTGGCAAATCACTTAGGTAAGAGGTTACATACATAGTTCAATCTATTCACTTACTTTTATTTTTATTTTTTGAATTGACTAATCAATATGGTAGTCATACCTGCAGGTTTTTATAACAAATTTTGTCTTTATGTAGGCATACCTATATATATATATATATATATATATAAACAAATTAAATTCAAAGCTCATTTCTTATTACCTTACCATGGAGGACATCTGGAGGACTTCTGGAGGACATACTTCAATTTTATTTTGGGTAGGTTTGTCAAAAATACTTACCTAAGACTCAGTGATCTGCTTTTTTTGCTTTGCTTTGATTCTTCTCTGGCCAAAATAAATTTTCCTACTTTTTTTTTTTTTCCTTTTTTTTAGATATTTTTATTTATTTTTACTCTGTAAATGCATATAGATGGACAATTTGCTTGGCTGGTAAAGATTAAGTTTTTAAAATTTCTTTCTAAGGATCCCTGAATTTTTCTTTTTTCTTTCTTTCTTTCTTTCTTTCTTTTGTTCTTCCGTTCTTTCATTTTTTTTTCCCTCATTACATATTATAGAACAATTATTTTGCTCTTATTCAAAATCAGACTTCAGCTTTTGTCATCTTAACCTTACCATTATCGTACCAATATAGTCAGCAGATTTATTTCTACTCTATTCAGTTTATGAATCTCACTAATAGATTCATTTGAACCAAAAGGGATTATGACCTGCAGCTGATGAAGGTACAATGCCTTATTGCTTATTATTTGAAACAAACAATTATGAATTAAAAAAAAAAAAAAAAAAGGCAGGAAAGATATAAGCAAAGATTAGAAGATGCTACTTTTCCAGGACATGGATGACCATCCAGGATGCTATTCTGTAGTGCACAGGTCCCTACATCTAAATGAAAATCCTAGACAAATATTAACAGTCTTTTCTTTCTTTTCTTTCCTTCCTCCCTCCCTCCCTCCCTCCCTCCCTCCCTCCCTCCCTCCCTCCCTCCCTCCCTCCCTCCCTCCCTCCCTCCCTCCCTCCCTCCCTCCCTTCCTTCCTTCCTTCCTTCCTTCCTTCCTTCCTTCCTTCCTTTCTTTTTCCTTTCTTGGTTGCTTGGCAGAAATGGACCTGGGGGTACTAGTTGCTGGCTGAATATGAGCCAGCATTTTCTCAGGTGGCCAAGAAGGCCAACAGCATCTTGGCTTCTATCAGAAGTAATGTGGCCAGTAGGATTATGAGGAGTGGCTGAGGGAGCTGGCATTGTTTAGCTTTAAGTAAAGAAGGCTCAGGGGAGGCCTTACTATGCTTTACAATTACCTTAAAGGAGGTTGTAGTGAGGTGGGGATCAGGCTTTTCTTCCAAACACCAAATGATGTAAGAGGAAATGGATTTAAGTTGCACCAGGGAAAGTTAGGTTGGATATTAAGAAAAATTTCCAAACGGAAAGGGTTGTGGTACATTGGAATAGGCTGACCAGGGAAGCGGTCAAGTCACTGTCCCTGGAGGTCTTCAAGAAACTAGATAATCGGTTGGACTTATCAGTAGTAGGTTAAAGGTTGGACTAGATGATCTAGATGATTTTAGAGGTCTTTTCCAACCTGAATGATTCTATGATTCTATGTGTACTTGCAGCCCAGAAAGCCAATCACATCCTGTGCTGCATCAAAAGAAGCCTGGCCAGCAGGTCAAGGGAGGTGATCCGCCCTCTCTACACTGCTCTTGTGAGACCCGACCTGGAGTACTGCACTCAGCTTTGGTGCCCCCAGCACAAGAAGGACACAGTCATATTAGAAAGAATCCAGAGGAGGGCCGCAAGGATGATCAGAGGGCTGGAACATCTCTCCTATGAAGACAGGCTGAGGGAGTTGGGGCTGTTCAGCTTGGAGAAGAAAAGGCTCCAAGGAGACATTATGGAGGCTTTCTAGTACATAAAGGAGGCCTACAGGAAAGCAGGAGAGGGACTCTTTGTCTGGGAGTATAGTATTAGGACAAGTAGTAATGGCTTTAAACTAAAAGAGGATAGATTTAGAGTAGGTACTAGGAAGAAATTCTTTCCTAAGAGGATTGTGAGGCACTGTACCAGGTTGTTCAGAGGAGTTGTGGATGCCCCATCCCTGGAAGTGATCTTGTAGTTATGTGTAAATTGGCTTCGCGTTGAAGAGTACACAGTTATCAGCTAACTTGGCCTTATTGAGTTAACAGTAAATAAATTCAAGCAAAGCTTTGATGCCACACAGAATCAGAGAATCTGAGAATCACACAATGGTTGAAAGGGATTTCTGGAAGTTATCTGATCCAAACTCCTTCTCAAAGAGGGCCACCAAAAACAGGTTGCCCAGGATCATGTCCAGATGGGCTTCTGAAGATCTCTAAGGAAGAAGATTCTCTTTCTTTCCTTTCCTTTCCTTTCCTTTCCTTTCCTTTCCTTTCCTTTCCTTTCCTTTCCTTTCCTTTCCTTTCCTTTCCTTTCCTTTCCTTTCCTTTCCTTTCCTTTCCTTTCCTTTCCTTTCCTTTCCTTTCCTTTCCTTTCCTTTCCTTTCTTTCCTTTCCTTTCCTTTCCTTTCCTTTCCTTTCCTTTCCTTTCCTTTCCTTTCCTTTCCTTTCCTTTCCTTTCCCTTTCCTTTCCTTTCCTTTCCTTTCCTTTTCCTTTCCTTTCCTTTCCTTTCCTTTCCTTTCTTTCCTTTCCTTTCCTTTCCTTTCCTTTCCTTTCCTTTCCTTTCCTTCCTTTCCTTTCCTTTCCTTTCCTTTCCTTTTCTTTCTTTCCTTTCCTTTCCTTTCCTTTTCTTTTCCTTTCCTTTTCTTTCCTTTCCTTTCTTTCCTTTCCTTTCCTTTCCTTTCCTTTCTTTTCTTTTCCTTTTCTTTTCTTTTCTTTTCTTTTCTTTTCTTTTCTTTTCTTTCTTTTCTTTTCTTTTCTTTTCTTTTCTTTTCTTTTCTTTTCTTTTCTTTTCTTTTCTTTTCTTTCCTTTTCTTTTCTTTCCTTTTCTTTTCTTTTCTTTCCTTTTCTTTCCTTTTCTTTCCTTTCCTTTCCTTTCCTTTCCTTT